>NC_069667.1:14139583-14795833 GCF_027244095.1 Hemicordylus capensis | reverse complement strand
AGAGCGGCTCATTCCCAGCCCTGCGCCCTGAGAGCCTTCGCCAGCCAAAGATGCCACAAAGCAAAACCTGGGCCCTGATGCACACAAAGCAGTCGCTCCGTCTTGGGGCTGTGCCTTCCCCCTGGGGGTTGCTGCTCACCTGACAGAGCTCAGTGGGAAGATGAATCGACAGGAGGAGGTGGGAGGGTACCTGTCATCAGGCCTCAGGTTCAGTCCCAGGCAGCATCTCCAGGTAGGGCTGGAGGGGGGGAACCCTTCTCTGCCTGCAGGGGTGCACCTAGGTAATTTTGGAGCCGGGACCTCAAGGCCTTTGCCCCCACCCCTGCTGCAAGTTCAGCATCGTCCCTCTACGCACGCACACACCGTGACACACACAGTATTTTTAAGGCACAAACTCACAAAAAGGTAAGCATATAAAACAGGTGTTTTTATGCAAATCTGCATTCGCAGAAACATTTCAACACGCAATTTAACAATCCCCACCATATTTCTTTCCCCACTCCCCCCGTCTGTCTCCAAAGCAGAGGCCATGCTTGGCCGCCTGGCACGGATCGCAGTCACGCTTGGCCACCTGGTGCAGAACGGGGCCGGCAGCACAGCGTAGGGACCACGCCACCCAGGACAGACGAGAGAGGACTTGGGGGCCCCAGGGGGTGTGGAGGCCAGGGGTGAAAGCGCCTTTGTCTGCCTGAGACCCTGAAGGGCTGCTGCCAGTGAGTGTGAAGGATCCTGAGAGAGACGGGTCAAGGGTCTGACTCAGTCGGAAGCCACACACTGCCTATGTAACAGGAGGGAATGAGCCCACAGTGCCTGGTGCTTGTGACACAGAGAGACCAACCTGGCTACAACCTGCTCATATGCTTGTTTTCTGAAAAGAGTCTCATGGAGTCCAAGAGGCCTTGAGAGCTCCTGCCTCTGCCTTAGCCAGAGCAAATAAAGAGCAGGGGCGCAGGATCGGTGCCGGGGCGGCTTCCTTTCCCATCCACTGCTTCGCTTGCAGGGTACACATGAGAGAGAGAGAGAGAGAGAGAGAGAGAGAGAGAGAGAGGCAGAGGTGAGGTGGCGTGTGGGGTGCATCAGCCCCACCATCTACCTGCCTGTGCAGCAGCTGGGCCATTCAAGCAGGGGTGAGCAAACTTGGCCCTCCACCTGTGGTTGAACTGCAAAGCCCATCACCCCCAGCCACAATTGTGGCGGGAGGGCCATCAAGTTTGCCACCCCCAGCATGGAGGTGTATAGGGGGAGAAAAAAAAGAGGAGCAGAGGTCAAGGACAGGGTGGAAGAAGCATGAAATATGAGAGAGAGAGAGAGAGAGAGAGAGAGAGAGAGAGAGAGAGAGAGAGAGAGAGAGTGTCTTCCCCAGTTCGCACCCTAGGAGGAGTGTGCAGGAGGTGAGAATTCCCAAGCAAAGCATGAATGGCAGTTGTTTGCAAAGGGTAATTTCAGTGCAGGGAACAGTAGCAGAAGGCAAGAAGGCAACATCACAGAAGATGGGGAGACATAGGCGCAAGTCAGGTGGAGTGATTCCTATGCTTCCTGGGCCCCAGATGCACACACCAGCCTCAGCTGTGGTCCTGCAACAGGCTCTCTCTCTCTCTCTCTCTCTCTCTCTCTCACACACACACACACACGTGCACCCTGCAGGAAACCCAGCAGCGCCCGTCAGGCAGAGTCCTCCATTGCCTTGCATTTCTTGGGTCATGTCAGGACACAATTGCCTCAGCTTAAACGAGAATGAATGCACTAAATAGGAAGCCATACTCTGGAGGAAGAGGAACTGAAGCCACATGCAGCAGCTCCCAGCGTCCGCTCTGTTCAGAGTTGCAGAAGGGCCAGGCATAAGCTAGGTAGGAGGAGCTCTTCCTTCACGCCGCCCGCCCCCCCCCCCCCCCGTGGAAATTCAGCAGCATCCAGCTGTTCTCTTTTGCACCCTGCCTGACACAAGTGATGATATGTGCTGCACTGTTGCAAGGCTACACCCCAGAAGTGGCTGCACTCTTGTGTTCTCTGTGTAGAGTGGCTGCAAAAGGTGTTGCTGGGAGTGGGGGGGGGGGGCATTTGGATGGAAAAGTCATGAGTTCTGGCAAATGTAAGCATGTTCCTTTGTTCCAGTAGCACTCAGTGGAACCTGGAATCTCTTTTGAGCTTAGCCCTGCTAGCTAGGCAAAGAGGCACCTTTTATCGTGGTGCTTCTTTTTGTTTAGCAGGGGGAGAGTAACTGGCCTTATCCACCCCACCCCACCCTGCACAGTACCTCCAGTGACTGTTGCTGGTATCTATCTTAAGTTTCTTTTTAGATTGTGAGCCCTTTGGGGACAGGGATCCATCTTATGTATTTATTATTTATCTGTGTAAACCTCCCTGAGCCATTTTTGGAAGGAGAGTATAGAAATCGAATGAATTATTGATTGAATGAATGAATCTCAAATCTCACCTGCAGACATCACCTCTGTCCTGCCATTTAACTAAGTGAAGACCTCGAAGCGTTCCCATCCTTCTTCCCTGCTTTCAGTGGTTTTGCTGAAGGGAACTCAATGTTGGACATTCTCTGTGGTGAGAGAACCCCTTTCTCATCATAGCAGAGTGCACAGAGGCACAACACAGCGGAATTTAGTTAGGCATGCCTGTATGCTGAGAATAAAGTAACTTGGAGCCAGTTCATAGTTTCAAATCCATATAAAAGGCATTTATTAAGGAACTCCATTCTAGATAGGAAAGTGAGGAGTCAGGATCTCTAATCTATCTATCTAGCTGGATGCAGATGGATTCTGCATCCTCTCTGCACACATGGTGCAGGGAGAGAGGCTTGCCATGTTGCAAGGTAGGAGGCCAGGTAGGAAGAGGAGAGAGAGAGGAAGGAAGTTGAATCCCCTGAGATTAGCAATCTACATTTCAAAGGGATAGCATCAGAGCAGTGGAGAAGGGTTGACCAATGTCTTGACTCTCTAGCCCTCTGACTTACTAGTCTGTCCTCCACTGTCTGAGGCAAAGAGACAGCGCAAAGTCCTTTAACTTCCAACACTCAAAAGCTCACTCATGCCTTGCTGCCACTCTAGCCGGTCCTAAGGATGGCATGGCCCTCCTGTGGTGGTTGTCAACTGTGTGGGAGAAGGAAGGGATATGCAAGGCCTTCCTGGCAAGCCTCTGCCTTCCTGCTTCGGGGCCTGCATTTCTGCATCCCAGCTGCCTGGACTGGGTGATCTCCTTTCCAAGTCTGCTGGAGAGGAGGCTGATGCAAGCTGGGCGTGAAATTACCAGGGAAAGTGGTGGGGGCAGGGAGGAGGGAGCACCTTTCCTTCTCGGCTTTTATTGCATGCATGAAGCTGACCAGAGGTGGAGCAGCAACCTGCCAAGGCAGCTGCAGAGCTGGCTGCTCTCATTCTGGGCTTGTCCAAAGGCCCTCTGTCTGAAGCTGGGAGCGGCTGGCCGCCTTGCAGTGCTGCAGCCGACACCCAAGACTCCTCCATGGGCTGTAGACAGGTGGTAGCAGAGAGGGAGGGCTGCACATCCTCCTCAGCATCCCCACCGCCCACGCTTGCTCCCAAGAAAGCCAGAACTCCCAACCCCAGTCCCATTGCGCTGTCAAAACAACGGCTCCCCATTCTGCCTCTTGCTGCATATTTGCCTGTTTTGTGGTCCATGGGTGTCTGCAGGGCTTTTTCCGGGGTGGGGTGGGGGGGCAAAAGCTGCAATTCTGTACCCACTTACCTGGGAGTAAGTCTCATTAGCCAGTGTGGTGGAGTGATTAGAGTGCTGGACCAGGACCGGGGAGACCCGAGTTCAAATCCCCATTCAGCCATGAAACTAGCTGGGTGACTCTGGGCCAGTCACTTCTCTCTCAGCCTAACCTACTTCACAGGGTTGTTGTGAAAGAGAAACTCAAGTATGTAGTACACTGCTCTGGGCTCCTTGGAGGAAGAGCAGGATATAAATGTAATAATAAATAAATAAATAAATAAATTAGAATTCAGTGGGACTGGCTCAATCCGGGCAGAGGGAAGAAACTGCCCATGTTTGGTACCCTCCTCCTCTTTCCAGCAGCTTCCTTTGCCAACTCTGCAGCAGATACCCAAAGGTATCCTGCCCCTCTGGGAGCAGCCCTGAGCCCTGTCACACTTGGCACCAGGCAAACCTGAGCTTTTGGAAAGGAAATGCTCAGGGACCCTCAGCCAGGGGCGTAACTATCATAGGGCAAGGGGAGACAGTTGTCTGGGGGCCCACTGCCTTGGGCCCCCCCCAGGCAAGTCACATGACTGACTCCCCCAGCCACGCACCCGCCCGGGCTTCCTTCAGTTGTATTCATCCTCCGAAATTGATGTGAGTGTGAAGACCTGGAGCTACCAGAACAGCGTGTCTTTCTCTAGTACCATTAAATGACTTGCATCACCCACAATTTGCAAAGCCTTAAAAAATTTTTTTTTA
The DNA here is from genome assembly GCF_027244095.1 of Hemicordylus capensis. Classification (NCBI taxonomy): domain Eukaryota; kingdom Metazoa; phylum Chordata; class Lepidosauria; order Squamata; family Cordylidae; genus Hemicordylus; species Hemicordylus capensis. The sequence goes on along the minus strand of NC_069667.1, from coordinate 14,791,411 downwards.
GGATGATCATTTTAAAATCTTGTCTCTGGGCCCACTCCAACCTAGCTTCGCCCCTGCCCTCAGGGGTGTTAATTCAAGGCTGTCTTCACTATCCTTGCTCCCAGCTAGCAACCAGCTTTGCTGGACTGGGCTGGGAATTCCCCCGAGGAGGGGGACACTCTCTGCTCCCCCCTCCGTGCCTGCCTGGGCTGCATTGCTAGTGGGTGTCTGATGATGCTTTCAAAAAGTCAGACCCCCCCTCCCCCCGCCCCACCGCTGCATCCTTGTGAGGAGCCTAAGCCTTCCCGTTTGGGAAGAAGCAGACCATTTAGGGCTCCTCCCTGGGCCTTGAAATCCTCACCCCTTGCATGATAAAAATTTGCAAGGAGTGCCTTTTGGGAGAGGAGATTCCCACCTGCCTAGCCCCCCTTGTGGAGGGCTGCAGGGGTGGAGGCATATCTCTCTCTCTTTCTTTCTCTCTCTCTCTCTCCACCTCCTGCTATCAAAAGGAAAGAGGCTCTCCTCACTGGGATGCATCATGCCGCACTCCCCTGCTGGCTGGCAAGGGCCGTGCCGGGCAATCAGGCAGATGAACCCAAGGCTCCGTCCTCCCCTTTCCCACACTTGGTCCCTCCTTCAAGCCAAACTAGAGGGCAGCAGGTTCAGGTGGCCTGTGCTTGCCAGAGAGCAGCAGCGCAAAGGGCACCAGTGAAGCTGCTGTGCAGGCGCACACACACAAACACACAGACAGACAGCTCCTCCTCCATCATCCCTTTCTTTTGTTTTCCCCGCTCGCGCGTCTGGTTTTTGCCTCGGCAGGGCTGGGAGTTCTGCTCTGTCTACAGCCGGCTGTGAAATCCCTTCTGTCCGGGTGCTGAGAACAGAGCCGGGTGGTGCTCAGAGAGCATGCCAGGAGGAGACTGTCTGCCCATCGTGGTGGCCTCAGACCCTGTGCATTGCCTAGAAGGAAGGAGACTGGGCAGCAGCAGGGAACAGAAGCCCAGGGCCTCTGGCCCACACCTGACTTTTGGCCACTTCATTCATGCCTGGGAGATCCAGTTCCCGGAGATGCCCTTAAATGTCAGCAGTGGGGCATTCGGGGGCTTTTCGAGTGGGGCTTTAGTCTGACCGTCTGCCTTTCTAGATCTCCAGGATCTCTGCTGAGACTGTGGTGTCTATCTAATCTTTATTTGAAAACCCTTCTACAGCCTTCTTGGGAAATTGTAAGAGCCCCACTAGATCAGACCCAAGTGGGCCCCCCTCTGGCCTGGCATTATTTCCCCAAGTAGGTGCCCCCATGGGAAGCCCCCATGCAGGGTGTGAGGACAAGTGACCCTCTATTGTTGCCTTCCACCCATTGGTATGCAGAGGTAGACTGCCTCTTCAGCTGGAGGTTCCAACACAGGCATCTTGACTAATAGCCATTGATAGAGTCCTCCTCCTCCTCCTCCTGTGTGAATTTGTTGAATCCCCTTCTATGGCCACCCAAGCCAGCAAGCCATCCCCACATCTCGTGGATTCTGTTGCTTGCTCAACTAAGCAGCTGTTTTCCCCTGAAGCTTCCCTGCAGTCTGCAGTCTGGTAGGTAAAACCATAGGGAGTCATGCTGAGCTCGGAGAAAAATCCTAAAAGCCACAATCTGGCAATACCTTTATTACAGGTAAAGTGTGCCGTTAAGTCGATTTCAACTCCTGGCACCCACAGAGATGATGCCTTTCAGCATCTTCCTATATCGCTGCTGCCTGATATTGTAGGAGTGGGGATTCGAACTGGCAACCTTCTGCTTGTTAGTCAAACATTTCTCTGCTGCGTCACTTAAGGTAGCATTAGGACCAGCTATATTAACACAATAGCTACCTAATGGTGCAGCAGGGAAATGACTTGCCCAGTGAGCAAGAGGTTGTCGGTTGGAATCCTTGCTGGTATGTTTCCCAGACTATGGGGCACACTTATATCGGGCAGCAGCGATAGAGGAAGGTGCTGAAAGGCATCATCTCATACTGCGTGGGAGGAGGCAATGGGAAACCCCTCCTGTACTCTACCCAAGACAACCACAGGGCTCTGTGGTCGCCAGGAGTCGATACTGACTTGATGGCACAACTTTATCTTTATATTAACACAACATCTTAAGCAAGCTTCCAGATTCTCCAGAACTCTTCATCAGACTGGATGTGATGGCCAGCTGTGGTAGTTGGACAACTCTAGTTTTCAAGCATCTTTTTAATCAAAAGATCAAACACCTCCTTTAGCTTTGAAATCAGTGGGAGGGCAGGGCAGGGGTGGCAGTGGGGGTGGGTGGGGTCGGCTTGAGGGACAATCCTTGGTCCACCAAGAAGAGACTGTGATGGGCCTCCCCGTTTCCATTTGCAGAATGAGGAAGGGACTGTGCTCCTTTCACCCGGCGGTGCCTTCTCCTCATTTCCTTAGCCCTTTCCTGGACTGAGCTTGGCTGTCAGGGTAGCCCCTCCCCAGACCTGGCTTCTATCTGCAGGGAAGAAACGGAATTCCCTGTCGCAGGACCAGAGAGGCTTACAGTGTGCTCAGTCCAGAGCCAAGCATGGACCACAAAGGGTGCCACATTCTGGCCTGTAAGGAGCAAAGGGGTAGGGAAGAAGAGCCCAAGAGACACATTTGGGCAGAGGGGAGGCAAGTATCACCTGGCCCAGGTACAGTCCTTGGGGGCTCCAGCATTGGTGCAGGGTGGGGAGCAATGGTGGGAATGGGGTGGAGAAGAGCCCCAGGCCCGTGACACGATCTGCCTGCATCTGCCTCTGCTGGCTGTGGGGCTGGCATCTTCTTCCCACCATCACCCCACCCCGCCAGCTGCATGGTTTTCATCTCTAGTGAGCCCCTTAGGCAAATTCTACCCTGGGCTCCATCCAGGACTGCCATGAGGTGCCTGACACACCATACCCAAGAGTTAGAGCGTTGGACTAGGACCGAGAAGACCCGAGTTCGAATCCCCATTCAACCATGAAACTCACTGGGTGACTCTGGGCCAGTCATGGGCTCAGCCTAACCTACCTCACAGGGTTGTTGTGAGGATAAAAATAAACATGAGCTCCTCGGAGGAAGAGCGGGATATAAATTCAATAAATAAACAAATAAACGAATACCATCTCCCAGTTATTTATTCTGAACAGAAACACCCTATTTAGAAATGTACCTCAAACAACTGATGAGGTCCATTGCATATTCAACTGGAGTGTAAAATGACCCCGGCTGGGTTTTTTTGGTTGTTTTTTTTTACATTTTCTATCCCTCTCTTCCTCCAAGGAGCCCCCAGAACGGTGTACTATATACTTAGGTTTCTCCTCACAACAACCCTGTGAAGTAGCTTAGGCTGACTGGCCCAGAGTCACCCAGCAAGTATCATGGCTGATTGGGGATTTGAACCCGGGTCTCCTCGGTCCTAGTCCAGCACTCTAGCCATTACACCATGCTGGGTTGCGTTATTTCAGTGTTATTTGCAAACAGAAGTAACGCTGAAAGGTATTAACTGCTTACAGCATCCTCAGGACCACTGACTGCAATGATTTTGGGGAGTCTATATAACTATTTTGGAGGTTTGCGATTCTACCCCCATTTGGTGTAAATCTCCTCCAAGGCATGACTAGTGATGGGTAAACTCTTCTTACAGGACTGAATCAGGCCCGGAAATAGACCAGCAGCCCATGAGGCTCCAAAAGTAACTCTTCTTTTTTCCTGTGTTATTCCCACGTTGTTGCTAGGATGAGGCCCCTTGGCGCTGAGTGCTAGGCCCTGGGCACCTTTTCAGCCTCAAAGACCAGTGTCCTCTGCTGTCTCCCTGCCTCAGTTGGCTTTTCGGTCACAGCAGAACTCCAGGCCACCGCTGGGCTGTTCCCACTCTAGGCTCCGTTATTTATAGGCACGCGGAGGCAGCCAAGTGGCCTGCTGAGGGCGGGGTGGCCGGCACAGGTCTGTTATTGTGGAAAACCAAACAGTGCAGCCATTCAGAGGGAGGCCTGGAGCCGGCTACAGATGGCCTCGTGAAACCTGCCGACTTCATACGCTCGGTCCCAGCAACAACGCGGCTCCTTCCAGGCTGCGTTTGCGGTCTTGGCCCACAAGTCTGACAGACCCCCTGGGGGGAGCGGCTGTGCCTGGACCTGGACCGTATGCCTTCCCTGTACCAGGTGGCGGGGAGGTGGCGGTGCCAATGCTCACGTGTTGCTGGCCCCGGGCAGATGGTTGCCTCCGAGCCAGCAGCTCTGTCTTATCTGGGACCAGATTTATTGGGGGCTGATTGTTGAAGTGCCTCTGGGGTATCCCCCCTCCTGGATCCAGACTTTCAGAAGCAGAACAGAGGCCGGAATTCCACTCTTTCTGCAAGCATGAAGGAGCCCTAGCCAGAAAGAGGCACAGCCGGCCACACAGCGGAGGAAAAGGAGCCCCGTCCATTAGGCCCCTCTGCACTTTGCCCAGCGGCGGAAGGAAACCCCATGGAACATAGGAAGCTGCCATATACTGAGTCAGACCATTGGTCTATCTAGCTCAGTATTGTCTTCACAGACTGGCAGCGGCTTCTCCAAGGTTGCAGGCAGGAATCTCTCTCAGCCCTCTCTTGGAGAAGCCAAGGAGGGAACTTGGAACCTAAATGCTCTTCCCAGAGCGGCTCCATCCCCTGAGGGGAATATCTTGCAGTGCTCACACATCAAGTCTCCCATTCATATGCAACCAGGGCAGACCCTGCTTAGCTATGGGGACAAGTCATGCTTGCGACCACCAGACCAGCTCTCCTCTCCTGACCCCTCCTGAAGTGTCACTCTCTCCGCCAGGTCCACAGGGTCGCAGGCAGAGCAGGGCCTTTCCCCAGGCCTGCCTAGAGATGCTCTCAGGGGTTGAACCTGAGACCTTTTGCATGCACACCTGGTTGGTGGGGCTATTTTTTGGTCACTCACTTTGGGTTCCCCTGGAAGGCAGCAGGCCAATGGGATTCCCCCCCTATTGCAGACATGGCGGAGGGCTGAAGCGGCGGGCAGGGAGTGGTCTGCCTAGAGTTCCTGGCTCCGAAGCAAAGGGTCGATCTAGGGCCAAAAGCTCCGCTCTTCCCCACTGTGTGTCCCAGTAGCTGCATGAAGATCGCCCCAGCTGGCGCCTGAGCTGAGGCCTAGGACCGGCCAGCCTGTGCAAAAAACTGCCTGTGGGCATGGGTGTTGGGGCGGAGGCTGCATGAAAAGTGCCAGGGCACGTGGGGTAATCTGGCAGGCACAGGCTCGGGGCAGAGTGAGCCCCCATAGCTGCTGATCTCTCCCCCAGGGAGTGCACCGACGCCATGCAAGCGGGAGTGGAAAGGCCCCATTTCCAAGGATTCATCCTGATGCAGTCGTAGCCATGCTAGCCACGATTGAGCCTTGTTTTGCTCCATGCATTGGCTGGCTTGGCAAAGCAGTGGAGCTCCAGGAGTCAGTGCTGGCTAAATTGAGCCTCCATCTTCAGAGGCAGTCTACCGCTGAACAGCAGGGCACTGCAGGGATGGTGTATGTTGGCTTCTTGGGAAAAGTGCCTGCCTGGCCAAAGTTGCAAATAGGGTGCCGGACTCAATTGCGCCTCTTGGGCCTGATCCTCCAGGGGATCAGCTTCCACTTTGCTGCACGGCTCTGACTATTGGGAACTCTGTACCTGCCAATCCAGTCATCAATGGACTGCCTCTTTTCAAAATATATTCCTTTAAAATAAATAGCTCTGGTAAAATTAACAAACCGAGGATAACGAATGTGCAGGGCTCTGTCAAAGTAAACAGCTTAGATCTGCTCACGTCCAAGTTCAATTTGGTGTTCTTCATGCAGTCGCTGAAAGGAAGCCAAGCGTTCTGAAAAGCCCCAGCTCTTTGCTTTGGGTTGGGTTTTTGTTTTGTTTTTGTTCCATCTTGCAACAGAGTGAACTCAGTGAACTTTTCGTTTCAGCAACATGCCCAATGTTAGCAAACTCCTGCTTCAGCAAAGGGGGTTTCTGGTCTCCCCACCGTTCTTGCTGCAACCAGGAAGTTCCAGGTGGCTTTATGGTCCTCCCATCATCTTGGCCCCACACAGGGGCCAGTGGGGGGGGCAGGAGGGCCATTTGGTTTTGGCCTCAGGCTCAGAGTGGGGGGGCTCAAATTTAGACAAAAAAATGAATATTTATTGTCTACACTTGATTATGTCTCATTTGTGGGGGGCGGGGAGTGCCTTGCTTTGTTTTCATGTGTCATAAGCAGGGGCATAACTATAATAGGGCAAGGGGAGACAGTTGTCTGGGGGCCCACTGCCTTGCCCCCCCAATGCAAGTCACATGACTGACTCCCCCAGCCACACACCCGCCCAGGCTTCCTTCAGTTGTATTCATCCTCCGAAATTGATGTGGGTGTTAAGACCTGGAGCTACCAGAACAGCGTGTGTGTCTGTGTCTATGTCCCAGTCCCATCAACTTCTCTGGACCAATACAAACCAAATTGGGTATAGTTGTGGGAACAAATAGGGACACCTCAATGGCATAGTTTATGTGGCATAGTATATTTGTGATGCTGTCATCCACCCTGTTCAAGATGGTGGACATATTAACATTTTAGGTGTAACTGGGCTAACTTGTGAACCACCAAACCAATCGGAACCAAATTTGCTACAGCTGTAGAGACACACAGGGACGACTCAAGGGCATAGTTTGTGATTATTTCATCCACCGCAATTCAAGGTGGCGGACACATGAACGCTTGAGGCACAAGAGGGCTAATTTGTGAACTGTCTGACCAATTGGAAGCAGATTTGCTACAGCTGTAGGGACACATACGGACACCTCAGTGGTGTAGTTTGTTGATGTTATCCACCCCAATTCAAGATGGCAGACGCATGGACGTTTGAGGTGCAAATGGGAAACGATTTGGACCAAATCTGGTACAGCTGTAGGGATACATAGGGACACCTCAAAGGCATAATTTGTGATGATGTCATCCACCTCATTCAAGATGGCAGACAAATGAACGTTTGAGGCACGTGGGCTAACTAACCGATTTGGACCAAATTTAGTCCAGCTGTAGGGATAGTAAAAGGAAAGTAGGAAGATTAGTTCTTGCGAGAACTACTTGTTACCTGAATCCAAGACGAGATTTGTTTCTAGTTCTTTGATATTAGAAATTAGGAGGTTGTCTTAAATTCAAAGTTCTGTTCCTTTCAAGTAAATGCAGGTAGAACCTGTATTTAACTTGTACATACTCGTACATTTTAAAGGGGTTGTCTTAAATTTAGAGTCAGATTCGATTCAGGTAAATACGGTATGGTTAGAAGCCTCAAAAGCTGGAAGTGGCTCGGGCGTCTCTCAGTCTCTGAGAGGGTCTTCCACCACATGTCCAACACTGTTTACTGGAGAGGCTACAGGTAGATCTCTGGGTGATCTGCAATAGGTCAGCAAGCTTTGCTAATCCCAAATGTTTAACTATGGCAGCAGCAAAAAGGTGCCCCCAGATGGAATATGAGAGGATCCCTGATCTGCAGTAACTTTGATGTAGCGTTGCCCTTGTATATGCAGGTTGTCCCAGGATATGATTCATGTTGGTGCCTCCTCCACAAAAGCCACCACCATTTTGCACTTGGGTCTGGATGGTGGACTGAAGTTTTTCTGCACTTGGTGCTGTGAACATAGGAACAACAGGGACAATAGGAAGCTGCTTTATACTGTTAATGAAACTGTTCCAGAGTGATGGCTAACACTCAACTCAGGCTTTTGGGCTAACCCAGCCACCTCAGAGGTTAGCCCAAACCTCTCTTGGGCTAACCCGGCCACCACCTTTTTAAACTTGTACCCCTAAATCCCTAAATAAACCTGATTGTACCACATTTCCAACCTCTTCATTGTCCAGACCAAAACTTTGCACAAATAGATATTGTAATGAACTGTTCCACCTAGTGATTAGGTGGAACAGTTCATTACAGTATCTATTCGTGCAAAGTTTTGGTCTGGACAATGAAGAGGTTGGGAATGTGGTACAATCAGGTTTATTTAGGGATTTAGGGGTACAGGAAGAGAACAATTGATTAAGCAGGCAAGGAGGCAATAAAATATTAACTGCTAGTTTGGAATCTCATGAAGAGGTGTTTTAGCTTAAAGTTTGCATTATTACAGAATCAGCTCAGGCCTAGCTAGAGAAAGGCTCTGAAGAGCAGCTTTAGACTTAAAGAGAAAAGAGAAGGGGGTGAGGAGAGTTAGGAAAATAGGCAATTAGCAATACCTAATCCAATATCCAGTGGTGCGTCAGTGACACTTGCAGGGTAGCATGCATTGGTGGGTTTACTTGCCGAGACAAGGCAGGATGGCAGGGGAAAGGAGAGGCAAGCATGCCACTCACAAGCCGGGAAACCAGGATAGTGTCTGGTTCCAAGAAAAGTCCAGAGGTGGTTGGGTCTCTAGGGTATAATTATCGAGAGCAGCCAAGTGTGGTGTGCAGTTTGGGTCTAGAGATAGGTCCAAACTGGAGGCTGGGATCCAAACTGGAATCAAGGCTGGAGCAAAAGCTGTAGCTGATGGTATGGCTATAGCTAAAGCACAACATTTGTTGGCATTTAGGCTAGAAATAGGCAAAGTCATGCCTTCAGGCCTCCTTGCTGTTTGGACTGACATGTTTGTGATCTCCATGAGCCATAAAGTTCATGTGATCTCCATGAACAATAAAGTGAAATGGTTTGAGCAATCTGTATAGGCTGGAGTGAATGGGCGAGTTCAAAGTTTATCTGGAACACAAGGAAGACCTTCTAGGTGGGGAGATAGTGATTCTTTTGATACCAAGAACTGCTCCTGCCAGGCCATTAGTGCAGTGATTGTGGGGTGGGAGTGCTCAGCCTTATCTCAGTTCCTGTGAAGATGGTTAGTGAAACTATGCCAAAAAATGGCAAAAAAAAGGGAAAAAAAGGAGTTTTCAAGAAATAGTCTCTCTTTAACTCTCCTCTGCTCAACCAGCTTCTTTTTGTACTCCTAGCTAAGCAGGGTCCACCCTGGTTGCATATGAAAGGGAGACTTGATGTGTGAGCACTGTAAGATATTCCCCTTAGGAGATGGAGCCACTCTGAGAAGAGCAGAAGGTTCCAAGTTCCCTCCCTGGCAGCATCTTCAAGATAGGGCTGAGAGAGACTCCTGCCTGTAGCCTTGGAGAAACCACTGCCAGTTTGGGTAGACAATACTGAGCTTGATGGACCAATGGTCTGACTCAGTATATGGCAGCTTCCTATATTCCTATGTACTGACCTTAGGTAATAGTTGCCCCATGTTTGCAACCAACTTGAGAGTTTTGCCAAATATAGGCATGTGCACAGTCCCCCAAGCTCATAGCCAAGATGGAGACTGCAAGCCTGCAGTTCCAAATCACATAGTGGAGTACTGTTTGTAGCCCCCAAACAGGATGTTATCGCAACAATACTGAGTCAAACCCTTCATCCATCTAGCTTAGTATTGTCTACATCTGGGGTTCCCAACTTGTGGTACTCCAAATGTTGCTGAACTACAACTCTCATCATCCCCAGTTATAAGCATTAGGTCTCCAAGGTATCAGATAAGGGATCTTTCCTAGCCCTACCTGGAGATGCTGCCAGGGACTGAACCCAGAACCTTCTGCATGCGAAGCAGATGCTCTACCACTGAGCTATGGACTCATCCCCTAGAATATCTTACATTTAGTCCCCCATCCAAATGCAAACCAGGGCAGACACTGCTTAGCCAGGAGAACACTTCATGGCTCCTGCAAGATCGACTCTCCTCCAAATAGGGTTGCCATATTCTGGCTTTCCAAATCCGGGTGCCTAATTTGCATATTATGTAAATTGGCTTGAAAATAATAGTGATTGCACGTTTTGCTCCATAACTCCGCTTCTACAAGGGCTGGAGCTCAGCTTTATGCCGCCCCCCTCCCTTTTAAATGAAAGCTGAAATCTGGGTGAATCTGGGTGGGCTAAGCAATCTGGGTGAGATGTTTAAAATCTGGGTGAAACCCAAAATTCCGGGTGGCATGACAACTCTACCACCCAACAGTCTTGCTTTACACTCAGGATATAAAGCCTTCTTCCCAAAAGCTCTTCTTTAGGGCCTGTCTGTCAGATATGTAAGTCGTTTGCATTAGATTGCATTGCCAGCACCCATCTAGCACATTCTGGGTTGTTTTACTCATCCAAAAGGGAGTCAGGTGCCAGTTCTAGAGCATCTTAGAGGGACTTGATCTTCTGCTCCTCCACAGAGGATGGGCAGGGCATTTCCTAAAGATCCTCGGATTGATGGATGCAATTTGCTCTTGAGGCTCTGGCAGGTGGCAGCTAGGGGCACTCAGGCAGCCCGTTTGTTCCTCCCGACTGCAGTTACCTTCCAGCGGCATGGGAGAATGGCTGCATCACCTCAGCAACACAATTGTCACTTGTGGTGGGGGGAAACTATGTGCTTGCTTGCAGCAGAAGCAGCACTGCTATGAAGAAAGACGCCTGGAAGTTCCGTTACCCTCACAGCAAGCAAGCAGCGCTGTTTTATAGCTGCTTTCCTCAGGATTAAGTGCTGTCAAGTCAGTGCTGACTCTTAGCGACCACATAGATAGATGCTCTCCAGGTAGAGTTGCCATGCTCCCTGGAATTCCAGGTTCACTCGGATTTGAAGCATCTCACCGAGATTGCTTAGCCCACCCAGATTTGCCCAGATTCCAGCTTTCATTTTTTTAAAAAAAGCTAAGCTCCAGCCCTTGTAGAAGTGGAGTTGTGGAGCAAAACGTGCAGTCACTATTCTGCTCCAAAATTATTTTCAAGCCAGTTTACATAATATGCAAATTAGGCACCCAGATTTGGAAAGCCAGAATAGGGCAACCCTATCTCCTCTAGGAAATCTTAAGTGGATTTAATTAAAGGTTTATCCAGCAATAACTCCATTTTCTCCTTCTCTTTTCCCTCCCATTTCCTTTCTGACTCCCCCCACCCCACCCACTCTTTACAGGATCCCCCTTTGGACAAATGTCTAAACAAACAAACAAACTGCAAAAAAAATAATAATAATAATAACTGGCTAGGATACAACAGAACAGGCACCTTCCCAATCACGAGGCATGGTGGAGAAATCCTCTTTTTCCAGTAAGGGCAGAAGCAGTGAGGGCACTGTTGCTTTAAGAGAAATGGCATCCGAAAGGAGAGGCTGGTCAGCACAGCCCAGTTTCCTTCCCTGGCAGTCCTTAAAGGTGTTGGGCCTTCAGTCATTTATCAACCTGCCTATTGTTTACTGACAGGAGGAGAGAACAGCCTGGAGGGACTTGTCACGCACATGCTGCAGAGATTTACCCTAATTTATGGCAACTTTCAGTTTTGGTTTTGACAGGCGTAGGGTGCTTTTCGGTCCTCTTTGGACTGATATTCTTTTGTTTAGTTATTTTATTTATTTGTGTGTGGGGGGGGTGCGTGTGATTAAAATATCTTTAAAACGTGAATTCAGTTTTACAATGGGCAAGGCCAGGCAACAGGAAAAATGCACCCCCAACTCTTGGTGAGCCTCCGAATGCCGCTTCTGAGTTCTGAGCAGCCCAGCCAAGGGCGCAAAGAGGCAGCTGAGTTGGTCCCTTCCTGAGGTTGCCCAATCAGGAGAGATCACAGAACTGGAGGCAGATCCTGGCAGGCCTGGACAGGAGATGCATTTTGCCGGCTCACCCCACCCTCGTCCCACCCAGGAATATTAACTGAACCATTGATGATTTTCAGGTGAATGAACCTTATTATATAAATGAAAAAGCTCCACCCTCCGGGGGCCTCAATCCCAGCAGGTCACCCCCTCCTCGGCCCCAGGAGCCAGAATGCTTTTCTGCAGCAGCAGGGAGGGGCAGATCTGGGTGGAGATGTTATGTCACAGGCCACGAGGCGCAGTAAGGTGTGAAGCACTCCCACTGCTGACCCACATTCAGGTGTAGGAGAGAGGCTGGTTTGGTACCTGAGCTGTGCGTAGTTTTCCTGCAGGAAAGAAATAATTGCCTTGCAGAAGACTGAAGTTCCATCTAGGTGCTTTCCAGGCTAGCTGCTCAACCAACAGCAGCCAAATGCCTCCATTCAGGCAAGTTGCACTCGAAACGTAAACAGCCGGGGAAACAGTCTCGTGGAAACTAACAACCCGAAAAAACCAGCAACTTTTAAAGACCGAATATACCACGTCCTAGCTCTATATCGCAGCGATTAAATTTGAAACAAGGCATTGGAAATGTGAACGGCACCCTGCTGTCTGAGTAGGGACTGCAGTGTCACAACGCAGGAAATGTGGAAGCACACTTCCGAGATAGGATGTGACCCCGTTGTAGGGTCTAATCTGGAAAGCGCCCTGGCCAGCATGCTATTAGCCACAGTGGCCAACTAGATGAGCCAACCGGCTGCAGCGACTACGGTGTGGACACCTGGCTTAACTAATGCAGCAAAAAAGAGAAGGCTGAAAAATGGCCCAGGAATTTGGGGGATGCCATTGCTGCAAACCAGGAGTTAATGCAAGATTGTTCCAGGGATCTTGTTCTCTTTCAGAAGCGGCTTGTCGAAATGAGCAGGGGAGAGGCAGCAAAGGAGCCACAGCTGCCTGTCCTTCCCAGAGATCCATTTACTCCTCTTGCAGCCACCTGTTACCTGCAGAGCTCTACCTGAGGAATGGCCAGCCTGTAGTCATGGGCATATCTAGGGTGAGGCAGGCAGGGCACATGCCCCAGGTGCCACTTGAAGGGGGGCACCATTTTTTTAAATTAAATTTTTTTTAATAGCCACCAAAAACAAAATGGCCACCACGCATGCTCAAATGGCCTCTGCGAGGCCCTAGGCCATGCCAGGCCTCGCAGAGGCGATTTGAGCATGCATGGCAGCCTCCAAAATGGCCACCACGCCGAACTTTGCAGGCCCAAACAGGCCCAAAAATCAGCCCATGACAGGCTGTGGCAGTGAATTAAGAGGCCGGCGGGGGGAGGGGGAACTTTTGCAGACCCCTCCACAGCCTTTAGGAAGCCCCCCGAAGGGGCTACAGGTAAGAAAAGAATTTTTTTAATTGAATATAATATAGGTCACTGTACACATATTCAGCTTGGCACTATGTACAGAGAATCAGGGCTTGTGAATACTGAGCTGAAGCTTATGAGCTAGGATTGTATTCATTTGCTCTTACTTTGCTTCTTGTGATAAGTGAGTTAAATGTGATGTCTTAATATGGCTATTAATGTTGAGTTTGTCTTTGAATCAGTGTGAAATCCTTAATATTAAGGCCCACTGGGAGTTTCTTGCTCTCTTTCTCTCATTTTAACTGTCTTTCTGAAATACTAGAACATATTCCAAGCAGTGACACAGTTTACTCTGCATATCCTTTAATTATTTTCAGAGTATCCGGGAAAAGCCAAATTCTCCATTTATTTTTAAACTTATGTAATAGTGATGCTACAATGCACAGTAGAGAATTAGGCAGGCACTTCTGTTTAGTTTTCCAAGTACACCTGCACACAGTAGCCCCAGCATACTGAAATTGGTAGTTTTCCAGCATTTTTGGTCAGGCTACGTCCGCTGCTAAATAGTTTTTTAAATATTAAAAGATTAACGAGCTTGACTTGTATTTTTGAGCTGATATTATGGTAAAGTTATCTGAAAGACGGGTGTCAGATGTTTGGACAGGGGGCGCAATTTCAGTGCTTGCCCTAGGCGCAGTTTTCCCTAGATACACCTCTGCAGGCAGTGCATTAAAGCTGGGGCAGGATAGGAGAAAGAGGAGCAAATGGAGCTCCGGAACGTAGAGGATGATCCTCCGGCTCCTGAGGATGAGCTGCTTCTGGTCTCTTTGCCCGGAGAACAAATTCTCGGTGCACAATCCCCAAATGCTGCCTGTGTTGGCTGGATCCCCATTTCCAGTCTGTCTGCATCTTCCACCTCCTTGAGTGCTCAAGTCAGACTGATCATGGCTAGCAGGCTTGGCCGCCACCCAGGCCTCCTGGAGGTGATTCTTCCTGCCTCCCATGCTCTGCCCTTTCCTGTGCAGAGATTCACGTCACTCTGATGCAGATGCTCCCACTTCAAAGGTTGCATGTGCGGGACTGGGACAGCAAGGCTCCTTCCTTCCATTCCCTGCAGCTAGACCAGGCCTGGGGTGAGGGGCCTTTGCCCTGGCGACACACTGGTGGAGTCAGGGGCTGTAGGAAACTTGAGCTTGCTTTCATAGAACCTTTGCCACTGAAGGGCCAAATAATAGATCCTTCGGCTGTGCATGGGCATCCAGAGGTCAGGCAAGAGGGGGAACTCCCCCCACCCACCTGAATGTTCAGTGGGAACATTCAGCCAGTTCCCACTGAATTCATTGGGGCATACGCCCATGGAGTGGGGAATAGGATTGCTGGCTTTGCCACGCGCCCCCCCCCCGCCCAACCCTGTAACAAGTCCTGTGGACGCCCATGCTGCTGTGCAGCAAATGGAAGGAGAGCTGGACTTGTGGTAGCAAAAATGGTCTCCTTTGCTAAGTAGGGTCTGCCCTGGTTTGCATTTGAATAGGAAATTATATGTGAACACTGCAAGATATTCCCCCTAGGGGATGGGGCCGCTCTGGGAAGAGCACCTGAGTGCTTGCATGCAGAAGGTTCCAAGTTCCCTCCCTGGCAGCATCTCCAAGATAGGGCTGAGGGAGACTCCTGCCTGTGACCTTGGAGAAACTGCTGCCAGTCTGTGTTGACAATGGTCTGATTTGGACCATTGGTCTGACTTGGCACAAGGCAGCTCCCTGTGTTCCAGCTCCTTAGGCTAAGCTAACCAAACCTGCCCCATCTAAAGCCAAATATGTCAACTGCCACAAATCAGGAAAGATTCTGTGATACCAATGGCATCCAGAGAGGCATTATCCTCTCCCCAGACTTAGGAATGTGTTCCCTCAAGAGCCCTGGCAAAGACTATGCTCTCCTTCCAGAAAAGATGCCAGAACTTTTCATTTAGGAATATTCTCTTGTTCTGAAGGATGCCTGTTTTATGAGCATCAAGCATCCTGGGTGGGGCACTAGCCTTTTGCCTTGGGATGCGGCTGCCCACCCTGAAACTCAGGGAAGATGCTACATATATAATTAAGAGACAATACATTAGCCAACGGCTTCCCCCTCCCACTCTGTTTCCTGCAGGAAGACTGTGGGCTGGCTGGGCACCCTTCCAGCCATCTTGCAGCGTGTTAGGAAAGGTCTGACGTCAGGCCATCCCACGCTGTGTCCCCTCTTGCTTGCCATGGGGCTGGGCAACCCTTTTGCTTCAGCACAGAGTCACCTTTCCTTTTCCCTTGAAGGGAGACTCTCACACACTGGGCCACCCATCTCTCTCCGTGCAGAGGAAGCCGTTGTTGGGCCTGTTCAGTCCTGCCCACTCCCAGCCAGAGGACTTGCCTCCCTGCACGCCGGCCTGCTTGACTCACACTCCAGTTAAGGGCTCTCTCCATGACGTGAGCAACCTTTGGCATCAGACACGACGGGGCTGCCTGGCCCAGCCTACTGCTGTGGAGTCCACGCTGCCGTGTGCCGAAAAGCTGGAGTCGTGCTTGGTGTGATGGACTGAATGGCTGTTGATGCTCCAGTCGGGTTTGCTGGCTTCATCTTGGTGGAGATGAAGCTCCAGATGAAGAAGGTCATCTTCTTAAGAAGGTCGAGAAGGTCGAGAAGGTCGATGAAGAAGGTCCTCCAGATGAAGCTCTGAACTAGCGAGGTGGCTCCCAGAGCATCTGAACAGCAGTCTGCGCACTTGGGAGGGGAGCATGATCAGGGGAGAGCCCTTCATGCCCCACTTGTGGGTTTCCTGGAGGCATCTGATTGGCCACTGTGAGAAGCAGCAGGATGCTGGCCCAAATGAGCCTTTGGTTCAGGAGCAGGGCCCTTCTGCTATTCCTCTCATGGGTAGGGATGTGCACGGAACCGGTTCGGAGGCCCTTTATGGGCCTCCAAACCGGTTCGAAGGTGGCGGGGATCTCCCTTTAAGCGTGGGGGGAGGGTGCACTTACCCCTCCCGCCCCTTTCCCCCTGCCGGCATCGGTTTCTTAAACAGCCTATCGAGGTGGCAGCGTACCTCCCGGCCGCCCCGTTGCCCTCGTCCTCTGGATATGACGAGAATTTGCTGACGCACCAGCACGGGTGCACGTACATACATGACATGTGCACACCTGTGCTGGTGCGCACAGGCGTGCCAGCAGCATCTGGTCATATCCGGAAGACGAGGCCAACGGTGCGGCAGGGAGGTTCGCTGCCGCCTCGATGGGCTGTTAAAAACCCTCCCCCCACTCTTAAAGGGAGACCCCCGCCGCCTTCGAACCGCCTCGCCGTGGTTCCGTGGACATCCCTACTAATAGTCAGGTGTGTGTTCTCTGTGTGTATATTTGGGAGGATGAAGACAGGACAGAGGCCCTGGCATCTTCCAGGCTCTTTCATAGCACTCAGTTCTGGCTGATGGTGTGTGAGCTTGTCAGGCAATTACATTTGGGAGATGGAAGCCATGACACCCAAGCGTGGCAAGGAGATCCGACTTGGTCTGGATTGGCCCAGGGCAAGGCTCCAGGGTCGGGGGGTAGGGTTGCTATGCTAAGATGCCGCAGTGCAGTTTAGCATGTGCTCTGGGCTCTTTGTCTTCCCCTGCAGGAAAGCGTGGTGGGAAAAACTGGGGAGATGGTTCTGCTTCTCCTCCAAACTCTGAGATTTGTCCTCCTTGTGGAAATGAACAGGAGAGCCAGGTATGGCAAACCTGGACGTGTGTAAACTGTTGCCAGTGTGAATGCGGGTGTGAGTGTCTCTGTTTCCAGAGTGTGCGCACAGTCAAGAATTCCCAGGTGTGTATCAGAGCCATGCCGAAGCCCTGCCCACCTCCTATACTGCTGCCTGCTATTGTGCTGGAACTGCCTGGCTGTGCACGTAGAGGAAGTTCCCAGGATTCTGACTCGGCCACAAATCGCGTCAGCCAGACTCCAGCGTGGAACTGGAAAGGCGGCAATGGAGTCTCTGTTTATACCTGCCCCATGCCTGCTGCCCAGTTCCCTACTTGGCACCAGGGAGGTGTGGGCAGGATGGAGGACAGAGATGTGAAATGCTGCACGTGCAATGAGGCAGTTGTGATGTCGTCGTGAGGATTAATCAGCTGTGTGGCCGGGAAACCTTTCTTCCCACCTTTCAGCTCCTTGCTTCAGACTCCTTTGCACTTGGAAAACATTAGTGAGCCCTCCTGAGCAGAGATCCAGGGAACAGTTTCATGCCATGCATCATGCTCATGAGTGCGTGTGGGAAGGCAATTGCAGAATCAGGTGATGCCAATGTTGTGGCTGAAAATTAAGTCAAAACACTGTTCATGGGGAGATTCCCAGCACAGCACAATCGCCCCGGGCAGAAATTAAAAGCAAAAGCAAATGAAAGGGGAGTGATTCAACCACACTATGAAATGGATTTACTAGGCCGTTTCCCAAACACTGTGTGTCACTCTCAGAAGCCATAAAAACATCTTGTTGTGAGCAACCAAAAATAGGCCAGCAGCCCTTGGAAGGCCCTGGGACACACCAGCCTTGGTGAGAGCTCTGTGGCCCCACCAAGCACTTCTTTGGGGCACTCCCTGTGCACCATCACCACTGGGCAAGAAGCACCTTTCCTGGGGTGTGTGTATGTTGAGGGACATCTCTTATCCTTCACAGCCACAGAGCAACTGGCCCTCTCCAACCCCAGCCCAGCGTCCCTCCCAGTCGCTGTTGCTGGGGTCTCCTTGGTTTTTATTTGTAGACTGTGAGCCTTCAAGGGAACCATCTTCTCAAGAAAACTGCTTGACCTAGTAGAGTGTCTCTCCAGTGGCAGCTGCTGGAGTCTCCTTGATGGCTTTTGTAAAAGATTGTGAGCCCTTTGGGAATAGGGAACTGTTTCCTTACACCTTTTGCTACGTAAGCCACTGGGTGGGGTATAATGTAAATAGGATAATAATACGAATGCATTCTTGGGGCCTGCTACAGTCTTGTAGCAGGCCTCCCCTTCTTCTCATGAATCCTTGGAAACATTGGCATGAGAGGTTGTGTCTCTTTTGAGAAATAAGCGTCTTGGTGGGGCCCCTTCCTTCAGAGGGTAGCTTCTTGGTCCCAGCAGCCCGGCTCTCGCCCCTGGGTGCTTCAACTCCCTCCCAGCCGGGCTCCGGCATGTGCCCTCTCCCTTCTCCGGGCTCTTTCTGTGCCGCTCCTTGTCCTCCTTGTCCATTTGCCAGGCCTATATCTGACCGCTATCATCAGCCACTTGGAATTGCTGCCTCAGCAAAAGATGCTCCTGGGCTGTGGCTGAAAGCGAGCAGGGCCTCCTGCTGTATCAGAGCTTCCAAGAAATGTGTCCCTGGACATTTGCCCAGTGGAAAGTTGGGAAGGACTTAGAACATCCCAGAGATGAGGAAACATTGAAAACAAGTTTCGGAAAAACAGGGAGAACTTTGGCTTCTCTGGCTGGGTGGTTGTTGTTGTTGTCCACCTTTGATCTATAAATAGCTCTTCCTGCCCCATTGCAGAGAGCAGTCCTGATTCCTTCCAGATGCTCCTTGGAGCTTGTGGCTGACGTGCGTCAGAGCCGACACAGCGGACGAGAAAGGTCATGCGCAGTGGAGGGACTCTGCTTGATCTAGAGGAAGCCCTGCTGAAGGCCGTCTCTTTGTCCCTCTTGGGGCGCGCTGGGGCTCTTACCTGGAATGGCCCCCAGTGGAAAATGTGAGGCACGTTGACCTGAGGATTCTGGGCTCAATTTCAAACTTTTGTCAGGCGGATGTTCACGTTGATTTAATGAGGGTCACTCTCAGCCTGCCAGGCACATCAGCACATGCAAAGGGGCTGTAGTTCAGTGGTCATGCACATGCTTGGCATGCAGAAAGCCCCAAGAGTCAGCGTGGTGTAGTGGTCAGAGTGCCGGACTAGGACCGGGGAGACCCGAGTTCAAATCCCCATTCAGCCATGAGACTTGCTGGGGGACTCTGGGCCAGTTATTTCTCTCTCAGCCTAACCTACGTCACAGGGTTGTTGTGAGGAGGAACTTAAGTTTGTAGGACACTGCTCTGGGCTCCTTGGAGGAAGAGCGGGATATAAAATGCAAATAAATAAATAAATAAATAAATAAATTTCCACTTGAAAAGGGATTCTAGTTAGCCAGAATTCCTGCTGGATTGGCAGAAGCCACGGCCAATCGGAGTGGACTGTAGGAACCTATCTGGGCCAAGGGTCTAACTCAGTAGAATATAACTTAAGTGTTTTCATCATGTCCCTCATGACTGGTAACTTGCCTCTAGCTAACAAACCACCCAAAAGTCTTTGTTTCCCAAAAAGCTGGTTTGGGTGAACAGATGCGGCTGGGGCTGGGGGCTGGATTAGGAATGTGGGAGGCTGGCCTGATGCTGGGTGGAGGCTCATCCCAACTGCCCATGAGAAGGGGAGCCTGTCTTGTGGTAGCAAGCATGAATACCTCTTTGCTAAGCAGGGTTTACCCTGGTTTGCATTTGCATGGGAGACTACATGTGTGAGCACTGTACGATTTCCCCCTTAGGGGATAGGGCTGCTCTGGGAAGAGCATCTGCATGCAGAACGTTCCAAGTTCCTTCCCTGGCAGCATCTCCAAGATAGGGCTGAGGGAGACTCCTGCCTGCAATCTTGGAGAAGCCGCTGCCAAAGTAGACAATACTGAGCTATAGGGATGCACACAAACTGTTTATGCATTCCCTTGTGGGGCAGGAAGGGGTGCCTTTAAAAAACAGGTAAGGAGTGCCTTACCTGCTCGCCCCCTCCCCGCCACTTTCCCCCCACTGGTGCTAGTTTTAGAAACAGCCGCCCAGGGCTGAAGCGTTCCTTCCTGCAACCCCCAACATGCACACGGTCAACACAATGCTGACCACGCGAATGGCTGGTCTGCATGCCGACACTGATTGGGGCTGCAGGAAGGAATGCTGCCACCTGGTGCAGCTGTTTCTAAAATGAGCACTGGGGCGGGGAAGCATCAGGGAGGGGCAAGCAGGTAAGGAGCTCCTTACCTGGTTTTTAAAGGCAACCCCCCACACCCCCCCACACTGCCTGTCAAGCTGGCTCAAACGCCAGCATTCGGACAGATTCAAAAAGGGAGCGCCGAACCTGTTTGTGCACATCGCTACCGAGCTCTCTGGACCAGCGGTCTGACTCTGAGCTTCCTGTGTTCCCATTGGCTTGCTTCTGCACTTGCCCAACCTGTACCTCCAAAAACAAACCAGTTCACCAAGGCACCCAAAGACGTCTCCTCCTCCCAGGGGAAGGGGAGGGAGAGAGAGCAAGCACTGGGTGGATCTGGCCAATTCTGCTCTCTGTCCCAGTCCAAGAGCGTTTGCACCTTGAGCCACCCACCTGGGTTGAGGGCTGGCAGTTCTTTAGTACCCAGAATGTTGGGGGCAATATGCTAAATCATTGTAAACCGCTTAGAGAGCTTCGGCTATAGAGCGGTATATAAATGTAAGTGCTATTGCTATTGCTTTGTTGTTGCTGTTGTTATTATTTCTTGTTTACACATTCAGACAGGTGTTATTGACTGGTTTGTTTTATCCAGACATCGAGTCCTTCCCAAGGACCTGGGATGGCTGAATTTTATCATCAATACTGTTGGTTATTATAGATATCGTCGCAAAATATAGGCTGTTCCCAGTAAAGCTGCTTTTTGTAATTGGCTGGTGGTGATTTCTGTGGCCCCGATGGTGTTGAGGTGCTCTTCAAGGTCTTTTGGAAATGCACCCAGGGCGCCAATTACCACTGGGATTATTTGGGTCTTTTTCTGCCACAGCCTTTCAATTTCAATTTGTAGATCTTTGTATTTGGTGATTTTTTCTATTTCTTTTTCTTCTGTTCTGCTATCCCCTGGTATTGCTATGTCGATTATTTTGACTTGTTTTTCTTTCTTCTCAACTACAGTTGTTGTTGTTGTTGTTGTTGTTGTTATTAAATCGATTTCTATACTGCCCTTCCAAAAATGGCTCAGGGCGGTTTACAAAGAGAAATAACAAATAAGATGGCTCCCTGTCCCCAAAGGGCTCACATTCTAAAAAGAAACATAAGACACACACCAGCAACAGTCACTGGAGGTCCTGTGCTGGGGGTGGAAAGGGCCAGTTACTCTCCCCCTACTATATAAAGAGAATCACCACGGAAAAAGGTGCCTCTTTGCCCAGTTAGCAGGGGACATCCTCAGGGAAATGAGGGACATCCTGTGTCATGAGGGACAGTTGGCAACCCTAGGGCAGGATCTGTTGACACAGGACTGGGGAACCAAACCTGTCCTACTCCCAGCCCTCAGGGTGGTCTGTCTGGGAGCAGACTGTGAGTTGGCCCCGGGCAAGCCCTGGGATTGGGCCAGCTCCTCACAGCTTGGCAATTGCTCTCCAAGACACACTGCAGCGATCACGAGAAAAGGCCTCTTGGGACAGAGGGGAAGGCGGTCAACAAGGCATGCTGCGGAATCTTTCCCACGCTGCTGTCGGGAAGAATGTGGCTCCAGCTCTGGAGAGCACGCTAAGGAAAGGAGCTGAGGCCTGGACCAGACCCTGGTGGAGGCCGGGCACACTCACTGGGCTTTGGCCTCCTCACAACTGGTGACAACAGTCCCAGCCCCTGATGCAGCAGTTCCCAGCCTGGAGTCCCCAGATGTGGTTGGACTACAACTCACAGGAACCTAGGAAGCTGCCTTCTACTAAGTCAGACCATGGGTCCATCTAGCTCAGGATTGTCTGCACAGACTGGCAGCAGCTTCTCCAAGGTTGCAGGCAGGAGTCTTTCTCAGCCCTATCTTGCAGATGATGCCAGGGAGGGAACTTGGAACCTAGAGGCTCTTCCCAGAGCGGCCCCATCATCCCCTAAGGGGAATAGCTTACAGGGCTCACACCTCAAGTCTCCCATTCATATGCAACCAGGGCAGACCCTGCTTAGCTAAGGGGACAAGTCATGCTGGCTGCCACCAGACCAGCTCTCCCATCACCCCTTCGGTCATTGTGGCTGGGAATGACAGGCATTGCAGTCCACAGACAATGAGCCACAAGTGTATTGGTGTATCTGCTGTTGACCCCTTGTTAAGCCCCTGGGACCTGGGCTGAAATCCCCCACCCACTGGGCCATGGAAATATCACTGGCCAGCCGGCCTTGGGCCAGCCCCTCTCTCACAGCCTGACTTCTTCTCACAGAGGATAAAATGGGAGTGGGGCGGGGATGACCCTGCATGCCACTAGGCACTCCTTGGAGGAAAAGCAGGATTTAAAGGGGATAAAGCCATCCATTAATGCAACTGACTCACATCTGGGCTTTAGGGAAAATCAGGGCGTCCTGCTCCCAGCAGTGTGTTTGTTCAGGGCTGTGACTCAGGGCCATCCAGAAAGGCAAAGCATCCCTCCCTTGGAGAGCAGCAGAGTCCTGTGGCACCTGAAAGACAAGCGGATTTTATTGCAGTGGAAGCGTTTGTGGGCCAGATGCAGGAAGAGTCAGACTCACCTGGCAAAGATGTATTTACATACATAAATACAACAATAAGAAAGGTGGAGAGAGGGGAGGAGGTTCTTACTGAGGGAAAAGTCAGCAATGCAAAAGGGTGTGTGTGTGTGTGTGTGTATGTCCTGTGCTTTTGCAGAGCAGAAATGCAAATGAGATTCAGGCAAGAGAGTCAAAGGTCCAGTCTAAGGGAAAAGTTCCCTCTCTGGTTTCTCCAAGATAGGGCTGAGAGAGAGATTCCTGCCTGCAACCTTGGAGAAGCCGCTGCCAGTCTGTGAAGGGAATACCTTACAGGGCTCACAGATGTAGTCTCCCACTCAAATGCAAACCAGGGTGTACCCTGCTTAGCAAAGGGGACAAATTATAGGAACATAGGAAGCTGCCATATACTGAGTCAGACCACTGGTCCATCTAGCTCAGTATTGTCTACACAGACTGGCAGAAGCTTCTCCAAGGTTGCAGGCAGGAGTCTCTCTCAGCCCTGCCTTGGAGATGCCAGGGTCCTTCTGCTCCATCCCCTGAAGATAATATCTTCTAGTGCTCACCCATCGAGTCTCCCATTCATATGCAACCAGGGCAGACCCTGCTTAGCTAAGGGGACAAGTCATGCTTGCGACCACCAGACCAGCTCTCCTGCCCAATATGTGGATGAACTATGGGGTCTTGTGAGCAGGCATCATAGTGCCATCGGCCTAGAGGAACATCCTTCCATCTGCCCTGAAACAGCTATGGATGAGGCTAAGCTCCGTAGCCCAGGGGTGTGGCAGTGACCCCATCCTGTCTGACTCTGGAGTGGTCACTGGTGAGGGCAAGGGGTGCATGTAGATGGTGTAGGGCGCATACAGACGTGGCACTTTGGAGCCAGCGTGGGGTAGTGGTTAAAGTGCTGGACCAGGACCGGGGAGACCCGAGTTCAAATCCCCATTCAGCCATGAGACTAGCTGGGTGACTCTGGGCCAGTCACTTCTCTCTCAGCCTAACCTACTTCACAAGGTTGTTGTGAGGAGAAACTCAAGTATGTAGCACACCGCTCTGGGCTCCTTGGAGGAAGAGTGGGATATACAATGTAAATAAATAATAATAATAATAATAATTTGGCCAGCTGAGCTGCTGCGAGGGACAGAGGATAGGAACATAGGAACAGTGCTTTCTGCTGTGCTGTGCTGTGCGGTTCTGCAGGCCCCTGTCTAATAACGGCTCCGTCATCAACTGATGATGCAGATGTCATGATGTTCTCTTCTCCAAAGGAAAGGCTGCCCTGAACGTCTCCCTTTCAGGGAAATGGGAGCATGAAATCCCATCTTCTGCCACTTATTTGTCTGGGCCAGCTGATCCTTTGAGCCATCCCTTCCTGGAAAGGGGCAGCGAGGGCAGGCAGAAAACAAGGGCCCGTGTTTCCCAACTGAACTGATTAGCAGAATTAGAACCCATGGCACTGGGGTGGGCGGGTGTGTGTGTCTTGTTCTCCTGCCTAGTGAGTCACACGCAGCAGCCTTTCCCTCGGGCAGTTCCTACACATTGAATTTTGTGTGTGTCAAATGGAGCCCTTTCAGGGAAGAGGCCAGGGGAGTAGCTCCAGAAAGGGCCACCAAAAACATCCAGTCTTTTGGGCCTCCCTTCCTGCAGCGAAGCAAACAGTAAACAGCAGGAGGAAGATGGCAGAGGTGGGCAGCCCTATGCAGAGCAGAGAAAGGCACCAGGGTGCCTGGATCAGGCCCCCAACTTAGCAAAGCTCAGCCTCGGGCCCAGGCCAGTTCTGCACAGGTGGGCATCTCCCCGGGATGTCCGCAAAGGAGGGGCCTCACCGTGGAGCCGACTGGCAGGCAGACACCCACCCACAGCACCGGCCAGCACGGTGATTCCAGACCACGATGATCCCAGATTCACATGGCGAGGCCTTGCAGCCCCTCAGCCCTGCCGCCTTTTGCCGCCCGGCAGCTTCCCAAGCTGAGCTTGCTCTGCAGGGAGCCACTTCTTGCATGTCTGAGCAAATCTGAGTCAGCTGTGTTTACACAGGAGGAGAACACAGAATGTGATCCCTAATCTCTGCTTACATAACTGTGCTGCCGCTTTGATAGCTGGAGCCCCAGGTCGTGTCTGGGGGAGGCGAATGTAGGTCAGGGAATTGGACAAGTGATTGGAGGCTGCCAAGCCTCCACTGGTTCACCTGGACTGAACCTGGTGAGACCCACTGGGGAAGCAGCCGCCCTGAGAAGCAGGGCCACCGCCTGGCGCCCCTTTGGACCAAAGACACTCCCTGTCGCTGGAGACGTGGGAGCTGATCCGTGTGCATGCGGAAGGCTTCCAAACCCTCTGCAGGGCCCGCCCAGGTTCAAGCCCTGGCTATGTTCAGGAGGTCTTTAGGAACAGTGGAACCTAGGAAGCTGCCTTCTACTGAGTCAGACCACTGGTCCATCTAGCCCAGTATTGTCTACCCAGACTGGCAGTAGCTTTGCCAAGGTTGCAGACAGGAGTCTCTCTCTCTCAGCCCTATGATGCCAGGGAGGGAATGTAGAACCTTCTGCATGCAAGCAGGCAGGAGCTCTTCCCAGAGGGGCCCCATCCTCTAAGGGGAAGACCTTCCAGTGTTCACATGTAGTCTCCCACTCAAATGCAACCAGGCAGGGCAGACTCTACTTAGCAAAGGGGATCATGCATGCACGCTACCACAAGACCAGCTCTCCTCCACCTCGCCTTATCTCTCTAGCAATTCAAGGCAGTGAACGATCAAACAGTACAGTACAAATAAGTACCAATGAATGGGGACAGATTGCAACAGGGCAGTTGGCCCCTATCCAGAGAGGTGCTGTGAAACACACAGCCCTGCCTTCTTGGCTGCTCCTGTTTGCTCAGGGCCAGACTTAAAACAATTCAAGCAGAACTTCACTGCCAGAAGAACTTCATTGTCTCCTTCGGCTTTGGAAGCAAAAATAAACACGCTATGCTTAAGCCCATTTCACAGATGGGAGTGAAGGATGAGGCCACGAGGTCACAGAGGGGTGGAGGCAGTGCCACAGCCTCCCACCAATCCTGCACTAGCTGATCTCCTCCAGCTGGCTTTCTCTCTCTCTCTCTCTCTCTCTCCATTCTCTGCCAGCCTGGGGTGTGATTGCAGCAGCCACCAACTGCACGGCGGGTGTGAGGTCTTGTGTGGCACGGCTGGGTGGGCTTGGCGGCCGTAGCGGGTGTGCTGGGCAGGGGGGCTGTGCCGTGAGGGGAGCAGCCTGTAGGCCGGCCCAAGACAATGACTCCTCTGCCCCATGGCTTTGCCCCCTCCTACAGCATGTGCCTGGCTGGTGTGAATGCTCTGGGTCATTCCCTCACTCAGTTCTCTGGCTTTGTGGCACCCTGAATGTGTGGGGCAGGCTGCCAGCAAGACAGGAATCTTGGCTCACAGCTGCAGGGTGGCCTACACGGCCTGTTGGACCCTTCCACCTCTGTTCTTCTTAAGCCTGCTGACGGAGCTGAAGTCCAGGGCCTCTGCAGCCCCTGGGGCCCCCCAAATCCTCTTTTGTCTGTCCTGGGTAGCCCTGCCATGTCCCCCGGAATCTAGGGTAGTCCCCCGATTTTGGCTCCTCCACCCGGCTGCTAAATTCCACCTGGATTTACACAGATTTCAAATGCGCTGCCCAGATTGCCTGGATTTTACTCTGGATCCGATCACATGGTTGGGCAGAGAAGATAGGGACAGTAAACAAATCTGTCAAATAAATCAATACATAAAATGCAAATTGGTTGCTGCATAATTTGCATGATATGCAAATTAGGCCACCTGGATTTGGGAAGCTTGAATATGGCAACCCTAGTTCTGGGTGGTGTGGTCGCCCACTGAGCATGATGATGCTTAATTTGCAGAGGAGGGTAGAGTGCTGGACTAGGACCAGGGAGACCCGAGTTCAAATCCCCATTCAGCCATGAGACTTGCTGGGTGATTCTGGGCCAGTCATTTCTCTCTCAGCCTAACCTACTTCACAGGGTTGTTGTGAGGAGAAGCTTAAGTATGTAATATACCGCTCTGGGCTCCTTGGAGGAAGAGCGGGATATAAATGTAATAATAATCATCATCATCCCCCAGTGAGGCACTACCTTGGCGTGGATGTGGGGCTTGCGTGCTCTGAGGAAGGTGAGAGCTATGCCAGAGGTCCAACCATACTGGACAGGTCTCACCAGAGGAGCCAGACAAAGAGTGCCTCTCCCATCAACAATATGTTTATATGTTTATTTACTTTAATAAATCTATACTGGATAGGTCATCGCCCGGGTCAACAAGGACCGCGCCAGGTACTGGAGTCCCTGGACATCTGGTGGCAAGTGGGCAACAGGACTCAGGATCTTCAGTTGAGCAACCAGGGCTGGAGACTGCAGGGTTACTGGAAGAAACGTCGCTTCACCGGAAAAAATATACGGAAAAATGCCAACAAGGAAATAATGATCTGCTATTACAAGTCTAGTCCAACTAGAAAAGGTTATTTAAAAGGAATGTACCAAATTTGGAAAGAGAAGCATCCAGATACAGAAATAACAGAACAAAGGCTAGCAGACCAGAGAAGTTTCATAATAAAAAATAAAGTATTCACAGAAGTTGAGCTGGAAGAACTGCAAGGAGCAACACAGGCTCAAGATATGGAAGAAGAATTACCACCAATTGAAGAAGTTTCTCAGGCGCAGGTGGAGAAGGTGTTGGAAATAGAGGGTGCCACTGTTGCTGAACTGTTTCAAAATAAAACCAGGCAACCACCCCTTTGCCTTCACCTCAAAAACCTTAATGCCGTTTAATAGAAAAGCAACAAGAACTAAAGCAAAAATAATTGAGCACATGAACCAAACAACCACCAGAGTTCGACTTCCAGCTCTAAAAACAGTTGCCAAAAAAACAACTTGCTCAGGCATTAAAAGATGTCAATGCTGCACTTGCAGAAATAACAACCAATAATTTGTAAGAAACAAACCAACTAATGTACAGTGCAGCAACAATAACAACACAAGAGCTCGGATATAAGATCACTGGACCTGTAAAAAAAGAAAGTAGTACATCACCTAAATGGAAGATTAGAACAGAAAATAAAATTGCCAGGCTTAGATCAGATGCTAGTAAATTGAAAGATATGAAAGACAAGAAGCTGAAGAATGAGAACACCAAACAATATCTGATCCAAAAATACCACCTAGATTCAAGAAAAATTAGAGAAGTCCTGGAAATAATAAAGCAGCAAATAACAGCAGTGTCAAAGAAGATTAGCAGATACGAAGCTAGAATTACACAACACAGGCAGACTCTCCAATTCCAGTCGAATCAGAGACATTTCTACCAAAGCATAGAAGGAGAAACTGCAAGAAACGTAGAAACACCAAATAAAGAAGAAACTGTGCAATTCTGGGGGAAACTATGGGACAAGCCAATAGATTATAATAAAAAAAGCAGGCTGGGTGAAAGAGGTTGAAAAATGTAACCAACAAATGCAAGATCTAATAATAACACCAGAATTAATAAGTGAAAGAGCAAAGAAAATTAAAAATTGGACTGCACCAGGCGACGATGAACTGCGTGGCTTTTGGCTTAAACACCTAACAAGCCTCCATAAACAACTATCAAAACAGTTCAATCATATTTTGCAAGGAGGTGATATTGAACAATGGCTAACAACTGGGAAAACTCATCTCATAATGAAAGACCCAGCAAAAGGTGCAGTTCCAAGTAATTATAGAGAGATAACCTGCTTGCCAACCATGTTCAAATTATTAACTGGAATAATAGCAGATGAAGTGATGCAACACTTATTAACTAACAAACAGCTTCCAGTTGAACAGAAAGGAAATTGCCGAAACACCAGAGGCACAAAAGATCAGCTGCTGATTGACAAAATGATTTTAGAAAATTGCAAGAGAAGAAAAACAAATCTAAGTGTTGCATGGATTGACTACAAGAAGGCCTTCGACTCATTGCCTCACACGGGGATACTAAAATGTTTAGAAACAACTGGTGTCAGCAAAAACATTCAGATATTTATTTAAAAAACAATGAGCATGTGGAGTACACAGTTAACAATCAATGGCGAGACACTTGGACAGGTTAGCATTAGAAGAGGTATTTTCCAAGGGGACTTGCTATCCCCTCTGTTGTTTGTAATCGCCATGACTCCACTTTCACAAATACCAAACAAAACAGGCCTCGGATACAAAACATCTAAAACATCAAGTAAAATCAACCAACTGATGTACATGGATGATCTGACGTTGTATGGAAAGTCCCAGTCAGAAATTGAATCACTGCTAAACACTGTCCGTATATTCAGTAGCGATATAGCAATGGAGTTTGGACTAGACAAGTGTGCTGCATTAATAATGAACAGAGGAAAAATAAGAAAAACAGAAGGAATCGAACTGCCCAATGGAAGCAACATTACAAATACTTGGGCATTCTCCGGGCTGATAACATCACACACACTGAAGTTAAAAGAAAAATTGGGAGTGAATACATCAGGAGAGTTAGAAAAATCCTAAAGTCCAAACTCAATGGTGGGAACACCATACAAGCCATAAACACCTGGACTATACCTGTTATCAGATACACTGCAGGAATAATAGACTGGACCCAGGCAGAGCTAGAGCCACTAGATTGTAAGACCAGGAAAATCATGACCATCAATCATGCTCTGCACCCCCGCAGTGACGTAGATAGGCTATACCTCCCTTGCAGCTCAGGTGGAAGAGGAATGCTGCAAGTCCATCAAACAGTAGAGGAGGAGAAAAAAGGCCTTGCAGAATATATAAAGGACAGTGAAGAAGATGCACTTCAAATGGTCAATAACGAGAAACTATTAAACACCAATGAAACAAAGCAGGCCTATAAGAAATAACAAGTCAAGAACTGAGCAGAAAAATGGAAAAATAAGCCACTGCATGGTCAATATTTGCACAATATTACCGGAAAATCAGACATCACCAAGACCTGACAGTGACTTAAGAATGGCAACTTGAAGAAAGAAAAAGAGGGTCTAATATTGGCTGCACAAGAACAGGCACTAAGAACAAATGCAATAAGAGCAAAAGTAGACAAGTCAACAACAAACAGCAAGTGCTGCCTTTGTAAAGAAGCAGATGAAACCATGGATTACCTAATCAGATGCTGTAAAAAGATCACACAGACTGACTACAAAGAAAGGCATGACAAGGTTGCAGGGATGATACACTGGAACATCTGCAAAAAATACAAGCTACCTGTAGACAAAGATTGGTGGGACCATAAAATTGAAAAAGTTGTAGAAAATGAAGATGCAAAAATATTATGGGACTTCCGACTACAAACAGACAAACATCTGCCAAACAATACACCAGATATAACAAGTTAAAATAATCGACATAGCAATACCAGGGGATAGCAAAATAGAAGAAAAAGAAATAGAAAAAATCACCAAATACAAAGATCTACAAATTGAAATTGAAAGGCTGTGGCAGAAAAAGACCAAAATAATCCCAGTGGTCATTGGCGCCCTGGGTGCAGTTCCAAAACAACTTGAAGAGCACCTCAACACCATAGGGGCCACAGAAATCACCATCAGCCAATTACAAAAAGCAGCTTTACTGGGAACAGCCTATATTCTGTGACGATATCTATAACAACAGCAACAACATTGACAATAAAATTCAGCCATCTCAGGTCCTTGGGAAGGACTCGATGTCTGGATAAAACAAACCAGTCAATAACACCTGTCTGACTGTGTAAACAAGATAACAAGATAATAATAATAATTTAGGTCCAGGCTTCAAAATAATTTAGGTACACCTCTGACCCTGACTGAGGACAGAGCTGGACATGTGAACAGCTAGAAACCTCTCCTAGAAACAGTCTAGGAGAGGAGATCTGGTCTTGTGGTTGTAAGCAGGACTTGGACTTGTCCCTTTAGCTAAGCGGGGTCCACCTTGTTTGCATATGAAAGAGAGACTAGAAGCGTGAGCACTGAAAGATATTCTCCTCGGGATGGAGCCGCTCTGGGAAAAGCAGAAGGTTTCAAGTTCCCTCCCTGGCAGCATCTCTAAGATAGGGCTGAGAGCGATTCCTGCCTGCTGCCAGTCTGTGAAGACAATACTGAGCTAGATAGAGCAATGGACTGACTCAGTATATGGCACCTCCTTATGTCCCTATGTTCCTAAACCAGGCTTGATGGCTTGTTGGAAAGCCAGGCAGTCTTTGTCCTCCCCCTGGCAGAGAGCCACTCTCGCTCTCCCTCCCTGACCCATTGCTCTGCTTCCTAACGGCAGCAGCAATTAGCACGACACAGCAAGCTAATTCCTCCCCGTCTGCCTTGGGGCCTGGCATCACTTTTCACTCCTTAAGCCTGGATTTGCGCCAAAGCCAGGGAGCACCACCCAAGAACAACATGTTCTCTCTCACTCCACCTTTGGGCTGTGATTAGAATATCAGAGCACAAGAGAGCCTGGGCATTTAAACAAAAATCATTTTGCAATGGTGAGAGAAGGTCTGGGCAGCTTTGTGGCCTGCTTCAGAGGGAGGCGAGCTGAATCTTTTGGCCTGTTTGTTTGTTCTCAGTGCTTGGAAGATGCCTTGAGCACTTCTCTGAAATGGAAAGGGCGGGAGAAAAAACTGCGAAATAAACAAAGACGGATAGCAGTTGAGGAAGGTTGGAGGGCACACTCAAGCATGCCTCTTACCAAGCATGCCTCTTACCAAGGCCACTCAAGCATGCCTCTTACTCTCACTCAACTCACTCACTCACTCACTTACTCAACTCACTCACTCACTTACTCTCACTCAAGCATGCCTCTTACCAAGGCCAGACTGGAGCCCAGATTTCCCCACTCCAATGGTGTTTCCCAGGAATCACCAACTGCTTTGTTAATGTCTCTTAGGGACATAGGGACATAGAAAGCTGCCTTACACAGAGTCAGACCACTGGTCCATCTAGCTCAGTATTGTCTACAAGCAGGAGTCTCTCCCGTTTTGCTGGTCAGAGACCGAAATAAAGTTTGAATTGGACTGAATTGAATTGAGCCGCTCCCAGCCCTACCTGGGTGCTTTCCAGATGACACCTTGCAATGGGGTCACAGCGGATCTCGGAAGCGTGCTTCCACTCTTCCTGTGCTGTGACACCGCAGTCCCTACGCGGACAGCAGGGTGCCAGTCACATTTCTGATGCCTTGTTTTGAATTTAATTGCTGCAATATATATAGTGCTATGACGTCGTGTATCCGGCGTTAAAATGTTGCTTCTCCCCCCAGGTTGTTCGTTTCCACGAGACTGCTCCCCCTGCTGTTTACGTTGCGAATGTGATATGCCTGAATGGAAGCATTTTGCTGCTGTTGAGCAACTAATCTGGAAAGCACCCTGGAGGTGCCGGGGAGGGAACTTGGAACCTGCTCCATGTAATCATGCAGCTGCTCTTCCCAGAGCGGATATGCCATCCCCAAAGGCAGGGTTTCTTAACCTTGGGCCCCCAGATGTTGTTGGACTACAACTCCCATCATCCTCAGCCACAAAGGCCATGTCTGGGTATGATGGGAGTTGTAGTCCAACATCATCTGGGGGCCCAAGGTTAGGAAACCCTGCCCTAAGGGGAATATGTATCTCTCAGTGCTCACATGTAGTCTCCCATTCAAATGCAAACCAGGGTGGAGCCTGCTTATCAAAGGGGGCAATTCATGCTTGCTACCACAAGACCAGCTCTCCTCCCACAAGACTAGCAGTCCTCTCTTCAAAAAAGACACCTACTCCAAGCAAGGTTGGACTCCTGGGTTGTCTGAGCTTGCCATGCCATCATCTGATGCCAGGCCTCTCCTTAGCCTGAGCATGATTCGGCAGCCAGTGGCCAGGGCTAGTCGATGGGAATCGAGGCAGAAGATTGCCTAGGCCACTGGTGGTGGTGGCCCCCTGTAGCTGTGGAGGCAGCTGTGGAAGCCCAGTCTGAGTATGTACAGGCCAGGGCGACGGAATGGAAACAACTGAACACACGAGAGGGACTAGCGCCTTAGGAGGCCATAAGAAGGAAGTGAGGAAGTTGCAAGAGTACCATTGGCCAATGGAAAGGGAAGGGAAGGGAAAGGCTGAGGCTCAGCAGGGCAAACGGGGAAGCTCAGTGGGCCCCTGCAGAGGCACTTACAGTATCAAGACTGCCTGTCACTTTTGTCATCCATTCCCTTGGAGAGCTGCTGCCAGTCTGTGTAGAAGAAGTGCTGAGCTAGATGGACTCAGGAGAAGGTCGCTTCCTAGGCAATCCTCCTATCCCTGCAGTCCCAGGCAGGCAAATGGGAGACTGATGCATGGACACCTTTGCCATGGAGAGTCCCAGATGGAGCAGGCAGCTTGGCAGTTCCTGTCTCAGGGGGCAACGGATCCCAGGGTAGGCAGGCAGATCCAACCTGTGCACATACAAAGAGCAGCTGAGGGCACTGAGAAGATGGCAGCGAAAATGGCACCAGCAGAGAAGCCAAAGCAGCCCTTTCGCTCCTGGGGAGCAGGCAGGGCAAAGTGTGGCTCTGTGTCTGAGAGAGTGGTGTCCTTCCAGGAATGTCCCTGAGAGAAACTGGAAGGGGAGCACACCGGGAGCCTTGATAGATGCTTGCGGTGAGGGAGGGAGCACTCTGTTTCCATGGCCTGAAACACACACGGCGTGAAACAAAACCCTGCTTGGGTTGCCTATCTGGATGTGGCCCTCTCTGTGGCCAGGGCAGAAGCCCACAGCCGGATTTCAGCAGCAGAGCGATGAGGATGGCACCTCCGAGCACATGCAAAGTTCACGTCCGCTGCTGTTGAAGAACTGCAGGTCTGGGGTGAGGGGTGTCAGGAGCTCACTGGGACTCATGCTGGAAGCCCCCTTCCCTGTACGGTTGGGTGCCTGTGTATGGGCCAGCCACGCCTCTGCACATTATGCCATACCCTGGGGGTGTGGTGACTGTTGGCCCTTCTGCCACTCCCAGTCAGAGCTGCATTCAAGCACTGTTTGGGTGCTCTGTTGAGGCAGAGAAAGAAGCTCCCAGCCAGCTCTTCAGTGAAGCATCGACTGGGATCAGCAGAGAGAACATGCAGCCACTCCTCCCGATCATGGCCACAGACATGGGGGAGCGTGGAGGGGCAAGCATCTGGTGGACCACGGAGATACACGGGCAATTGGGAGGCTTGCCCCTGGTGACCCCCAGAAGTGCTTAGGGAGGGTGACAGTGGCCTGAGGACAGCCCCCCCCCCGCTTTGCTCCACGGTAGCCACATGCCAGCCTGGGCTATCAAGGTGTGTATATAGGGGCAGCGTCCCTTCCAAGCAGGCCAAAGACCCATTGCCTCTCTGGCAGGATATTCCTGGCTGGCATTCCCTACCTCAGCCCCAGCTCTAAGTCCCGCACACATTGGCGGACGCTTCCCTGGCCGGCTTCCGTCACGTCCTCCTCCAGGATGTTTTTAAAGTGCCTTTTAAATCTGTTTTCTACAGCTGCATTCATTCCCAGAGTCACCTGAGGTCTCTCGTGCCTGAAGCTGCCGCTCTCCACTACAGACACCCTTTGTACGCGGACCAAAGCGTGAGCCAGAGGAAACGGCCAATGCACCATCCTGCCAGGCTTCTTCACACTCTGGCTGTGGCAGTCCGGAGGCCCTGGGCTGGAGTCTAGCAAAGGAGATGGCTGAGCTTCAGGCCCAGGGATGCACCAAAAGCCCACAGAGCAGCAGGGTCACCCCTGAGTCAGGTGCTGGGAGATCTCTGGAAGGCGGCAGGAGGCAGAATCTGGCCCAGGTGGAGAGGGCAGCCCAGTTGTTCCTGGAAGAGCTGCCACTGCTGCCAATGAATTTCATCGCTTCCCTCATTTCTATATACAAGGAACATCTGGCAGGCATGCAGCATAAAGATGGGACAAAATGGTGGGCAGTGCATGTTAAAGAACCACACCAAAGCTGAGAAGTCAGATGTGAGGAAGAAGAAAATGGGGGGCGCTGTACATAGGAACATAGGAAGCTGCCATATACTGAGTCAGACCATTGGCCTATCTAGCTCAGTATTGTCTACACAGACTGGCAGCAGCTTCTCCAAGGTTGCAGGCAGGAATCTCCCTCAGCCCTATCTTGGAGATGCTGCCAGGGAGGGAACGTGGAACCTAGATGCTCCCTAGATGCTCTTCCCAGAGTGGCTCCAACCCTTAAGGGGAATATCTTGCAGTGCTCACACATCAAGTCTCCCATTCATTTGCAACCAGGGGAGACCCTGCTTAGCTAAGGGGACAAGTCATGCTTGCTACCACAAGACCAGCTCTCCTCTCCTCTATGTATATAGAACAGCTGCGTCCCACCATAAACATTAAAGAAGAAATGAGGGAAGCAATGAAATTCATTGGCTACTGCGTTAGGGTGGGAATTTTTACTCTCTCCCTCTGCATGAGACATAGGGGGGTTTTGTAACAGGACTCTTGACACTGTAACAGGATTGGCTCATTACTGTCAGTTTTGCGGAGTCATGATGTTGAGTTATTGTATTTAAGAGCATGATTCAGCCGCCACTGTATAGCTCTGAAACTGATGTATGACATTGAAACGTTTGCTACTTTTAACATCTGTTTGATGCTTTATTTTACTTGCACATTAAAGAAGTATTGGGGGAAAGCTTGTGTTCTTTTGGAGAATGTGGATTTCTTCTTTGTCATACCGTTTTATTCAAATGACTGCTGACAACACTGGTCTACCTTTCAGGGCTTTTGGAGGGATGATTGATACAGTCTGTGTGACGTCCCTGGAACACTCCAAATCACAATGGAAATGCACACTAAGCATTATGTGAAACAAGCTACCGTTCTGGCCTTGACTTGCGTTGGTTTTCTTCAGTTTTTGGTGATGCACATAGGTCAGGGAGATATTGGAATGAACTCTGTTGGAATGTGCAGTCTTTCAAGTCACACAGAGTTTCTCATCAGGGAGTGAAGGAGAAGCTGGCAGATGAGAGAGGGAGGGAGAGAGGGAAGGAAGGAAAGGAAGGCAGGCAGGCAGGCATAACTTTCCTAAAATTTGCTGGAAGCTGAATTAAAAATGCAGTTCCATAGGCCACCTAATATAGCAATGGGTTATCTAGCCAGCAATGCCATTCCTCATAGCAAAGAACCTCCCGGAATGTCTACACATTTATTTTGCTCCATGCAGCAAAGGGTCATGGATTGTTGGCTATAGAATGCAACTGCAGCACCCAGCATGGACAGGGAAATTCCTTCCCAGGCTTCAAACAGGAATGGTTCCTCTCAACCAAAAGCTTCCCTTTTGCAGGCTGAGTCAATTTTCTTGTTTCCCTGGTCAGCAGCAGTGCTGGGGTGGGGCATGGATTAATTTAGGGCTGAGCTCTCTCTTATTTTGTCAGTTTTTGTCCCCTGTGGGGCAGGTGGATTAAATCACTGGTTTCTTTCCTCTTTATTCTTATTATTCTTTCCTCTGTTCTTTCCATTATAGGAAAAGACTGAGCAGGGAAGCAAGACATCAGCCTCAACCTGCAAATAGGCAGCTTTCAGTTCAGAAGCACCATTCCCGTTCAAAGCCTGGAGAGAAACTTCCCTGCCCACATGGGCTGCTGCAGTTGCATTGATGCATTCTATAGCCAAACATTCAAATGGCCACAAATCAGATCTGGGTGGGGTGGAGGAGGGGACTCGACAGCAAGTGCTGGTGAGTTGACCATGACGCTGTGTGGATTCCTCATTTTAAAAGTGCATGAGCAAAGGATGGCCATTCCTGAGAAAGAAGCGGGTGTGAGAGCAACCAGGCAGAGAGCGGCAGAGAGGAGGCGGCCCTTCCTAGGACAGAGGCAGGCAATGATCTCAGCCCCAGCCCTGCATGGCTCATTGCATCAGCTCAGGGCACCAGGTTTGACAAGAGAGCCCCACCCCTGCCCCCACTTCCTATAACAGGACAAATGCAAGGAGGGCCCTCTTGGGCATCTCCAAATATGGCCAGCCTGGGCCCCTGGGAGGGAATTCTCGGGCTGCCCTCGGTTAAGACTGGGCTGGACTTGCTGAGTCATTGTTTGCTCCTTGCATTGTCATGGCAACAGGCCTCCCGGGGGCGGTGGGGACCCTTGGGCTCAGCTGGGCTCAGGCTCTTCCCCTGCAGAAATGTCTGCATCCATTGCCATGGCAACCTCTTCTGCTTCCCTGCATACAGTGTGTTCTTTTGCACTTCCTCTGGACTGGCGCAGCTAATAATAATGCAGCTCAGCTAATAATAATTCTGAAAGTGGAGAGCAAGGACTCGGAGGACCCATTGCAGAGCTTTGGAGCAACAGTATCCCTGTTCCTCAGGTTCCCTCCTCCCTCTCTTTGACCTGCCATTGCCATCTTTGGAATTCCTGGAGTGCCACAGTTAATGAGGCACTGCAGAGTAAGTTAAAACAATAATTAATCTCTGCAATCGGTTATTAGAGAAGGGGGGGAGAAAACAGACATTGGAGGAAGCAAAAGCATTTGCTCTATTTGGAGGGGATCTCTTTCTATATAGAGATTTCTCTATAGAGATTGCAGGAATATTTATTTATTTCTGCTACACCTTTCAGCTGGATACATATTCTGGGCAGTTTACAAAATAAAAAGCAATCAAGTCACAAAACGCAGCGGAAAATAAACAACTATTAAAAACAACAATAGAGGCTTTAAAAAAATCCTGGTTCAGTGAAGCCTTGATATGCAACTTCATCTTTCCCAATTTAAGGCCAACAAGCCTTCATTCCCTGCACAATATCTCCAGTGACTGTTGCTGGTGTATATCTTGTGTTTCCTTTTAGATTATGAGCCCTTTGGGGACAGGGATCTTTCTTTCTTTCTTTCTCTTTCTTTCTTTCAACTGCTTTGGAAACGTTTGTTGATATATATATATATCAACAAACGTTTCCAAAGCAGTTGAAATAAATAAATAAATAAAGAGAGAGAGAGAGAGAGAGAGAGAGTTGTTGTTTTTGTTGGTGCAATATATGGTTCCATTTTAATACTGTAAGCCACTTCGTGCCACAGGTTACGGGAAAAGTGGGTTATGCATTATTTAAATAAATAAAAGGGAACTGTCTGATTCTGCAAAAATATTTCCAGATTTTGCAATCCAACTAGAATCGTGTGAAGGAAGTGACACTCTTGCCGTACAGTCTCAGCAGAAAGCAGCAGCAGGCCCCCCCCCACACACGCACGGAGAGGTCTGAGCAGATGGGATGCGTCAGGCAGGCTGGAATAGCTGTGCTGAAAATATCTTTCCCCAGAATAGTGCAGCTACGTCATGCGTAGGAGAAGCCCCCTCCCTTCCAGGCACAGCCTGAGCACTGCTCGTATCTGGCCTTTGCAAGATGGCGTGCAGAGGTGGGTGTGCCCAGGTGCTCTTCCTGGGCCACCCTGTGAGAGTCTCTGAGCCCAGCTGCTGCTTCAGCTCTTCCCTCAGCACCACAGAAGGGAAGTCCAGCAGCTTGTTTCCCATGCCCACCAGTGGTCCCTATACTTTTTTTCATCTCTGTGCGGAATTAGTTTTGTCAGTGTGCATGCACCTGCATTCAGAATGGGGCCTTCCTGATTCAAGCTGAGCAAGATTTAAATTGAACTGTGCGGACATCTAAAAACTTGTGAGCGTCTTAGAGGGAACCGTGATTCCCACACAGGCCATCAGTGTGCCTCCTGGAAGCCCACAGGCCAGAGGTGAAGGCATGCCCCTTCTTCCTCGCAGGGCAAGAGCACAGGGAATTGTTCCTGGGACTATGACACCTGCCTATCTGAGGATTAAGCCATCCCATGAAGCTGCCACCTCCACTGGAGAAGTTGGACCTTTCTTGGATCTCTCTTGGAGGTGGAGGGATTATTTCCTTTGAGATAAGTCTGTGCTATCGCGCTTCTTTTTCCTCATTCCCCAGTTCAGTAAGAACAAGGTCCCCAAACTCTGAGGCTGATCAAGGCACAGAGCGTGGTAAAACATCAGAGCCAGGCTGGCCCAGAAACCAGAGAGAGGGAGGTTTGGAACTGGGAGCCCGGCCTTCACACCCTGCTTCTGCAATGGCTTGATTTGATAGCTCCTGGCTTCTCTTAACATTCTATAAAATGGGGGGAAGCAAGGCATGAGGCTTTTGTGGGCAGGGAACAGAACAGGTTGTCAAGGGAACACATGCTCAAGGGAAAAACAAAACAGAGCCATGGCTACAAGCCAATGTGGTGCAGTGGTTAAGAGTGTTGAACTAGGACCGGGGAGACCTGATATCAAAACCCTATTCAGCCATGAAACTCACTGAGTGGCTCTGGGCCAGTCGCATAGCTCTCAGCCTAACCTACCTCACAGGGTTGTTTTATTTTTATTATTTATTTATTTTTACATTTATATCCTGCTCTTCCTCCAAGGAGCCCAGAGCCATGTACTACATGCTTGAGTTTCTCCTCACAACAACCCTGTGAAGTAGGTTAGGCTGAGAGAGAAGTGACTGGCCCAGAGTCACCCAGCTAGTTTTATGGCTGAATGGGGATTTGAACTCGGGTCTCTCCGGTCCTAGTCCAGCACTCTAACCACTACACCATGCTGGCTTTCTCTCTCTTGTTGTGAGGACAAACATAACCACGTACTCCTTGGAGGAAGAGCAGGATATAAATGTAATAAACAAACAAATTCAACTGCCTGTTTACCCA
The DNA here is from genome assembly GCF_027244095.1 of Hemicordylus capensis. Lineage (NCBI taxonomy): Eukaryota > Metazoa > Chordata > Lepidosauria > Squamata > Cordylidae > Hemicordylus > Hemicordylus capensis. The sequence goes on along the minus strand of NC_069667.1, from coordinate 14,752,367 downwards.
TTTCTTGGCCTGCCTTCCTTGTGTCTTTTTGTGTTATTGCTCTGGGGCTCTTTGCTTGTGCTCTAGACAGACGATAGGGATTTGTGGAAGATGATCTAGTAATGTTCAGGAGGTGCTGAGCAACTGAGACTGCGGAGCAGGGGGAGGCCAGGTTCTCTACCACTCACACACTGGTGCACATACTCAGTGGGGCCAGGCCCCCTCTGAAGGCTGTCAAGGGCAGAAGGACCCCCAGGCTCTCCCTGCTGCTGAGTCTTAAAGCACTCACCCCTCTGGCTGAAAGCCTCTTCTCCCCACCCTCAACTCCCTCCTGGTCCTATCTCCAAGGCTGGCTGCTTTCCTACTTTCCCTGACATTTGTGGAGGTGTGCAAGGGGCTGATGCTTATCTGCATACGCTAATGTGTTCAGTTGCATACAAAAGTAAAACAGCCTCCAGGCCTAGCCCGAGAGGGTGACCTCTGAACTAGAAAGAGCCAGCTGGGAGGAGCAAGGTGCAGCTAGGCAGGTGCAGCAACTGGAAGGGTTTCTGAGAGAGGCTGCGGCGAAGTTCAGGATGGGTGCTGTCCCTTTGACAGAGCTGAGCTCCACGGGCTCTCCCTGCAGCTGGAACGGAGGAGCTGGGATCCTCCTCTCTTGAATCGGCTTCTTGTGCAGAGACCTGCCTCTACTGCCTGCCCGGAGGCAGAGCCGATTCCTCTCCACCGCTGCCACCGAGGGCCTGCTCTGGGATCAAGAAAGCCCCATTTGTGTGCTCCACGCTCCCCCCCCAGGCGAGCAGCCAGAGTCAAAGGCAACAGCATGGCTCATCACCATGTCCAGGGTGGAAGGGTCAGAGTGGTGGGGGGAAGGGAGGTGCTTCTCTGGGGTCATGGCTCTGGGCTTGGTAGGGTTGCCAACTGTCCCTCATTAGCAATAGCACTTACATTTAGCAATAGCACTTACATTTATATACCGCTCTATAGCTGGAAGCTCTCTAAGCGGTTTACAATGATTTAGCATATTGCCCCCAACATTCTGGGTACTCATTTTACCGACCTCGGAAGGATGGAAGGCTGAGTCAACCTTGAGCCCCTGGTCAGGATCGAACTTGCAACCTTCTGGTTACAGGGCGGCAGTTTTACCACTGCGCCACCAGGAGCTTTTTACGTTACGCAGGATGTCCCTCATTTCAGGGATGAAATGTTGGTCCCTATAGGGACATCATTCGTCCCTGATTTATTCAATAGCATATAATTCAATTACATATACGTCGATTATACTCAGGCTCTTGATGACCACTGCATACACCTCCCAGCCCCGCCAGCCACCCACCTCAGATTTGTGTCCCTCATTCTGGCAATTAAATGTTGGCAACCCTTGGGCTTGGTGAGTCCAGGCATCCACAGGGCCTGCTAACATAGGAGCAGCAGTGGTGCAGGGCTGGCCTGTATCCCCGCACCTATTTGGCTTCGGCCTCTCCCGCCTCCGCCTCCCAGGATCAAAGAAGAGAAGGTTGCTGTGATCAGCAAGTCCCAAGATCAGCTGGGGAGGTGGGAAAGGATTCTATTCTTTCTGGAGAATATCTGCCGGATAAAACGAGGGTCAGGCGCAGACACACTTCTCATTGTGCACACAGAAGCACTCCCCATAGAAGCTTCCTCCACCCCATCCTATTCTCCCCCCACCCTTGAGGGCTTGGAGCTGTGGATTCTTCTCGAAGTTCTGTGGAAGCTCCTCTTGCTCTAATTTCTCCAGCATCTCCTGGTTCTTCCCTTCTGGATCCTGCCCTCTTCAGGCTTGGTTTTAAGCTGTGGGTGGGGGAAAGCTGGGTGAGGGTGAGGGCAGGCCTCATTCTGCCTGAGCGGTGCTCTCCTCTGCTTTCCAGGGCATGCTGACTCCTTGGAAAGTGGGACACAAAGCTTGTTCTGGGGAGGAGAAAGCAGATCCCAGTAGCAGCCGCTGTGGCCTGGGGCGAGGGAGGGCAGGGGCGGGATTGCCAAGCCAAGAGCGGCTTATGGAAAACAGCTGTGGGGCTTTGTTCCTGTTGCATAACACTGTGTTTGTGCCCCACTAGGACTCCTGTTTGCATAACACTGGAAGGAACAGCAGCAGCAGAGACCCCTGTGCATTCTCAGAATTCTGCCACTAAGCAAAACCAGGTTCCTTGGCAACAGCTGAGAAGTTGAACATAGGACTCTGCCATATACTGAGTCAGACCATAGGTCCATCTAGCTCAGTATTGCCTACCCAGACTGGCAGCAGCTTCTCCAAGGCTGCAGGCAGGAATCTCTCTCATCCCGATTACCTGATGTGCCTTGAAATCCCCCCCCCGAGTTAAAGTACTGCCTGCATATCCTATCCTATATAATAAAACCCTAAGGTACCTGCGTCCGTGTCTGCGTCCGTGTCTCTGGCAGGTGTTCTGCGCATGCGTGGCGCGCGTGGACGCAGCAAAGGAAACTACGCACACAACTGCGTGCCTCTTGCAGGGGTTCTGCGCATGCGTGGCGCATGCGGACACAGCAACGGAAACTACGCACACAACTGCGTGCGCGCGTAGTTACCGTATCTGCGTCGTAGGTCCACGTAGCAACCCGTTAAACCTGCAAACAGTTCTACACAACTCTTCTAGCGCCCGTTAATGTAACGGGCTTAATGTCTAGTACTTTATAACCCTGTTGGTTACCAAATCCTTGTGGGTAAATCTTTGTATATATATATGATGTACAAAGCTACAAACAACCACTTTGTATATAATTGTGCTTTGGTAACATACTGTATGCTTTGGTAGTTTGTTGGTTCAATAAAAAATCTTGTTGTCCTAAAAAATAAAATCTTGTTGTCCTATCTTGGAGATGCCAGGGAGGGAACATGGAACCTAGGAGAGGAGAGCTGGTCTTGTGGTAGCAGGCATGACTTGTCCCCATAGCTAAGCAGGGCCTGCCCTGGTTGCATCTGAATGGGAGACTTGATGTATGAGCACTGCAAGATATTCCCCTCAGGGGATGAAGGAGCAGAAGGTTTCAGGTTCCCTCCCTGGCAGCTTCTCCAAGATAGGGCTGAGAGAGATTCCTGCCTGCAACCATGGAGAAGCCGCTGCCAGTCTGCCAGGATACAATCAGCAAACAATCATTTGTAATGGCCTCGGAAAGGGAAAACTCTGACACACACATTTCTAAAAATGTCAGCATCAACTAAACAATAATGGGAACTTTTCTATCCCAGGGACTCATCTAGGCCTGCACATTTGTTTATTTATTTTATTTGATTTGATTTCTATACCGCCCCTCCAAAAATGGCTCAGGGCGGTTAACACAGAGAAATAATAAATAAATAAGATGGATCCCTGTCCCCAAAGGGCTCACAATCTAAAAGAAACATAAGATAGATACCAGCAACAGTCACTGGAAGGATGCTGTGCTGGGGGTGGATAGGGCCAGTTACTCTCCCCTTGCTAAATAAAGAGAATCACCACTTTAAAAGGCGCCTCTTTGCCAAGTTAGCAGGGGGACTCCACTCCAAAAGATGGACCAGGATCAGCTGAAGCTTCCTGCCACTGATTTCCACCTGCTGCAGGCTCGGGTGCTGCAGGTTGTGCTCAGAAAGGCAGGGGTGGGGTGGGGGCTCCTAAAAGAAGGAGTGGCAGCAGGACCGGCTCTTGGGATGGCTAGTTGGGACCACAACCGGCTAAAGGGCTGATGGGTTCCTTTTGAATGGGGCACCCCAAAAGGCTAGAAGCAGCCTGAGGACATGCTGAGGTCTGCACTCCTCTTCTAGGTGGAGGAGGACCTCAGAATCCTGAAGCCAGCACTGAAGGGCAGCATTTTGTCAAGATGGGGCACTTGACTGTTCTTTTTTTCTCCAGCCCTGCCAAAAAGTGCAAAGAAGCTTGTCATGGATTCTCCTGTTACAAAAATCCTGGCGCGACGCAAGGCCTGTGAGCTCTGGCTGAAGCTATTCCTGGAGATGTCCTCACCCCGACCCCCAGCACTTTCCCCAAGATCAAGCCATCCAGCGGCCAGGCATGCTTTTTCAAGAGTCATTGGAGGACTGGAGAAGGTGCAGAAGAGGGCAGCCAAAATGATCAGGGTCCTGGAGCACCTTCCTTATGAGGCAAGGCTACAGCACGAGGGCCTTTTCAGTCTGGAAAAAAGTGACTACAGGGAGACGTGGTAGAGGTTTATAAAATTATGCATGGATTAGAGAGAGTGGACAGAGGGAATGTTTTCCCCCTCTCTCACAACACTAGAACCAGGGGTCATCCCATGAAATCAATGGCCAGGAAATTTAGGACCGACAAAAGGAGGTACTTATTCACACAGCACATAATTAATCTATGGAATTCTCTGCCACAGGATGTGGTGATGGTCACCAGCTTAAATGGCTTAAAAAGGGGCTTCGACAAATTCATGGAAGACAGGTCCATCAACGGCTACTAGTTTGATGGCCAAAGGCCACCTCCAGCCTTGAAGGCCTCTAAATACCAGTTGCAGGGCAGCAACAGCAGGAAGGAGGGCATGCCCCCACCTCTTCCCAGAGGCATCTGGTGGGCCACTGTGTGAAACAGGATGCTGGACTAGATAGGCCTTGGGCCTGATCCAGCAGGGCTGTTCTTATGTAGCCATCTGGAGATTGATTCAAGTGTCCCTTGGAAGGTGGCAACCCAGCCTGTTGGGCTGATGAAAATAATCTATTTTTTTTCTGGACAATATCTGCAAAAGGTGGGCTGGCCTCTTCTTTCTGGCGAAAGCAAAATCTGACCACCCAGCCAACAGCTGGGCCTGAGGGGAGCGGGAGCCTGGGATTCTGATGGCAAGATAATTCACAGTGCCCCTCCGCATGGCTTCCCCTAAGCAGCCCCTGGGGCAGGAGGAGCACATGGTCCCACCAGAATCAGGTGCATTTGCTTGTAAAGCCAGGGACAAAGCGCCTGTGCTGAGATGCAGCCGGCTTTGTCAAATGTGTCTCTTTCCAGGAGCTGTCCGGAAGGAGAAGCCCAATGGGCTGCGGAGTCTAGGTGGGGGCATATCTATCTATCTATCTATTACATTTATAAACCGCCCCATCCAGAGGCTCTGGGCGTTGTACAAAAACTTTTTAAAAAGACATAAAACCCACAACTCAAACACAATGCTAAAAACAATATTAAAACAATTCAAAAATGATTGAAACTATTTAAATCCAATTAAAATACTTTTAAAAACAACAACACTTTACAAGCCTTGGAAGGCCAGGCCAAATAAATAGGTTTTTAGGGCTCTCTTAAAGGCCGACAGCGAGCCTAAACTGCGGATATCTGCCGGGAGTGCATTCCCTAGACCAGGAGCAGCTACAGAAAAGGCCTGGTTCCGAGTCGTCACCAGACGTACCGGTGGTAACTGGAGACAGACCTCTCCAGATGACCTCAGGACATTTAGCTGCCCCTTCCAACCCTGGTGCCCTCGTGGGCCTCCAACCAAAACCTCCATCCAGGTCTGTGAGCCAGGTCCCTTGTCATTCCACCCCAGGCTCTGGGCTGTGTGGATTTAGGGGATGCTCCCAGAGTGCTCAACCCCATTCAATAGGGGGCTTGGATCGGGAAGTCACTGCCTCTGCCAGAATCTTCCCTTGATCCAGGAGGCAGCTGCCCAAAACAGGCTGCTGGACTCCACAGCTGGGCTGTGTCCAGAAGCGGCAGCCAAACCTGGCACCTTGGCGCTGGAGATTTAGTGCTCCCTCTGGGCAGCCAGCAGTGGGGAGGAAGGATCAGCAGGCATTCCAGCACCTAATTAGGAGAGGAAGGAAGTCAAGGTGCTGCTGCTGCTGCAGAGAGAGGCGAGATTCGGGGAAGGGTGACGTTCTGGAGAAAGACAGCTCGGATCTGGGAAGCCCGACGCGGCCTTCCCATCACGCGACTCGAAGGGGGGCAAGCAGCTGGGCCCAGAGCCTTATTTGGAGTCTCTCCCCAATGGGCCACTGGCTTGTTGAGGACATTCACTGCCTCACAGCCGCTGCTCCAGGTGCATCCACTGGCTGTCATTTGCTGCCCAGAGTGCCAAGCCTTCTGCAGTCCAACGCTGAGTTCTGCCTTGTCCCTCCTTGCTGGTCAGGCTGCTGCTGGGGCTCCCGTCAACAGAGAGGCGGTTGGTTGCTCTTGCACGGTCATGGAGGCCCAGCCCACACCATTATTCTGCACCCTCCGGGTGGCGAACGGGTTGTCCGGACTCTTCCCCTATGAGCACAAGCTGCAGTTCTCCACAAGGCCGCTCAGACCCACATTATTTGTGGTCGAAATAGCAGCCCACCCTTGGTGCCAAACAGTGCTAATGTTGCATTTGCCAACAGTCTGCAGCTTCTGTTAGGACACGAGAAAAGATCCCAGGCCGTGTGTGAGCGTGTGTGGTGTGGGGGTGTGTGGGGGTGTGGTGCGCACGCAGATGGGCTCAAATAAGTCCCGATTCCACCCCAGTGGCTACGAGAGGCCTGGAAGGACCCTCCCTTCCTATCTTGTTAGTGCAAAAAGCAAAGGAGGTCAGAGTGGGCTGGGCCCGGCAGCTTGGACCAGCAAGGCTGCCCAGTGCTGAGGGAGCCAGGCAGAGTGACGGGCGGCCCCTCTCTGCCCACCTGTTCTCTCCTTGTCTGGTACCCGGTGACACTTCTGCAGGCTCCCTCTCTTTGCCTCACGCGCGCGCGCACACACACACACACGTGCAGAAACATTCCGGCCATGACTCCTGCCACGTTATAGCGACACCCCTAGTGTGGAAGGCTTGACTCATGGCGACCGGTCTGAAAAACACCCAAAGATGGTAGCAGAAGCCTGGGCCACAGGAAGCTGCTTGCATCCCCGGTCTCGGAGCAGGCCCAGGGCCAGCCTGGCCAGGAGCTCAGCCTCCGGACCCGAGGGCAGTCAGCTGAGCAGCCACTTCACCTTCAGAGGTCTTCAGCCCCTTCTGGGAGGGATCATGACCACCAGGAGGTCCACTGGGAAACTGCAGGGAAGAGGAGGTCAATGCTGCCGGCTGCTGGGGACATCCGGGGGGGTGCACTGCAGAAGGGTGCTTTGGGGTGCCCCCCATCCACCCGCCAGAGTGAGTGGAGGAAATGGATGCAGTTCCACCCTTTCTCCAACCAGTCTTGAGGGCATTTGCTTGGGTATTGCACTCAAGAGTCAGAGGAAGCCAGCGTGGTGTAGTGGTCAGAGTGCTGGACTTGGACTGGGGAGACCCGAGTTCAAATCCCCATTCAGCCATGAGACTTGCTGGGTGACTCTGGGCCAGTCACTTCTCTCTCAGCCTAACCTACTTCACAGGGTTGTTGTGCAAGAGAAACTCAAGTATGTAGTACACCACTCTGGGCTCCCTGGAAAAAGAGCAGCATATAAAATGTAAAATAATAACAACAAGAAGAAGAGGAAGGCCAGGCTCTTCCCCAAACCCCACCAGTCCTGCAGGAACAGCCGTTCAGGGACTCCAGGCGTCACCAAGGGGCCCAGGCCAGGGTTTGGGTGCCTGCCTGTGCATTTCCAGGCCTTAACAGGCTTGGGCTCCTTTGAAGTTGTCCCTCCACTCTGGATTTCCTGCCTTCCTAATGCTGGGTTAGAGACTAATTACAAGTATGGTCTCCATAACGAGCGCTTCCCTCACTTAAGTGCAGCCTCTCAGGGCTTGTTGGGGAATTAGCCAGACGGGGTTTTGCTTAGGGGGTGGTGTGTGTTCGAGGCGTGAGGCAGCGGGGCTCACCCGAAAGGAGGGTCTCTGACAGACTCCAGGACAAAGACTCAGCCTGCAGTTGGGTTACTTACCTGGTGCTCAGGTAACCAAGGCAGAGGCAGAGGAGGAGGCAGCTTGGCTCGTGATGGGAAATACTGAGTCAAAGCAATGTTCCCCCAGCAGAACTGCAGTGATCACAAGATAAAGGCGCTCAGACCTTTGCCCTGGAGGTTTGCTCGGTGCCTGTGTTTACCATGTTCCAGCTCCAGACAGCCCGCTAAAAGGGGAAGCAAACAACTTCTGCAGATACCAAAAGGGAGCAAAAGCCTTTAGCAGGGCTTGCCTAGCCTAATCCTGGTGAGTCCAGAGTTTTGCAACCTAAATCCTGGGCAGAAAAAAGGAGATGTGAACACTGAAGCTTGTAGCTTGACAAAAGGAGGCCAAAGCACAAGCAAGTTCTGAAAGCCAGAGTACTACCCAGAACTAACTAACTAAACTAAACTAACTAACTAGCGCTCTCTCTCTCTCTGATATGCAGTGATCCACTTTGAAGGGCGCATAGGCACATAGGAAGCTATGTGCCGACTGAGTCAGACCACTGGTCTATCAAGCTCAGTACTACCTACACTGACTTGAAGCAGCTCTCCAGCATTTCAAACAGGAGTCTTTCCTAGCCCTACGTTTTTAGATTGTGAGCCCTTTGGGCACAGGGAGCCATATCTATCTATCTATCTATCTATCTATCTATCTATCTATCTATCTATCTATCTATCTATCTATCTATCTATTTTTTTCTCTGTGTAAACCACCCTGAGCCATTTTTGGAAGGGCGGTATAGATATCAGATAGATAGATAGATAGATAGATAGATAGATAGATAGATAGATAGATAGATATGCTGTCAGGGACTGAACCTGGGACCTTCTGCATGTGAAGTGGATGGTTTACCACTGATCTATGGCCCATCCCCAAAAGTGTTTAAATATAGCAGCACCAAAGAGTCCATTATAAAGCATAAAAGAAATGCTTTTTGTGCAGAGGGGGATTCTCAAGCTCGACTTTGAAGGCAGAAATGAATGTTTCTATTGTCCTGATTTGATTCCACACCCTCAACTTTCCCAGTTATCTATTCTGCTGGACTTAGGGGTTCTAGAAGTTAAACAAACAACCCTTTTTGCACCCACAGTGAAAACATGTGGACTTTGGCATGTGAGTACTTGACATAATTGCTTTAAAATTTATCAACAGGCCTTGAGCTTTACACGCGTTTGAAAATAATAGATCCCTCAAAGTCACATTTCAAAAGTGAAATTGGAATGGTGTTTGTAAATTCAAAATATTGTGCGTGTCCAGTGCAAAAGAGGTGCGTTGGAGCAAGCCAAGGAAGAGCCCAGAGTTGCCCCTGGGGTCTTCCCCATGGGAGAGCAACATCCCACAGGGGCAACTCTGACCCGGGCAACTCAAGGACTGGCTGTGCTTCAAGGCTAAGAGATTTGAAGCTGAAGCTCTCACTGCTGCTCTCTATTCTACTGAAGAAAGAAAACCTGGGTGTGGATGTAGATTAATCCCAGCCAGTAACACACAATGACAGGGAAAAATGAATGTAGGATACAGTTGGCAGCAGCAAAGCAACTGATTAACAGGGCAACCATGGGTCCTCTGCTCACCCCACACACAGAGCACTGCCGGACATGGCCACACGCCAGCCAGCCATCAGGAGGATCCAGAATGCCCTGAATGCCCTGGGCTCAGCCAGAAAGGCATCCTCTCCAAAGGACATCTGGCTTCCTGGTTCTTCTGAGGACGGGCCAAGACCCACCCACCTACCCGTTGCCAAGTCCTTCTTGTCCAGAGCTCATGCCCTCAGGTCCAAGGACGGCCCTCCCGTGGAGAGGGGACTTGGAGGAGACCTCATGAGGGGAGAGCTGGCTGCAGAAGCTGCTAGCTGAGGATCTGGCATCTCCCATTGAAAGACCCAAGTCACAGGGCTTGGAGAGGGGCTACCAGTCACCTTTCTGCGCCCACAAGGAGTTGGAAAGGGTCCCTCTTAGCTCAGTGGCAGAGGAGCCCCTGTTTTGCACACCAATGGCCCAAGGTTCAATCCCGGGCATCTGGAGCTAAAACGTGGTTTCCAGGTAGCAGGGCTGACCCTCTCTGCTTGAGACCCAGGACAGCCACTGGCTGTCAGAGCAGACAGTCCTGGAGTTAGATGGACTAAGGGCTTGACTCAGAAGGCTGGCAGCTTTTCATGTTCTAGGCAGTTGGAATCAAAAGCAGGAATGGAGCTGGCTGGGGTGGAGGGGCTGGGGCTGGTGTTCTGCTTGCTAAGCCTTTGCAAACCCCACACCAGAATTTCAGGGCTCCCCAGCTGACAGGGAACATGGCAGCACTGCTCCCAAGCTCACTCCACCCCACCTGGGCCTCCTGCAGCGGCCAGTTGACCCCAGCATGGGCCAGGCTGCGGAGAGAGTTGGTTTGAGCGGTGTGTGGATGGAGTGCCAGTCTCGAGGTGGGAGGGAGGGCTCTCTTGATTGGAAGTCAAAGGGGAACCATGTCCATTTTACATGGGTGGCAGAGGGGAAAGGAAGCCACCCAGCAAGAGGTGCATTTTGGAGAAACTCCTAGGAAGGGTCTGTCACTAAGAGATGGAGACAGTTATGCTTCTGGGAAGTAGGGGGAAAGTCTCTGAAGAGCCCAGACTTGCGGAGAGCTGGTCTTATGGTAGCAAGCATGACTTGTCTCCTTAGCTAAGCAGGGTCCGCCTAGTTGCATATTAATGGGAGACTTGATGTGTGAGCACTGTAAGATATTCCCCTTCTTAGGGGATAGAGCCACTGGGAAGAGCAGAAGGTTCCAAGTTCCCTCCCTGGCAGCATCTCCAAGATAAGGCTGAGAGAGATGCTTGCCTGCAACCTTGGAGAAGCCGCTGCCAGTCTGTGAAGACAATGCTGAGCTAGATAGACCAATGGTCTGACTCAGTATATGGCAGCTTCCTATGTTTCTAAGCAAGGGGTGAGCTGGGGAATGGGGAAGCAGGGCCTCGTGGAACTGGCACCTCTGAGGATGGTCAGAGGGGAGCCTTTGCTTACGGGGTGCCTTCTCCAGCGAGCACAGTGGACAGCAGCAAGTCCAGGCTGGCAGCCCCTTCCCAAGTGGCCGCCTTCCTTACCACCACCAGCTGCAGCCAGCTCTAGCCAGTTCCATTTGTAGGTCAAGTCCTGGCCGGTTGCTATTTGTCAGATTAGTGGAGAGGCAGAGAGGGCGCTGGGGGAGGTGGGTCTCAGACAATGCTGGGACTGGCATGCCATAAACACCCCAGACAGGCAGAAGCACTCTTACCCCTGGACTTGCGTGCTAAAGTCCAGGGCCTCCACACCCCCTGGGCGCCCCCCAAATCCTCTGTCCCAGGGACAGACTAAAGAGGATTTGGGGGGGCCGCAGGGGGTATGGAGGCCCCTGACTTCAGCCCATGGTTGCCATGCTGCCAGCCCACGCTGTGCTGGTCGACATGCGCTGGACACTGAGAGTGACCTCTGCTTTAAGGACAGATGGGGGAGTGGGACAAGAAATATGTGGGATGGGGATATGTTAACTGGCCAGTTGAAATGTTTCTGCTAATGCATATTTGCATCAATATCTCTGTTTTCTATTCTTAGATTCTTCTGAGTTCAGTTGCTGTTTGTGCCCTCAAGAACCCACGGGTTAAAAAATTGTGTGTGGGGGGGAGGGGGGCGTGATGCTTAACTAGTGGGGGGGCTCCAAAGGCCTTTAGTTCCAGGCTCCAAAATTACCTAGGCACACCTCTGCAGACAGGTAGGAGAGAAGAGGATGGATGGTGGCCCACAGGCCTGGGTTTCAGTGCGCCAAAGAACGTATCTGTCTGTCTGTCAAGACTGAACCTTTTCTGAAAGACGCCTCCTCTGACTTGGATCTCTGGCCCCTAACCTAGGAGGAGTGTGAGCTCAAACCGCCACTCAGCGATGAAGCTGGCTAGGTGACCTTGCACCAGTCGTCGTTTCTCAGCCTAGCCTGCCCCACAGGCAGGTTATGAGGATGGGATGGGGGCAGGGAGAGAACCTTGTACATTGCCCTGAGGTCACTGGTGGAAGGAGGAAGGGCAGGTTATAAATGCCATCAAACAAACCAGATTCAAAACAGACACAAATGGCCACCAAAGGCCTCCCAGAAGCAGCTACGTTTCGACCAGAACAAATCCTGCAGATGCGCAAGACAAGGCTACAAGGCTCACGGACAGGCTAGAACTCCGACCACCAGCAGGTCCAGGTGGAAGATGCTCCACCTCCAGGGTTGTTGGAGTTCCAGTGCATCGACCTTTTGCACCAACTATCCTAATGACCACTGGGGCACTGGAAGTAGAGATAGTGAGTAAGGGTCTCCCTAGCTGTTCTACCTGTCTCTATGACCCCTGATATGACTCTGGTATTTCCTGTGCTGAGTCAGATTCCCTTCCTTGCCTCTTAGAGAGCAGATGGAAACATCTCTCTCTCCCCCTAACTATTCATCATGCAGTTCTTTAGATTGAGGATTAGGTCTTTCCTATCCAAATGTGTAAAGTAAAGTGTGCCGTTGTTGTTGAGTCGGTGTTGACTCCTGGCGCCCACAGAGCCCTGTGGTTGTCTTTGGTAGAATACAGGAGGGGTTTCCCATTGCCTCCTCCCGCGCAGTATGAGATGATGCCTTTCAGCATCTTCCTGTATCGTACTTCACCAATAAATCTATTTAGCATTTTATTCTACAAGAATCCCCATGTGTCTTCTCTAAGTAGCTGCCAAAACGAAACTCTGCAAACTACGCTGTAGCTGGAGCGGGTCGCTTCTTTAGTGCTCGGCTTATTAGTCTGCGGGTAAAAAATTGCAACCCCCAACAAGGGTAGCCTCACTGGTTTCAGATTGTTGACTATAGTCAAGGCCAGCCAGAGGCCAAGTTGTCGGCTTCAGCCCAGGCCCTGAGGGGGGCGGCCACACGACCTTGGTTCTCGGTGTGCGTTTGTTCTGCTTGGGCCAGCCCCCGTCTGCCTGCCAGCCCTGCAGCTGCTCAGTGGGGGAGGACGGGGTGAAGTCAGGAGGCCTTTGAAATGCCACTTCACTGCACCGCCACAGCTCCTGGGCACAGCAGTCTGGCCCTAGGGCCTGACCTCGGCTGGCCTGGCCTGTCTGTGCCTCCCAGGGCAGGAAAGTCCTGGGCACACCAGCTCCTGCTGGGATTTGTCCCCATCATGGCAACCCTCAAGGATCGCCTGCAGGGAATGCAACCAACACGTTACATAAAGGGCCAGGTTAGGAGGCCGGAAGGGCTCCCAGGGCCAGAAGCCTCCGAATGCCACCTGGCTGACAAAATTGCTTTAATTGGAAGCCCCCAGCTGGGGAAGGCAGCGGTGGCGGCTACTGCTCAGAGGCACATTTCACGGTGAACTTTAGCCGTGGGATGGTGTGGCGGGGGGGCGGGGGGGGTGGTCTTCTCCTTGCTCTTCTCATTCCTTTGCCATGGAGGTTGTTAAGGGGAAGGGAAGGCAGAGCCACAAGGTAGGAAAAGCAGAAGTCGCCAGCTGGACGAGACGCTGGATAATAGGCATGGAGGATTCAAGCCAGCAAGAAGATGGATTTTCACTGGCACCCCCTAGTTTGGCCCACGGAAGTGCAGCTCTGGGACCACCCTGGGCTGGGCTCCTTCACAAACACGTGTCCAAGGAGAGCAGCAGTCGTGGTACTCCACCCTCAGTCAGTTGCTGGAGGGACTAGGAGAGCTGGTCTGGTGGCAGCAAGCATGACTTCCAAGCTCCCTTCTTGGCATCTCCAAGATAAGGCTGAGAGAGACTCCTGCCTGCAACCTTGGAGAAGCTGCTGCCAGTCTGGGTAGGCAATACTGAGCTAGATGGACCAATAGTCTGACTTGGTCGAAGGCAGCTTCCTATGTTCCTGTGTCCACTGGCACCCTCGGTTCCCCACTGGGGCTGTCCTCAGGGGGGAAATATGACATTTCTGCATCTGCCATGAGGAGGACCTACAAGTCCCTGCAGGGCCCTGGCAACAGTGGTGACTGTGGCAGCATGTCTGTTTGTGAGTGTGCAATGCCTGCTGATATCTGGAAGAGGGAGGCAGCCACAAAGCGATCAGCATGTAACAGGGTCACGGTTCCTGCATTGCTCAAAGAAGAGGACTTGCCCTCGCTGTGGGAGATGCTGTCATCCCCAGAGATGCCGTGCCTTAAGTGAGTTGGAGGCCTGGAAAGGATCAGTGGGGAGGGCTACTGGAGCCTGCGGACCATCAAACACCCTTCCAGTCCCGAATATTTTGGACACCCAAAGGGGAGCTGAAGCACATTGAAGCTCCATTAAATGCTGCCCCTTGGATCCTATGGCAAAACACACCAACTAAAAGGGAAACCATGTTTATTTTTAAAAGGAATACTTGCATATCTGCATTATTGGAACTATTGATACAGCAGCTGCCCAAAGCCACAAGTGTTGCCTTAATTCATTTAAAAGAAAAATTAGGTCATGCACCCAGCTTTTTGATGTCTTTGTTTAAAGCAGAAAAACAGTAATTCAATCAAAGAAATAGAAATAAATGAATACAGACTAGTGTTTATTTGATTAATTTATAACCCACCTTATTGCTTTGCCTCGGGGCAATCTACAAAGATAGGAAAATGCAAACAACCAATAAAACCATAAACCTATAAAACCAGCCAGTAAAACCAGTGAAACTATCTGCAAGCTGAAGGCAATGTGAAGAACTCATAATGTACATAAATAAAGCCATTATATTAAGAGCGGGGAAAGAAGACGATGACCTTTGCCTTGCACTGACAAGACAATAAAAGCACCACACGCTGGGGGGTGTCAGGCCCCTCCCAGACGGCCCCTGGGCCCCCAAACAACTGTTCAGGGCTTTGAAGATTAAATCCAGTGCTTTGAATTGCACCCAGAAACAAACATGAAGCCAGGGCAGCCCTTTGAATGCGGGCAGGAGATGGTCTCTTTGGTCACCGGGTTCTGAAAGTAACCAGGAGAAGTTGCTCCTCTCCACACACACCCCCTGCCGCTGCCACCACCATGCTGCCTGCAGGCTGGCCATTCATCAGGTAGAGCTGCACAGTTCAAGATGTTTCTCCTCTCAGAAACAGCAAGCGGGGCGGCCCCAGGCCCAAAAGGTCCCTCTGGCGTTGACATGGAAATCAGAGCCCCTCCGAAGGGGAGGCGCGATGAGGAAGCCCACCCCGCTGCCTAGGCCAGACGGCTGGCCACAGGGAGTCCCAGCTTATGCAGAACTGGGGGGATTAACCAGGGAAAATGTCCACTCAAATCCTAATTGCAGACATCACAGCAGCAGCAGCTGTGCGCTGATGCATGCTCTGGTTTCTGGCGGGGAGAAAACTGGGGAGGGTGGGGAGAAGTGCAGGTGGGGGGAGCGGCTGTGCACGTACTGGCCTCTTTGCCATGTGGCATCCCTCTGCCTCCTCAGTCGGCAACATGTGGTGGAGGGGGGCAAGAATCACAGTGCACGTCACACAGGGCAGGACTTAAAATGCCTGCATGACTAGTAGCCGTAGACAGCTCTGACGACCTCCACTTCCTTCCTTCTCCTGCACCACGAACTTGTCTCTCTCATTCCTCTTCAAAGCCACCCAGCCCAGTGGCCATCACTTGTTCTCGCAGCAGTGAGTTCCTTGCATAAACAACCAAACGACAAATAAATATTTATAGACCGCTTTTCAACAGAAGTTCCCAAAGCGGATTACATAGAGAAAACAATAACAAACGAATAAGATGAATCCCTGTCTCCAAAGGGCTCAGTCTAAAAAGAAAACCTAAGGTAGACACCAGCTGAAACCACTGGAGGGATGCTGTGCTGGGGCTGGATAGGGCCAGTTGCTCTCCCCCTGCTAAATAGAAGAGAGTCACCTCTTTAAAAGGTGCTGCCTCTTTGCTCAGTTAGCAGCGGGTGTTGCTGTTGTTGTTGTTGAAGTACTTCCATTTGCTTGCCCTTAATCTTGGCTCCCACATTTCAACAGGCAATTCCCAGTTCTAGTGTATGATGAAAAAGGGAGGACGGGTTCTCTCCACCCACTTTCTGAGCACCAGGCATTACATTTGTGGGTTGTGTCGACCTGCCCCACTGCTCCAAGTTTCCCCCCTCTCCAACAAGGACATCCGAAGAGCCCCAAAGGTCTCTCTAGCCCAGGCCCTGCTTCCCACAGGGCAAGCATTCCTGCTAAGAAGTGGCAATGCCCAGTGGTCCAAGAGGGAGCAATGCAGCAAACTCTCCCAGCTGCCTAGATGCCCAGTTTGGGAACAAACCTGGGAAGAGCAGATTTACCCTATTTACCCAAACAGAGGACAACACTGATTGCAAGATGACCCCCTTAAAATAGAGAGGTTAAATGCAGGTTATTTACCCAAAGGGAGCAGCACCCTGAATATAAGACAACCCCTCCAATTTCTAACATCAAATAACCCTCGTTTTCAATCGAGGTAAATACAGTAGCATTTTGATCCAAGAGAGAGAGAAGCCCTAAGAACCATTTTAAACAGCATGCAGTGCACGGATTTGATGAGGTGCGAGCCAGGTTCTGCATGGGGGGTGGCGGGGGGGGGGGGCAGAATGCAGGCAGTTGAGGCTCACACTTAATCAAATGCAGTTCTATGCGGCAGTTCCCAGCACGGCGGGCACCATCCAGTACAGAGGCATGCCTGTGTTAGGAAGCTAGCTGGAGCCCGCTGGGGTGCCTTCCCTTGAAATGATCCCTCCATGTGGCCCTCTCTGCCTGTAGCTTTCTGGCATGAAGGGGAGACTCATGTACACAATTGCTACCTGTGTGAAGCGGCCTTTGGACAGAGGATGTGGGCATGCTCAGTCAGTGGCTAAGAACACAGGAAGCTGCCATATACTGAGTCAGACCACTGGTCCATCTGGCTCAGCATTGTCTACACAGACTGGCAGCAGCTTCTCCAAAATTGCAGGCAGTAATCTCTCTCAGCCCTCTCTTGGAGAAGCTGCCAGGGAGGGAACTTGGAGCTTTCTGCATGCAAGCAGGCAGGTGTTCTTCCCAGAGTAGCCTCTAAGGGAAACATCTTACAATGCTCACATGTGGTTTCCCATTCAAATGCAAACCAGGATGAGCCCTGCTTAGCAAAGGGGACAATTCATGATTGGGATTGCCTCAGGGCCACCTTGTGCTTTGCTACTCTGGCTTAGCAGGTCCCAAGCGCTCGTGGCATGTGATGCCATAAAGATAAAGAGCTAATCGTGCTAATAATTAAGTGCGAATCATGACCAGCGGGATATTGTGCTCACCAGGAAGGAGAAGGACAGGCACACCCAGGCCAGGCTGCTCTGAAATGCACTTTGTATGGAATCAGACCTTCTCAAAAGCAGGCCAAGTCCAGAATGAAAGCGGAAGGCCGGCTGGAGTCATTGCTTGGAGCCGGAAGCGGCAAGGAAGGGTCACAAATAATGCTGCAGAATCCGGCTGGCTGGTTGTTCCCTGGCCGAGCATCCACTTACTGCTGCTCCTGCATTGATTGCATCGATCCTGGGTGACCACGTCAACTCCCTCCTCCACCCCAAACACACACACACCCCTCGCTTGTCTGGATGCCCAAAAATCTTTCCCATGGGGGCTCTTCTCCGCCAGGGTCAGAACTTGCGTCACAAGGGGGGTGAGCTAATATTTGCTGTGGAACTATTGCTTGTGGAGCCTCGCTTGTGGCAAGGACAGCTGGTCTCACCACCCTCCACAGGTCTCTGCGTGGCGCTGGCAGCCGTTCAAGTTGGGCGTTTGGTGCCACCAGCCTGGCGTTGGTTTGGCGTTTGGCGCCACCCACTTCCTGCTGCGCCATTTGCTCCCCCCCCATCCCCCTGCGGACGGACTCTGCTCTGTCAAGTTGCAACCGTTGTGGCCCCCTCCCTTGTCTCTTGGACATGGCCACAGCTATGGCGTCAGACTTGGGCCACACAGAGACCCAACCAGGCTCTCTTTGCCAGTATTTGGTGGCGGTTTCTGGAGCTCGTTGTCCTAATCTGACCTTTGCTGCAGGGGTGTCCTTAGAGAGCCCAGGTGGGGTGTGGGGCCTGGGGCAAATCAGCCAGTGTGGGGTGCCCTTCCAATTAATTCTTATGGGGCTTAAAGGAGCGGGGCCCGGGGCTGTTGCCCTGCCCTAGGGACAGCCCTGCCTAGTTGCCTTCCTGCTTGGGCCCTCAGTCCATTTAACCCATGCTTGCTGACTCTGATTGGCAGCCACTGTCCAAGGCAGCAAGGAGGGGCTTCCCCATCTTGAGCCACCTTAGATCCTTTTTCAAGATGCTGCCAGGGATTGAAGCTGGGGCCTTCTGCAGGCAAAGCGGGGGCTGTAGCTGTGGGTCCTGCAAAAGGGCTGGGGAGAGCAAGGCAGTGGGTCTGAATGCCAGCCATCCCATGGCTTCAGCCACGCACCCTGCTAAGGGGCAGGTGACCCCGGAGAGAGAACTTCTCCCCCACTAGAGAGCACATTCCCCCCAACCGCTCACATGAGGGAGATTATTATTATTATTATTATTATTACTACATTTATATCCCGCTCTTCCTCCAAGGAGCCCAGAGCGGTGTACTACATACTTAAGTTTCTCTTTCACAACAACCCTGTGAAGTAGGCTAGGCTGAGAGAGAAGTGACTGGCCCAGAGTCACCCAGCTAGTATTATGGCTGAATGGGGATTTGAACTCAGGTCTCCCCGGTCCTAGTCCAGCACTCTAACCACTACGCCACACTGGCTCTCATGCCCCACGGCATGGTCCTCGGCAACTCCTCTGCGCCTCCTTTGCAAACCTTTCCTTAGGGGCCGCCAAGCCCCTTCAGGGGACGGCTGATGGCCAACAATCAGATGTTCCTGCCCAACCCCCATTTGTGGGGCTCCCCACAGCAGGCAACTCCTGCTGGGGAAAGCACATGTGTAGCTGCGTGCCATGCTTCCCTTCCAGAGATCGCCACTGCTGAGCTGCCACAGGGCACATTCCAGAGCATTCATGCCAGCAGCAGTTTGGCACCGGGGACAGACCTCGCAGCCGCTTGCTTGGCACGCCTGCCACTTGCCTCCAGTGCTTCTCTCAAGCCCCTCTCTGCCCCCCAGCCTGCTCACCCACATAAATAAGCTGAGCGAACTCCCTCTGCCCAAGACGGTTGCGCAGTGTGAAGCGGCAGGCAGTGGAGGAGGAGCAAACGGGCAAGGAGACCCCGCCGGCTCCCACTCAGGGGACTGGGTGGCTGCAGTGATCACCCTGCTCTCCTTCACAGCATCCCTTGATCCCTGAGCACGAAGGGTCAAGGCAAGGAGGGGGCAGGCTGGAGCGAGAGAGCAGCAAGGGAGTCCACAGCCAAAGCTGTGTTGTGTCTGGGCCTGGTGACACCAAGCAAGGGGGCGACAAAGAGGGAGTCGTCCCCCACGCATCCCGCGGGGGCTCAAAGCCTGCAGAAAGGCCAGGCGGACACGGCAAGGGGCACAGGAGCCTGATGCCAAGGGATGCTGCGCAGACCAAAGACAGCCCAGGGGTGGGGAGATCGATGCAGGCCTGGCTGCGCAGCCTGAGTTTGCTGCCCGCAAAGGATCCTGGCTTTACTAAGCGGGACAAACTTCTGCCAAGGCAGGAGACGGCCATGAGCGAGGGGACTCAGCCCACCTGAGGGTTTAAGGCACACTGCTAGGAAGTGGCCGTGTATGGGAACTGGCCTGGACTGAAATCCAGAGCGCTGCCGGACACACCTTATAAAACAAACCTGCCCTTTGCAGGAATGTGGAGAATGGCATTTGTTGGGTACAGCGACAGCTTTCCTGCTCCCTCCCACAGATCACGCTGGGTCAATTACACGCAGGCAGCCCTTACTCCAGATCACGCTGGGCACAGATCACACCCGGGCAGCCCTTACTCCAGCTGAGAGGCTCCTACAGAAAGCCTGTGGATTGGATTGGATTGTCCCTGACCCTTGGACAGGGTCGCCCTGGGGCACTCTCAGGACCCACTAAGCGCCTCCCCTCTGCTTGTGGTGTGCAGATGGCTCAATCCGTCCAGAAGAGCCACTGATCATGTTATTGTCAGCAGCTCCTGCACCAGGCCTATGATTATCTATGCAGGACCACCAAATGGCATATTTGGTGTCTTACAACTAGAAGAGAACAGGTCCCTTCCCCAAGGTACTTCTAATGGGAAATCCAGCACAAGACGGGAAGCTGCCTTAGACCGAGTCAGACCTTTGGTCCAGCTAGTTCAGCATAGTCGACGCTGACCGGCAGCAGCGGCTTCTCCAAGGTTTCAGGCAGGAGTCTTTCCTAGCTCTACCTGGAGACGCTGCCAGGGATTGAAACAGGGACCAACTGCATCCAGAGCAGATGCTCTACCGCTGATCTAGTATGGCCCCATCCATAAGGAGATGGAAGCAAGGAAAAGCAGGGCAGGAATATGCGATTATGACACAGGCCCACTCACAGTAGAGGAGACAGTGGGGCTACTTAGCCCTTCCGCCCTATCCCTGTTCACTAACCCGGGGACGAGGGGGAAGTCCACAGGCAATAGTCAAACTGCAGTGCCAACAAGCCATTGGGAACACAACAGTCTCTCTTTCACTTGGGAGCCTGAGGAAGTTTCTGGGCAAGACTCATCAGGTTTCCCCCAAGCCGGCTGCCACAAAAAGTGTGAAATGCAGGAGAGGTGAGAAGCTCGGGGAGGGGGAGTTTCAAAGTTCTGGCTCTCAGAGTTCAGTCTGGGAAAGTGTTTTGAAAACAAAGGCTCAGGTCTAAAATGTGTAAGGCCACAGCAAACCAGAGCACGTGCACTTCTTTCACCCTCAAAGAAACACAGCCAGGCTGTATTCAAGACTTCTAGAGCAGAAGATGAGGGTTCCTGACAAATTTTTGTCCTGGGAGCTCTATTTTGGAAACTCTCAAGAGAATTCTCAAAAACGTCTTCAAACTGGAATTGAGATTCCAACTAGGGTTGCCGACATTTCATTGCCAGAATGAGGGACACAAGTTTGAGGGGGCTGGCTGGGGATGGGCCGGGAGGTATATGTAGTGGTAATCAAGAGCCTGAGTATCACGGACATATATGTAATTGAATTATATGCTATTGAACAATGCCAGCATTGTTATTATTTAGAACGTATTCAAGAATAAATAACAATAACCATAATAATAAGTTATACCACTTTTTCAACCGAAAACTTCTCAAAATAAGAAGCTGCTCGCCTTGCCACCAAAATGAGGGACGAATGCTGTCCCTATAGAGACCAACATTTCATCCCTGAAATGAGGGACGTCTCGTGTAATGAGGGACAGTTGGCAACTCTAATTCCAACCCTCCTTGTACCTTAAGAGGATTCAACAATCCTGAAGTCATGATGACCTCAGAAACAGGGAGAAGCCGAGGAACAGAGGATAGGTGTGTCTTTGGTTGGAGGGAACCTACTGTACTCACCAGCGTGGTGTAGTGGTTACTAGGATCGGGGAGACCCGAGTTCAAATCCCCATTCAGCCATGAGACTAGCTAGGTGACTCTGGGCCAGTCACTTCTCTCTCAGCCTAACCTACTTCACAGGGTTGTTGTGAAAGAGAAACTCAAGTATGTAGTACACCGCTCTGGGCTCCTTGGAGGAAGAGCAGGATATAAAATACAGCAGCGCTGGAGGTACAGACGCCATGACCTGAGCCATGCCCCAGGGGACCTGCGTGCCACACTGGAAGAAGCGAGTGAATGTGGGATGTTGGCAGGGCCTGTTCTTCATCACTACAGCCAATAAAAGCTGCTGGAACAGAGCCAGAGACAATTACCACTCCATTTGTAGAGGCCGGGGAGAGTTTTCCTTGCTGGTTTCCTCATCAACCAGTTCTTGTGAATCAAAGAATTGTTTTCCAGAAGCCTGCAGGGAACACCTCAGGACAGGTTTAAAGAGCACACCGGCTTCAGAAACAGAGTGACTTGGGAAAGGTCCCTGCTTTGGGGAGGGATGTCCGATACTGAAGCTGGATATGGTGAGGGGGCAGGAGGGCAGAAATGGATTGGCATCCCTGGCCATTACTCTAGAATCCCAGCAAGGAAGCCTTCTCTCCACCTCAACTTGGGAGGCCCTCCCTGCACAGATACAACCTAGAAGCACCTCCTCACCCCCTCCATGCCCGCTAACCAGAACAGCTTGGATCTGTTAAGACTGGCATTCCTTTGGACCACTGTAGTCCAACACAAAGGGTTAACAGCAGCTGGAGTATGTGGATCAAGGGGAAGGGAGAAGCATCCTTCTGATAGGATCTCAAGCCCCGCCCCACACCAAGCAGAATCTAAAACATGGGGGAGTCCAGTTACTGGTTTCCCATGTTAATTTGGTTGGGTCAGTGAAATGCTTGCTAAATGTCTATGCAGGCATTTATTGATGGGGAGCATTCAGACGGAGGCCATAACAGAAGGGCAGATTTAAGGTCCTCTGGCTCAGTTGCTCCCTACGTTATCCAGCATTTGATCCCAAGCAAATATGCCAGCCTGAAGTTGATTTTGTCCCACTAGCTCCAAAGGGGCTCAGGTGACTTAACCAGATCCCTCTATATAACTGCTCTGGGGATTAACTGCTGGGAGACTAGGGTGCTTTCCGGATTAACCTTTACCACAGTCTCACTACGGATCTGCTCAGCGTGCTTCCGTCCTTCCTGTGTTGGGACTCCACAGTCCCTGCTCCGTCAGCAGGGTGCTGTTCACATTTCAGATGCCTTCTTTCGGATTTTAGTGCTGCGATTGAATGCTATAACGCTGTATGTCCATTGCAAAAAAGTAGCTGGTATTTTTGGTGTAGATTCTGGGGATCGTTTTCAATCCGATCGTGCCAAGCTGAAGCATTTCACCACGGTTGCAGGGGTTAATCTGGAAAGTGCCCAGCAGAAAGCAGGCCAGTTTCAGGGGTGGTCAGGGACATGCTGACACTCCAAAGCAGCAATACTGCATAGTTCCAAAGCTGTGTACACTGAGCACCCTGGGCGACACTCTGAGATGCCCTTGCTGGATTGCACATGACTGCTCCTTTGGCGCCCCATGCTGTGGGACCAGCCCTGCAAGCTCACACAACAGAGTTCCTCATTTTGGAAAACTGTGTGTGCGGAATTCCTTACTATATGCAAAGAGAATCACCATGATAAAAGGTGCCTCTTTGCCCAGTTAGCAGGGAGGATCATGCAGCCCCAAGGGAACCAGCTCCTCCAAATTGCCAAGGGCCAGTTCCTCCAAGGCACACAAAACCTCTGAAAGGGCGGAGGGTGGGCTGGGGAGCCACCAGCCAGCCTTCAGAAAGCAGGAACGCCCCACAGGCAGGTGAGCGATCCCTCTGGGCATTCTTGTAGGTGAGGGAGGAGAGGGCATTCTCAGGCTAAGGGCCAGCCTTATCAGCACTTGGCACGGTTTTGCTTGCTTTCTTTGAAATGTTCAGGACACGTTGTCATGTTATTAAACTGGGTGTGTGTGTGTGTGTGTGCGCGCGCGTGTGTGTGTAGGGATCCTGGCCCGGTCTACGCACACACAGCTCCAATGGGGAACAGCTGGGCACATCTTGAATGCAATTCTATGTCCCAGGTTTGCCCCAAAGCCGCAACAATCCCGGGATTCCTACTCAGGCCATCCCACATTGCAGTCCTGGAACAAGCCGTTTCCAGAACTAGGATCTCGCCTCGGGCAGGTGAAACAGGGGACCCTAGAGAGTCTCCTTCAGCCTGTGGGGAGCAAACTACCCTCCAGAGACTAGAGCTCCTAGGGAGAAGAGCTCTCCAAGGGGTGGGCTGCAGGTTGCCCCTGTCCGAGGCTCCATCCCTGGCAGCATCTCCAGGTCGGGCTGGCAAAAGGCCCTTCGGAGTTTCACCTCTAGATCATCGGGGCTGAGGTCATCGCTCAGGGACAGACCATCTGCAGGGAATGCAGATGCTCTCGGGTTCCATCCCTGCCTGGCAGCATCACCAGCTAGGGCTGGGAAAGACACTCCTGCCTGAAACCTTGGAGACTGTGGTGTAGGGAGGCTGGCGGTGGCCCCGGTTCAGCCCACTACCGCAGCCCCCGCCATGCCCCCTGCGCACATCTGACATCAGACGCAGGGGGGCATGGCTGGGGCACCAGGAGCAGTCCCAGGGGTGTGGCAGCCCAGGTTCTTCGGACCCGCGTTAAGTCAATGGCGGCTCCGCCCCTACTTGAAGAAGCTGCTGCCAGTCAGTGTAGACAATATTGAGGCAGATGAACCGACGATCGGATTCAGTAGAAGGCCGCTTCCTGTGTTCCTCTCCTAAGAAATGGGTATCCTTGCCATGCCAATCCACAGGGGTCCAGGCCTGGGGCCGGTGCTGTGCCTCCCCAGCACTGCACTCCCAGGCAGCAGCTCGGGCAGTTCCTTGCCGCCCCCTGGCGACCCACAAGCCCTCAGGATGGGGGCAGACGTTCCTCCCAAGGGGCCCCGAAGGTGGCCCTGAGCTGGGTTACGAAACGGGTTAACAACAGAGCTTCTGATGAAAGCAAAGAGCGGCTCTGGGAAGGTACCTGGCTAGCCAGCGGCACACTAAGCGGCTTCGAAGTGCTGCTGGGAGGTCTTCTGAGGAAAGGGTCAGAACAGCGCTTGGGAGCAAGCAACAGGGGTGGGGGGGCAGAGGAAGGCTGGGCAGTAGCCGCTGAGCCTGGATATGGCTGGGGGACCCTCCTCCTCGCCTGTCAGGCGTTGCTTTCCTTTCTCCACCAAAGCCTCCCCCTCCGCAACCCGCGTTTGTGCCTCACCACAGAACAGAAAAACAGCCAGATAAGCGAAGAAGCGGAACACAAAACAGGACAACGCAAAAGCCACAAGAACAGGCTGGGGGGGGGAGGCCGAAGAGCTTGCAGAGAAACACAAACAACGGGGAGTGATCTGGGCAGAAGAAACCTTTGCTGTGCTTTGGCCTAGCCACTCTGGGCCCTGCGTGCCCACGAATTGGGGATGTCGCTGGAGCCCATGGTGGGGCCGTGGGGGTGGCGTTCAAAGAGAGGCCCGACCCCATCAGAAGATAACATGCAATTATCTTGTATTAAAAAAACAAACAAACACCTAACCATATTTGGATGAACTTGCAAGGGAGCCCCTAAAACAAAGAAATGTCTTGGTGGAGGAATCGCAACAACACCGTGGGAAGAAGCCCCAGGATTTTCACACAGCAGCTGCAGGGTGCGAAGCACAGGCGGAGTTGACAGGGAGGAGAAGGGAAGGGCTCTGAACAAGCTGGAGAGAGCAGAGCAGAGAAACCCAGCCTCCTCCTCCTCCTCCCTGCCCCCATGTCCTGCAGGACTGCAAAAAGAGATAGCAGAGAGCATCCAATTGGCTCTGTGCTGCTCTTGGCTTCCTGACAGCGCTCTGCCCATAACAATTTGCCAGCGAAGTTCAAACCAGCAAGGAGTGGATTGCTGGCTGGGCTGGAGGGAGAGGCTTCCTCAATTAACATGCATGTGTTAATTATGATGTCACTTTTAAAGTAAGGTCCTTATTCTTGTACTTGTCTCCCTTGTTACCCTGCTACGTAATATCACACGATTCCTTAAAGTTGTTTTATGACAAAGAAGGAGATGAAGGGTGTGTGTGTGTGTGGGAGGGTGTGTATTTTCAAGGTGTGGGGGTGTGTGTGGGGGTGTATTTCCAAATCTGGGACCATTCCAGCCTTCCGCTGAGTCCATCTGGTTCTCTCAGTCTAGTCACAAAGCTCATTCAGTCTGCTCTGACTGAAGTAGGAGTGTGCATGAACACTCCTTCAGTTCGAGCACTTTTTGGGAGCAGGGAGCGGGAACTTTTAAGAAAGAGAGCAGGTCCTTACCTGCTTTCCACCACACCATGTAGCTTCCTGTTGGGGCGGTGCATGTCCTAAGTACCCTCCTACGGCACCAGCACACACATGGTATTCGCACATGCACGGGTGCCATTTGTGTGGTCAGCATGGTATTGCTGACCATGCATGTGCGGACACTATGTGCATGCTGGCGCTGCGTGGGGATACTTGGGACGTGCGCCACCACAGCAGGAAGCTTCATGGGCGGCAGAGAGCAGGTACGGATCTGCTCTCCTCTTTCTTAAAGTTCCTACTCCCAAAAGGTGCTTGAATCATGGTTTGTGCACATCCCTAACTGGCAGCAGCAGCAATCCAAAGTTGTAGTCAGGAGTCTTTCCCACCAGCCCTACCTGGAGAGGCTCCCATGGAATCTTCTCCTGGGTTCTTCTGCACATAAAGACCATCTATGCTCTTTAACTAGTTCAAATCTTAATTGTACAGTTGCATTTTAAAAGAATCTGGTTTTCAAATGGTGGCTTGGATTATATTGCATAGTTCCTTGAGCATGTGATGGAGATGATAGATTCAGGGGGTTAGGAAGTAAATAAATGATATTTGGAGGACCTCAGCGTGTGTTGCATATGGGTGAAATTGTTTTCAGGTTTCCTGGAAGTATTGTGTGTGTTTCTATTTAAGTGACTGTGCACACATTCATTTTTAAACATAAGTACAAATGTGGGAAGCAAATCTATCTATCTATCTATCTATCTATCTATCTATGGTGTATCATCGCTAATCCCATGAGTGGCAGCTCTCATGAGAGTTTGCAATTGCAAGTGAGCTGCTGGCAGGGAAAGAGGAAAGCTGTGGCACTGGACAGGCTTGCGAGCAGGTGGGGAGAAAGCGTAGGCAGCAGGCAGGTGAGGGAGAAGACTGCCGCAGCGGCAGCGAGTGGAAGAAAACGGTGGCGGCAGCAGAACTAGAGGGACAGATGCTCTGCTTCCGGCCCAGCTAGTATGTATGTGAATATTTCTACTGGCATACACTGTACAAAGATTGTACATGCAGTGATTAGGGTTCCTGAGATCTGAGGATCTGCACATGTGTACCTCCAAGAGTGTGAGAACCCCTCCGAGCGGGGAGAGATTCTTGCACACAGTCCGATCAGCCCTCAGTAACAACCACTCTCACACAGGACACTTGGGAGTCTGAGCTCAAACCGGGGAACCTTTGGGGTTGCTTCCTCCGGGCAGGCCCCTCTTAGAATCAGGTAGTGAATTGATCTCCGCCCCGTCTTGGTGTGACTGGAGGGAGTGAAGAAGGACGCAGCCCCGTGTGCAAGGCAGGGGCAAGGGTCCGGGGGTGGCTGGGTGTTGGCTGCGCCCACAAAGACAGTTGCACACCAGCAGCCGCGGAGGCCCCCACCGCGTCCAGCCAAGAGCTGTTCTGATCCTCGAGTCGCCGACCAGGCAAAAGGGGCCCACCACTGAGCACAGCACGTGCCCTGCTCCGCCACCCCCTGCATTTCCACCCCACCCTCCAGGGGAGGCGCTCCATGCGCCCCCAAACCAAGAGCAGCCAATGATTGCCTCCTGCTACCTCTGCAGAGAGGCGCACCACTGAGGCACCGGCGGCGCCTGCAGTAGCTCCTCGTGGGGACGCACGTGTGAGCCGCTGAGCTGGTCACGTGACGCCCGCGCCGCGAGGCCATTGGGCTCCCTCCCACTCGCCCCGCCTGCTCCGGCAGCTTCAGGTTAAATGGCTTGGACGACGGGGCGGGAGCTGGGAAGACGTGTTTGCGCGAAGGGTTAATTAAGCTTGCCTGGAATAGAGGCCAATTGTGCAGCAACGGAGCCGGGGTCTGTCGTGAGAGGCTGCGCGCAGCCCGTCCGCTTTTTGGAGAAGGAGGGCCCTGCCTCCCGAGGTCCGGCTCTTTGCAGGTTGCGCCTGGGCTTAGCCCGGCCCACCGAGGATGCGCCCCCCCCCACCTTTAAAACAAAGACCGCTTCCCTTCTCTTTTTGGCTTCTGCCTACTGCGGCAGCGCCTGCCTCGGACCCTCTGAAAAACTGGACATATAATTGCTGCCGCGCACGCCTTCAAATGCAGGGGAGAAGGAAGCAGGTAACGCTGCAAGCACACGTCAGCGATCTAGCCATTGTGCTGACCTCCGCACTGCACACGGCTTCGTTCATGGAGCGGGGAAAAGAAGAGCTGGGAGGACAGCAGCTCTTCTATCAAGAGTGCTTTGAGAAAAGCCCCCGCCCTGGGTAGGGCTGGGCTTCTTCGCAGCATTCCGTGTACGCTTCTCAAAGTGGTGCAGGGGCTCCGGAAGGCTCCACTTCTCTTAAAAGGAGCCCCCCCACAAAATGCTGGACAAAATGAAACACAGCACGGTGGGCGAGAATGGTTGTCTCTGGCCCTGGTGCCAGGGAGACTCTGTGGAGTATGGCCAAAGCTTCACACAGGCCCAGAAAACAACTTGGGAGCCACACTAAGGGCTGATGAGGGTTAGGGTTAGGCTCCCAGGCCTGCAATGAAGAACTCTGGCATAAAGCAGCACAGCTCTTCCCCATATGCACCCTCTTTCCAATGTCCTGAAACATAGCCACTTGCAAAAGTTAGGAACATAGGAAGCTGGCATATACCGAGTCAGACCATTGGTCCATCTAGCTCAGTATTGCCTTTACAGACTGGCAGTAGCTTCTCCAAGGTTGCAGGCAGGAGTCTCTCTCAGCCCTATCTTGGAGATGCTGCCAGGGAGGGAACTCGGAACCTCAGATGCTCTTCTCAGAGCAGCTCCGTCCCCTGAGGGGAATATCTTCCAGTGCTCACAAGTCAAGCGTCCCATTCATATGCAACCAGGGTGGACCCTGCTTAACTAAGGGGACAAGTCATGCTTGCTACCACAAGACCAGCTCTCCTCTCCAAAGGAGTTCCCAAAGCAACCACCACCATAGATCTTGTGGCCATGGGCGGTCCAGCATCCGAACTGGGTTTGTGCTGGTGGAGCATTTGTGTAAATACTTTGTAAAAATATTTTCTAAGGAATAGAAAAAACAAGGCATGCATCCCTGGGAAATAACAGGTTTTAAAAAAAACAAAAACGGGCGCAGGGGAGATGGTTTGGACTGCACCACTTCAGCCTTCAGGTCGGTGCTCAGTGTTAGAGCCCTCCTCTGTGCAAGAAAATTCCCTGGGCATGAAAACCAGCATGTTTGGTGCAAGGCCTGGCTAGATACCCTCTCCTGCCATGCTAGTTTTCTGTGTGCAGAAAAGTCATGCCAAAAGTAAAAGTTAGGCATCGTTTAGGCAGTGGGGACACGTTGAGTCATTTTCCTCAGCATGTCAGCCCCTCTCCCCAGTTGCCACCTGCCCAGCCTTGGAAGAGGGGGCACTAAAAAGGGGTCTCTAAAAAAAGAAAGCTGTTGACAGGGAGGTTCTTACTGGGAGGAAACGGTCTAAAGTGTGGGGATGTGGGGGAAATCCTCATCTGGCAGCACGTTACAGGTGCTGGGAAGAGAGCTGGTCTTGTGGTAGCAAGCATGACTTGTCCCCTTAGCTAAGCAGGGTCCGCCCTGGTTGCATATGACTTTAGATTGTGAGCCCTTTGGGGACAGGGATCCATCTTATTTATGTATTATTTCTCTGTGTAAACCGCCCTGAGCCATTTTGGAAGGGCGGTATAGAAATCAAATAAATAAATAAAAATAATAATAAATATGAGTGGGAGACTAGAAGTGTGAGCACTGTAAGATATTCCCCTTGGGGATGGAGCCACTCTGAGAAGAGCATCTAGGTTCTAAGTTCCTTCCCTGGCATCTCCAAGATATGGCTGAGAGAGACTCCTGCCTGAAACCTTGGAGAAGCCACTGCCAGTCTGTGTAGACAATACTGAGCTAGATGGGCCTATGGTCTGACTGAGTATATGGCAGCTTCCTGTGTGTACAGACAACCAGCTTTCCAAGGCATTACCTGCGCACCAGGCGGTCTCTGTCCACTTGCTTTCTCTCACCCCCAGGGTTCTGGAAGGAGTCCCACATCCAGTACAATTCACCAGGGTTGTTATGCCACATTTGAAGCCAATGATTGACTCCGAAGTCCACAGGAACTAGACAGGGTCCTGTTGCATTATATAAGAAGAAGAAGATGGCTGACTTCCTGCAAAATCGAGGAGGAAAAGAATTCCGAAGACATCCTGCAAAATACTGCCACTGGAAAGAACTGCTGAGCTGAGTCATTTGTGCCAAGTAAGATTGGTTCTACTTGTTTGTTCATAGTTCTGTGTGAAGAAGAAGAAGAAGAAGAAGAAGAAGAAGAAGAAGAAGAAGAAGAAGAAGAAATAAAATGAGGCAGTTCACTTTCTGCTTAATTCTCTGACATTTAGCAATAGAATTATGAGTAAACTGGAGGCAGTATGCCACATACAGACAGCATATTAGTGGACTCTAATAATCAGGACTGTGTGATTGCACCATGGCAAGATAGAAACTGGCAAGGGGTGGAGGATATGGAGGAATGAGGCTGCATTGTTTTGGCCTAGAAACACTGTCTTGCCACCCCCCCCACCCGCCCAGCGTGCCCTTATCTGGAAATTTCCACCCCACCGCAAGCCAGATGTGGAGGAGGCCTCTGGGCTCAGCCTGCGGCCCTACAGCCACTGTGGTGCGGATGGCACAGCACACACGGCGGCCCGGCCAGGCCCAGAAAGGCAGAAGCAGGAACTGGAAGCCACTTTTTCCCCTCTGATGATGCAGAGATGGCATTTGCCAAGCGGAGTGAAACACACACCTCCCACCACCCTCCTGGGGAGACATGTGCAAGCAGCAGGCATGGTCACATGGGCCCTGCGCCGTCCCCCATTGGCTGGCACTGCCTCACGCCACGCCTGGAACAACCACAGTTGCTGCAGTTACATAGCTGTGTTGTGTCAAACAATGTGCTTGCAAGCGTGCCCAGAAGCACAGGCATCCCAGCCCTGCCCCCACCTTCACCAGTGCTTGCTGTGCGGCTCCAGAGAGTCAGAGGGGAGCGGGCCATCCGCCCGCCCCCACAGCAGCCACTGGGACACAAACAGATGGCAGACGCTTTCGGAGAGAGGAAGGTGCCTGGACCGGCTCCATTTAACGCCCCTCCCCTTGCCTATCAAGTGCATCTCATGAAGCTTCCCCTCTCTTCCCCCAAGTTGCAAGGATGACTTTCTGACAGCCCGTTTCCTCAAGCCTAAGTCCAGAGCGTCACTTGTTTGCAGAGACCACCAGAGAGATCTGAAGCGGGGAGGAGGAACACCCACTGGCTCCCTCCCCCAGCCTAGCCACCCTGTTTACTGCTTCGCAGAGGGTGCAGGGCCAGGACCCTTCGGGCTTGGGTTCTTTCTGTCCAAGCAACAGACTGTGCTCAGAGGGGTCCTCTCTCTCTTTCTCTCTGCGCTCCAGGGTTTTTGGGCCCAGGTGGCTTCATTGCCTTACCTGACTCAGCAGTCAGATCAATGCCTCTTTGGCTACCAGAAGGAACCAGCCCCCTCCTCTCTTTCTGCTTCTCAAATGCCCTGCAATGGGTGGAGAGGAGGAGGAGGAGGAGGAGGAGGAGGAGGATGGGGCCCCTGTGCCCAAGATACCTGCCTGCAGCCCCTGTAGGGTCCTCTCTGCCTGGACTGATGAGCTCCTACCTCTGGGTGGCCCTGAAACTCACGGACTGGAGGAGGGCCAGCAAGGGGGATGGTGGAAAGCTGACAGCCGGACTTTGCTGTCCTCCGACACAGCCTAGGCTGCTCTGGACACTCACAGGGGCAAGAGAGAGAGAGAGGAGGGGCCACAGCTCACCTGCTGTGCATGCAGAGAGGTCAATCTCCAGTTCAAAGACCAGGGAGCAGGTGGTGAGAAAGACCCCACAAAGGTGCCTGAAGCGCTGCTGCCAGTCAGAGGACAGTTGAGGGCTTGGTGAGCCAAATCAAAGGTTCAGCTCCTCTCACCTACTCTAGCACTTATCGGGGCTCAGCTGTGCTTCAGACTTCTCTTTCTAGAGAGCGGAGGCATCCCAAGTGTGAAGTGCCTTGCTTTGGCATGGAGCTAACTGCAGGCCAGGATGCACCAGGAGGGATGGACCACTCCCCTCTCCCCTCAACAAGCTTATCTCAGTGGAAGATCAAGGTAACACCATTAAGGCCGGTTCAGGAAGAGGCCACAAGCCTCAGCAGCACCTGCCACAAAACAGGCAAGGGCAGGCGTGCGCCATATTCCTTGGAAGCAACTCGGGCCAAGGGTTAGGAGAAATTTGCCAAGATGTCCAGCCTCCTTTTGCAGGGATAAGACCCTGGCCGGGGAGCTGCAGGCAGACACAGCATTCGTCTGCGGGAACTTGGCTAACTGCCTCCTGCACAGGCCAAAACCCACCTTGTGGAAGGTGGCATGAACTGCCTTATTGACTGCCATGCTGGGCAGGGAGAAGGACCCCACAGGCCTTCATAGCTGGATCCTAGGCTTTGCGGCGGAAGGAAAGCTCACACCCCTCCCTGCCACGCAAAGGCAGAGGCCAAGGCTTTGCTACAGGGACCCGGCACCCAAGACTCCCAACACTACCCCGCCACAGCCGCCTCAGTTAGTTGCATTTCCACTTGGTGCAGATGCAGTGAAGCAGGGACAGGAGTGTGTTTGCACACCTAACTCGGCTGTCCAACAGGTGATGGGGCAAAAAGGTACCATATTTAGTCAGGGCGAACAGCCCAGTGACGGAAGAGAGCCTTGGCAGGTCCCACATACACCCTCCCACCCAAAGCAACGCGAGAACACCCCTACTGTAATGGGGGGCAGCACCCCCCCACCCCCATTACAGGGAGAGGAAACAGAGGGTAGTTCTTTCTTACATAGGGGAGAATGGATAGGAGGGAGGGGTCTGCCGCTCTGGCCCCCCCTCCCCTCCAAACCCAAGTTCTCTTTGGGTTTCCCCCTCCCTCTCGGCCAGAACCCCACCTCCCAGGGCCCTCTTCCCTCCCCTCTCCCAGCAAGAACGGAGACCACCTCCAGTGTATAAATACAAAAGGTAGACTTTATTGCAATGTCTCAGGAGTTACAACATTCAACTAGGAAGTGTGATAATGAAGCACATGCCCATGCCGGGAGGTGGCTGAGTGGGGGGCAGCCCCCTGAAGGCTCCTCTTGCTGCCACCCCCTCCCAAGCTGGATCTGTGTGCTGCCAGTGGGCGCCTTGGGCGGGGTCCGCCTGGGACAGCAGTAAGGCAGCCGGCAGTGAGCTCCCCCTCATGGAGGGGGTGGTGGTGTTTGTCTGTGTACAACGTTCAAGACAAACCGTTACGGGGAAGCCACAGCAGCCCCCTCTCAGTCCCCATCCTATGGCCTGGGGTCTGCCTTTCGGTCCAAATCCCTGCAAACTGAAACAGGAAGACAGAGGTGGCGCCCGAGTCTATACAGAAGGCAGCAGTCCTTGTGCCCCCAAGGCTAGGAACCGGGGAACACAGAGCCAGTGCTAAACAGACAAGCCAAGCCTGGTAATCCCCACATGGCAGCATGTCCAAACAAGCTGAGGGGCTGCTTCTGCAGCCACCTCCCTCCAGCACCAGCAGCAGGACAGTCCTCTCTCCAAGGCTGGCTTGCCTCTTGCCAGTTACAAGTCTTTTGCCGACCAGGCCGGGAGCCTCAACATGGCACACGGTCCCTTTTCAGACAGGGAGGCAGGACTTCTTCAAGCAGGGCTGCCTGCTCCAGCAGGTGTCCAAGCTCCACCGTGGTTGCAGTTGAGCCCCTTTCTTCAGGAGACAAGTCTCTGCCCAGCTCCAGACAGCCGGGGGCCCCTCAAGGGCCCGGGCCAGGACCGTGGCCTCAGAAGCCATCGCTTGGAGTCCTCCAAAGGAGAAGTGAGGAAACCACTTTCAAGGAGATGCACGTAGAAAGAGTTCTGTGGCTCTGCCCACCCCCAGGACAGAGCCACCTTACACCGCAGAGCCCACCCTGTGCTGGGCCGGGGCAGCAGACCCCGGACTCTGCTTCTGGGGGGTCTGCGGCACCACCTCCAGGGGCAGCCGGGACTGGAACTTCTGGAGCTGCTCGGGGCTGGCCAGGTTTTTCAGGAGGCTGTTCTCCCGCTCCAGCTGGGAGTTCTTCTCCACCAGCTCCTTGATTTGCTCTTTGAGGATCTCCACCTCCTCCCTCACGGCATACATCAGGTGGTTCTTCACCAGATCCTGCCGAGGAGGAAGAAGAAAAGCTCTGGTGAGTCAACAGCACACCCACCACTCTTCCAAAGCAGCTCACTGCTGCAACAGAGCAACACTCTACCCACCCCACTCGCCGCAAAGGCCACTCCCGAGAAGCTCTCTGGGCTAGGAAATGCTTCCAGAAACACAGAGGGGAACCTCCTTCACCAACGCAGAGACTTCCATACATTGGCTGATTACCCCTCTGCAAGCTGGGCCCATGTGACCCTGAGTCGCTACAGACCAGAAGCCAGGGTGCCAGGCTGCAGCCAGGGCCTCAAAGCTTTCCAGCCGCCTAATCTCTTGAGGCCAGATGTGCCGAAGGGCTTGCTGCATTTCAGCAGAGAGGAAGAGGCGCTGCAGAGGGACGCTCACCACAGATGGCTTGCTGGCCTGCCTGCCCCACTGAGATAGCAGCTTTGGCCAAACAAATCCCGGGTGTTTTAATACGGGCCAGACCAGGGGCGTAACTATAACAGGGCAAGGGGAGACAGGTGTCTGGGGGCCCACTGCCTTGGGGGTTCCCCCCAGAGGCAAGTCACATGACTGACTCCCCCAGCCACACACCCACCGGGGCTTCCTTCAGTTGCATTCATCCTCCAAAACTGATGTGAGTGTTAAGACCTGGAGCTACCAGAACAGCGTGTCTTGCTCTAGTACCATTAAGTGACTTGCATCATCCACAATTTACAAAACCTTTTTAAAAATAATGTAGGATGATGTTCTATTGTGGCACATGCACACACACACATTTTACTATGCTTTTTGTTACCACTATTTAGCCTCATTTAAGATTTCTTTACTTCATGAGCTGAGCTTCAGTGAGGGGGGGCCATTTTAAAATCTTGTCTCTGGGCCCCCTCCAACCTTGTTAGCCCCTGGGCCAGACTACTTTCTGGAGTGTGAGGGCCCTCTCGACTCTGCCATCCACAAGGCGCATTTGAAAAGCAAAGCCCTCGCAAGGCACTCCCTGCAGTCGTACTCCATGGGCTTTCGCTGGTTCCTCGGGGGAGCCCTGGCCGACCCGCAAGGCGCAAGTTCAGCCCCGGGGGGTTAGAGCGCCTCTCCTTCCCGGGCTCCTCCTCTCTCTCTGCACTGCGGCTGGCCCAAAGAGGCGGGCAACGGAGGACCGCGCCTCGGGCTCTCCCCTTCCCCCGGGAGAGGCAGCGAGAGACTCACCATCGCCTGCTCGATCTTGTTGTCGATGGCCACCACGCTGTCGCCAGACGCACTGCAAGAGACAAAAGCGGGAGGCGCCGTGAGGCAGGAGGAACCGTCGAACAGAGATTCAGCCCCGGGCCCCTCCCTGGCGTCCCCGCGCGACCCGCCTCCCCGTGTCTCCCTCCTCTAACCTGTTGTCCAGCTTGACCGAGACCACGTCCCCCCCCAGCAAGGAGGAGAAAAACGAGATGGAGAAATTGTGCAGCTGGTAGACTGCCACCTCCATCGGGGACTGGTACACGCCGGTGCTCATGGCTACGTGCAGCGCCGTCGAGGGGCTTGCGGAGCGCCGAGAAGTGAGAGTTTTTCTGGGGCGGGTGTGAAAAGGTCGGACGGCGCACGACGGGCACGGCGGACGGACGAAACTAAACTGTGGCTATTTGGAGCCCGCCCGCCTTATATAAGGAGGCTCGCGACGTCACATTGCGTCAGCCTGGCATGCAAATAAGGCCCCACCCCCTGCCTCGCACCAGCCGCGGATCGAGTGTCAGCGTTTCCTTGTCGGGACAGCTGCGCGAAGGCGCCCTCTGCAGGGCCAGTTGGGTTTATACGCTCGTAAACTCTTTATGGAGTGGTTATCATACTCCAATGGAAATCGAAAGAAAGAAAATAAATCATAGTCCACAGGCGGACTTCGCAGAAAAGCCAGAGTCGAAAAGGGACTTTAAACGAATACAGATCTTGTTCGCCCGAAAGGCGAAGATTCTAGCCCCGGGATTGTACCACAAAACCCTCGGCTGCTCTTTCAAGGGGTGTTTGCGTGTCGTCGGGCTGCATTTCGTGGCGCGTTTGCTCAAGCGGACAAGACACGCGCCTTTGCTCCCTAGAGCAGAGCGGGGGACAGCCAGGCAAGAGGGTCGCAACATTTCCCCGTTCTAGCGGCCTCCCCTTCGCCCCAAATCAATGCAGAGCCCCCCTTCCGAGGCTCTAGGCAGCGCAATACGTTAGACGGGCATGCGTTGGGGTTGCCCTTCTTCCGCCCCCAGCTCGCCTTTTCAGGCCCCCCACCGAAGCTCTGAGCAGACGCGCTTGAGCCTGGCGGCCTTCGGCCCAGTAAACCCGAAGCAAGTTGACAGGGAAGCGAGCTTCGGTTGCCCGCTGGTCCTTCCGTGTAAACACGTCTCGGCCCTAATCCTGGCGCTTCGGTTTACTGAGAGGAGCAGATAGTAGCGAGGTCAGGCTTCTTCCTGAGTTTGCAAAGCCAGGCTGCACTCTCAGGCTCGCTTACCCGGGAGTAAGTTCCAATGACTTACTCCCGGGTAAACGCGCATAAGCGCGTGCTGTCGGATTAATTAAGCAGGGCCTTCAGACACCTTCCTCACCCCGCTTGCATAAGGTACAAAAAGCGCTTCCAAAAGAGAAAGAAAGAAAGAGGGGGGGGGGGAGTTTGTTTTCCTTCTGCAGCGAGGGCAGGTTGCAAAACAAGGGGCCGGGCCCAGATATGCAAAGTAGCAGCTCCCAAACTCAGAAGAACTAGGTCGAGGTTTACCAT
Organism: Hemicordylus capensis; assembly: GCF_027244095.1. Classification (NCBI taxonomy): domain Eukaryota; kingdom Metazoa; phylum Chordata; class Lepidosauria; order Squamata; family Cordylidae; genus Hemicordylus; species Hemicordylus capensis. Next base: position 14,715,982 of record NC_069667.1, on the reverse strand, counting down.
TACATAAGCAGCCACCCAAACATGCCGCTGCTGCTGCGGCGACTTGCGTCAGCTCCAGCGGCGGCCTTGGAGGCTGCCTGGTGGGCGTGCAAACCCCGCGCGGCGCCTCTCTTCGGCTTCAGGTCTTCTCTGGCTGCCGCAGGCCGCACGCCAGGACATCTAGGCCCGTCCCCGCTCACACCCTTTGCAGGCAAAAGGTCCCCTCTATCCCCGCCCCACAGCCTGGGAAAGAGCCCTTGCCGGAGAGCCGCTGCCAGTCAGAGTAGATGGCTCTGGCCTAGGCAGACGCCGTTTGACTCCGTCCAAGGCAGTTATGAATGGGGAACTATGCTCAAAACTTCTTGCCTCCTTGCAGAAGGCAGGCAGAATTCTGTGGCTCACAGCTCCGTGGCCGAACACCTGTTTTCCATGCAGAAGGTCCTCCGTTTAATGCCTGGCAGCATCTCCAGATACGGCTGGCGCAAGATCCTTCTTTGCCCGACACCCAGTTGCTGCCAGTGCTGAACTACTTCCTTTCCTATTTGCATTTATCGCCTGCTCTTCCTCCAAGAAGCCTAGAGTGGTGTACATGGCTATGTTTATCCTCACAACAACCCTGTGAGGTAGGTGAGGCTGTGAGCATTACAGGGGAATGGGGCACTCCAACCTAGGGCTGCAGAGTTTTGGCCCTCTAGTCATTTTTGGACTATAATTCCCATCATTCCCAGCCACAGTGGCCAATGGTTAGGAATTCTAGGAGTTCTAGTCCAGCATCTACAGGCGGATGAAAGTTGTGCAGCCTGGCTCCACCCCCTACCCCGTGCTGGCTAGACCAGACAGACCAAAGGTCTGACTGAGTATAAAGCAGCATTTTATGTAACCAATGACAAAGAACTTGGATTCAGTCAGAATACAGCTGCAGCCAGAGGAAGGGGCCCCTCCTGAAGTCAGACCCTGCATGGTCTGAAACATGTTGGCTCTGCCTCTCTGCCCTCCCTTCTTGGCACTCCCGAGGCTCTGTGGCCAGAAAAGAAAAGCACACCTTCTCACTGCCCCTTGGGGGGAAAGCCCCCTGACACACACACTTCAGTTCAGGTGGAGACGTGCAAAGGTGCACCTGTGCCAGAGGCATGCCAGACCCTTTCCGCTTCTGGACAGACACGTGTCGTGGTTTGATGGTGGTGATAGTTCGGTATTGTTCCCACGCTTCCACAAATCCACGCAGGAAAGTGGAACATAGGAAGCTGCCATATACTGAGTCAGACCATAGGTCCATCTCGCTCAGTATTGTCTTCACAGACTGGCAGCAGCTTCTCCAAGGGTGCAGGCAGCAATCTCTCTCAGCCCTATCTTGGAGATGCCAGAGAGGGAACTTGGGAACTTCTGCTCTTCCCAGAGCAGCTCCATCCCCTAAGGGGAATCTCTTCCAGTGCTCACACATCAAGTCTCCCATTCATATGCTACCAGGGTGGACCCTGCTTAGCTAAGGGGACAAGTCATGCTTGCTGCCCCAAGACCAGCTCTCCTCTGATGCTTGCCTTCTGATGCACATACATGCCTTCCGATGCACTGGGATACACCAGCCCTTGGCCAAGCCCCCATGGAGCAGGGCAGGAGCAGCTCTCTCTCTCCTGTCACTGTCCCTGAGATCCCCACCACCCTAGTCCTCAGCCATGGTCCACACTATAGATCTGCAGAATAGCCAAGCAAGGCAACTGTCCTAGGCCCTCCTCCTTCAATCCCCACTAAAATCAACTGGAAGGGGTTGATCTGCGGCAGGTTTCACACCCTGCCAGGGCTCTCTAAGGACAGCCCTGGAAAAGCAGCGAGGCTCTCCAAAGGCTCCCTGGCGGCGTGGGAAAGGGCTCCAGCATTTCCTCCAAGCTGCTGGAGAGTCAGAGGGAAGTGCAGGCCTGCCAAGTCTCAGAGGGGCCAGGCAATGAGCTCAGGCGAGGTGGCCTGAACAGGGCTGCTTGCCACGCTTCCTCTCCCAAAGCTCTCTGGCAGGCAGAGGCTCATTCCACAAGCAGGCTTTCCCCTGACTCAGCATGGCAGCAACAGGGGAGGGGGCTGCACCTGGAACTTCTGCCTTCCACGTCAGTGCCACCGCTCTGGCCCTTCTAGTTTTGGATACCAAGTACTTCTGTTTCTCCTCTGGGACAAGAAGAACTCTCTCTTCTCAGCAAGAGAGCCCTGCCCCATGGGCACTTTTGTGGCCCAGTGGACATTTGATGGCATTGAGTTTGGACTCAGGGGCCAGGACTCCGGCTCCCCTATGCACAACACACCATCAGGCAGCCTCACCTGCAGCCCTCTCTCTGGCAGTGGGGTTGGCGGGGCGGGTGTGATGAGGCCCTTTCCAAACTGCTGGATAATGATTGCTACTAAGAACAACTTTCTCCCACCCCGGCAACTGAGGTACTAATACTGGGGGCAGCCAAGAGGGGGTCTGGGCCACCCCCAGAGGAAACCCAGCCTCCTTGACAGCTCTTTCCCCCGGCTTGTGTTGGCGGAGAGCAGCCTGCTGACAAGTTCCCATCTCCAGCTGCTGGGCGGCTGCTCCCTTTGATAGGGGCCTTGGCCGTACTCCCAGTTCTGGGCTCGCTGGCACGCCAAGAGGCAGCTTGGGAGGGGCCTGCTGAGCATGGCTGCCGCCTTGTGCACCAGGAGGGGGACTCCCTTCTGCCTCCGTTGCCTGCCGGGGAGCTCCAGCGGCCCCTCTCAGCAGCAGCAGCTCTGCTCTTCTGCCAGGCCCACCTCCAGTGGTCCATCATGTGCAGCATCAGTGGGATTCCTCTGGAGCCAGAGACCGCACTGCTCTGAAGAGGAAACCTTCCTGGCTGGCTTGGGGGCAGGAGGTACCTGTACTTGTTGCCTGGAGATCTTGATCTACCTATCGACAAATCACAGTGGGATCTCTTCGGGGGTTTTGGAGAGAGCTTTTGTTCTTTCTAAAATGAAGCACCTTTTTGCAAAGGAAATGCCAGACATTAGGAGCCACCTGGCTCTGCTTATTCCCTTCAGGAAGCGTGGCCTGATCAACCCCCATCTCTTAAACTGCTGCAGAACATCTGTGGGGTCAAAATGCATCTGCCGAAACAAGCTGCAGCCTGAGGAAGCGGACAAGATCCTAGGCAGTGTGTGGGCAGCATCATGCACTCTGGACCCTTGCCCTTCATAGCCAGCAAAGTCTGCCAGGGAAGGAACAGGTAGGTGGTTGGAGCCAATTATTAATGCTTCATTAAGGGAGGGCAAGATGCCATCAAGCCTCAAGCAGGCGGTGGTAAGGCCACTATTTAAAAAGCCCTCCCTTGATTCCACCAAGCTTGATGACTATCGGCCCATTTCAATCTTCCTCTTTTAAGCAAGGTGATAAGAGAATGTGGTATCTGTGCAGCTGCAAAGGCTCTTGGATGATACGGATTGTTTAGACCAGGGATTCTCAACGTTGGGTCCCCAGATGTTATTGGACTTCAACTCCCATAATCCCCAGCCAAAGGCCACTGGGCTTGGGGATTATGGGAGTTGGAGTCCAATAACATCTGGGGACCCAACGTTGAGAATCCCTGGTTTAGACCAGGGTTGCTCAATTTTGGCCCTCCTGCAGATGTTGGCCTACAATCCCCATAATCCCTGGCTACTGGCCACTGTGGCTGGGGATTATGGGAGTTGTAGTCCAAAAACAGCTGGTGGGGCAAAGCTGCTCAGGCCTGGTCTAGACCCTTTTCAGTCTGGCTTTCACCCTGGGTTTGGGGCTGAAACTGCCTTGGTTGCCCTGGTGGATGACCTAAGCTGGGAACTAGAAAGTGGGGCGGGGGGTGCATCCCTGTTGGTTCTGCTGGACCTCTCAGTGGCATTCGATACCATCAACCATGGTATCCTTCTGAACCGCCTCTCAGGTATAGGGACTGGGGTGGTGCATTGGAGTGATTCTGGTCCCTTCTTGGGTAGAGGTTCCAGAAGGTGGTGCTGGGGGTGGGGGACTTTTGCTCGACTCCTTGGCCTCTGGGGTCCCACAAAGCTCAGTATTGTCCCCCATGCTGTTAACATCTACATGAAACTGCTGGGAAAGGACATCAAGAGGGTTGGACTGAAATGTCATCAATATGCAGATGACACTCAGCTCTACCTTCTTCTGACATCAGATCCACTGCTTAATGCATGTACTGAACCGGGGACTAGAGGCGGTGATGGGCTGGATGTGGGCTAGCACACAGGTTAAATCCAGACGAGGTGCTGCTGGACAGCAAAAAAGCCAATCAGGATAGGGTGATTCAACCAGCTCTGGATGGGGTTGTACTCCACTTGAAAGAGCAAGTGTGCCGCTTGGGGGTGTTGCTGGACCCAGTTCTGCTTCTGGATGCTCAGGTGGAGGCAGTGGCCAGGGGTGCCTTTGCACAGCTTCAGCTAGTGCACCAGCTGCATCCCCTTCTCGAGAAGGCAGATCTGGCCACGGTTACCCATGCCTTAGTCATGTCGCAGCTGGATTACTGCAATGCGCTTTACGTGGGGCTGCCCTTGAAGAATATTTGGAAACTTCAGTTGGTGCAGAATGCAGATGCCAGGGTTCTCTCTGGAACTGCTTGCTTGGAGCATATCACACCTATTTTGAAAGAGCTGCACTAGCTGCCAATTTGTTCCTGGATCCAGTTCAAGGTGCTGGTTATTACTTTTAAAGCCCTTAACGGTTTGGGCCCTGGATACCTGAAGGACCACATGCACCCAAGGGTTTCTGGCAGGCACCAACAAGGTCATTGCTCCATGTGCTGATGTTGAGAGAGGCTAAATTGTCATGCACACAGGACAGGGCCTTCTCTGTTGTTGCCCCCAAGCTCTGGAATGTTCTCCTAGTGAATGCCAGCTCTTTGACATCTGTGGCTGCTTTTAAAAAACTAAATACCTTTTTTATTTGTTCAGGCTTTTACCCCTTGGGGGATGCCAGGTTTCTTAAATTTCCTGCTCCTGCTTATCTTGTTAATGTTGGTTGTTTTTAGGTTTTATGGTTTTTACTGTTACAAAATCTGGAGACCCAGGTTTGAGAACCTGTTTTAGGGCATTAGATTGTGAACGTTCCATGTCAGTAAAACGTTTTAGGAACATGTTTGTACCTCAATTCAAAAACCTTTCTGTGTTTACATTAGGACTGTTTGAATGCCCCTCTCTCTGTCTGTAGTGTATACACATTTTGGCCATGGTTTACCCTGATTGGGATATCAGCCTATTCACTGGTCAGGGAACATCCTGTTAATTTCACCATTTGGGGACCAAAGAAGAGGGAGTGAGGTTACTTCCTCTCCCCTTTTGTCCCTGAAGCCATGGGAGGGGGACTTGTGCTAGGGCAGGGGTTTCCAACCTTAGGCCCCCAGATGTTGGTGGACTACAATTCCCATCATCCCCGGCCGCAATGACCAAAGGGAGTTGTAGTCCACCAACATCTGGGGGCTGAAGGCGGAGAAGCCCTGTGCTATGTGGAGAGAAGCAGGTGGCCAGCCATTGGCTTCCCTTCAGACGGTCAGATCCCCTTCTCTGGCTGGCTGAGCGTTTGCACCTGGGTCTGCTCCGTGTGGCACCAGGGTCTGAGGGCAACCCTTCTGCACACAGCCCTCAGCTCCTGCTGGCCTTTCTGCCAGGATGGAGGGCTTCTAGCATTGGCAGAGACCCTCTCCTACCAACCTGCCCATCCCATCCACTCCATTTTGATTCTAAGCATGTGTACTTGTGGCACAACCACTTTCCTAATATAGAGAATGATTAGCAGAGACAGCTATTAAACACACACACACACACACACACACACACACACACACACACACACACACACCCCATATTGGATTCTGAGCTCAGGCAACTGAAACTCTGCACTGAGAAAAGCTGCCTTCTTTTAAAAAGAAGCAACTGCGGGGTGGGAGCAGGTGCAGGAGCTGAGTCTGCATTTCCAGCACGCCCAAGTGCATCGTCTCAAAGAGTGCATAAGAGCCGGCCAGCTGCTCCATGGGGTTTTGCCAGGGCTTGGATTAGTTACCACCCAGCACAAGTCCAGCAATGGGCCCTCAAAGTCAGGCTGTGCTGCAGGCTTGCCTGGGCCTAGTTCACACAATAGTTCAAACTAGTGGGCCTGGGTGCAGAGCATCTGCGCCTCTAGTTGGGCTCAGCCGTCCACCCTCCATGACGCCACTGCCGTCTCACCCCAGGGGCCAGGGCCAGGCCGTCCTGCCGCCGCCTCCCTCTGCCTTGCCATCCTCCTCCTCGGGGCAGTGGGGCTTCGCCCGCTGCCCCCTGGCGCGGGCTCCTCTCTCCCTTGCACATGTCGCCCCCTCTGGGCCTGCCACTGGTCGTGGCTGCAGTGGGGGCGGAGCCTGCCACATCCCCACGCATCCCCTCTACAGGAATTAATTGTATAGATTTAGGTTATTTATTTGATTTATATACCGCACCTCCAAAATGGATCATGCGGTTAATGAGAGTTACTGACATTAGCATGACTTGTGTGAACCCACACCAGGGCAGGAATCTGGACCATAAACCACTTTGGGATGGGTTCACACAATCCCTCTTCTGTCAATAACCCACATTGAACAACTGTGTGAAGCAGGATCTGGGCTCCTCTGCTCCCACAAGTCATTCACCTGTGAAATCATGGAGAGGCTGAAGTGTTACTCAGGATGCAGAGGAAACAGAGGAACTGAAGCTGGCTGTCTGCATTGCTGGGAGATCTCCTGCCTGCTCAGAGGACAGCCAGTTCTGTGTCACTGGAGTACAGAGCTGCTGTCCAGAGGCCTTTCAACCACGTCTCCTTGCAAAAGGACAGCTGAGGCCACAGCCAAACATGCCCCATGGGAGCCTCCTATTAATAGCTGCTGCAGCCACTGTCGAGATGCTCCCATCTCCAACCCCGGGCTGTCCACAGGATGCTTTGGGTATCCATGCTACCCATTTTGCTTCTTGTGACCTTGTCCTGAAACGCTGGGCCTCCCCAGCATGCTTCAGGATCAGGGCTGGGTGTCTTCTGCAATCTGGCCCCACAAAGTTAGGGAAACTGGAATGGGATACAGAATTTGGCATACCCCAGATTTTGGCTTTAATTTTTAACAACCATATTTCTATTCCCCAAGACCCCCCGCGAAAAAAACAATGAGTCTGAAAATATGTGAAGGCAGAATGTTGACCGCTGCGTATTTGAGCCAAATACAGACCGCCTTACTGTCCAGAGTGGACAGTTCAAAGTGCTGTTTTTGGTTTGGGGGGAACGAATTGATCCTGAACACACACAAAGAGCGAGTCCCGAAGCACCTTGAAGGCTGATGGATGTTTTGCAGTGGATGCTTTGCGGGGACCGGAGCTCACTTCTCCAGATCTCAGGCATCCAGTGAAGGGGGTAACATCTCAGACTCTCCATCATTTTCCAGGCAAATGACTTGTGAGAGCCGAGGAGACCAGATCCTGCTTCACACCAGGCGGTCTATGTCCCCAGGCTTTGCCTTCAGTGGCTTTTTGCCTCCCTGCCCCACACAGAGTCTAAGGCTCCCCGAATGGATTCAGGGCAGTGGCTACCCACCCCCACCCCCCACCTGGGTGAACCTCCACAGCTACTCTGGAGGTGCCACTCTCAGGCACCAGTGAAACCTGCCGGGGTGGGTGTGCCCAGGAGATGTTTTGGTGCGCCGGCCCACGCTTTCTGAAACAATGCAGGCCAAGCGCTTTGAAGGCACTCGGGTGCTCCCTGCGAAGCAGAACTGTTTGTTTTCCTCCCACCAGGCTTCCTCACGAGGAAGCGGCAGCGCCCCTCCCTCAGGGGAAAGCGGGCCAGCCAGCCGGGCTGTTTGCTGACAGGTCTGAGAATCCAGGGAGCTGCCAGAGCGGCCTTGGAAGGGTGTTATGATGAATGGAGCAAGCGTGCCCAAGAGGCCTCTGATCTCCAACTCCAACACGCTGATAAAAACAAGGCCTCCTGTCTTGCCTTGACAGCCGCGGGGCTGCCGGGCCCGCCTGCTCCTGGGTGCACTCCAGGCGGGCTGCACCACCAGGACATGCTCCCGGCTGGCCGCCCGCATTCCGCACACAAAATCCGTGTCCTCTCCCAGGGCTTAGCTGCACCTTTGGCTTGGGAAACCTGAGAAGCTTCTGCAGACACAACACCACACCGTTCAGGCTGCTCCCCGCCCCTTGTTTTTATTGTCTGGTTTATCTGTCCCCGCTAATGTCATTGAGGACTGCTTGAGAAGCAGCACCGCAGCCAGAGAAGCACTGCCTGTGGCTGAGCTGCCCTCACAGCAGCGCTTGGACCTCTTAGCAGCAGCAATGAGGCAAAAGGGTCCGCATTTCAGAGCAAAGGGTGGAAACTGGGTGCAAAGGCTGGTCTGCCGGGAGGTGCTGCTTTTAGCAGGGAGAACACGCGGCGGCCCTCGGTTTAGCCCTCTCAGCTCTCTGCCTGCCCCTGGGCCATAGTTTGCCCCCATGCAGTAAATAGCAGCCGGAGGAGGGGAGCAATTGCGATCAAGGAGAAACAGTTCAAAGGCTTCCGGCATTCATCTTGCTTCCTGGATCAAATGGCAACTCCCCAGGGGCGGCCTCGTTGACTAAGAGTGCTAAGGAGATAGATAATGTGGAGATGGGGGATCCTTCTCCCAGAGGGACGTGCAGTTGGTTCCTGTGCCCACGTAGCCTCTCCTCTCTTCCACACAGGCACCTCTGTGCAAAACGCAGGCCCAAACACATCATCCCCCTCCTTGCAAATGCCACCACAGAGAACCAGGTTTCTCGGAAGCCAGAGCTGCTCACGTAGGAACAAGCAGCAGGACAGTCTTTTAAGCTTCTTTTAAAGTTCTTGCTCCTCTGAACTTTTATTATTATTTACATTTTACATCCTGCTCTTCCTCCAAGGAGCTCAGAGCAGTGTACTACATACTTGAGTTTCTCCTCACAACAACTCTGTGAAGTAGGTTCGGCTGAGAGAGAAGTGACTGGCCCAGAGTCAACCAGCAAGTCTCATGGCTGAATGGGGATTTGAACTCAGGTCTCCCCGGTCCTGATCCAGCACTCTAGCAACTACACCATGCTGGCTTCTTGCTTCCTCTGACTCTTGAGTGCAATACCCAAGCAAATGCCCCATGAACTTCATGAACTTCCATGAACGGAGTTTAGGCTGCCAGACCAAAAATGCCCAAAGCCTCCCTGAAACTTCCTAGCCACCAGCTCTCCAGCTCACTGCCCTCTGCTGGTCTGCCTCCAGATGCTTCCCCTCGCCCTTTCTCTTGGGCCCTGCAAACACTCCTCATTATTACAGAATGTAATAATGATCACCAGGGGCAGCCTGCCCAGAGCGTCTGACACCTCCCAACCCCGGTGCATTCACACAACCCTCTTCTCTTCCTGGAAGCCGCCTCATTCCTACAGACAACACGGCTGAGGCACAGCTCCCCATTTCTGCCTGCTCTGCAGTCGGAATGCATCTGAGGCCCTTCACAAGCTCAGGGTGCGCCTGAATTCCCCGTGCAAGAAACCTGCGCATGGCCATGTGTGCTGGGAAGCAGGGCAGACAGGTGCCTCCGTGGTTCATCGCCACAGGGGTGGGAGGAGGGAAGAGGCAGTATCTCTGCAATGAAAGCATCCGTGGTCCCACTGGGAAAGGGTCCCCCTAACGTGGTCCCCCTGCCCTCAAACCAGGTGTGAGCCTTCGTCTCTTTCCTGGCTGCCCAACACACCAGTTCCATCTGCGAGAGCACTGGGAGGTCCCAGTCCTGCCCATGCCTCCCCCTTCAAAGCTCGCTCACTCTCCTCTTCTCCTGCACCCTCCTCACTCAGCTGCACGCTCGGCTTCAGCACCCAGACAGAGTCACAAGGGCCTGAGAGGGCAGGGGAGGTCATTGGGCCTTTTTAGTCATCCGGGTGACCGACTGGCAGCTGAGCAGGCCTGCTAGCTCCTTCCAGGCCAAGGAGAAGCAGCTGCCTCCTTCTCAATGAGCCAAGCTGGGCTCCAACCACGGCCAGGCTGGAGGTGCCATCGACTAACCAGACGTAACACATAACAGAACATAAGAACGGCCCTGCTGGATCAGGCCCAAGGAGGCCCATCTAGACCAGCACCCTGTTTCACACAGTGGCCCACCAGATGCCACTGGGAGCCCACAGGCAAGAGGTGAGGGCATGCCCCCTCTCCTGCTGTGACTCCCCTGCAACTGGGACTCAGAGGCATCCTGCCTTTGAGGCTGGAAGTGGCCTGTAGACCTCAGACTAGTAGCTGCTGATAGACCTCTCCTCCATGAAGTGATCCAAACCCCTCTTATAAGAACATAAAGGCCCCCAGCTCTTAGGATGGCAACGCGAGTTCAAAATACATGGGGAGGTCACCACCTGGAGCCCCACAGTGGGCTCCAACACCCTGAGCAGCACTTCCCCAGTTTCCAAGAGGCCACTGAAAAGGGGCCATGCTGGACTGGAGGCAAGAGCCCACCTGCCAGGGCAGAGAGAGAGAGAGAGAGAGAGAGAGAGAGAGAGAGACCCCTCCCACCTTCCTGCTCCCCTTCCCCTTCCCATTAAACATTTCTTAGCCATTTTCCAAACACAAACTCTTTAATGCATTCCGAAGAAGAAGAAAAGGTCTGGGGGTCCGGGTTGAAGGTGGCCCGTCTAATTCATAGGAAGCTGCCATATACTGAGTCAGACCATTGGTCTATCTAGCTCAGTATTGTCTTCACAGACCGGCAGCGGCTTCTCCAAGGCTGCAGGCAGGAATCTCTCTCAGCCCTATCTTGGAGATGCTGCCAGGGAGGGAACTTGGAACCTAGATGCTCTTCCTAGAGCAGCTCCATCCCCTGAGGGGAATATCTTGCAGTGCTCACACATCAAGTCTCCCATTCATATGCAACCAGGGCAGACCCTGCTTAGTTATGGGGACTAGTCATGCTTGCTACCACCAGACCAGCTCTCTGCTCCCATTAAATAGATGAGCAATACGCTCTCCAGGCTTTTCAAGACAGGCACCCCTGGAAGTGGCCCTTGGGTGGAAGGGGGCCCAGAGGCCAGTTCAGGGGCCCCGTATGGCTAAGGGCCATTCCTCTTGAGGCACGGGCTACAGGCAGCCCAATGCTTTGGCCCATCACCCGAAGAAACAGCAGCAGCCAGCACATCACATTGTGGCTGCTCTGGAGAGCAAGGGAGCAGTATTCCCTCTCACAGGGATTCCCAGATGTTGATGACTGCAACTCCCATAATCCCCTAGCAAAGGCTATTGCAGCTGGAGATGCTGGGAGTCGTAGTCAACAGCATCTGGAAATCCTTGTTAGAGAGATCACTGCAAGGGGACAGCAGATGGACTGCCCCACCACCACCAGGCACCCCTGAGAATGCAGCCCTTGGGGAATTCCGTGCAGAGAGTGGGCCATGCACCTCTCTGTGGGAAGCAATCAAATGGAGGAGCTGGGCATGGGGCTGGGCCCCAGTGTTCTCCCTAATTTTCCCCATCTCTGTGTACGGAATGAGGTTTGTTCTGAGCAGCAGTATCAAGGCAGTGTGTGCACACCTGCATTCGGAGTGGGGTCTTCCTGAGTCAACCTGAGCGGGATCTAAAATTCACTGAGCGGACATCAAAGAACTTGTGAGCGTGCGCACGCCTTAGAGGGAACGCTGCTGGGCGCATCGATGTTTAGCAACTCTTGTCCTAGCAGAGAAGTATCTGTGTGTTTTCTCGGAGGAGTGGGAAGGAACTAGCCTCTCACTCTACCCCCAAACACAGGCAGTCAGGTGCCAGCCCAAAGCAGGGGTCCCTTCCACTCCAGGCATTTGGGGTGGAATGCTTCTCTCTCTCCTGCTGAGCCATGCACCCAGCCTCTGCTTGCTCCTCAGGAGGAGGCTATTTTGGGCACTGGCTACCAGTGCCTGGCCCACATTCACTTCCCTCCGAGACCCATAGTTCCCAAACGAACAGGAAACCCATGCCAGCCTTCTCTGGGCGTGGGCCCAGCCCTGCTTCCCGTGGCCCCCACAGCTGTCGGCAGCCTGGGCTAGGAAGCACCTTAGCCACCCCCTGGCCCCTCCCAGGGCCTTATGTAAGGGCAGAGAGCCGCCTCTCACGGCGGCAGCTAGTTTGCCTGCCAAACACCGCCCCCTCCAGCTGGCAGCAGCAGGGCTCGGCCATACATGTGGGGAGACACGTGTGTGGCAGTTCCAAGAGGGCGTGGGGGCGGCCATGCGCACGGCTGCCTGAGCAGGGCACGTGGGGGTGCGCGTGTGCGTCTCCGGCTGGCTGCTCCAGGCAAGTAGATGCCCAGAGAGGGAGCCGGCGGCTTGTATGGGCACGCTGGGGAAAGAGAGCTGTGGGTCTGCAAGGAAGGGCCCCGCACCGGAGCGGCCGAGAGACACATGCACCAGTGGGCAGACAGGCACCTCTTTGGGGCTGCACTCCAGGAGCTGGCCGGCAACTGTCACGGAATCAGCGCAGAAGGCCCAAGACCCAAAGGCTCTCAGGAGCAGACTCTGGAGCTGGTCTTATGGTAACAAGCATGACTTGTCCCCTTAGCTAAGCAGGGTCCACCCTGGTTGCATGTAAATGAGAGACTTGATGTGTGAGCACCGTAAGAGATTCCCCTTAGGGGATGGAGCCGCTCCGGGAAGAGCATCTAGGTCCCGAATTCCCTCTCTGGCAACTCCAAGGTAGGGCTGGGAGAGATTCCTGCCTGCAACCTTGGAGAAGCCGCTGCCAGTCTGGGTCGACAATACTGAGCTAGATAGACCAAAGGTCTGACTCAGTATGTGGCAGCTTCCTGTGTTCCATCCCTTCAGCAGCTCCAGAGCCTGCCTGCCTGCCGCAGGCATCGACCCCAAGGAGCTCAAAGGCAGACCCTCCTTTCCTGGGAAAGAAGCAGCCAGCTGTCCCCTGGACCTTGAAGCCCAGTCCTCTGTTGGAGGCACTGAAGCCCCTAGGAAGAGGATGGGGGCGGGAAGGGTCAAACTGCCATTCACACTGGGTGGGGGCTGGCCACAGCAACTGGGATTCTCCCCGTAAAGGCATCTCATCGTCTCTTTCCCCTGGCTTCCCAAGACAGAGCCCCAGCTCTTGCTCCAATTCAGGCCAAGCTAACTGAGCCTCTCTGACCTGGAGGCGGGGGGGGGGGGAGGAGAGGCAGGGGCTGCCCCGATTCTCCGCACCTTGTGCAGACCAGAGCATGGAGTCAGGCATCGCACAGAAGGGGCAGCCACCCACCCCCCACCCCTTGACAGCCACACAGCTGCCCTTGAGACCAGCATCTGCGGCTTCTGCATTACCCCAGTGACCCCCTGAATGCACATTCCGGTATCAACCGACGCGGCTCCAGTTCTCTTGCAGGGCTGGACTCAGCAGGCAGCCCTCTTCTCCCTGTATGCTAGCAGTGGCAGGGGATGCCCCACTGTGGATCCTGCCCTGCCCCTCACCAGTCCTTTGCCTCAGGACCCAACCTCTGGCAGCTGCCCCTATGGCCCCCGACACAAGGAAGCTGCCTCAACCAAGTCACACTCGGTCCGTCTAGCTCAGGATCGCCTGCACTGACAGGCAGCAGCTGCGGCGGAGAACAGCGGTTGCCAGCCAGCCAGCCAGCCCTGCTGGCCAGGCGGTGCTGCCAGGGGCGGAAACGGGGACCTCCTCCTGCAGGCAGAGCAAGGGCTCCTTCTGAGCAGCCGCCCACCCACCTGTGGAAGAAGAGCAGGATGGAGAGCAGGGTCTGGTCGATGTTGCGGTTGCAGATGCCCTGGTTGAGGAGGTAACACGGGTCGCGCACCACCGGCTCCAGCGAGTCCTGGCGCATGATGCGGCTCAGCTTGTCGGCATTCAGGTTCTCACAGGCCAGCTGCTCCCGCAGGAGCTGGAAGGGGCTGGCCGGGGGGCTGGCCAGGTTGTTGTTGTAGCCCCGGCCGGGGGTCCGCTCCAGGCCGCTGCGGTTGGCCAAGTCCAGGCAGCAGCTGCAGAAGTCCAGCCCGATGGAGGAGCGGCATTCCTCCGAAGAGGAGGAGGAGGAGAAGGAGGAGGAGGCGGCGGGCGAGGCCATCCGGGAGCCCGCCAGGGTGCACCAGCTCCAGCGGCGGCTCCACAGAGGCGGGCTGCTGTCCTTGCCCCGCTGGCCGGCCAGCGCCGAGAGCGGCCTCTCCTGCTCCTCCGCCGGCTGTGGTGCCAACCTGCCGCCGGCGCTTCCGAAGTGCTGCTGCTCTCTGCCTGCCTGGCACTGCCAGCCCTGGCCCCGTGGCGGCGGCCCCTCCACTCGCGGGGTCCGACGGCCGCCTCGACCCAGAAGCTGCCGCTGCCCCCTCGAGCTGCCTGGCGCTGCCCTCTCGCGTCGCATCTGGGCTCTGCTGCTCCGCGGCGGCGGCGGCGACTCACCCTAGCCTCCTTCCCTTCCCTTCCTTCCCTTCCCTTCCTGGCCCGCCCCCTTCCCTCGGCTCTGGCCCGGATTGGCAATGCGGTCCCCAGCCCAGCCCCACCGCCCGCCCGTCCTCCCTCCCTCGGGTGGCGCGCCCAGCCCGCCCCAGTGAACGTTCCCCTTCGCCGCGCCCTCCCCATCGCCAGGGTCGCCACGTCCCCTCCCTTCGGTCTACGCAGGCAGGGAGGGAGGGGGGCGGCGCGGAGCTTCTTGTAGCAGAATTTCAGGTGGTGAGGGGTACACCTGCTGAATTTCTGCCTGCTAGGCAGCTCTTCAAAGCTCAGGAGCCCTGCCCTCCACACGACAGACCCCCCCCCCCACGCCCCGAATCTGAGCAAAGCGAGACCCTCGAGCGGGAGGAGAGAGAGACTAGGGGCGGGGAAGCATCCGGGGGAGGGAAGCGGGGCGCCCCCCACGCCTGTTTGCCTGCATTACTCACACACGAAGCAACAAGAGTCGCAGACGGACCCTCGGAGCTGCTGCAGGCCTGCAATGCTGCAGACCCTCCACCCAGATGCTTCTCTGCGCTGTACTCCGGAGAAGCGCGGCTGCCTGCCCGGCTTTAAATTTTCCAGTGAGCCTCTGGCGCCGATCTTGCGTGAAGGTCTGGCCGCCCTGCTCGGATTGGAACCGGCTTTACAGCGGGCGCGCGGGAGAAGAAGGCAGCCCACGTCGTGATGCTGCTGCCCCCTGCTGGAGAAGATTGGAGAAGCAGCCTCCCCTAGGATCTCCCTTTGGAGAGCGATGGGGGCGATTCCTCCCGACTCGTCGCGTCTCTCTCCACTTGTCCTCAGCTTCATCCTGACCACCCAAGTGGCTGGCTCCTTCCATGATCCCCCACCCCGCTTACTGCCCCAGATGCCTGGAATTCCCCCCATTCCCCCTTCTGTCCTCGCAGCCTGCCTTAAAGCACCCTCGCCTTACTCCCTTCCAGGAGCGTATCTAGGGTGAGGCAGGCAGGGCATGTGCCCCGGGTGCCACTTGAAGGGGGGCACCATTTCTTAAAATTTAAAAATATTTTTTTAAAGGCTGCTGAAAACAAAATGGCCACTGCGCATGTTCAAATGGCCTCTGTGAGGCCCTAAGCCATACCAGGCCTCACAGAGGCCATTTGAGCATGCGTGGTGGCCATTTTGTTTTCAGCTACCTTAAAAAAAAATATTTTAAAAAATGGCCACCGCAATGCTTAAATGGTCCCTGTGAGGCCCTAGAGGCCAGCAGGGGGAGGGGGAACCTTTGCAGACCCCCCACAGCTTTTAGGAAACCCCCCGAAGGGGCTACAGGTAATTTTTTTAAAAAATAATAATATAATATAAGTCACTGTACACATATTCAGATATGTGACTTGTATGTGACCTTTAGACTTGTATTTTTCCGCTGATATGGTAAAGTTATCTGAAAGATGGGTGTCAGATGTTTGGACAGGGGGGCACAATTTCAATGCTTGCCCTTGGCGCTATTTTCTCTAGATACACCTCTGCTCCCTTCTTCTCTTTCCATGCCTGAATGGATTAATGCAAACTTGCCAAGGGGCACCCAACTATTAGCTGAAGTTTTGTACAATGCATGGTTGTGTGTGTGTGTGTGTTTTTTTAAAAAAATAATGATGGTTAGCAATGAGGGTATGCAGGCCTCAAGATTCAGCTCCCCACCCCCCATTCATCCAAGTTCACCATCTCTTTCATAACTGGGAGGGATGCATCCCCTGCCCCACAGCTCCATGGGTCTCTGGGACAAAAGCAGTGGTGCCCTCCTGGGGAAAAGAAGAGACTCCATTCAAAGCGGAAGAAGAGGGCAACCTTGTGCTACTTTATTAGCCCTCCTTTGGGGTCCTGAACATGCCGCCAGCATTTTGGAAGGTCTTTGGCTCGGAGGTTGCAGTGGAAGCTGGAAAGGTCCAGGCACAAGGTGCGTCGGTGAGGGGGTGGACAGGCAGACGGACATCTTCAAGGGAGCACAGGCACCTCCTGCAGCAGGGAGTCCGCGGGGGGCTTCTCATCTTGGAAGTCCATCTGTCCAAAGCAAAGGGACAGAAGTTGGTTGGGCTGGTTGATTACCCTGCAGTTATCTGGGGAAGTCACACTTCTGTGAAGGTGGAGCCCTGCTCTTGCTTGGCTGCTCCCATTTGTGCAGGAGATATTCCCAACGGAACCTGTTTGCATGGAAAGGCCTTCAGTTCTGCTAAGAGGATGAAGCCGAACCCCTCAGGAAACTTCTGTTCCCTCTTCTGGAGGCTCTTCTGTCTCAGCCAAAAGAAGGACTTCATGCATATATAGCCTGCCATGGCCCGGCTCAGGTGTGGCCATTAAAGGGCTGGCCTCTGTAAATAATGCCACCATTTGGAGAACAAAAGGGAAGGTGAGCAACCTGGCAGATTCCTCCCACCCACACAGGCTCCCTTCTAGCCTCCTTAGCCCTCTCTTGCTCAGGACAGGAATACAGCCCTGGAACTCCCCCCCCCCCACCAGGTCCCAGCAGAGATGCAAGCTCTTTGCTTTCGACATAGAAATAATGCACTGCTATTCTTGCTATTCCAACAGCTTGTTACATAACTGAATATTAGACTACAGCTGATTTTATCTCCCTGGCTTAGGAACATCTGCTGAGTTAGACCATTGGTCCATCTAGCTCAGTATTGTCTACACTGATTGGCAATGACTCTCCATGGTTTCAGGCAGGAGCCTTGCCCTGGGACCATCAGCATGCAAGTCCTCTGATGGACTAGTGGCAAGGCATCCGGAAATGAATGACAGGGAGTGCCCACTGAAATGCACTAGTATCCTTCCAAATGGCCATGGAATGCATTGAATGGCCGAATGACCCTTTGGAAGGAACCAGTGTATTTCAGTAGGCGTTCCTTGTCATTCATTCTAGTACATTCCCTAGAGTCTACATGATCCTTAACTACTTGTAAAAGAACCCTACCCCGCCCCCCGCCCAATTGTATATATCTAGATTTGTCTATGGCTATTGGGGTTGGCGTGGCTATGGGGCGTGGCTGCCACGGAGAGTGTCTGCACTTCTGAATTTGTGACTACATCACTGCGCCAGAAAACACACCATTCTCACCCTGGTCATGCCACAACTCCCCCACACCTCGCTTCCCCATAGCGCAAGGTGACTCAGCTGTCTTCTTCCCCATTTAAACCTCCTCCTCCAGAACTAGGGATACCTCTTGGCAGCCTCACGGCCACGTGACCTGGATAGCCAGCTCATTCACGGCTCTCCATGCAACACCCCTCCTCCTCCTCCAGTCCTTGCACTGGCTTCTGGTCTGCTCCTGGACCCTGCACTGGCTCCTCAGCCTCCCGAGGAGGGGCTCCTGCTCCCTCTCCTCCCCGCTTTCTCCTTTCCTGCAGCTCAGGGGCAGAGGCCCTGCTCTGCATGCAGAAGGCCTCAGGCTCAGTCCCTGGCAGGAACTTCAGGCCGCGGGCTGGGCAGTGGCGCTGCTGCCAGTTGAGTGCACACAGTTCTGAGCAAGGGGGCCCCAGTCGGCGGACTTGGTAGAAGGCAGCTTCTGATGCCTGGGACTCCCCCAGATCATCTGTGTGGTGCCTCCCCTTTGACGTCTGAATCCCTCCTCAACACTCAACTATTCTGTCAGCTCAGTCTAAACACAGGTCATTGAAATAAATCATGGCTGCTCAACTTCAGCCTAACAGCTGTTTTTGGATTAATGAAAGTAAAGTGTGCCATCAAGTTGATCTCGTCTCCTGGCGTCCACAGACCCCTGTGCTTGTCTTTGGCAGAATACAGGAGGATGCCTTTCAGCATCTTCCTATATCGCTGCTGCCCGATACAGTAGCAGCGGGGATTCAATAACTAACAACCTTCTGCTTGTTAGTCAAGCATTTCCCCACTGTGCCTACAACTCCCATAACCCCAGTCACAATAGCCAATAGTCAGGAATCATTATTATTAATAATAATAATTTTATATCTATTTATCTATCTGAATGTCTGTCTCTCTGTCCCCTATACTTTCCCACACCCTTTGAGCTACTGGGACCAAACTTGGCACAGTGACTTCTTAGGACCCTACGAGTAACATAGGGTACCCGGGAACCTTGACAACCACCTAGCACTAACGGGTATCTCCACAAAATGGATATGGATGCAACAACAAATAGAAACTCACACCATAAGTCTGAGCAACACCAGTACTTAAAGCTAGTACTTAAAGCTAGTTATTAATTTTATATCTATATCTATATCTATATCTATATCTATATCTATATCTATATCTATATCTATATCTATATCTATTATATCTATATATATACATACACACACACACACCACCTGATGCTGAAGGTTCTAGGTGGTTCCAGGGATGTGCAAACCAGTTCGAATTTGAACCACTTCAAATTCGAACGGGTTTGGTTCGATGGTTCGAATTCGAACCAAACCAGGCATTGGGTTCGGACTGCTGGTTCGAATTCAAACCGAACTGAGCCTGGTTTGATTTGAACTGGTTCGAGCCTCCAAAATTGGGTTGGGTGGTAGGCACCCATGGGTGCCAACTACCACCCAAACTGCAAAGCAATCGGATACTCCTATGATTTTTTTTATGGATTTTTGATTTTTTTAAAAAAAATTGCCCATTATTTCCTTTGTGGAGTACCCAGGGGCAAAAAATTGGGATGGGTGGTAGGCACCCCTGGGTGCCTACCCACCAAACCCCAAGGCAATTGGATGCTCCTACTATTAATAGTGAAATTTTAAATTATTATTTTCCCCCATAGGGAATAATGGGGATGTGGGGCAGCCCCAAACCCATCCTTTGGGGTGTGGAAGGGCACCCCAAATTGGGTCTGGAGGCATGGCAGGGATGGCCTCAAACCATCCTAGACATCCCCAAGTCCCTGGGATTTTTAGTTCTTAAGATATGCATTCTTAAAGGTATTTATTTTCCTTACATTTTGCAGCCTGCAGTTTCAGACTATAACTTTCCCTGCAAGGGAACACTGTGTACTGCTGACCTTAATTGCTTAAAGACCGACCTGAGGTCAGCAATCAGGGTCAGCAGTACACAATACACATTGGCCCCTTCAGTGAAAGTATTTCTGCAGGCTGCAAAATGTAAGGAAAATAAATACCTTTAAAATGCATATCTTAAGAACTAAAAATCCTAGGGACTTGGGAATGTCTAGGATGGCTTGAGGCCATCCCTGCCGTGCCCCCAGACCCAATTTGGGGTGCCCTGTCACCCCCCAAAGGGGGGTTCAGGGCTGCCCCACATCCCCATTATTCCCTGTGGGGAAAATAATAATTTAAAAATTCACCATTAATAGTAGGAGCACCCAATTTCCTTGGGGTTTGGTGGGTGGTAGGCACCCCGGGTGCCTATCACCCACCCCAGTTTTTTGCCCCTGGGTACTTCCCAAAGGAAATAATGGGCAATATTTTCCCCCCCAAAAAATTCATAAACAATCGTAGGAGTGTCCGGTTGCTTTGGGGTTGGGGTGGTAGTTGGCACCCATGGGTGCCTACCACCCGACCCAGTTTTGGAGGCTAGAACTGGTTCAAACTGATGTGAACTGGTTCAAAATAGGTTTGAATTTGAACCGAACCAAAGGGGGGGGGGTTCGAGCAAAACCAAAACCGAACCTCCCCACCCTGGTTCAAACCCGGTTCAAATTCGAACTGAATCAGGCAGACCAGTTTTGTGCACATTCCTAGGTGGTTAACAAAAGTAAATACAATAAAAGCAAAATAAAACCACCATTAAAACAATTTTAAACAGTCACAGATTATTAAAAGCCAGGCTAAAAAATGTGTCTTAAGGGCTCTTTTAAAGGTGGGCAAAGATGCTGAATCACAAACAGCTATAGGGAGCACATTCCAGAGCCCAGGAGCAACTACAGAGAAGTTGCGGCAATGGGAGTGATTATGGGAGATGTAGGCTTACATCTGCAGGAGGGCCGAACAGCCCTGAAATAAATGCATATTTCCCCTCCTCCCCTTCTTCTGTTATGTTGATATTCTTGATTGCAAGCCCCTTGGGGCAGGGACCTGTCCTCTCCTACTCTGAAAGCACGCTGCATGTGGATGATGCTCATAACACCACCATATACGGCCATGGGGTGGATCTTTCTGCCACTGTTTGCTGGTTGAGCTTTTGCATCTCTTAACTCTGCTGTGAAGGACACGGCAGCCACAGGAACAGCAGACGGCGTGGGATTTAGCCGATGACACCCACCCCAGCGAGTCACTATTTTGTTTGACAGTCCCCAAGACAGACCGTTAGGGCTTGTAGCTCCTTCCACTTCTCCCTTCTGGTAATTCGGTCCTGCACTTCATGTCTCCTTAGATCCATGCAATCTGTAGAACAGCAAAAGGTGACCCCTGAGGTGGGTTTGGCACTCACCCACTTCAGAACACAAGAGGGTCCATGATGGGTGCGAGTTGAGCCAGCCCCTGGAGCCAGGTTTGGAGGGCACAAGGAGGGGGGCCCTTTCAGAGACTCAGTCTCTCCCCACCCGGCAGGCAGAGGAGCAGCAGAAGCAGGTGCTAGGCAAGAAGGGCGGGCTTGGCCAGGGAGGGGCGAAGCAGGAGCTTTGCAGGAGGCCTTGCAGCTCAGCTCCTTCCTGTCCGCCAGCTCCTGCTCCTGCTCCTATGTCTGTACTTGCCTCCTCCCAAGTAGAGCTGTGGAAGAGCCAGAAAGATCAGTTGGCCAAACAAGCACTGCCTCCTCTCCACTTCCAGGCTTCAGTGGGAGCCATCACTGCTGGCCTTGTGGTAGCAAGCATGAATGGTCCCCTTTGCTAAACAAGGGTCTGCCCTGGTTTGCATTTGAATGGGAGACTACATGTGAGCACTGTGTAAGAGTGAATCTGTGTAAGAGTGAATCTGTGTAAGAGGGAATCCCTCTGTGTAAGAGGGAATCCCTTGGTGGATGGGGCTGCTCTGGGAAGAGCACCTGCCTGCTTGCATGCAGAAGGTTCCAAGTCCTCCCCCTAGCATCTCCAGAGAAGGCTGAGAGAGACTCCCGCCTGTAACCTTGGAGAAGCCGCTGCCAGTCTGGGTAGACAATACTGGGCTTGATGGACCAAGGGTCTGACTCAGTAGAAGGCAAGAAGGCAGCTTCCTGTGCGTCCACTCTGGAGATGGGATGGGGCCCAGTTGGTGTGTGTGTGTGTGTGTGTGTGTGTGTGTGTGTGTGTGAGAGAGAGAGAGAGAGAGAGAGAGAGAGAGAGAGAGAGAGAGAGAGAGAGAGAGCCCCCAATCTTGTCACCTCCCCAGGTATTGCTCCTTTCAGGGCACCGCTCACTCAGACAGCCCAGCCTTTCCTTGGTCCCAGTCTCCACTGGGGCTGGCATGGACTCTTTCTCCCTTCTGAGGAAACCCAGGTGGGTCCTGGCAAAGAGTTGCTTTTCGGCCCTCCAACCAGCAGCCTTCTAAGTGGCCACCTCCAGGGGCCCGTCCCTCACACAAATTGGGATTTTAACATTGTCTTCATGTTTAAATGTTTTTTAATTATGTTGTATTTATTGCAAACCACTCAAAGATGCAAGTTTGGGGTGATATAGGAATGAATGAATGAATGAATGAATGAATGAATAGTACTGAGGAGAAGAAACAGGTTACTTACGATGCACAACGATGACCAAAAGCGGGGCACAAGAAAACCCAGCCGTTCCCACTAAGACAGGCATCAGATCAACAGGTTCTGCACATCCCTCCTCTTGTGTGTGTGGGTTTTTTTTTGGGGGGGGGAACCACAAAGAATTAGAATTTTACATTTTTTTACAAACCTAATACATATTGACAATTCAGTTAAGCTAGAAGGAAGCAGCCCCCGGCTACCCTGCCCACAGCCTGGCAGAGATTTACAACCAACTTGTAACAAAACATTTTTAATAACGCAAAACAAAACAAGTTTATTTTTAAAGTTTGGCCCGTGAAACTTTCACATACTAGCCTTATTTGTATCTGTCCACAGATCAAGATGTTTTATTTATACACCCCACATTTATGATTTACAGAGCTAAAAGCATAAAACAGGAATCACAGCAATAAAGAGCAGAAAAGCATCAATTTAAAAACCAGCTGGTGGGCGGGGGGGCATTTTAAAAAAGTATCCACATGTTTGCAGGAGGCAGTCAAAGGGTTCTCAGACAATTAAGAGCCATTAACAGCTCTTGACATCTGCTGCATCCTCCTGGTCTGTTCTGAGAGCTGGGAGTAGGTAACAGCCAATTAACACACACGTAAAATGCCTCATTAAAATTAGACCAGGACTGCTCTGCAGAGATGAAGCTATGCTGAGAAGAGAAGGAGAGCAGATCTTCCTGATGAAGTCCTTTGTGATCATGAATGTCACCACCAGTTAGAATAGGGTGACAGACCCAACATGCTCAGAACCCACCCACCCCTCGGGACCCCTGGCCTGACCCTCTCCTTATGCTCTGAGGGCACATTACCCAGCTGCTTGGGCATCTCTCTAGATCATGGCTGCACACCTTTGGCTCTCCAGTTGTTTTTGGACTAGAGCTCCCATCATTCCAGCCACAGTGGCCAATAGTGAGGTATGATGATGGTCCAACGTGTGGGAAGTGTAGTCCAACATCTGCAGGAGGGGCAAAGTTGTGTGATCCCCAGGGACCCCCATCTATCTCCTGGCCAGTAAGGGAGCCAGACTCACCTTGAAGCTTCAGGATGTGTTTGACCAGAAAGCCGCACGTCAAACCAACTAAGATCGCCCCTCCAGGAGTGGTGAAGTCCAGCATGCGTTGGGCTGGGACAGGCAAGGGGGTGGGGTAGAGAAAGTAGAACAAATCAATGCAGAATTTTCACTCGAGGCACAAATGACCAGGCTCAAACTATCATACTTTGGACACATTATGCAAAGACCCAGCTCCCTTGAGAAGTCTATAATGCTTGGAAAGTTGAAGGAAAAAGAAGAAGAGGACATCCAGCAGCAAGGTGGATGGACTCGATAATGACAGCAATGAATTCACCACTGCAAGACCTTAAAGGCCAAGTTGAAGACAGATCATCCTAGAGAGAATCTATCTTTGTGGTTGCTAAGAGTCAGAGGCGTATCTAGGGAAAATAGCGCCTAGGGCAAGCACTGAAATTGCGCCCCCTGTCCAAACATCTGACACCGATCTTTCAGATAACTTTACCATATCAGCTGAAAAATACAAGTCAGGCTCGTTAATCTTTTAATATTTCAAAAACTATTTAGCAGTGGACGTAGCCAGACCAAAAAATGCTGTAAAACTACAAATTTCAGTATGCTGGGGCTCATGAAATACACAAATACTATGTGGAGGTGTACTTGGAAAACTAAACAGAAGTGTCTGTCTAATTCTCTACTATGCATTGTAGCATCACTATTACATAAGTTTTAAAAATAAATGGAGTATTTGAATTTTCCCAGATACTCTGAAAATAATTAAAGGATATGCAGAGTAAACTGTGTCACTGCTTGGAATATATTCTAGTATTTCAGAAAGACAGTTAAAATGAGAGAAAGAGAGCAAGAAACTCCCAGTGGGCCTTAATACTAAGGATTTCACACTGATTCAAAGACAAGCTCACCATTAATAGTCATATTATTAAGACATCACATTTAACTCACTTATCACAAGAAGCAAAGTAAGAGCAAATGAATACAGTTCTAGCTCATAAGCTTCAGCTCAGTATTCACAAGCCCTGATTCTCTGTGCATAGTGCCAATCTGAATATGTGTATAGTGACATATATTATTCTACCCTTTGGAGGGGTTCCTAAAGGCCGGGGGGGTCTGCAAAGGTTTCCCCTCCCCACAGTGGCCTCTAGGGCCTTACAGGGACCATTTGAGCATGTGCAGTGGCCATTTATTTTTATTTTTTTTAATGGCCACTGAAAACAAAATGGCCACCACACATGCTCAAATGGCCTCTGCAAGGCCTGGCATGGCTTAGAGCCTCACAGAGGCCATTTGAGCATGCACAGTGGCCATTTTGTTTTCAGCAGCCATTTTTTAAATTTTAAAAAATGGCACCCCCCTTCAAGTGGTGCCCGGGGCACTTGCCCTGCCTGCCCTACCCTAGATATGCCCCTGCTAAGAGTCAACATTGACTTCTTAACAGCACTTAATCAATCAATCAGGGCTTCCCACCAGAGGTGGCTTCCCAGTTTCAGAGCCAGAGGAAATCCAGAGGGTTCTTCCAGTGGCTCTGGAGGGGGCCCTCCTTTGGGCTTCCTTGCTGGCTGGCTTGGGAGAGGGAGCATCTAATGGGGCAGGCTTGCCTTCTGCACCCTTGTGGTCTGGGTTGGCTTGGTCAATCTGTTTTCCCCCTCCCCTGCCCCTCCCTGTGTCATGTCTCTACGGCAGGGTTGCAATGAGTAAAATGTAATAAATAATACGGCTTAGCATTTGTACAAGGCATGTGTGTGTTCAAAGAGCTTCATGTGTATTACCTTGATGTCACCCTTACGACAGCCCTGTGAGGGAGTGAATACTGTGACCCCGACCTTGCACTTGGGAGCCGAGGCTGAAGGATGCAGCTTCCCTAAAGGCCACCTTGTAAGTTCATGACAGGGGCAAGATTGAAATCAAGGAGGCCCCAATTTGCAGCTCAGCACTTTAGCCTTTACACTGGTCAGATACCATGAAGGGAAAGCTTCATGTGTAGTTCTGGGAGAAAGCACAGGGATTTTCTGGGATAATCTACAGGGATGCGTTGTGTGTGTGTGAGGGGTGCAAATACACAGACTGGACAGGAGCATCCTAAGGAGCTGGGGGCATTAAGGAGAACCGCGCTGCCTGCTGGCTGGCCATAGGAAGTAACCCTAGTCAGACTATTAGCCCATCTCGCTCAGGATTGTCTACCCAGACTGGCAGCGGCTTCTCCAAGGCTGTAGGCAGGAGTCTCTCTCAGCCCGATCTTGGAGATGCCAGGAACTTTCAGGTGCTCTTCCCAGAGTGGCCCCATCCCCTAAGGGTGCATCTTACCACGCTCACACAGAGTCTCCCATCCAAATGCAAACCAGGGTGGGGCCTGCTTAGCAAAGTGGACAATTCATGCTTGGTACCACAAGACCAGCTCTCTTCAGCCTGAGAGGCCTCCTTCAGAACCCCTCTGGGTCTTGAGCACAAGCCACTCCTGCGACAGGAGAGTGTGTGTCCCAGGAGGTTGGCACACATCAAAAGGGCTTCCCCGTCCTGCTGCAGACCAGGGTGCCTCACCTGCACCTACCTCCAGAAAAGGCTGCCTCCAACCCTCCCCCAATCCCACCCACTCACCTCTGTGGTCTGAGACTTGACGAAGCACCTCCAGCTGGAAGATCAGCACCACCACCACCAGGCCGGTGACCAGCACCACGTGGAGGAGGAAGAGGATGGGAAAGATGAAGGCAGCACAGAGTCCTAGGAGGAGGACAAGGCCAAGGGGCAGGATGTTGGCATGATGTTTCTCTCTTTCTGATCCGAGCGGGTGCAGAGGTGGAACGGATCAAAACAAAGGTTGCCTGTTGCTCACGCACCGTTTCCCGGCTCTTGTGCACACAGGGGTGGATTAAGCCTATTGCCGCCCCTGCCACTGCACAGAGGGTAGGGGTGAAGGGAGAAAGCCCCCCCTTTCCTCCTTAAAAACCACCATTGTGCATGGCGGGATAAGATCAGCGAAGGCCGCACAGCGGCAGCTGCAGAGAGGGGGGTGAGGGGAAAGACCCCCCTTTGCCTTGAAAAGGCTGCGCAGGAGATGGGGTG
This sequence comes from Hemicordylus capensis, assembly GCF_027244095.1. Taxonomy (NCBI): domain Eukaryota; kingdom Metazoa; phylum Chordata; class Lepidosauria; order Squamata; family Cordylidae; genus Hemicordylus; species Hemicordylus capensis. The sequence goes on along the minus strand of NC_069667.1, from coordinate 14,689,913 downwards.
GCAGCAGCTGCCGGGGGGAGGGTGGTAGTGGGCCGAGGGGAAAGTCCCCCCTTTGAGCAAGGCTGCTGCATGGGTGGCAAAGGAGAGCTCCTTCCGTCTCCCCTTCCCCCCCCCAAATGACTGCACACCCCATCTGCATTCCGTTACGGGCCTTTCTCCACACATGGGCAGCCTTTGCTGACTTTATTCTGCCACGCACAGTGGCGGTTTTTAAGGAGAACTCGCCCCTAGAGAAGGGCAGCAAAATTTGAGGGGCAGCAAATTCTGCCACCAGAGGCAAGTGCCTACCCTGCCTCTATGTAAATCCGCCACTGATTGCGCAAGGCCACGCAAACTCTGGCCAGTGGAAGGCAGGAGGCCCCTGCTGAGAGGACCCCTTCCCTTCTCTGGCTCCGATTCCGCCCCCCGCCCTCCGCTGGGCTCTCCAACCCTCCCGCCATCGGTAACCCCTCACCTTGATCGTGAATCCAGAGGATGATGGCCACCAGGGCCAGGGCAGATGCCAGGCAGGCGAGACAGTTGACGAAGATGTTGAGCCACCTCCCGGCCTTCCCTCCTAGGAAGAAAGCCAAGGGGCCGTCCGTGCCGCCATTCTTGCCCAGGGCTGGCCCATGGCAACCCCTCTGGGTCACCTGGATGGCGCGAGCACGGCAAGGAAGCAGCCCTCTGGTCCTGAGCAGGGCCAAAGGGACACCCACAGCAGCAGAGGGGCAGGAGAGGGAGGGCCAGCCTGGGCAAGAGGGGGCGGAGGGCTGGGAGGAGGGCAGCGAGAGCCCCAGCCTGGGGGCAGGACAGACACATGCAGAGATCAGAGCCCACTGGGGACTCCGGCAAGGGCTCCGCTGGTGGGTGGAAATGTGGGCACAGGGGGGATGTGGTGGGTAGGGGCAGATGATAAGCCATAGGGGGCTTGGTGGAGCGGACAGAGAGGTTGTCAGGCCCAGGAGCCCTACTAAGAGGTTGGCAGAGGAGGGGCGTTTCCAAGACTGCTGGAATCCTGAGCAACCTTCCCTTCCTTGGCACAGACCCTTTGCAAGGGGCAGCAGCGAGGGAGAGAGCCAAGTGGGCTTGACTCGGTGGGCTGGGCTCCCGGGGGGGCTGCTTCTGCTGAGGCTGTGGCCGCCGCCGCCGCCTCCTCCGCCTCCTCCATCCCTGCACTTTTATGGGGCAGAGGAGTCCAGGCCCAGCCAGGCTTTCGTGTGCTCTGTCTGTGGGGGCTTCCAGACGGGGCCCTCTTCTGCCACCCTCTTGTGCCACACCTTTCATCAAGGTCGGTCGAGGCAGACTGGAGAGGCAACTCTGGTGCGATGGTGCTGCGGCCTCACTTCCCTTTTCTCTTGGCCAGGAGCAGCTCGTCCTAATGAGCGCAGGACGGGGGCGGGGGTGGGGGACGGGGACGAGGCGCAGCTGCCTCTGGTTCCTGGCAGCCTGGTTGCTCCTGTTTCTCCCATCCCGCCGTTAACAAGAGCCACACTGCCTGCCGGTTGGCCATTCATGAATTGTCCCCTTTGCTAAGCAGGATCTACCCTGGTTTGCATTTGAATGGGAGACTACATGTATGAGCACTGTAAGATAGTCCCCCTTAGGGGATGAGACCTCTCTGGGAAGAGCATCTTCCTGCTTGCATGCAGACAGTTCCAAGTTCCCTCCCTGGCAGCATCTCCAGATAGGGCTGAGAGAGACTCCTGCCTGCAACCTAGGAGAAGCTGCTGCCAGTCTGGGTAGACAATGCTGAGCTAGAGGGACCCATGGTCTGACATATGGCAGCTTCCTCCTAGGTTCCTATTCATCAGGTAGAGCTGTGTCCCACACACTCAACCTGATGAATGCCCAACTTGCAGGCAGTTAACGATTGGGCGGGACGAGAGAGAGGGGTGCAACTGGGCTGCCCGGAACCAGAGGCAAGTTGGCAACTGTGCCTCGTTTGGCACCCCCGTGGCTCATTAGGACAAGCTGCTGCTCCTCTGGGCAGTAGATGCCTCTAAAACCCAGCTGTAGAGGAATGCGTCACCTCTACCTCCACCAGGCAGGCTCACAGCGCTCTCTTCAGCTTCTGGTTTAGGGAGCAGCTGCCAGTGGAAAGCAGAGAAGAAAGGCAGAGATTCTGCCCCTGCCCTGGCTCTAAAACAGAGGTCCCGAATGTGTCCCTGCCAACCAGACCATAAGCTAGTGGCAGTGAAGACCACCAGACAGATCCCTGCACCTCAGTGTCCTCCTCGAGACGCCCTTGGCCACATCACAGGGGTGGGGGGGTCGCATAAGGCCAAGCAGGTGTGGCATCAAGAGATTCACCCTGTTTCCCCACAGTGAGCAACCAGAGCTCCAGGTGGGGATACTCACTAATTGCTAGTTTGGGAGACTGACAGAATGGCAAGAGGATCCCCCATCCGCAGAAACCAGCAAGCACCAGTGCAGAGACAGATATTTGCAAGGAAGCCTCCAACACTGCCGAGATTCCTGGAAAAAGATGACAAACAGAAGGGGAATCCTGTGTTCAATGATTCTTGTCTTAATATTCCTAGTCGTTATACCCATATATAGTAACATATAGACCACACTAACTATATTATGTAAGGTGTATGTTCTTGAAAGAGCTCTTTTATATAGCGGCTGTATAGACTGCATTGAGGAACTCTCTAAATAATGCCACTGAGGAAGGCTAGCAGCCGAAACACGTCTGGCGTAGTTATAAGAATTATTGGATACATCTCTTCAGAACAGCTATTGTTTGCATATGGATTTTGTCCCACTATAAAACATCATTGGAAACATCTCCCAGCATTCATTGATATTTTCCAATGAAAGCTTTGAACATGTCTATGGAATTGGAGTAAGGTCCATCTGTGGATTTTGATTGCTTAGATTGGGGCACACCCACAAATATAATCTTTGTCCTTTTTTTAGAGACCTTGTTTATATATTTATGTATGCCTTTTATGTATGTTTTTAATGTGTGGACATTTGATAGGACTTTTAGTAGTTGGGATCAGTATTTTGATATTAATGAATTGATATTTTTAACATATTTGATTAAAATGAGGTGTCTTATGATCAAAGCTATTTATGTATTTGAACTGATAGTTTTTACTTGGGGTTCTTCTCCTTTTACATTCTGACTCAGTTGGGCAGTCCTCTGTGTTCCTATGATGTTTCCTACCCAGTGGACCCAAAGCCATCTCTCCTGTCCATCTTTCCTTAACCTGGATCTGATTCCATAGAACTGGGCCAGGGTAGGGTTGCCATGTCCCCCAGAATTTAGGGTAGCCCCCGGATTTTGGTTCTTCCCCACCGGCTGCTAAATTCCACCCAGATTCACACGGATTTCAAATGCGCTGCCTGGATTGCCCGGATTTTACTCTGGATCCGATCACATGGGATGGCAGAGAAGGAGGGGAAAGTATAAAAATCTGTCAAACAAACAAATGTGCAAATAAGTTGCAGCATAATTTGCATAATATGCAAATTGGGCCACCCGGATTTGGAAAGCTTCGATATGGCAATCCTAGGCCAGGAAGCAGGAGGCCTTGGGCATGCCTAGTTTTCTGTGGATTGGGACCAGGGGTGTATCTAGGGTGGGGCAGGCAGGGCACATGCCCCGGGCGCCACTTGAAGGGGGCGCCATTTTTAAAAATTAAAAAATGGCTGCCCAAAACAAAATAACCGCCATGCATGCTCAAATGGCCTCTGTGAGTGCTTGCCCTAGGCGCTATTTTCCCTAGATATGCCTCTGATTGGGACCATTGTGCAGCAAGCCAGGAGTGACGGGAGACTCTGGCCCAGTCTTGCTGACTGCAGGGAGGTTCCTGGGGGCTGGAGGTGCTGCCGGGGGGGGGCTGCTGCTGGAGGGGCACTTACGGACAAAGGTCAAGCTCAGCGAGGGTGACTCCTTCCAGCCGAGGGCGTTGCTGGCGCTGCAGGAGTAGGAGCCACAGTGGGGTGCCGTGGCGCTGGGGAGGCTCAACACGCTGAGGTTTGCAGGGAGGTGATGCTCTTTCTCGGCCAAGACTGGCCTCCCATCCCGTTTCCATTCAATGGCCTCCACCTTGCCCTCTGGCACCCAGCAGAACAACCGGATGACTTCTGGCCTCTCGGGAGGAGACTCTCTCCAGATGACAGGCTGGGCCACCAGTGCTGAAAAAGGGGGCAGGGAATCTTAGGCCCCAGCCTCCCTTCTGTGCTTCCCCTTGGAGAAAGGAGAAGACAGGAGAGATGCTGGGTTTCGGAAGCGGCCAGCTCCCACCACTGGAACTGGATAAGACCATCACGGCCTTCACTGCTTTCCTTTTGGTAACAACACCACCAACTTCCCAGCACCACAATATGGAGTTTAAACAGAGAGGAAAGCGGGGCTGGGAATTAAAACCACAGCAACATGGACCAACATGGCTCTGTGGTGGTGTTGCCAGCTGGGTGGATGTGGTGTCTGGCAGACTGAGGTGGAGGCTGGTGTGCAGCCCAGTGCAGGGCCAACTAGGCTCAGAAAAGAAGCGCGTGTCCAGTGAACCCTGGAGTGTGTCATAGGATCCCCCAAGACATCAAGTGCGGCCTAAGAGACCCGAGTCTGGGGGTGGGTGGGTGGTGGAACAGCAGAGTGCCTTCTGGCACCTTATCAGGCTAACACATTTATTGCGGCATAGCAAAAGCGTCTTTAATCTGCCATGAGACTGTTCTTTTTGTCTCTGGTCGAAGGTGCAAAGCAGGACGCGGCAGGCTGTTTTGCGCATGACCAGCAGAGGGAACTCTCACACCAGGTTCCAGCATCTCCTACAAATCATGCAGGAAAGCAATGTGGCTCCTAGCCCCTGGCCCAGGTTGCCTTCCCGCCAGTCATAGGCAACCTGCCATGTTAGTTGTGGCTGCAAAAGGACAACCAGCCCTGCGGAACCTCAAACACCCTTTTGGGTGGCATACGCTTTTGCAGCATGCCAGGGCCTGTTCCTTCTGGTGCATGAATCAGGTGAAGAAATGAGGGGTCTTTAAGCAAGTCAAAGGAGCCAGCGTGGTGTAGTGGTTAGAGTGCTGGGCTAGGACCGGGGTGACCCGAGTTCAAATCCCCATTCAGCCATGATACTTGCTGGGTGACTCTGGGCCAGTCACTTCTCTCTCAGCCTAACCTACTTCACAGGGTAGTTGTGAGGAGGAACTCAAGTATGTAGCACACCACTCTGGGCTCCTTGGAGGAAGAGCGGGATAGAAAATGTAAAATAAAATAAAATAAAATAAAATAAATAAATAAAGTGCGGCCCAATGAGCAGAGCAGATCTTAACACAACCCCCCCCCTCCTGGGATCCACTCCTCACCCTTGTGGAGGCTTCACACTCATTATCTCCACCCTTGATGGGGAGAACCCACATCACATCAGCCCGCACTCTGACTCACATGCAGCATCCCCTGAGCAGCAAACCTCTGGTGGAAAGATGAGCACCTGGCACTTACTAGGAGTTTCCAGTGGGGAGGCCGCCTGGCCTGGGGAACTGGCTTGATCCCTCACAGTCTGCTCCGATGGGTTGTCCCTTAGGGAGCCCTGCTGCAGGAACGGCACGTCCCGTCTGGCCTCTGGGGCTGGCTGTAGGGCTGGAGGGCTGACGCTTGTCGTCCCGTTTCCTGCCAGGGCTCTCTCGCCTCCTTCTGTCTGCTGGAAAATGAGTCCAAGCAGGACTGGAGAGAAAGGGCACAGAAAGAAATCATCAATGTGGAACCCCAAACCACGTGAAATTCCGCGTGAAATTCCGCGTGAAATTGCTGAAGACGCAAGAGGCCTAGTGGATGGTTGAGATGGCCGTCTCTGGGGTTGGGGGGGTTTCCTCCCTTTTGCCCTGTTCAGTTGGGCTTCAGACCTTGGAGCTCTTCCCTCCTCCTTTAGTGTGTGGCTTGGCTCACTTGCTCGAGCCCTTCCTGCTCCTCCACTCCCCCCTAAATTAGGCAGGCCCCTCTGGTGGAGGGTGCTTGCTGGTCCTGGCTGCCTGCTTCTCCTTGCGAGTAGTTTGGCCGGGGGGGGGGATGCAGCACAGAGGCAGTCCATGGGCATGAAGGTTGGCCAGATGACTCCCTACTGACTACAAAGCTGGCATCACAAGGAGTGGACAGAAGAAGGATCATTGTTGGGAACTCCGCCATGGAAGGCAGAACCTTGTCAACCATGGCATGTGATTGCGTTGGCAGGAAAAGGAAGTGTGGCTCCAGGCCAAGGAAGAGAGCAAAGAGTCAGTGAGGATGGTTGAAAACCCTGGGAGCCCACCAGACCTAGGAAATGGCTCCTGAGCTGGAACAAGGAGGAAGCCAAAACAAGTTATGCATCCACACAAATTATTAATTTTTCACCCTTGTGCTTAAGGCTGTTGGAGATGCTGCTCCGGAAGGCATTGACCCTTAGCATCAGCTGCCTTATTGACCACTAGGAACATTACGGGTAGAGATCATGAGCAAAGGAATTCCTTCTGGCCATTTTGCTCTCTCTGCTCTGATTCTCCTTTGTGAGACTGATGAGTTTCATGCTTTCACCTGAGACAGACTTCCGTCTTATTCCTCCCCACCCCCCACTTTTCCAGTAGTTTCTTCCACGTTATTTTGACCCCCACCATCTTCAAAATCTGACTCGAATAAATTATGGTCCAGAAACACTTTGCTGATACGAACCAAGTACCATTTGCATGACTGTCCACATTGTACAGATGATCTTCACTCCATGAAGAATTTCTGGTGCAGTTAGCAACTAGGCATGTAGACCTTTCCTATCTATCAGATGCATTGCCTAAATAAAATACTTCACTTAGAACTTTAACGCCATGTCTTCAAACAACATTAATTAGCAGTGCTTTTCTCACATGTGCATTTCCATTGCAGGTAGAAACCTAACCCCTCCAACAAAGGCCAGATTCATACCTGTGAACCTATTCAACAGCCTAGGAACCTATTCAACAGAAACTGCCCAGGGCTGGCTACAAAGCTATTCGGGGCCTGTGCCCAGAGATGCTCTTCCCCCTGGACTTCCTGGCCAAAGTCCAGGGCCTCCACACCCCTCTGGGGGCCACCAAATCCTCTTTAGTCTGTCCTGGGTGTTGTGGTGGTCACCACTGGCCTGCACTGCACCGGGTGGCCGAGCGTGACTGACCTGTGCCAGCGGCCATGTCAGTGTGGTGTAGTGGTTAGAGTGCTGTACTAGGACCGGGGAGACCCGAGTTCAAATCCCCATTCAGCCATGAGACTAGCTGGGTGACTCTGGTCCAGTCACTTCTCTCTCAGCCTAACCTACTTCACAGGGTTGTTGTTGTGAGGAGAAACCTAAGTATGCAGTACACTGCTCTGGGCTCCTTGGAGAAAGAGTGGGATATAAAAGTTAAGAAACGGGGGGGGGGGGGGTGGGAGCACAACCTCTGCTTTGGAGACAGGAGGGAGTGGAGAAAGAAACATGTGGGATGGGGATATGTTATGTTTTCCCACCCAGCTGCCAAGAAGCGGAGGGGGGCGGAGAGAAGTGGTGGCCGCTGGGGGAGGACAAAATGGGGCTGAAGGTGGGGGAACACAAACTAGGGCTGAAGGCGGGGAGCACAAAAAGAAGATGGGGGGGAGAGAGGGAGAACTAGGGGCGCAGATGCTCTGTACCAGGCCAGCTTGTTCCCAAGACTGCACAACTCTCAGAGACACTTGAGTGAGCGGGGTCTCTGCAGTGCCAAGGACATCACATGCCCACCAGGACCGGCATGATGTGAAGAGGGAAATGGGTTTCTTTTGCTTGTATCTAAAAAGCTTTTCTTTATAATCAAATCTGTGGGAAAAGAAACCCCTTTCTACTAAGTGTCTGGCCTTGGCCCTCCAATGGCTGTTTAGAAAAGGGAATGCCATTCTCCCCACGTAAGCCATCCAGGCTGTTGCCAGGAGGGAGGACATCGCCCCACTTGCTCCAAAGAAGACTCCAGGGGAAAAGGGCAGCTGGCAGCCTCTTCTTTCCGCTTGCTCGTCTCGCCCCCAACAACCACCCACCCAGCCCCGCTGAGCAGCGGGAAGCTGGATTCTCTCCACCTTCCAAATGTACACAGTCGCAAATGGAAATGTACACAGAGCAGAGTCCAGCCTCAGAGGCTTAGCAAAGGAAATCGGGTACCTGGGGCAAACCAGCGGCTTTTCTCCATCTTCTGGAGGAAGCAGCAGATCAACATCTGTGGAGAGAAAGCTGCTGGAACTTTGGGGCGCAAAGGTTGACAGCGACAGCCAAACAGCGGCCACAGTCCACGGCAAAAGATGCCGCCGCACTAAGGAAGGGGCCCTTGCAAGGAACGGGCAGAACCGGTGTTTGTGGGTTTGGCAACTGCAGGCAGCCGCACCCCTTTTGCAGAACCCCTGCAGGGTCACTCTGGTGCTGCCACATCCTCCAGATCCAGCCAGATGTGCTGGGACAGGCAAGACATTTCTGAGATCAGGGCCAAGGTGCTTGCACCAGTGCAAGATGGCACACACAATGGCAGTTTAGGCAACTGCCTATGGTGGCAAATCTTGGGGAGTGGCATCTTGGGATAGAGGGAAACTTAATTGATTTTTTTTAACCTTTAAAAATGCTGCTTTGTTGTGGTGGAGGCTCCACCCACCTCCTAAACCCTTACAGGAAGTGAGGTTGGGCACTGAAGGCTGGCGGCAAAAGAGGTCCTCACTCAAACCCGGCTTACTTGCAAATGACACAGAGAGAGTGGGCGATTTTCGGGCCTCTGTGCATGCGCACACATATGCATGTGCAGAGGCCTGGAATCGCCCGCTCTGTGTCATCTGCAAGTAAGCCGGGAGGACCTGGAGTGCTGTCCCAGCCATGAGGAGGCTCCAGCCAGCCCTGCCCATCATTCAGCCCACAAAATAATCCAGGAATTAAACATGCTCAAGGATTCCCCTCTTCTTCCTGCTGGCCTGCTGTCAGCGGCATGAAGGTCATCAAGAGGTCTCCCTTCCCTGCTGCTTCCTAAGAAGACATCTGCTGCTTTGCCGAAATGAGTCCAGGACTCAGGCAGAGAGCAGCACCAGAAGTGAGTGCAGCAGCACAGCTTTGATGGATTGTAAAAGGACGTGTCAAGTTCTGTGCAGTGTTCCCTCTAACCGGGAGGCCCAGATGTTGTTGACTACAACTCCCAGAATCCACAGCTGCCATGGCATTTGTTTGGGGATTAGGGGAGTTGTAGTCCACAACATCAGGGAATCCCTCTTAGAGGGAACGCTGGTTCTGTGTGTGGGGACAATTCATGGTTCTGACCATTTCAGATATGAACCAGACCCATAAAAGCACCATTTCTATTGAGCAAAGCTTTGGAAGGAGGAGAGCTGGTCTTGTGGTAGCAAGCACGAATTGGTCCCTTTGCTAAGCAGGATCTGCCTTGGTTTGCATTTGGATGGGGACTACATGTGTGAGCACTGAAAGATCAGCCCTTAGGAGATGGGCGGTGACTGAGTGGAGTAGCAGGTCTCGGATTCAGTCCCTGGCAGCATCTCCAAGTAGGGCTGGGAGAGACTCCTGCCCAAAACCTTGGAGAGCCCCTGCCGATCAATGTAGACAATACAGAGCTACAAGGACATAAGGACATAAGAACAGCCCTGCTGGATCAGGCCCAAGGAGACCCATCTAGTCCAGCATCCTGTTTCACACAGTGGCCCGCCAGATGCCAATGGAAGCCTACAGGCAGGAGTTGAAAGGGGCATGCCCTCTCTCCTGCTGTTACTCCCCTGCAACTGGTATTCAGAGGCATCCTGCCTTTGAGGCTGGAGGTGGCCTTTAGCCCTCCAGCTAGTAGCCGTAGATAGACCTCTCCTCCATGAAGTTATCCAAACCCCTCTTAAAGCCACCCAGGTTGTTGGCTGTCACCACATCTCGTGGCAGAGAATTCCACAAGTGGATTATGTGTTGTGTGAAAAGATACTTCCTTTTGTTGGTCGTAGTTTTCCTGGCAATCAATTTCATGGGATAACCCCTAGTTCTAGTGTTATGGGAGAGAGAGAAGAATTTCTCTCTATCCACTCTCTCCTCACCATGCATGATTTTATAGACCTCTATCTCCCCACAGTCGTCTTTTTTCTAAACTAAAAAGCCCCAGGTGTTGTAGCCTTGCCTACATCAGTCTACTGCATCCCGGACCAAGGGCGTGATTCAGTAGAAGGCAGCTTCCTATGTTCTCATCTCCAGACTATTCATGTTTCACCTGCTGTGGGTTTGGCTAGAGACACCAGAGACTTGCCTTCAGCTAGGGAGGGGCATTTAGGGGGATCCTGGAGCTGCCCCACTGAAGCAATTTGTTGCCTCACATCCTCTCCTTCAGTTCTAATGTCTCGAAAGAGGGTCCCATGTGCAAGGACAGTCAGTGGATGGCCTGCCTTTCCTGATAAGATGACAGCCATTTTCACAGGCAGCATCCCCTCCCAGGATGTCCCACAACCCACAAAAGAGGCACCAGCTCAAGGGATTGCCACTCACCTCTTCAAAAATGGTACCCAATGATCTCACGTCCCAGAAGCAGGTGAGGTTTGGAGAGGAGGGAAATGCCTCACTGCACACCCAGCCGTCTGAAGTCCAACTTCAAAGGGGTCTGGTCGTCTGCACCATCTGTAAAAGCGAGGACAGGAGACAAAGAAGGGGCAGAGGCACAGTGCCTGACCAGGCTGGGAAAAGGCACAGGCAAACCCTGCCTTGGGTCTCCTCAGCCGCCGCCACCACCTCTCTGCTGGCCCTGGTGGCTTCACCAGGCGCAGGTGCTCTTCCTGCCAGGATCAGGGCTTGACACCCGAGCCCTGCTGCTTGCTGCCCACACAACTGCTTTCCTGGGATGCCCCACCCTGTTAGTGGAAGAGCAGACAGAGGAGGGATCAGATCCTTCCCTGCATCCGGAGGAGAAGCCACTTATGCTCACACCCATAAGATAAAGGCAGCCACACACTTTACTGTGTACTCGACCAGATGGTTTATGCTTGAATTGGCGTTGCAAGAAATCACGTAACCAGAAGTCCACTGCCACCCACGCCAGCCCCTTCCAGAAGCCGGGAGCAGCCTCCCCTCCCTTCCCCACACCATCCCTGCCTGGTGCTTTTCTCTGCCTGCCTTTCAGTGGGGGCTTCCCCCCCCCTTTTTTCTTTTTTGCATTTCCTGTATCTCCAGCAGAAAAGTGAAATGGACTGAATGTGCCCTTCTGCTCCCTAACAACTCATTCCCACTTCCTAGGGACATCCTCAAGTGACACATTCCAGACTAAAAGGCTGCCTTAATGCCACTTTGTAGCTCCCCTTGAGATATTGTTCTTTCCTCAAGACTCTCTCTGGCTCTCTCTTGTCCTCCCTAGGGAGCTTTCCTGACACACAAATTAAATAATCTCTGTGAGGTTTTTTTCCAAAGTGATGCTTAAGCTGATGTGAAAGAGAAAACCAGCGGCTGGCTAGATGGACACCCTCTTGGCAACTCTCTGCCTGCTGCTTTGCAGGTCCCAGGGGGAGAAAGCAGCACTTCAGATCCCAAAGGGCTGTTATGCTCCAGAGGGGAAAGACCCTTTGCAGCAACTCAAGACTCCTAGATGCTGCTGCAGCTTTCTTGGCGGCTTCTACAGTTCAAGCCAAGCATCCTCCAAGGGTGCCTAGCCTCACACGGAGACAGCCCAGCAACTCCCTGGTCTTTTCAAACATGCTCTGAATTGTTGTTGTTGTTGTTTAAAACCATCTTCTCATTTTGCTTCTTCTGTTTCTGCTGGTTTAATGTGTTGATTTGCTCTTTGAGATGTTGATCGTCCTTTTCAACTGTTTGCCTGCCATTAGCTCTGTGAGTTGCTGGGAGGAGACAGACTGAAGGGCAGAACAACACTTAAAACAACAACATGCCCTTTCACAGAAAAGAAAGCGGTCACTCACACAATCAAAAACTGTGTTCTACCCGGGTTTAGGAGCTGTGTGTGCTCTTAATGTTTGATTGTGTGGAAAGGTGGGAGGAAAACCCGGGTAGCTTTTCCTCCCTCCTTGCTTCCACACAACCAAAAATTGGGAGCACACAGAGCTCCCAAACCCAGGTAGAACACAGTTTTTGATTGTGTGAATGACCTCAAAAGCGACATATGGAAATGTAAATTATCCAGTTTTTATGCTCTGTCTTATTCAAACAGTACAGAGCAGCTCATGTTCAGGGACCACCAGAATCTCTTCCCTGTTGTTATTTCAGAATAGATTTTTGCTGAAGAATGCAAGAGCTGGAGGGGAGTGGACGGACCTCCAGGCATAAGTCATGGGATCTGCAAACCCCGATTTAAACAGGGCCTGTGCCTCAAAGGCCCTGTGAGACTGACAGCTCGGAGAAGGCAGTGCTGGGCCTTCCGCTCATGACTGTTGCAGTAATAAACAAGACAGCTTAGAGCAGAGAGAGAGAACGAACTGGCTCAGCATCAGCTAAATGAATACATCTGTGCCTTTAGCTCACCAAAACACACACACACACACACACAGAGGCCAGCATCTCTTTGCTTCCCGCCAGAGGTGCACCTAGGTAATGTTGGAGCCTAGGCCTAAAGGCCTTTGGAGCCCCCGCCCCTGTAAATTAAGCATCTCTGCCCAGCGACCACACCACCCAGGACAGATTAAAGAGGATATGGGGTGCCCCAGGGGCTGTGGAACCCACCTTAAGTGGCACAGCGGGGAAATGCTTGACTAACAAGCAGAAGGTTGCCAGTTCGAATCCCCGCGGGCACTATATCAAGCAGCAGCGATATAGGAAGATGCTGAAAGACATCATCTCATACTGCGCAGGAGGAGGCAATGGTAAACCCTTCCTGTATTCTACCAAAGACAACCACAGGGCTCTGTGGGAGCCAGGAGTTGAAATTGACTCGACGGCACACTTTACCTTCAGGGGCTGTGGAGGCCCTGGACTTTGGCCCCGAAGTCCAGGGGTAAGAACGCCTCTGCCTCCCGCAGATCTTCCCACTTTACTTACAGACGTAGTAAAGGAGACCCATAACCGTAGGAAGGCAAGACTCCATGGGGCAAGCTCTTGCTTATCTTGCTCTTGCCTTCCGTAGGAACTTCCTGTAGGGAGGGGGAGGTCAGAATTTCTCATCCTGATTGTTCTCCTGTCTAGGGTTGCCAATGCCCCAGTGGGTCACTGTGCCTGTGCCTACAAATAGCTTGCAGACATTAGCAAACAATGGCATTTCTCTCCCTGCTGTGTGAAAAGTGTCACACATCTGATGATCTATAACTCAAGCTGCTGTTAGCAAGGAGGGATCTTTCCTGATCAGCTGGCATCTGACGACCATTCGTGGCGAATTTTTAGTACTTGGAGACCAATCTGATGTTTTGCTGCTTTTCTTGAATGGGTGCTACTGAATTTGTGCCCTTGCCTCCTGCTTTAATATGCAAGTGGCAATGTTGTAAAAGTGGGGGTTTAGTGTTTTCATTTTAATTGGTTTATGTGACTTTATTTTTGTGCATCACCTGAATGTCTGGAAGAGATCCCCCCAGATGTTGTTAGACTATAATGCCCATCATTCCCAGACACAATGACCAAAGGGGTTGTAGTCCAACAGCAGCAGGGAGTTGTTTGCACCTGGCTTCATGCTGCGGGATAAATATTGCGTGAATTACACTCGTGGCATTGAGGGAAGCAGCCCCTCCCCTCTGCTCTCAGGTTTTGTTTTGGTGCAAGTTCACATGGCATGCCTCCATGTTTTCCTTCTAGCCAATGAGGGTGTGGGGAGAGAGATTTCTAAGGAGCTACATCTGCATTTCTAAATAGAGTATCCCTCTTATCATGCCAATGATTCTACGTCAGTGCCTCTCCCTATTTGCTCCATTTCCCCCCAGAAAAAGTAGCTTAAAAACAGCATTTTAAAAACCCGGAAATACATCGAGATAAGCTAGAATTCACAAGACAAAGCCTGATTTGTGTTTGGAGTGGGTCAAAGGATCTCAAAGGGCCTTCGAGGTAGGTTTGACTGGTGTGTGGATGCACACACTCCCTCCCGAAGGAGATTTGGGGTAGAAGCCCTGTCTGTAAAGCCTTCTGTTGGCTACAATATTCTGGAAGAAAGCAACAACCAACATCTGTGTACCATTGTGGACTGTAACGTCCAAAGCCGGGGGTCTAACTGAGACCACGGGGTGGCAGCTTCTAAGGGGACACTGCCCCAAGCAGCAGAGGGGGGCTGGGGAGGATTGACCAGCAGATGGCGCCACCTCCTTGCTTCTAGGCACAGCAGAAGCAGCCTGGGAGGAGAACAAAGACTCCTCTGGTGGGCAGAGGGTTGTGTGTGTGTCTTGATGATTGCCTGTTCCTCTTCCTTCGAGGGTTTCTCAATGGGGAGGACAAGCTTTTGAAATAGCACTCACTTGGAGGCTTCTGCCCCACATTTTTGCCCCAAGTACTTTGCACACGCCTCAAAGAGAGTTAAACACAAACGTGTTTAACCCGGGGAAGCTTTCGTTTCAGGGAAGTGTGTGGAGGTGGGTGGACAGCAGAGCGGACCAAGGCAGAAGCAGGCAGAGATCCCTTCCTGCAAAGAAGAGGCCAGATGAGCCTCTTTGAGATGGGCAGACTCCCTGCCACCCCCACATGCCCTGGAAGGCCCGGGGTGGGGGGGAGGCAACGGCTGTTACCCAGGAACACAGGAAGCTGCCTCATACTGAGTCAGACCCTTGTCCCATCGAGCTCAGCATTGTCTACACTGACTGGCAGCGGCCCTTCTAGGTTTCAAGCAGGAGTCTTTCCCAGTCTTACCCGGAGATGCTGCCAGGGATGAACCTGGGGACCTTCCGAATGCAAGCCTGCAGATACCCTGCCTCTGTATTATGGCCCTATCCCCTAAGGGGAATATCTTACAGCAGTGCTCACAGGTAGTCACCCATCCAAAGGTAAACAAAAGTGGTCCCTGCTTTGGTTTACCTTGCAAAGGGGACAATTCAGGCTTGCGACCACAAGACCAGCTCTCCTCCCCTCATAAAGGCTGCAGCAGAAGCAGCCATGATTCGCAGGGCGCCTTCAAGATAGAGAGGGTGAGAGAAGTTTTCTCAGACCCAGGCGTGAATTCCAGGGCTTGGCTCAAGGTCCAGGGAGCCCCCTGGTCCTCCTGGAGCAACCACCTCTGCGTCGCCCCTCCATTTGGCAAAGGGCTGGGCCTGGAGGCCTGGTGTCCCTTGCTGTCCCGAGAGGCCTAGCATGATGGGAGGGCGAGGCTGGGGACACCCCCAGGCTGCATGAGAGCTTGCTTGCTGGGCTTGCACTGCCAGGCCTCCTCTCTGGCCTGATGGCATCTCCAGGTGGCTTGTCTACTGCCCACCGGAGACTAGGAAGCCCATCCCTTCCTCCCCAGAATTCCCACCTCCGATTCCAGCTGGGGAGGAGTTGAGACAGAGATCCCAGGTTCTGATACGAATCTTAATCCTCTCCAGTTGTGATCTCTGTCTATGCCTTTCTTGCAGTGCTCTCACCTCCTGATCGACTAGGGTGCTCTTTCTTGCCTGTTTCCAAATCCTTTTTGAGTTGGAGAGGTCCTCCAAAACAGTCTCCCACATCCCCAAATGGAGCCACACCCAGAGCCTGCTATCAATGTGTGATGATTCTGGCCATTTCCTTTTCAGTGCCTGGCTTTGTTTCAAAGGACAACTTTTGCAGAAGGACTCTACGCTTCTTGGTCCCCACCTCTCTGAAGTCTTCACCTCCCTGCAAAGATCAAGCAACTCTGGACTCAACTGCCCCTTGAGAGAGTAGGTCATACTCCCCACCTTTTGCAGCTGCTGCTGAGCCGAGGGTCATAGGAACATAGGAAGCTCCCTTATACCCATCACTGGTCCATCATCTAGCTCAATACTGTCTACACTAGGGGATTCTCAACGTTGGGTCCCCAGATGTTATTGGACTTCAACTCCCATAATCCCCAGCCCCAATGGCCTTTGGTAGGGGATTGTGGGAGTTGAAGTCCAATAACATCTGGGGGCCCAACGTTGAGGATCCCTGACTTAAACAGACTGGCAGCGGCTTCTCCAAGGTTGCAGGCAGGAATCTCTCTCAGCCCTATCTTAGAGAAACCAGGGAGGGAATTTGGGACCTAGATGCTCTTCCCAGAGTGCCCCCATCCCCTAAGGGAAATATCTGACAGTGCTCACATTTAGTTTCCCATTTAAATGCAAACCAGGGTGCACCCTGCTTAACAGAGGGGGCAATTCATGCTTGCTACCACAAGACCAGCTCTCATCCCATAGGAAGCTGCCTTCTACTGAGTCAGACCATGGGCCTACCTAGCTCAGTCTTGTCTACACACTGACTGGCATCGGCTTTCCAAGGTTTCAGGCAGGAGTCTTTCCCAGCCCTAACTGGAGCTCCTGCCAGGGATTCAACCTGGGACCATCTACATGCAAATCAGGAGCTCTAAGGGGCATATAGGGGAATCTTAGGGAATTAACCTCCCCTAAGGGGAATATCTTGCAGCAGGCAGTGCTCACATGTAGTCACCCACTGAAATGCAAACCAGGACAGATCCTGCTTAGCAAAGGGGACCATTCATGCTCTCTACTGTGAGACCAGCTCTTCTCCTTCTCCTGCTGGCACGGACCTCTTCCTGCTCCTCACCAGCACCAGCCACCTCCTTCCCCGCCGACCCTGCCCTCGGAAGCTGGTTGGTGGCTGTCTGCTGCTGAAAGCCAGGAGCCCAGAGGGCAGTGCGGTGTGGCCCGCTAGGTCTGCAGGAGGTGCAGGATGCCAGTGCTGGGGGGGAGGGGGCTGAAAGAGAGAGGGTGTGTGTGTGTGTGTTGCTTTTTTGAGACACAGCACAAGAAGGCAGCGGAGAGGCTTCTAACAGGTACAGGCTGGACCCCTTGTGCCCCGCTGGCCAGCTGGCTACCAGAGGCCCCAGGACTCCTCTGGGGGCTCAACAGAGCCGGTCTGTGAGAGCCGGCTGGCGGGAGCTGGCTTCAGAGCAGGACGCTCAGCTGCGGTGCCCGCCTGGCTGCTGTGCCAGCCGCCCACAGATGCGCCGGCCCTCCTTGGTACTGCAGGGCTGCCTGTTCTGGGCGCAGACACCCAAGACAGTTGGCCATTCTCTAAAGCTGGCGGCTGACCAGGGAGCGGGGAGGAGGAGGGGCCCCCCCACCAGGCCTGACAGCCCATGAGCCAATGGCGGGGGCGGGGAGGGGATCCGCAAGGCAGGGGCCACAGAAACCTGGAGGGAGCCTGCCAACTGGCCCCTTCGCCCTGCTTTGCAAAGCCCACACTTCCAGGGGGCAGGAGCTCTGCCTTCCAGACAGGGAGGCTTCACCAAGAGTTTAGTGGGAGGCTCGACTGGGCGTTCGAATTTGCCCCCCCCCCACAAATAGATGCAATGTGGATTTGTTTTTACCCCGGAGATAAATGGGGCCACACTTCAATGTGCAGTGAAATACCCAAATGGTGGTGCTCCCCCATAGCTCGCAGGGACTTTGGAGTCAATCGGGCCCATCTGTGAACACACAGCCTCCATGCCAGAGGAGATGCGTACTAAAAGGCGGGTGTGGAAAAGTCCCTGCTGATGATGGAGTCAGTGGACGGCTCTCTTGCCCCTTTGGCTCCTCTGCCCTCTGCCCCATGGCCTCCATCCCGACCGCCTGTTTCTCTGCCCGGTCTGCTAGGCGGGCCACCCGACAGCCTCTGCCCCACAGCAGGGGAGCTTGCTGGTTTCTTCCCTGGGCTCATCCCACCTAGGGAGCAGAAGGGTGGCCCCTCTCCAGCACTTCCTTCTCCCCTCCATGCCTTTTTGGACCATCTCCCAGCAGCACAGAAGCAGCCCACCAGCGCCTGTTGCTGGCGTTTGCCGTGTATCTCTTTTTTAGCCTGGGAGCCCCTTTGGGTTATTTGTCTACAGAAGCCTCTTTGAGAACGTTTTGTCGGAAAGCAGCATATCAATGTTTGCAGTCGTAGTGGGTCACCCCTGCGGCCAGCTCAGTGGCTTTCTCATTTGGACCTACGGAAGGAAGACACTGCCCTAGAGCAAGGCAGACTGAGGCCATCTATGCCCCTGAGCCCATGGGTTGCCAGCTGACCAAGGCCAACTTAGCAGAGCCTGCTCCTATGCCACAGCTTGACCGACAGAGATCAGCAGGTCAAGCCTTTCACGACCTGGAGAGATGCTCCATCACCTCCCCAGCTACTCTCAGTTGCACAGTTGCAGCAGCAGCAGCCGCCAGGTGAAAAGTGAGCCGTTCTCTGTCCGATCCTATCATCTCGGCAAGAACAATTGTGCCTGTAACATGTCCAGCAGTCCCAGCTCCAGCCCCTGAGTTACATTCTGCAGGTGGGTGTCTTCCCCTCCAACTCTTTATTTTCTTTACTCGACTCTTTATTCTTCATATCTCTCAAAAGAATAACACGGGCCACTTTAACGAAAACCCCAGAAACGTTTTTATTGGTGTAGGTAGTTCAGGGCCGTTAGAAATGCATCCTGTTGGAAACGCCACCCACCTTTCCAGGCCCTGCACAGGCTTCACACACCTCAGACCCATTCTCAAGTCCATGAGCGCTGTGAGGAAAAGGCTTTCCCACCACAAAGGGAAGTGGACCCTGGTGGCCACCTGGCACAGAGTTTCCAGAGACCTTCCATTGGGCAAGAGGAAACGGCCAACCCAACTAGCACTCGGGCGGGTGGGGGGAGTCAAAGCAGCAGAGCAGAAGCGCGCCCCCCAGAATGTCCTCCTCTTGACCGAGGCCTGGTGTCAGGAAAAAAGGGGCAGCCGCCTGAGGAGGAATCCATGCAGCGTGCAGGCAGGGCTGGTTCAGCTCTATTGGGCACAGCAGGGGAAACCACTGGGCCTGGTCATGCATTTTGCTCCGTCTCAGGCACACCGGCTCTCTTCTGCAAGGCATTCGTTCTTTCTGCTTCCAGATTTCCAAGTGAAGGGCGCTTCCCTGGTAGCCTTTCAGTCTTCACCCCCCCCCCACTTTCTTCACTCCGCTTTTACAGTCATTGCCAACTTATGGCCTCTCTGCATTTCCTGTGCTGTCCTGCCATCTCCCCGCCCGAAGCCCCGATTGATGGTGAGGGAGGTCACATAGAACACCACTGCTGTGTCAGCCCATCCATCTTTACGGGGCTGCGCTCCCAGGATCGAACAGCTCCCCCTTCGCTCCTTGCTTTCCCAGTGGTTGATCAGACGCCTCCGTTAAAGTCGCAGCTTCAGCGTCCCTGAACTGTCCTGAACCAGTCAGTGCCCAGTAAACAGGAGTCCGGAATTACTGGTTCCCCTTTGCAGAGCGGCTGCTCATGACTCCCCCCACCACCACCTTTTAATGACCAGAGTTGCAAAATTGTGTTCACACAAACCGTAAGATGATTAGCAATTGTTCTGGCTGAAGAAAGGAAAGCAGCCATTTGATAACAACGCCACCCCCCAACAACGCTTTCAAAAGGGGTGGCTCCGAGGGGGGGCAGAAAGGCGTAGCCAGTGCTCGCCCCCAAATATTCCCCACTCGCCCACCCACCAGACCTGAATTTTACAGCAAAGGGCCGGACAATACAGCCATTGTATATTGTGCTCCTTTAGTTTGGAAGGTCTTCTACTTTTAAAAGCCTCTGTTTGGTTGGTTTTTTTAAAGAAGCCTCCTTCACTCCCTCCTCGACCCTAGAACCAGCCGCAGAAGCCAGTGAAGCCAGGCAAGGAGGAGATTCCTCCAGCCTCCCAGGAGCCAGGCCAAGCCCTTCACTTCCTTCCTGGCCTGGGTGAGACCATGAGTGCAGTGGGGAGGGGGGCAGGCTCCTCTCCCCCTGCAGGTTTCGGATCACCTGGCACTGCCCTCTCTCCCCACCTCAGTCTTTCCTGCCACACGGTCTTGGAGAGGAAGGGGGGATTAGCCTGGAAGGTTTCGCCTCATCCCAAAAGACCGTATTTTCTAAGAGGAATCTGGCCCGTTGTCTGAATAAGTTTCAAACGGTCCAAGCAAGCTTCATTAATAAGGGAAATAAAGTAATGTCAATGACCTTGCCTCAATCAATGTAGAGTAAAATCCTCTCTGCCGCCACCCCTTTACTCCCCCAAACGAATTATTCTAGAGTTGCCCCTGCGGACGCGGGAGGAGAGGGCCTCCTCCTTCCAAGCCGCTCCCCTCCGCCTGCCTCCTGTCCTCCGAGGGTTCTCCAGCCCTGGCTGCCGGCCCTCGCAGCGTGTCAAGAACCCGGGCCCGTCTCTCAAGAGCCTCAAACTGGCCACAGTAAAGGGGCCTCTGTGTGTACGGGCTGAAGCCGTTCCAGTGCCTGGCCTGAAATAACGGGTGGGCTTCCGGGCAGAGCTGAGATGGCTCAGGAAGCAAAAAGAGACTTGCCTCTAATTAGCACGAGCAAGAGTCTGCAGGCCCCCCCCCCCAGCACAAAGCCATCTGGGCTGCACCAGTCCCTGACAGCCCCTACTTGCTCACCCAGGACTTCAGCAAAAAAAAAAAAAAAAAAAAAAATCCCCTACTGCCCGGCCATGTTGCTTTTCCAGATTACTGGTGTGTGTGCGGTGGGGTGGGGTGGGGTCTGCAGGCAGTGAGGCCTCTGTTGGCTCGTATCCATGCTACAGGTTAGGGGTGTGCAGTTACAAGCTAGAGGGGTGCTGGACCTCAGGTTCAATTTGAACCAGCCCGGTTCAACCGGTTCGGACTCAAACCAAACCAGTTTTTTTAAAAAAAGGCGGCCGGCCCAAGTTCAAACCAGACTGGACCCTGTCCATTATGGACCAGTTCAACCCCGTTTGACAGTTCGAGGGGCGATGCTTGTAAAGTGGAATCCAGTGAGGATTCCTGCTGGGGTGTGTGTGTGTGTGTGTGTGTGTGTGTGATGAGAGGGCACCTTACTAGCGGCGTCAGCTCCTCTAAATCCCAGCACGCCCCCCCAGCAGTGTGGCCCGTGTGGTGGCGGGGTGGTTCCAGCCTCTGCAGATGCACGGAGGCCATTTCCACGACCTCCACGTATGCGCAGAGGCCATCTGCATGACCATGGACTGCACATCCACAGAGGCCAGAACCAGGCCACGGCCACATGGGCCACATTGCTGGGGGGAACACCACCATTGCTGGGGGGAACACCTGTAAACACCAGGGTTTAGAGGAGCCACTGCTGGTAAGGTGCCCTCTCACTCCCCCGCCCGCCCCCCCCCCCAGCTGCCCTAAGAAACCTTTTAAAGGCAGGATTTGATTGGAATTCCCTGTACAGGCATAGCCCCTTGAGGCGGGTTGAATGGGTGCAAACCGGTCCAAACTGGTTCGACTGAATGGACTAGACCACCGGCCGGTTTGACTGAACCTGTTCAGAGACTGGCTGTTCGGTCCGAATTCGGTTCAAATTCGAACCAAACCGCCCAAACCAGTTCCGAGCACACCCCTACTACAGGGGCCGGTCAGAAGCCTGCTGGCCCCAGCGCCATGCTGGGGTGCTGGAAGGCAGCCTCCCTCCTTCTCCTGCCCCTGCAGAACAAGGTCCTCTAATCTACCATGCTGAGGAAGTATTGGTGGGCTTGTGAGTTGGGGGACCAGCAGAGGCCTAGGCTACAGAGCTGGAGAACCGAGGCTGGGTGCCTTGCGTAAGTCTTAGCTCCTTCCTGGGACAGGACAACCCCCCACCCAGTCTAGAAGAGGGCGGCTGGGGTCTCCGGAGGCCCAGTGTCAGGAAGTGCCCACGACAGGAATGGAAGGAAGTCCCAGGAGGAACACAGCAGCATGCCCTCCGTGGCCATGCTGGGATGCCCGTGGCTGGAGCCAGCTTCCCGCGCCCCGAATGCCATGTCCAGTTTGCCAGGGTCCTCCTCCTCAGGCTCTCGAGACATCTCCCGCCGCAGGAGCCTTGAAGGGGAGGCCATCCAGGTCCTGCAAGAGCAGAGGTGGCAAAGCCTCTTCCTCTCCGGCCCCGGCCCCTCCAGCCTCCTCAGGGCACCGCTTGGTGGACGTCCTCCGAGCGCAGCACTTTGTAGATGATCCAGTAGAAGATGTTGAAGAGCAGGAAGGTGAAGGGGAAGACGGCCCGAGAGATGGTGTCGATCCGCTTGGCCCGGTCCAGGTAGAGCCTGCGGAGCAGCTCCCCCTCTCTGAGCAGCGAGGTGGGGGGCGGAGGGCTGTACATCTTGGGGCTCTCCAGGGTGCCCCCGTCCTTCATGTCCTGCAGGCAGTGCCCCAGGCCATAGCCCCGGAAGTAGAAGCGGCCCTCCCGCAGCACCTCTTCCTCCTGGGGGGCAGAGAGGAAAGAGCAGGCTCAGCACACGGGGCAGGGGGCAGGGTCGCTATAGCGGAGTGGATGGGCAGATTGGCCACTGCCAGTCTGTGATGACAATACTGAGCTAGATGGACCAACGGTCTGACTCAGTGCATGGCAGCTTCCTATGTTTCTATGTTCCTATGGGTTAGGAACATGGGAACATAGGAAGCTTCCATATACTGAGTCAGACCATTGATCTATCTAGCTCAGTATTGTCGTCACAGACTGGCAGCGGCTTCTCCAAGGTTGCAGGCAGGAATCTCTCTCAGCCCTATCTTGGGGATGCTGCCAGGGAGGGACCTTGGAACCTTTTGCTCTTCCCAGAGCGGCTTCATCCCCTGAGGGGAAGATCTTGCAGTGCTCACGTATCAAGTCTCCCATTTATATGCAACCAGGGCAGACCCTGCTTAGCTAAGGGGACATGTCATGCTTGCTACCACAAGACCAGCTCTCTTCAAAGAACCCAGGCCCCCAAGCTCCACCCCTCCCTATTTTCTTCATGATCTCCCTCACTCCGTTGGCCTCAGAGGAGGGGGTGAAAACAGGCCCCCTCTCCCCTAGCTATGCCCCTAGAGGGCAGGTTTTGTGCCTTTGTTGTATGACGGGGGCCAGAGGGGTCTCGGGCCCCTTAGCTACTGCGTTTGAAAGGCTACAGCACAGCTGGGTTACGGGGGGGCAGGGCTTGTTCATTTCATTAGGGGGCCTCAATCTTTCCCCCACTATCTGAGCGCTGGCAATATTGCTCTTCCCACTATGGGACAAAGCAGTCTACCGTCAGACTTAACACCACTTCTCCTGGGTGGTGGTGGAGGAGTCTGGCCCACTGGTTTAAGCTATCCTGCTGCTTCCATGCAGTGCCTTCTGTTGGAATTAGGTGGGTGGGTGGGTGGGGGGCTGCCAAAGAGACACCCATAGCCATTGAGAGCGGTGGAGAAAGGCCGGGAGGCCAATGGGCAGAGGTGTATCTAGGGAAAATAGTGCCTAGGGCAAGCACTGAAATTGCGCCCCCTGTCCAAACATCTGACACCCATCTGATTCTCTGTACATAGTGCCAAACTGAATATGTGTACAGTGACTTATATTATATTAATTTTTTAATTTTTTTAAAAAAATTAATTTAAAAAAAATACCTGTAGCCCCTTTGGGGGGGCTTCCTAAAGGCTGTGGGGGGTGGTCTGCAAAGGTTTACCCTCCCCCCTCTGGCCTCTAGGGCCTCGCAGGGACCATTTCAGCATGTGCAGTGGCCATTAAAAAAAAATTTTTTTTAATGGCCACTGAAAACAAAATGGCGACTGCGCATGCTCAAATGGCCTCTGCGAGGCCTGGCATGGCCTAGGGCCTCACAGAGGCCATTTGAGCATGAGCGGTGGCCATTTTGTTTTCAGCAGCCATTTTAATTTTTTTTTTAATTTTAGAAAAATGGCGCCCCCCTTCAAGTGGCGCCCGGGGCACGTGCCCTGCCTGCCCTACCCCTAGATACACCCCTGCCAATGGGGCAGGCAGGGGAAGAGAAACAGAGCCTTTGATGCTGGAGGAGAGAGGCTGACTGCTGCCTCCTGGTGGCCAAAAAGTGCTACTCTGGTCCGCCTCCCCTCCGACACATATAAGCTAGTGGGTGTTTTCTGTCTCTGTGCTCAGTCCAGGCTGCTTCAGAGGCTGACTTAACCAGGCAAGCGGAGTGTCAAGTGCTGAAGGGAGCAGGAGAGAAGAGGAGAGCTGGGAGCAGGAACTCAAGCCTCTCTGCTGCCTTCCACTCTTTGCCTGTGCCTGATGAAGAGCTCTGCGATACACTAAGGCTTACATGTTTCTACACCAAACCCTGCTTAAAAGATGCCATTCGCCGCTACCTGTTTCTTTATCTTCCTCCTGCTCTGCTCCATTCCAACAACACCTGCTTTTCTCCCCCGCCCACCCCGCCCCCAGGGACATTTGGCTTCCAAGAGCAGTGTGCAGAACTGCCGTCAGGAGTCCCCACCCCCACCCCCGTGAGCGACCCCAATGGGTGCCTGGGCACTCGAGGACTGTGCTGTGTGGTCTCCTCACAGGCCACGGAGCATGACGGCGTGCCGGAGGGGAGGGTGTGAGGTTTGGGGTGGGGAGGGAGGGAGCGGACGGAGCTGCGGGGTGGGGTGAGGGGGGGTGGAGGAAGGGGTGGGTTTGCTTTTTACCCTGGAGTCGGTGCTGCCGAATTGAGAGAGGGTCTCGTAGGTGGACTCGCTGCTGGTCAGGCCCTCCAGCTGCTGCAGGGACTCCAGGCTGGGCGTCTGGCTGGTCAGGCCCTTTTAAATCCAGCAGGGAGGGCAGATCAAACAGAAACAGGAGAGCGGGTGACCAAGGGCTCGGCTGGACACCCCCAGCTGTGGGCTGGCTGACTCACACATGCCCCCCACACCACTCCGTGCCCCGTCGCTCAAGGAGAAGCCTGTCCCGAGAGCCACGGCCCCTTCTGGGCCAGGCGGCAAGACCAGGAGGGCCATGGAGGCCCGGGAGGGTTGCCTTGGGCCTGGGGGCTTGGCGGCTCCCGCACTCAGGGCCTCCTCCATGGCGGAGCAGAGGGATGCCAGCGGGGAGGTGTGTGGCCCGTGGAGGCAGCTTCACACATGGCACTCAGCCCTTGTTGCCTTGTTTTCTGGACTGGCCGTCTGTCAGCAGGATGCACTGCCCGACACAGCAGGAGGATGGATGGAGGAGGGTGAAAGGCAGGGCTGCAAGGGATGCTGGGAGTCCATGCCAGGGGCACATGCATGGGCACACTCAGTTAGGGGCACAACAGTCAGCGGCCCGAGCATCTTGGCTTGCCAAGCTTCTGGCCCTCAGGGCGGCCCAGAGGGAACTGAAGTTGTCCCTAGCAGTTTTCCTTGTAACAGGGATTCTTAGATCTTGTTGACTACAACTCCCAGCATCCCCAGCTGCCATGGCCTTTGGCTGGGGATTATGAGAGCTGTAGTCAACAATGTCTGGGAATCCCTATTTCTAGGATCACTGGTCCCTAGACCCATTTGCACCTCGTGTCCAGGGCACACACAACCTGCGTACAATTGGTACAGGGGTGCAGACCTGCACACACGTACAGTTACTCAGGGCAGGCGGTGGGCCTGCCTTGGTTCACACTTGGGCTCACGCAAGCAGAATAAATTCTGCAAAACAAACAGATGCAAATAGGCCAGATGTTTACAGGTTGCAGAATCCTGGCATTTGGTGGCAGAGAACAGGGATTTTTAAAGTGCAGGAGATATAGAGGAGGTGGTTCCAGGGGAAGGCACTGAGGAGGAGGTGAGGATGGAACAGCCCCGTGGGGCCCAGAGGAAAAGGGGCAGGGGGATTCCCATGGACAGGAAGGGGAGATGGGGACAAGGGAGGAAGCAGCACAGACTCCCTGACACGCTGAAGGGACGTGGCCACTGCGGAATTGCTTCCCCTAGAAAGTCTTTTCTCTTCATCCTCCCCATATGGGGTTTGTCCCTGGCTTTGCTGTAGTCAGAGGCCACTCTGCACGTGCTCAGAGGCACTCCTGATTGTTACATACGACAGATGTTCTTGGGTTAAGCCCAAAGGATTCCTCTGCCTCTCAGGGCAATGCCCAACGTCTCATTTTGCAAGAAGAATTAACCACCAGATCAGCATTACCCCGGATCAGGATCAGCCCCGGATGGAGCCAGGAGGAAGCTTCTCCTTGATGAGTGCTGGGCCAGGGGCTGCCTCTTCTACCATTCTGTCCTCCTCCCTGTCAAGTGACCTTCAGCGGGAGGCTCCTCAGCTCAGCTCAGCTCAGCTCTCCTCCCCTGTCCCTTGTGAGCGGGCAAACCTGGCAGCATCTGGTCTGAGCCCAGGGAGAAGATTCATTCCCTGGAATCTGCAGTCATTGTATTATCCACTAGAGGGCAGCCCAGCAATTCTGATGGACCACTCACTAGGGAGGTGGGGGCCCCAGAAGCACTGCAAAGGCAGACAGGGAGAAGCCTTGGGTGCCCTGCCCCCTGCCTGCCTTTGCATCTCACCTTGTACTCTCCCAGGGGAGGCTCTTTCAGCCCCATGCATTGGGACTGCCCACTTGGAGTCTCCTTGCTCCTGGCTGACAGATCTGCCTGACTTGTGGGGCAGCCCAAGGTACTGCAGTGCGTGCTGGAGGCAAGGTCCAAGCACCGCCTTGCCCACGCCCCTGATGGGGAGGGGCAGCCCCCTTTCAAAATGGACCCTGGCCAGCTCTGAAAGTGGAGGAGAGAGTAGGGAGGAGGGAGGTTTGCCAGCAACCTCCTCGTCTCTCCTTGCACTTCTTGCAGGCTCTCCTAGGCTGTGGGGAGAGGGGCTCCGTGCAGAGCTGGCCTAGGGTCCCGTCGGTCCCCAAGAGCTGCTCTGATGGCAACATCAGGGCTCATCTGTCCACTGCGCTGGCAACCCTGTCTTCTGCCTCCTGAGGTGACTGCCCCCCGCCGGCCTCATAAAAGGACCACCGCTCTTAATGGGTCAGGCTGAAGCAGCCCCCCTTTCCCTCCCCCCCCACTGCTGCCACTGAGGGCCAAGCCACAAAACCATGGTTATTATGGTCCCACCGATCTACCTGTTAGATTCAAACCTGCCTTTGCTACAGGGCGTTGGGGTGTGGGGTGTGGGGCTGGGCCACCATGTTGAGCCAGCATACCAGCCGCCCCTAATCCCCTCCCCACTATAAGGCAGTCCTCGGGGGTTGGGGGTCCAGCCCCAGGCCGGCCACACTCACCATCCGCAGCCGCCGCTGCCTCCGGCGCAGGCGCATGAACTCCTTGTGCTGCCGGGAGACGAAATTGACAGCCGCGTACTCCAGCAAGGCGGCAAAGACGAAGAGCAGGCAGACCGCCATCCAGATGTCAATGGCCTTGACATAGGAGACCTGTGGGGGGCGGAGGGGTGCCAGTCAGAGGCTGCTTGCGGCAGTGTGTGGGGGGAGCACCAGCCCCATCCTCCTCCACCATCTCCAATGCGGCCTCCCCTCCCTGCTCCCCCCCCCACTCTCTGCCTTATTCAGGCTGTGGTCCCTGGGCCCTCTCGGCAGTCCCCGACCAGACCAGTTTCCCCAAATGTCAGCTCCCCTTAGGGCAGGGCAAGCGGGGCGACCGCCCAGGGCCACGCTCTTAACCCCCATCAAAATGAACTGGAAGGCCCACACACACACACACACACACACACACACACACACACACACACACTGACTGATTTGCCCCAGGCCCTGCATCCCACCAGGGATAGCCCCGTCCAAGGAGAGTCCCGCCCAAAAGTATCCTGCACGACCCCCAAACACTCAGGATGAGTCAAGCAGCACCCTGAGGCAGCCGCACCTGGCACCGTGTGAGAGGACACGGGCATGCGTGTCGTGCCTGCAGAAGAGATCTGGGTTTAATTTAATCTGGACTCTGTTAGTCCCCTGCTAAAAGAGCAGAGGCACCTTTTTAAAGTGGTGATTCTCTTGCATTTAGCAGGGGGAGAGCAACTGGCCCTCTCCATCCCCAGCACAGCATCCCTCCAGTGGCGGTTGCTGGTATCATATTTCTCTTTTAGCTGGTGAGCCCTTTGGGGACAGGGAGCCATCCTATTTATTTATTTATATCGATGTACACCGCTTTGGGAACTTTGGTTGAAAAGCGGTCTATAAATTTCCGCCACATTCATATTGACTTGGTGTCCCCTTGCAGAAGGGATGAGTGCACCCTCCATTCTGCTTCCCAAGGGCAGGAGAAGAGGTTTCCTTCCGGTCTCTCTTTCCAAAGCTCCCATCTAGGGACAGCACAGCAGCAACCCCAAAAGCAACCTTGCAGAAGCCGCTGTGAGTAGGACGGGCTCATTCCTGACGGCAGATGGTGTGGTGTGAGCCCAGCGGCCAGAAAACGAGGGGGCCTGGACCACCGGACCCTCCACACAAGCCCTCCCTGCCCGGCTGCCTTGTGACTCCGCTCTAGCTGGAACCAGGCCTGGACGCTCCCACTCCATAAGGTGAGGCGGTCTCCGGGGGGCACCCTGAGAATCTGACTAATGACACACACACAAATCTCTTATGCTGCATTTGGGTTCTGTTCAACAAAACCACAAGGCCATCTGCGAAAGACACCACATTCAAAGCAACAGCATTTTCCTTTGGAAACTATAAATAGGCCTCTGTGAGCAGATGGGCCGCAGATGCTGGCAAAGACGGGTGGGCAGGCAGAGAGGGCTCTTCCCTGGCAGGGAGAAGGAGGCAGGACACGCGGCGTTGGTATTCCGGGCGGGGGGCACAGCTAGATGGGATGGCAGGAAACCTGCAGTGGGTCCGCTTGCAGTTTTTTAATGACAAGTGCAGCCATGGGGAGGGAGATTCAAATGTGGACTGCCAGGGTTTGGGGAGGAGGACTAACACAGGAACAGAGGAAGCTGCCATATACCGAGTCAGACCCTTGGTCCATCTAGCTCAGTATTGTCTTCACAGACTGGCAGCAGCTTCTCCAAGACAGCAAGCAGGAATCTCTCTCAGCCCTATCTTGGAGAAGCCAGGGAGGGAACTTGGAACCTTCTGCATGCAAGCAGGCAGATGCTCTTACAGTGCTCACACATATCCCCCATTCAAATACAAACCAAGGTGGACCCTGCTTAGCAAAGTGGACAATTCCTGCTTGCTACCACAAGACCAGCTCTCCACCTATGGCACACACCCCACTGCCTCACCGGGGAACGTATCTGCACTCCTCTTTCCTGTGTCACGTACTTCACTAGCCTAGGGACTTCACTGGGTTTCTGCTCTGCTCTTGCCTCTGTGTGTGTGTGTGTGTGTGTGTATATATGTGTGTGTGTGTGTGTGTGTGTGTGTGTATATATATATATATATATATATATATGTGTGTGTGTGTGTGTGTGTGTATATATATATATATATATGTAGGTTACCCCCCACACTTTTTTTTTTTAGTATCGGCACCCTTTTACTTGCTATTTGTCACATTAGGCAAAACACATACATGTTATGGTATTTTCCAGAAAGTTGGCACAAGTTGACATTTCCTAGTCATCCCAATGCTTTTAGTAGTCCAGTGAGAGGATGCCACTAAATGCTGACATTTACTAGTAAATCTCAAGAATCACCATCTAAGTGCTTTTGACTTGATTTTCAACGTGATTACTAAACAGCAACAAATGCCATGGTCTTTCGGTAATTGTCCAAATACAACCCAGCAGTGCAATCACTTCTGACATTTACCAGCAAAACTCAAGACTTTCCAGTTATGGATATAAGACTCTTGAAAATTAGACAACTGGAAATTGTTGAGGGCAAAGAATGCTGCCCATTGCCAATTCTGAATAAACCAAAATTTGAATGTAGGCAATCAGATTGTTTCAACCACGTTTCTAATGATGTTTGGGATTCCCAATCCCAATATTCTAACATAGGAAGCAGCCATATACTGAGTCAGACCACTGGTCCATCTAGCTCAGTATTGTCTTCACAGACTGGCAGCAGCTTCTCCAAGGTTGCAGGCAGGAGTCTCTCTCAGCCCTATTTAGGGAGGGAACTTGGAACCTTCTGCATGCAAGCATGTAGGTGCTCTTCCCAGAGCAACCCCATCCCTTAAGGGGAATATCACATGTAGTCTCCTATACAAATGCATCCAGGGCAGAACTGGCTTAGCAAAGGGACAAGTCATGCTTGCTACCACAAGACCAGCTCTCCTCTTGAATATCTTTTCTGGCTCTGCCCAAACTAGAAATTATAGAGTATGAACTTAGAAATGATGAGAACTGAAGCCCATCTGGGGACCATCTGGCCGCCTTCTCCCTTGCCACTTCCTTTCTGCCACCCTTTGAGCAATTTCTGCCACCCTGATGCACTTGCTCTCCGTAACCATGAGGCCTCCAAGCATCCTTCACACACACACAAAAAAAAACCCCAAACGCTGGACCTCTTGGGTTCTGCCATGAGCCAAAGGTCCACAGATTGCGCTGGGACGTGGAGCGGGGAAGAGATGGGATGTGAGGCTCCTCCAAAGCCCCTCAGGGAGCAAAAGAGAGCTGGAAGCAGCCAGCCCACATGGGGCAGCACAGCACAGCGCCCTGTCCAGGAGCCTGATTGGTCTGTTCCCCCTGACAGAGAGCTTCTGGAGCTGGCAAGCCAGGGAGACAATCGGACCACCACATTGTGGGGTGGAATAAATACCCAGGCACCTCTGGAGGCTATCCACAGCGGCGGAGCCAGCCAGCCAGTGGCCTGTGCCCCGCCCTGCCTGGCAGCCCCACCAGTGAGGCCTGTGCACGTGACATCACGCACATGGGGCATTCCCGGGCTCTGGAGAGCCTCGAGCGAGCTCTCCCCCTCTCATTTGCAGGCAGCATTTGCCGTCTGGCAGCGTTTATTCCCTTTCCTCTCCCTCATTGGGGAGAGAGGAGGGGAAATAAATGCAGGCAGGCAGCAAGCGCTGCCTGGAAATGTGGGAGGAGACTGGGGTGGGCCTTCTGGCAACTGGGCCATGCCCCTTTGCGCGTGACATCACACACAAAGGGGGCTCCAGCGGCCCTTTTCATTGATGGCCCGGGTTCTTTGAACATGTTCGCTCAATCAGGGGCAGGCCCGGATCCAGTCTGCTGTTGTGGTCCCCTCGCCCCACCCCCGTCTGTCTGACGGCAGATGCTAAGCCATGCCCCCTGTATCTGACATCAGATACAGGGGGCGTAGCTTTGCTTGCAAACGGGGCCCCGTGGCCCCATTTGCAGGCAAAATCCCCAGCCGGCACCACATTCGTGGCACGGCTAGAGTGGCTCTCCCTGCCTAAAAGGCGCTGGCTGGGGATTTTGCCTGAAAATGGGTCTGACGTCAGATGCAGGGGGTACGGCTGGGGCGCCAGGTGCGGACCCTGATTGGTGGTGGCCCGCGTTCTTCGAACCTGTTCGCTCAATGGTGGCTCTGCCCCTGGCTATCCACGACTTCTTTTGTCTGTGCATGAAAATGCATAGCAGTATTTGCACACATTTTGTGGTATTTCTTTTAAAATATAGTATCTCAAGTTAAGGCAGGGGTACTCAAACATTCAGGGGTTCTCCACATACACACACAAACAAGTTTTTAAATGTTTTGTACTGTATTTTCTATTTTCTATTCTAATTGGTTTATTTTGTGTTATAAGTTTTAATTGGATATTTTTATTGGGTTGTTGGGGGAGAACAATTTGTTATAGGGTGGTTAACAAATAAAGTTGTTGTTGTTGTTGCTGCTGCTGCTGTTGTTGTTGTTACAACTCCCATCATTCCCAGCTATGGCTGAAAGCCATGGCTGATGTAGTCCAACAACATCTAGGGGCCCAAGTTTGAGAATATCCCTGAGTTAAGGAATTGCCTTTGAATGGGAATGGTGAAAAAGAGCAGAAAAGGACATGGCGGGACAAGCTGGAAGGCCAAAGAGCTGCAGAAGAGAAGCTCTTCGGAAGGACCCCCCCGACCCCCAGCATCACCACAAGACCGGGAGGGTGAGAAGCAGGTGGCTTACTGACAAGAGGTTCCAGCAAAAGGAACTGGGACGGCTCCCCCTGCTTTGGAACAACGTCTGCACACAAACTTGCGCCGTGGAGAAGTTGCCCTGCCCTCCCCCAGCACCTTGGCACTGACCTTTGGCAGTGACGCCCGGGAGCCCGCACTCTGGGTGGTCATCGTCAGCACGGTGGTAATGCCGAGCCCCACCCGGGCTGGTGCAGCGTCCATGTTGATCCAAAAGGAGACCCAGGAGAGGATGACAATCAGCAGACTGGGAATGTACATCTGAATCAGGTAGTAGCCCATCTGCCTTTCCAGGTGGAACTTCACCTCGATGCAGGTGAACTTCCCTGCAAGGAGACAAAGAGGAGGCAGAGGGTGGTGTGCCGTTCTCGCGTCTGGGGGCAATTCCAGGACACGGTTCCCAACCACCCCTGGATGAGAGGCCAAGGTTTTTCTCCCTGCTTCCAGATCCCAACAACAAGAGCTGCAGGCAGGAAACCTGGAGCAGCCCAGAACCAGGCAGGAGAAGTGCTAGCCGTTGCCTGGCCCAGGATAGGCTTGTGGTGGGGCAGTTTTCTCCCTGCTTCTAGGTCCCCAAAAAGAGGAAACCGCAGGCAGGAAACCTGGATGAGCCCAGAACCAGGCAGGAGAGCTGCTAGTCCTTGCCTGGCCTAGGAAGGGTGGGCTTTTGGGGGGCGGGGCACAGTTTTCTGTGCTGGGATAATGGAAGGACCACACCCCTCCAGTGGAGGAGAGTCACCTGTGTTGTAGGATTTGGTGCAATAGCCCAGATCCTTCTCGTCACGCAGAATAAACTGAGGGAGCGTCAAGCCATCGGCCACCTGGACAGCTTCTTGCTCCTCCACCCACTTGAAGATCAGGTCGTTCATGGTGTAGCCAACTGCAGGGCAGAGAGAGACGTGAGTGAGGAAGGAAGGGGGCTGGTACTGGAGGCCGTGGCAGGTCGCATATTATGCCGCCAGCTGCCCTTTCGTTCTGTCCTTGCCCTCTGCTCTCTGCCAAGGCATGGTCCTCCAACAAGCTCCTCCCTCCAATAAGCTCCTCCCTCCAATAAACTCCTCCCTCCAATAAGCTCCTCCCTCCAATAAGCTCCTCCCTCCAATAAACTCCACCTCTTCCTACACTTTTTCTGCTGTGGCTCCCCTTCCACTGCTGATCCAGGGGCAGCACTTCAGGGAGAGCTCAGCTGAGTTCATCTCACCCAGCCTCCTACTTCTCACAGTGGTCAACCAGATGCCTCTGGGCAGCCCACAACCAAGACATGGAGGGCAACAACTGTCTCCCACTGTTGACCCCCAGCAACAACTGTTTGTAGATAGACTGCCCCGAACCTGGAAGTTCCACATAGCCACTATGACTGTAATAGGCCAGGAATCTGATGTTGAGAGCCAGTGTGGTGCAGTAGTTGACAAGTTGGTCTTGGGCCAGGGAGACAGGCACCCCTCCGTGTTCAAAGCCCAGCCGGGCCATGAAGCCCACTGGGTGAATTTGAGCCAGCCACTCTCTCTTAGCCTAACCCACTTTGCAGGGTTGTGAGGATTAAAAAGGGGCAGAGAGAAACCACATGCACTGCCTGAGCTCCTTGGCGGGGGGGGGGGGGGGGCAGGATCCAGATGCAAGAGACAAAAACAATCCCCTCTTGGCACTCAGGATTAGTGCTCAGCCCCAGACTCACAACTCTCAAGCTGCATAGTGCACGTCTGGATGTCCATGGGGAAGTTCTTCAGATCCATGGGGCAGGAGAGGATGAGTGTCAGTCTGGGAGAAAGAGAAAGGAGAGTTGTGGGGTGCCTGAGCCAATGCCAGCCCCCCCTGCCCCCCCACCCCCACAGGTGAGAGCACTGCACACCCCACCTGATGCTATAAAGCACGTTCCCATTCTTGAAGATGCGCAGGAGCTTGTTGTCTGTGGTGACCTCGTGGAAGTTGGCGCCCTTCTCATTGGCAAAGAAGAGGTCCGGCTTCCAGATGGAGTCAAGCATGGAGGGGTCGAGGTCCAGCGAGTCGTCGGGGTACTCCCGGTAGGCCAAGCGGGGGTCGTTCCACTGCTGCCGGAGGAAGACGTTGACACGGTAGTCCTAGGAGCAGAGAGCCGTGGTCACACCTGTGGGTCGAAGAGGGCAGGCCCCCCAACTCTACTGCCCGGGCACAGGACTTTCTACAGCTGGGCTCAGGAGGGGTGGGGTGACAGTTCCTTTCATGAAAGTGGGGGACGCTGGAGCCTGGGGGAGGAGGGGAGGCTTGGAATCTGGCCATGCAAGTGGTGGTGGTGGTGGTGGTGGGGCTTTCCTGGGAAGATGCCAGACCCTGAGGAGGGGGCTACCCTGAGACTGGCCAGGAAAAGCCAACTTCCAGCAGGACAGAGGAATGCCAGGCCACGGGCAGCTGAGAAGTGACTTGGTGCAGGGCTGCCCAGCAGTGCTCCTTCTCACAGGGATTCCCAGATGTTGTGGACTACAACTCCCAGAATCCCCAAGCAAAAGCCATTTCAGCAGGGGATTCTGGGAGTTGTAGTCAGCAACATCTGGGCACCCCTGTTCAAGGCAGCAGTGCTGCCCAGAGTGGCACGGGAATGCCTCTTCCCCCCGGCCATGGGGCCGCCCCTCCTTGCCTCCTTCTCTGCAGCCCCCTGGCGTCGTCCACACACCCCTTTCCCCCCACCAGCCTCTGTGGACAACAGAGGCAGCTGGACTCAGAGGTGGGCTGGAGTCCCCGAAATCCCTGGGATGCGACTCTCTGGGGCAAAACTTGGAGGGCAGGAAGATGCTGCAGGGCTTGGGAGGTGAGAAACGGGCAGGTGTCCTCACCATGGTGGTTTCTGTGACGGAACCAAAACTGTTGATGAAGATGTTGCAGGTCACGTTGACAGGCGGGCCTGCAAGCCAATTGAGAAGCAAGGGTGAGTGGCGGTGTGCCAGTGAAGGGAGAAGGAGCCAGAGGGCAAGCTGAAGCTGCCTCCTCCCACATCGCACCGTCATTGGCCCGTCTAGCTCATGGACCTTCCCTCTGACTGGCCGGGCTCTCCAAGGCCTCCTCCCTCACTGGCTACTCAGGAGTCTGAGCTGCCGATGCTGGCAGGGTGGACTCTGGGGCTTGCCCTGCCCGGACCACTGAAACATGAGCCCTGCGGCCTCTTTCCAAGGACTCGGGCAAGGACCAGCTTCTTCTCCAGCCATTTGGTCTCCTCCCCCAGCAGCACAAGGGAAGAGGTTGCATCCTGCTGGGGCTTTCCTGTCCTCCACCAGCTCCTCTCTTCCCTCTTGGAGGGGTGGGGGCCACTTCAGATCTACCCGTTTCCAGGAATTCACACCATGTGACTCTCCCGAGTCCTCCACATGCTGAGATCCTGGACCTGCGTGGAAGGGACGGAACAGGGCGCAGAGGCGCTAAGGAGACTCCTTTACCTCTGCGTGGAAGGGACGGAACAGGGCGCAGAGGCGCTAAGCAGACTCCTTTACCTTTGAAATTGGGTCTGATGCGGGCGTCGTACCCCGACGTCCGGCCCATAAGCTTGTCCAGGAAATCAGAGGGAGACATTGGCTGGGGGATGCTCCGTGGGGTGGATTTGGTTTCTCCTTTCCCTGACGCCAGTCTTGAGGGGGAGGAAGAGAGGAGATGTCAGGAGGCTGCCTCCCGCAAACCACCCACAGCCACAAGCAAATCACTGCTGGGAGCTGAGCTGCCAGAGGATATGAAAGGGTCTCCACAACATCCATGGCCCGGCATCAATTTGGCTTCACGGGAGAACTGATTTGAACCATTCTGAGAAAAGCTGTAATGCCCACACAAGAGGAGGAGAGCTGGCCTTGTGGTAGCAAGCATGAATTGTCCCCTTTGCTAAGCAGGGTCCACCCTAGTTTGCATTTGAATGGAAGACTGCATGTGAGCACTGGGAGATAATCCCCTTTGGGGATGGGGCCAGTGTTCCCTCTAAAAGAGATTCCCAGATATTGTTGACTACAACTCCCAGAATCCCCAGCTGCAATGGCTTTTGCTTGGGGATTATGGGAGTTATGGGAAGAGCACCTGCCTGCTTGCATGCAGAAGATTCTGAGTTCCCTCCCTGGCATCTCCAGATAGGACTGAGAGAGACTCCTGCCTGCAACCTTGGAGAAGCTGCTGCCAGTCTGGGTAGACAATACTGAGCTAGATGGACCAATGGTCTGACTCAGTATATGGCAGCTTCCTATGTCCCTAAGTAGAAGGTATAAAAGCCCATCTAGACTAAGCCCTGGTGCAAGGAAGAGCAAAGGCCTATACCGGGGTCCCCAGATGTTGCTGGACTACACCAAGGCTATTGTGGCCGGGCATGATGGGAGTTGTAATCCAACAACATCTGGGGACCCCTGGCCTATGTAAAGTCACTGTTAGGACATGCATCAGAAGAGATTGTGAACTGCTCAAGAAAAGGAAGCATCCTTTGTCACAGCATCCTTGGTCATATTTCAGCCCTTCTGCAGATGTTGGCCTACAGTTCCCAAAAACTCTGGCTATTGGCTGCTGTGGCTGGGGATTATGGAAGTTGTAGTCCAAAAACAGCTGGGGGGGGGGGCTAAGTTGAGCAGGCCTTCATTATGAGAACAATGCTTTGGTTGAAAAGAGGTCTATAAGCATTCTAAACCAGGGGTTTCCAATCTGTGGCATTCCAGATGTTGCTGAACTAACACGCCTGCCATTGCCAGACACAACAGCTGGTGATGGTGGGAGTTGTAATTCAGCAACATCTGGAGGCCCACAGGCTGAGAACCCCTGTTCTAAACAAATAAATAAAGCGGGAAGAGAAAAACACCTGCTGGAGGGGAAGGTGGGCATGAGTCAGGATGCCAGGCACACACACACACACCCCCATGCAACATATTCCCCATGTAGCATCTCTGCACTCAGCTTCTCATAGGAAACAGGCCGGCCTCCTCTGTGCATGCAGCTCTGTAGATGCCAAGCAGCCACGCAGGCAACACAGAAGAGTTCAGACGCGATGCGACCGCGTGGGGTTGCAGGGGGGCCCTTTTGTGTGCTGCACTTCAATCCAGAGCAAAAGAGCCATTCTGCAAGGTGGGGAGTCCCCTCCCCTCCTCACGGGGTCCCATTCCGTCTCCTTCTGTGCAAGGGGCACGTCACAGGGATTTCTCAGCGGCTGTTGACGACAACTCCCTTCATGCTTCCCCAGCCAAAGGCCATCGCAGCTGGGGATTCTGGGAGTTGCAGTCCACAACAGTTAGTTACAGAACCTGGTAACTGTGCAGAACAGGGCACAAGAATCCAGCAGAGGGGGGCCCCACAATGGCCCCAGCCCTTGGCAGGAGCCTTGCCTCCTTTTCCTCTCCTCCCCCCCCCCCCAGCAGCTGCTCCACAGCAACCTCCACCGGGCCTGCTTTCCTGAGCACAGTGGAGGGGCAGCTTCACATAGGGGGCTCTTCTGGGGAGGATCAGCCTCTGGGAAGGTTGCCCTCAGGAACCAGACTGTGGCCCTCTTGAGTGGGCGGTGTGTGTGTGTGTGTGTGCACAGCAGATGCAAAGGGTGCTGCTGGGAGACTTCAGGGCCAAAGCTTCACCACACTCCTCCTCGGAGGGGATGTCTGGAGGTTCCTGCTTCTGCTCCACCTGGAAGGGGCTTCTCTGGCTGTTCACAGCCAACTGGGGAGGGGGGGCTCTGGGGGGCAGGAGCAGCTTCCCCCCAGGGAGCCCTGCTTGGAAACTGGGCTGTCAGCTCCTTCAGCCCAAACTGAGTCACCGATCAATAGACAGATGCAGGAAGATGCAGATGCAGGAAATCAAGATGACTGGGACTCAGCCTAAGCTCCCCCGGCCAGCTGCCACTGAGCTGGAGGGAGAGGCCATCTTCCCCCTCCCCGTCCCCCAGACCTGTGCCCCATGGCCTTTGGAGAGCTGCCATGGCCAGAGCAGACCTTTCCATGTCCTGAAGGAGCTTGCTCTGGTCACACAGAGAGAGCACAGATCCCAGGGGAAAGGTTCCTCTCTCGCCTCCCCGCCCCGTCCAGAGAACATGGCGAGAATCTCCCTGCAGCCTCCCTAATCCGTGGGGCCAAGCCTTGCCTTGAGGTCTTACTTTGCAAAGGATTTTGTCTTACTAGGGGCATGCAAGTAGGGTTGCCCGATTCTGGCTTTCCAAATCCGGGTGCTTAAATTTGCATATTATGTAAATTGGCTTCCTGAGCAGAAGAATGACTGCACGTTTTGCTCCACAATTCTGCTTCTACAATGGCTAGCACTTAGCTTTTCAAAAAAAGAAAAAAGAAAGCTGACATCTGGGAGAATCTGGGTGGGTTAAGCAAGCTGGGTGAGATGTTTAGAATCCAGGTGAAACCCAGACTTCCAGGAGGCATGGCAACTCTACATGCAAGGGTCCCCTCTCCACCCCCCACTGGTCTCCCACTCATCTGGAGCAAAGAGCCCTCAGGGGTTCTCTCCCCTCTGCCAGGCCAGCTTCTGCTCTCTGGATGCCCTGCCATGGCCACGCTCTTCTTCCCACCATCATGCAGCCTTGCCAACCCTTCAGGCGTCCCAATCTGCCTCCCCACCTTTTGCAATGCGGTCCCCATTTTTGCTGCAGACGGCTCCCTCTCAAGAACTGCAAGAGGACGGTTCCTTCACTGTGGAATGATGAAGGGCTTGTCCATTAAAATAAAAGAAGCTGGGCATGACAGACACCAAGCCCAATGCAAGACACACACACACCCGCCCCCTGCTCAGAGGTGCAAAATACGCCTGGTTGATCCTGGGAGCCCCACTCATCTCTGGAAGCCCAGCAGCCCCTCTGCAAGTCAAGCCAGTCACCCTTTGCAAGAAGTCAACAGCGTGTAGGTGCAGAAACCCATTTGCAGTGGCTCCGAGGGTGTCCTCTTGCCTGGGGAGGGAGCGGAGAGGAACACCCTCCCCCAGGGTTTTCAGCAAGGACTGCGTGAAGAAACTCCTTGGGGTGTGGCGATATAATTGACAAGCTCACCTGATCTTCAGCTTTGAAGAACAGCCACTCAAGGGGTGAGCTTTTATGAGAGGGCCTTCAACAAACACTTAGAAAGAACGTCTGAACAAACGCAACTATGGGGACGTCTGAACTACGCAGACGGTGGCTGCGCTTCTCAGGGGGTGCACTCGGGAGCAATGGAGGAGCGAGGCCTTCAGTGAGACCCAGCGACTGGACAGCCGCCACCACTGGGTCAGCCCCCTTGACAGCTTGAAAGGGGGCTTAAGGCCCTGAGAGCCCTACGCCATCAAAGCAAGCCCCAAGGAGCATTCCTTGTCATAGAGAGCTTGACACAGTTAGGCCTCCCAGGAGGCTGCAAGGAAAAGCCATCTTGCTCTAGAAAGCAAGCTGGGTTGAAGGAGTTCATCCAGGCAAGGGCTGAGGCCCTCCTAGAGAAGAGGATGCAATGGGAGGTGTCCCCCCCCCATCTTGCGAGCGTGCCCCACCAGTGCTCCTGCATGCAGCAACTCCTGCTAACAGAGCAAAGGGCACTTTTTAAAAATGGTGATTATTTAGCAGGGAGAGAGCAACTGACCCTATCCATCCCCAGCACAGCATCCCTCCAGTGGCTGTTGCTGGTGTCCATCTTATATTTCTCTTTTAGATCGTGAGCCCTTTGGGGACAGGGAGCCATTTTATTTCTTTATTTGTATCTATGTATTTATCTCTAACCACTTTGGGAACTTTTGTCGAAAAGTGGTCTATACATTTCCATCATATCCGTATTGGTATCTGCACCCAGCTTCTGCCACTTGAAGGTTCCTCCATTCACCCAGCTGACTGCACAGGGGGGCCTGCAAGAGAGACACCTGCTATGTGGACGGCAGGTGGATGTGCAACCAGGAGCATGGCTGCCTTGCAGCAGAGCCTCTCTTGGATCTCTGAGGTTCCCCTTGTGGGGTCCTGATGAGTTGCCTGACTTTGCGTCCCTCTCTCAGTCTGGCCCACTCCAGTCCCCAGGCCTGGAGTGGCAGAAACTGCTCCAAGCTCAGCTGCGAGATTGTGCCCTGTCCTTGCTGACACTGATGGGGAAACAAGGCCAAAGAGGGTTGAGTGGGCTGAGGGTGTGGATTTGGGCTGTGGCGGTCTGGTCCCTTGGCCATGTGGACCTGGGCTTCATCCTCATCGCTTTGACTAGAAGGCAGCAGCCAAGGGATTCAGCGTTCCATGGCAACTGTAGTGCCTGTGTTGTCCAGGAGAGGGCAACATTGAGGGTTCCTGAAGGGACTGAGTAGGAGGGGTGTCCTTTGACCAGCCCTGTGTACCCATCCTGCTGGCTGCACCTTGACATCTCATGCAAGCAAGGCTCTCTCCCTTCATGGGCAGAGGGGAAGGGGGCTCCCATTCACCGCTGCAGGCTTTTGCTCAGACATGATTTCTAAGCTTGAAAGGTCCCCATGACTATCTGGAGGAGCCAATTACTGGTCTTGAAGTCTTGTACTGTGCATCAAAAAGCAGAACTCGTGTTCAACATGCACCAGATGTTCAGCATGGATCAACATCAACGTCTCTGCTTTTCGACACACAGCACAAGACTTCATGGGAAGTCTCCCTTCCTGGGAGGGAAGTGGGGGGGGGGGTTTCCTGCAGCCCAGGAAACTCTGTCTTCACGACCATGCATTAGCAGGAGCTGGGAAGTACCCCGAGGCCATCTAGCCTCCCTGCCTGAAGGTAGAGTCCGTCATCAGCCCACATCAGCAATGTGTTGGCTACAAGACATAGCCGGCACCTTCCCCTGAACCCCCAGAATCTTCTCTGGGGCTTGCCCGTCTCTGCCCACTTCCCGCCTTGCCCTGAACACCCTTGCAAGCTCTCACGCCTTCAGGCTCCAGCGCAGCGTGAGGCTCAGAGGCTGCCAACAAGCCAGGCGCCTCCCTCTATGCCACAGAGGCCGGCGGAACACCAGGAAGGGCCTTGGAAAGCTCAGGCAAGCAGGCACAAGCCGCCCTCCAGCTGCAACACCCCTCCCCGGCCCTCTGCCTGCTGGTCAGCTGGACCCCCAAAGGAAAGCAAAACCCTTCCGCTGAGCCCCAGTCTTCTCAGCCCCTCCCTGGCTGTGCCCTCCTCTCAGTCCAAGGGAAAGAGCCCCCCCCCACCGTCTTCTGCACTCCCTCTTGCTGGGCGCCAACCACATCAGCACGGCTCCCTTCCTGCCTTCGTGTCCCCAGAGAACAGCCTGTCTTCCTTTGCTAGGAGCCCCAGGGGAGAGTGGAGGTGGGGGCAGGGGGGGGGAGAATCTTTCATAATCTTGCATGCTTGCACTCGCCACCAGCTCCCTTCTTGTCCTGGGAGCGGGGAGGTGGACACAGTTAGAAGCCAGTCATGTTGCTGGGCCCGGCTAGGTGTGGCTTGGAAGCTGGTGAGTCTCGGAGATCCTGCCCAAGGTGGGGGGGGAGGGGAGGGCTAGCAAGAGCATCACCGGAGCATTGCTGCTTGTGGAGGCTGGTGCATGCAGCGGTGGGCCTGCAGCTGGGAGTGGGGCACACCTTGCCGAAGCTGGATCGCTTTGCTTCCTGGGCATCTGCTGAGAAGCAGAAGTGGCTCCTGTTAATGAGCTGGGGGGGGGGGGCACCAAAGGAGGCACAGTTCATCCCAAGGAGCCCAGGTGTGTGTGTGTGTGTGTGTGTGTGTGTGTGTGTGTGTGTGTGCGCGCGCGCGCGCCAAAGGAGGCACAGCTGCCTCTGCTTCCCAGCAGCAGCTGCTCAGGTTGCTCCTCTCTCTCCCACCTCAGGTAGAGCTCCACGGTTAACTGTGGAGCTCTACCTGACAAATGCCCAGCCAGATAGCAGCCTCTTGAGTCATCTGTCTCTCTTGCATCTTGGGATGCTTTCTCATGTGTTCATCCTGCTTGTCTTGACTAGGAAAGGAAACTCAGAAGTGGCTTAAAAAGCTGTACAATTTAAGAATTGGGCTGGGCAGGGAGAGAGAGAGGAGCAACTTGGGCTGCCTCCTTTGCCCCCCCCCCCGGCTCCTTAGAAGGAGCTGTTGAGAAGAGACCACGAGTTCATCTGGTGCACCCCTCGCCACAATGGCAGAGGCAACCCCCCACTAGCACCTACGGAAGGGCAGCCGTTCAGACCGTAGCATGCCCACCAGCAGACAGCAATTGCAAGGAAGGAAAAAGCAAGCACTTGAACATGAGCTGTGAAACCGAACCAAGCCGTAGATGGCAAAGGAAGGCCACTCAGATCCTCGGGCACACAGGCTGGGTCACTGCTCATCTGACCTGGGAGGCATTTCCTCAGCCAGACTCCAAAGCAGGAGCCAAACCTGCCTTCCGAGTTGCCCAGGGCAACCGATGTCAGGCTTCCTACTTGCAGTTGCTCCACGGCTGAAACCGGGGCCTGAAGCAAGACATCAAAAGCACTTTTGTGGGCACCACCAGGCCACTTCCTGATCTGTCCTTGGTTGTTTCTGTTTTGGGGCATCCGTTTCTGATGCCCCAAAGGAAGGAGGGACTCAGCCAAGAAGGTCAGGGGGCAGCCAGGAAGGTCCTTTCTTACTCCAAATGGTGACTCCAGACAGATGCCACAACACACACCAGCACCACAACAATTTCCGTGGAGGCACCTTTTCACCCAGGGCTCCAGTGTCGGTGGTGTGTTCAGATGCTGGACATTAGAGAATTCAGTTCAAGCCCCCACCCCCACCCCGCAAGAGCTCATGCCTTTGTCTTCCAGAGGCACTGGAAATCACTTAGGAAGTATAGGGGTGGGCAGTGACCAGAGCAGAGCCTGTACTGGGCAAGGACCAACCAACCACACCACAGCAGAGCTTGAAGGATGGAGGAAAGGAGCAGGGGTGGTGGTGGGGGCAGACTGTATTTAGCTGAATCCAAGACCAGTCTTCTTCCTTTTTTTTTTTTTAATATTAGAAATCGGGAGGTCATCTTAAATTCAGAGTCCTCTCCCTTTTGAATACATATGAAACCTGATTAACTTGTATTTAACCTCTAAGAGGGTTGTCTTAAATTCAGAGTCATCTTGGATTCGAGTAAAAACAAAACCCCCAAGCTGCACCCCTTGACTCTCTCAGCTTGAGCCACGGGGGCTCAAGAATGAGGGGGCCCTGTAGCCTTTCACAAAACAGTACTTATGGGGTCTGTCCCGGGAGGGAGGGAGTGGTGGACCCCTGCAATTCAAGCACAGCACCAGCTGGAGGCTGCCGAGCAAGGGAAGGATTGGGGCCACTCCTCCGGCATCCCATCCACGGAGCAGCTGCTGCTCGAGGTGAGGCTGCATCCAATTCCAGCTCCTCACTTGGTGGCGATTCCAGCACCCAGAGACCTCCCCCTCTCGGCACCTCCAGCCCTTTGGCCAGCGACTCCCACACGGAGCCCCGGCTGCAGAGGGCGGACCCGCCGACCTCTTGACGAAGCCTGCAGGCCTCCAGCCCTCGACAGCAGCAGCAGCAGCGCGAAGGGAAAAGCTGCCTCGGCGGAAAATTCTCCCCGCAAAGGAGCAGGAGGCCTCTGGGGGTCGGGGGCCACCAATCCCTGTCCCACGCCCACCTTCACTCCCCTCGCGGCCCCCCACTACAGTGCCACAAGCAGAGCGAAGCCAGGGAGGCTCCCGCCAGATTCACAGTCCCGCTCGGTGCAAACCGAGAGACGATCACCCAGACCAGGAAGCGGAGGGAAGGGCTGGGGATCTGCTCACCGACCCTGCGGCGGCAGTGGCGGGATGGCGGGGGGGGGGGGGAGGAAGTCCTCCCGCTGCACCTCCGGGCCGGCAGGCTCAGCGGGTGAACCCGGGACAGGCTGGGACTCGCAGCCCCGGCAGAGAGGCGTTCTAGGTCGCTGCGGGAAGGAAACTGGGGCGGAAGAGGGGTTGCCTAGAGCTCGATTTGAGGCAGGGCTCCGGGGGGTCTATAATGCCAGCCCGGGTCAAGCTCGGCGTACCTCTGAGCACGTGCAAAGCGCGCCCCTTCCCCGCCAGGAGGCAGCGTCCGTCCCGTCCGGCGTTTCACTCACCTGAGCAGGGCGCCGAGCAGGAGCAGGAGCTGCGCTCGCATCCCTCGGCCGCGCGGCGTCCCCCGCCGGCAACAGAGGCGGGGGGCGGACTGCGAGAGCGGTGGCGGCGCCCCAGCCCCAGGAGGCGTGCAGGCATGTCCCGCTGCTCCGCCGCTCCGCCCGGCAGCAGCAGCAGCAGCGCCGCATGGAGGCGCCCCGACGGCCGAGCGACGGCCAGCAGGCTCGCCTTGCCTGCTAGCCTGCCTCCGTCCGCTGCCCTCGCCGCAAACGCTTCTGCCCGCCCTCCAGCGGGGAGGGCGCTGCCCACGTCAAGGACAGCCCCGACGGCGCGGCGCGGCGCTCCGCTCCGTTGCCAGCCTCCAGCCCCGAGCCAGGCCCGGGGACCTCTCCTCGGACGGACTCGGCCGGGACGGGACGCCCGGACTGGACCAGCCTGGGGGCGGGGAGGAAGAAGAAGAAGACGACGACGACGCCAACTGCGTGCAGAGTGCGCTCGCCTCTTCCGCGAGCAAACGCAGCCAGCCCTCCCCTCAACTGGGCTGCGGGGAAACACTTGCCGCCCTCCCGCGCCCCCTTTTGCAGACACGGAGACCTCCCGCTTCTAGCGGCAGCAGCTTCAGGGCAGCCCTGGGAACCCGCCGCTGGGGAGGCGGCAGCAGCAGCAGCTCGTGGCGCGGTGTGCTCCATTTACGCCCCCAGCGAAATCAACCCGCTTTCCCTTTCCCTGGCTAGGGCGCACGCAGGATTGGACCTGCTGCCCCGCACCCAGGCTCCGCCGCCGCCCCTGGACTAGAGAGTGAGGCCGCGGGAAGTTCTCTGCAGGGCTGTTCTTATGTTCTCTGTCTGCTCCCTGGACTCAGTCGCGCCCACCCCGTCCCCGAAGGACCCCGGAGGCTGCGATTATGCCAAGCTCTGGCTTCCAAAAGAGCAACCAGCCCATCATCAAACATGGCGCCAGCTGGGGGTCTGGCTGGGCATGGGCAGCCAGCGGGCCACCAAGGGACCCCTCTTCGAGGCAGCTGGGACGTGAGAGGGCGGAGGGGCACGGACCTGATGTGGGTCCGGATTAGGGGTGTAGTGGATGGTGGGGGGGGGGGGTGCGCAGGGACGGAGCGCCGGCACTTCTCGGCTTCTCTGGCGGTTGGGGTGGGCCTGGCCATGGGGGCTGTCCTGGAAAGCGCCTGCAGATCCCCAGAGCAACTCCCATCACTGGTCTGGATATAGCCTGCCCACCCAGGCGACACCTCGCTTTGTGCTCTGCCCCAATTTCTGGGTTGTTGTTTTTTTTTAGTGAAG
This sequence comes from Hemicordylus capensis, assembly GCF_027244095.1. Taxonomy (NCBI): domain Eukaryota; kingdom Metazoa; phylum Chordata; class Lepidosauria; order Squamata; family Cordylidae; genus Hemicordylus; species Hemicordylus capensis. The sequence goes on along the minus strand of NC_069667.1, from coordinate 14,644,989 downwards.
AACTTCTTGGATTCGCCTTTGCAGGGTCGCCCGCCCCCCGCTCCGGATCCGCTGCCGGGCAGAGAGTGCCGAGCCAGCCCCGCCGCGCCCCGCCTTCGCCCTGCTCTGCGCTGTCCAGCTGCTGAAGAGCTGCTCTGCTGCGGGAGTGCGGGGCGGGGGGCGGGAAGCCACCACAGACAGCTCCCGGGTCTCCTCGCACCAATGAACCACCAGGTGAAGAGCGGCTTATTGTCCTGGGGCTTGTATTACCAAATGTTTTTATTCCCCTTTCCTTGGATTCCATAGCAATACTCAGCACTTTTTGAGGGCGCCAAGCCCTTCGCCTCTATTCCCTTGAAGTAATCCTTCCAAGAGCCCTGTTGGGGCTCAAGAAATATGATCATCTACCTATTGCCGCTGAGGCTGAGAGGGAGCAGCTTAGGAACATAGGGAGCTGCCTTATGCCAAATCAGAACCGACATTTATTTATTTATCTACTTATCTATCTATCTATCTATTTTTGACATTGATGTCCCGTTCTTCTTCCAAGGAGCCCAGAGCTGTGTACATGGTTATTTTTATCCTCACAACAACCCTGTGAGGTAGGTTAGGCTGAGAGAGACGAGACTGGCCCAGAGTCACCCAGTGAGTTCCATGGCTGAATAGGGATTTGAACTCAGGTTTCCTCGGTCCTAGTCCAGCACTCTAACCACTACACTACACTACACTGGTCCTTCTAGCTCAGCATTGCCTATACTGACTGGCAATAGCTGGCCAGCATTTCAGTCAGGAGCCTCTCCCAGTCCTACATGGAGAGGCTGGCAGGGATTGAACCTGGGACCTCCTGCATGCTGAGCAGGGGCTCTTCCACTGAGCTATGGCCCCATTGCCTAGTTGCTGAGGCCGCCTCCCAAACTCAGGGCAGAGGCAAGATCTGAACTGAAGAAGTTGAGTTGCAGAGGTGTTACTAGTTGCAGGGGAGTAACAGCAGGAGAGAGGGCATGCACAGACCTCTTGCCTGTGGGCTCCCCAGCGGCATCTGGTGGGCCACTGTGTGAAACAGGATGCTGGACTAGATGGGTCTCCTTGGGCCTGATCCAGCAGGGCTGTTCTTATGCTCTTATGATCTTCAGTCCTGACTTGCAGCTGGGTCTCTTAGTCACAGTATTGCATCTGCTCTCTAGTCCTTATATGTTTTATATCACCCCCCCACCCCTTGTTTTACATCTTTATTGGTGTTGTATGTCTTTTCCTATCAATTTCTTGTTTTACACCTTTAAAAAATGCAAACTGCCTCGGACATATTTATTGAAGTGGGTGGTGTGTGTGTGTGTGGGGGGCACACGTTTATGAATGTTGCCAACCATTGCTGCAGCCAGGGCCCGCTGCCTGGATTCACTTCTGCCTGTGGCGGAGCTGGTCATGTGCCCCCATCACCAAGAGCAGAGGGTTCACTTCTGATGTGCCAGCACAAATGCCGCTTTTGGCAGCCTGGCCAAAAGTGTGGTGGCCGCTCTCGGTCAGCTTGTACAGGCAGGGCTTGTGTGATGCACACTGCGAAGCGGAGGCCTTGGGAGAAAGAGGGAATTCTTTCTCTGCTTTAGAGGCATGACAAGACACCTGCGTTTTCGGCGTAAGGGCTGCTGAGCAGTGCCACAAAAGCCCCAGACTTTCTGTCCATCAATGGAAGACAATGCCAATATAGAGACCCCTGTCTCCAAGACCTCCCTGGTTCTTGAAAAAGTGTCTGGCTCATTAAACAGAAACTCTTGGCCAGCAGAGTCTCTCTCTCTCTCTCTCTCTCTCTCTCTCTCTCTCTCTCTCTCTCTCTCTCTCTCACACACACACACACACAGTCATTCTGGGAAAAGGTGGGAAGAAAGGGCCACTGAATGGTTTGCAGGTGTGGTTGGAAGGAAACAAACCAAGATGCTACAGTAACAGGGTCAAATGTGTTGCGGATGTGTCTCCCTTTTAAGGACCTCTCAAGCTTTCCTTCAGCTTTTCAGGAGTATAATTGTGCATTCCTTTTAAACTGTCTTTGATGCAAAATTTATTAACTTGGTTTAAATATAGACGCCTCGTACATCTGTTGTCGAGCTCACAGTAATTCAAAATCACGGTGTGTCTCCATGTCATTTCAAGTGCTAGTTAAGTAGCACTTTGGAGAGCCTGTTGACACAAACTGCGATTCCACGAGAGCTGCAGACCCACACCAGGATGTGGGTCTAGATGGGGCTTTTAGCTTGCTTCTCCTCTGGAATGGCGGGTGTGCATCCACATGTTGGCCAAATTTACCCCAAAGTCCCTGCGAGCTGTTGGGGAGCACTCCACATAAGATTTGGGTTTTTCATCATCATCATCATCATCATCATCATCATTATTACATTTATATCCCACTCTTCCTCCAAGGAGCCCAGAGCGGTGTACCACATACTTGAGTTTCTCCTCACAACAAACCTGTGAAGTAGGTTAGGCTGAGAGAGAAGTGACTGGCCCAGAGTCACCCAGCAAGTATTATGGCTGAATGCGGATTTGAACTCAGGTCTCCCCAGTCCTAGTCCAGCACTCTAACCACTACACCACACTGGCTCCCTTAAGCATTGGAACGTAGCCCAATTTATACCTAGGGTAAAAAATTCCACCTTTCACCTTGGTTATTTTGGGCAAATTCAAGCTCACAGTAAAGCCCCGCAGTAAACTCTAGTCAAGTCTGCTGTCTGACAATGCTCCAGGTGATTCTCTCCCCTCCATCACTTCTGAATTCCTTGAGTCTTCAAGAGGTAAATCACAGGTTGAAGCAAGCAAGTTGATAAAAGGATACTAGCAAAGCCAGATGGCAGCCTCTTGAGTCACCTGTCTCTCTTTCATCTTGGGATGCTTTCTCATGTGTTCATCCTGCTTGTCTTGACTAGAAAAGGAAACTCAGGAGTGGCTTAAAAAGCTATACAATTTAAGAAAAGTAGGATTTTAAAACAAGGAAGTGGAAGTGGAAGTAGTTGTTCCTGGACTATGGACCCATGTCTGACCTGTGGAAGTGGGAGAGGGCACCAGGTGGTTTCCAGAGAAGCAGCTAATTGCTCAGTCTTTTGCATGTCTATACAGAGGTAGGTTCCTCCCAGCAAAGTGTGCCACTTCTAGAAACATTTCATGGCAATCTTATTTTCCCCATCATAATGACCTGGCTTTCACTCCCACTCGTGGTTGGTATGCACTGCAGCGTTATCCTGAGATAGTGTGGGAGTGTTCCCTGTCCGCCTTGCAGGGGTGTTCCCTGCAATGAGGTGGGCTGAGGCAGTTGCCTCAGTGGAGGATTTGGGGGGCACCAGCAGGGTGGCAAGATGCCCCCAGCCCCACTGCCAGTGGAGCAGCTCTTTGGGACTGAACGGACCCTGGCAAGCTTTGTGAGAAGCCTCAAGAGAGATGAAGAGGATTTGACTGATTTCTGTCATTTACTTTATTATGACGTATACCTGTATGGGACGAGATGGGAACTTTGATTATAGAATAGTGGTGGATATGTGGTTTTGTGTTCACAATACATACTTCCTTTCTTTATGGCAGAACTAGTGTTTTTTCATTTCCATTTCCTTCTCCATTGAATATTCTTGTTCTGAATAATTCGACTGAATCCAGAGGGAGTGCTCTGTGTGAGGTTTAGGGTTCATTTCTCTCTCTCTGATGATTAGATTTAGTTTTTTAGACATACTCTCTTTTTCTTACAGATTATCTTTACTCATTTAGGTATACTTAAATACTATTACTGTGGATTTCTTTCTTCTTTTCTTTGCTGTGGATAAGTCATTGCTCTTATTCATGTATGACTATGTTGATCTCAGAGATGTAACCTGTTCTATTTCTATTACTAATCAAAGCAAAAATTCTTTTTAAAAAGAGAAAGAGAGTTGAAGAGGCTGCTGGCAATCTGCCTTCCTCCCCACACCCTGTGCCACTTTCAGAGTGGGTTTTGGGGCAGGGGGCTCTGTGCTCACCAGAGTCAACACTGACTGGACGGCACAACTTTACTTTACTCCCCTCAGAGAGGTGGGGCAAGCATCACTTTGCCGCTGGCACCACAGTCCCTTCGGCCCATTGCTCCACACCAGAATGCCTTGGCTCAAGGACTGAGGACCCACCTTCACTTTCAGGTGCTTTTGGAGATGACAGAGATCCGGCTGTGATCGGCAGCTGACATCTCCCTCCTTGGAGTCATTACTGCTGGGAAAAGATGGTGAATATTTAATACAGAGGGGAAAGGGAGGGAAAAATGAGGAGTGTCAAGGGTTCTTCAGTGAAAGCACGGGCTGCTATGGATACGGTGATCTGCTTACTGCTCTTGGGCAGGATTCTGCTCAGCCCCAGGATGGAGGCAGCCTAGGTTTACATAGGAACCTAGGAACATAGGAAGCTGCCATATACTGAGTCAGACCATAGGTCCATCTAGCCTAGTATTGTCTACACAGACTGGCAGCGGCTTCTCCAAGGTTGCAGGCAGGAGTTTCTCTCAGCCCTATCTTGAAGGGAGGGAATTTGGAACCTTCTGCTCTTCCCAGAGCGGCTTCATCCCCTGAGGGGAATGTCTTGCAGTGTTCACACATCAAGTCTCCCATTCATATGCAACCAGAGCAGACCCTGCTTAGCTAAGGGAACAAGTCATGCTTGCTACCACAAGACCAGAGAAGGGATGGATATTCAGCACCACTACCTCTTTGCATTCAACAGTATTGATCCCCCTCCACCCCCATTTCTTCACTGCCGGCAGTCAGTAAATACTGTTTGTGATTCTTTGTGTGGTCCAGATGCTAGCAGCTATTCCAGATTAATCAGTCTGGATGCAATTTAGGCAGACAAGAAAATGGAAGCGCTCTGAGCTAGTACAACCTATTGGAGTAGTAAGGCAAACCTGGTCTTAATTGGGGTCACACTCCCCCTAAGAGACAAAGTTCACTGCTTGGGATGCTTCTGGACACGATACTGGCCTTGGTGGTGACTGTGTTTTGACAGGGCACAGGAGCCCCTTTTACTCGCTTTGCTTGGTACAGCAGCTCTGACTCTACTTGGAAAAGACAGATCTGACCTTCAGTCATTCATGCACTGGTGACATCCAGATTGGATTGTTGCAGCGTGTTCTACCAGGGGCTGCCCTTGAAGACAGTTCAAGGGCTTCAACTGGTTCAGAACACTGCCACAAGGACACTCGTGGGTAGGGATGTGCACGGTCCGGAGAAGTCCGGACCGGCACCGAAGGGGGGCCTTGTTTTTAGGGCGGGGAGGGCTTGCTTAGCCCTCCCGCCTCCTTGCCCCCGCCAGCGCCCGTATTTAACATTATAGGGGCGCTGGAAACCAGCCGCCCCCCCCCGCCGCCGCCACCGCCGCCGCCGCGAAATCACTCTTAAAAACATCCAGCCCTCCCTCCCTCCCAGCTAGCTGCCCGCCCGCCCCCCCACCCACCCACCCAGTCGCTCACCCGGTCGGTAGATACTAAGCGAGAGGAGCTCCGGCACAGAGCTCCTCTCGCTAGGAAGGCCTCCGGGAGAATGGTGGCTTGCGCGCGCATGCGCGCGCCGCAAACCACGCCGTTCTCCGGAGGCCCGGTCTACCCGCCGGGAAAGGGCCGGGTAGACCGGGCCTCCGATCGCCGGAGGCCCGGTCTACCCAGCGATCGGAGGCCCGGTCTACCCGGCCCTTTCCCAGCGGGTAGACCGGGCCTCCGGAGAACGGCGTGGTTTGCGGCGCGCGCATGCGCGCGCAAGCCACCATTCTCCCGGAGGCCTTCCTAGCGAGAGGAGCTCTGTGCCGGAGCTCCTCTCGCTTAGTATCTACCGACCGGGTGAGCGACTGGGTGGGTGGGTGGGGGGGCGGGCGGGCAGCTAGCTGGGAGGGAGGGAGGGCTGGATGTTTTTAAGAGTGATTTCGCGGCGGCGGCGGGTGGCGGCAGCGGGGGGGGGGCGGCTGGTTTCCAGCACCCCTATAATGTTAAATACGGGCGCTGGCGGGGGCAAGGAGGCGGGAGGGCTAAGCAAGCCCTCCCCGCCCTTAAAGATATACCCCCCACCCGGACCCGGACCAGCCCAGTCCGAACCGGTCCGGCAGTTCGGCCATTCTTTGGAATGGCCGCCGGACCGGTTCGGGCACACCACTACTCGTGGGTGCCTGTTGCTTCACAAATATTGCATCAATTCTGCGGTGACTTAACTGGTTGCCAGTTTGCTGGCAGGCTAGATTCAACGTGCTGACCTTGATCTATAAAGCCCTATGTGGCTTGGGCCCAGGGTATATGTCAGACTGCATTCACCCATATGAATCCGCCAGTAGGGGTTTGCATGAATAGTTTGGCTCTGAACTGATTTGCCTCGAACTGGGCCAGTTCGGAGGTTTGATCATGGACTGACCCAGGGGCCCAGTTCTGGTGGACCAATTTGGAGCTGAACAGGCAGCCAGGTGGGTGGTGAGAAAGACAGTAGAAAGGTCTTCTTACCACCAGGTGTGTTGCCCGTGCCACCGCTCCCCACCCCCACTGGCGCAGCCTATAGCAAAAGCACACACGCTCCTGCCTCTTTTACCAAGCCGCATGCGTGGAGTCCAGAACCAAGTTGCCGCTGAATGGGAAGCTTGGTAAAAGAGGGAGGAGGGCACGCACTTCCACAATGGGCTGTGGTGGAGAGAAGAACTTGCTATGATCTCTCTCACTGCCCCTTCATAGGAGATAAGGTTTCCCATCCCTATACTTGTAAAAGGGGAATCCTCACTGGATTCCCCTTTACGAGTATTGCCCCTGAACCGGTTTGATTGAATGAACTGGCCTGGCTGGTCAGTTCGACTGAACTGGTTTGGCACAATGCGGTTAAGTTTGAATTGATTCAAATTCGAACCGAATCACGTTTTTTGGTTTTGTGTACACCCCTATCTGCCAGGGCTCACCATTCTACATATCAGGCCTGCTCATGGTCCCAGCATGGTCTGAGATCCAGTTTGGTGGGAACTAGAGACAGGGCCTTTTTGGTTATGGCTCCTTGGTTTTGAAATGCTCCCCCCCCCCCGTCCAAGAGCTTGGCCATGCCTCTTCTCTCAGGGTTTAAAAAAAGAACTTGAAAACCCCTCTTTTTCGAGAGGCATTTTAGTTTGCACTCCTTGTTTCTAGTAGATTTTTACGGTGTAAATCCAGTTTTAATTGGGTCTTGCTTTTAACTGAATTTTATTAATTTCATATTGTTTTATTAGTTTTATTATCTTTGTGAGCCTCCCTGAACAGTATTGCACTGGAGAGGCAGGCTACAACTATTTTAAATAAATAAAAACAAAACATGAATAAACAGTGTGAGTGTCCCTGTGTTGTGATGCAGGGGCAGGCCTCCAGGCTTAGCCCATGAGGGTCAGTCCTAAAGCCACTGTCCAGTAATTCCACGAGGCTGGAGTTTCTGCCAAGGAGGGGGTCTCGGCCTCCTTTTCTCCTATCACAGCCAGGGCTGGCCCAGGATTCTCGACTTCTCCGGCACCTGAACACAGCCGGCTGTTGCTGGATCGTAGCCATCGCCATGGCTGTGGCAGAGTTGCCATCAAAACATGGTCTTCCGTACTGTCTATATATCACAGGAGTGGCTTTTCCTAGTGAGCTGGTGAGGAAGCAGGGGGCACCAAAGGAGGCAACTCAGGATGCTCCCCTCTCTCGTGCTCCGCCCAAGAGCTGTGCTGCCTGCAGGCTGGCCGTTCCTCAGCTCTACCTGACAAATGGCAAGCCTGCAGGCAGCGCAGCTTTGCAGCTGGGCAGGAAGAGAGAGAGAGAGGAGCGACCCAATCTGCCTCCTATGGCACCCCCCTCCCCGGCTTGTTAGGATGAGCCGCTGGTCTGCTCCTGATTGTTGCTGTGGTGGTGATGATGATGTCTCCCCTAGTCTAAAACATCTGGCCAGATACACACTCTTAAAACCACTCCCCAAATTGGGGGGGGGTTTAAAAGACCAAACTGCAGCCTAAGCCCCATTGGCCACAAAACCGGCATTCCAAGCCCCAGCGGGCTCTCTGGCCCGTTCTCTTCCCTGCCTCTTTGGATTCCATGCAGCAAATCCATTGACAGTCTCAGAAAGAAATGACTGTGCAAAGAATGACAGAGGAGAACATGGGGGCGGGGCGGGAGGGTGGGCTTGATGTTAAGTGCCTGATGTTGAGGGGGCTGCCAGGCCTGCTCAGGAATCCACAGACGTGGCTGTGGGAGGGGGCAGACAGGGGGCCCCCCAAGAGGTGTTCCAGCTGCAGCATCCAGTCACTGTGCCTGGCTTTCCTCTTCTCATCACCTGCAAGGGAATCCCTGGGCGGAATGAAAGCCTTTCTAGAAGAAAAATAGTTTCAGGTCATCCTTCCGATGGGTGTGAAATTAATGTTGCAGAAAAAGCAACAACTGGCGCCCTTTAGCTGGCCCTCTCCCCACTCCCTCCCCTCCTGGCTCTTTGGATATGCTGAACTGCTGAGTTGGCCGATTCAGGGGCACCTCTCTCCAGCTTGCTGGGACCACAAGGCGGCAAGCGCAGTGCTGTGCTCACAATAATGTGTGGCAATCATAAATAATCCACGGCTATGATACTAATAAATAAGTCAGCACTTGGAGGCCTCATCTACCTGCTTTGCATGTCTCTGACGTGAAGGAGCCAGTGCTTGATGGCGTCTCATTAAAAGGTGATGGCCAAGCCCACCTGTGGGTTGCTCACCTGTACCTCATACCCACACAGATGGTGAGCAGGCACAGGCTGGCACCAGGGGACCTGGGACCTGACCTTCAACGGCTTCCATGCCTTGTTGCCCTCCTTCCCTCTCTGTTCTCCTATCCTAAGCCTTCAGGCTTTTGCCCTCTGATTCCCAAAGGTCTCCTCTTCCCTCTGGTAACTAGCCAGGAAGTACCTTCTGGGATGGCTGGACGATGCAATGACTCTACTCTTTCTTCCTCTAATTCCCTCCTCAAGCCCACCTTTTCAACCAAGCCTTCATCACAGCCCCTTCACCCTCTTACAAAGGACATAGGAAGCTGCCTTATATCAAGTCAGACCCTCGGTCCATCTAGCTCAGTAGTGTCGACACTGATTGTTCTCCAAGGTTTCAGGCAGGAGTCTTTCCCAGCCCTACCTGGAGATGCTGCCAGGGATTAAACCTGGGACCTTCTTCATGCAAAGCAGATGCTCTTCCACTGATCTATGGCCCCATATTTTACAATGCTCACACATAGTTCCCTCTCCTAATGCAAACCAGGCCTATTCTTAGCCTTATTAAAGGGGGCAATTCATGCTTGCTACCACAAGACCAACTCCCTTCCCTCTTCTCCCCTCCCGTGACTAAGCCCAAGCCTGGAAATGTCCTGCCCGTTTCCAGGCCTGCATCTCCCTCCCCTTCCTCAGTTTCTGTCTGGTTTCTACATTGCCATCCTCTTGGAGCAGGTGGCTGTGGCTTGTCAAGGGCCCTGAGCAAAGCGTCAGAACGGCTCCACATGTGCAGCATCAGCAGGAGCAACCTTGAAGAACTTTTGTTCTCACTGTCAGCTGAGTTAAGTTGTTCAATGCACACAACGCACAATGTCCCTCTTACGACTCCTCCCAGATGGGGATCTGCTGCAGCCAGGGGTGTAGTTAGGGGAGAGGGGCCCCCGTGTCCATCTCTCTCTCTGCTGGCCCCTCAGAGTGAGGCAAATAATGAAGAAAATGGGGGCTGGGTGGGGCTGGGGGGCCCTCTGGAGCTTAAGGGCCTGGGTTCTTTGAACCCATCCGCTCAATTATAGCTACTTCCCTGGCTCCCCCCAACCTGTCCTCTCATGCTATTGCTGAACAGAATCTCCCGGCCACTTCCAAACAGGTCCACCTTGTTCTCTCCTGAGTGGCTACAGGTTGGCTTTGAGAGGAGAGCGCAAGGTGAGAGGAGGCAGTGATCCAGCCCGCATTAAATCTCTCTCTCCGATTCAGTGGCTCTTCTCCAGGGCTAAAAATACCCAGGTGGCTTAGAGGGGAGCAGGGCAGGAGGAGCTGCCTGCAGGCTCCCGTGAGGCAGAAGCAGAGGCAGAGGAGACCAAAGGCAGGGCAGCGCAGCTGGAGCTAGGCCAGGGGTCACCGCATCCTCAGGACTTGGAAGGCCTCCCACCTGCTGAGGCTCCTGCTGCCTCCCCGCCTTGGCTCCCTTTGCAGGCTGGAGCCCAGCAGTGGGGAGGAGGAGAATGTGTGTGGTGGCGGGGGGGGGGGGGGCGGGCGGTTGTGTCTAGGAGGGCCTTTTGCAGGGGGGCTCCTTCACTCTGCAAGGAAGGAAGGTGAGCGGGCAGGCTGAGTGCCACTCTTCCCTGGGAATGCCACCCTACTTCCACCCCAGACCCCCTCCCTCTCCTCCTGAGGTGCTCAGCTGCTCCAGCCCCTGCATCCGGCTGCAAACAGAGAAGCACAGGGATGGGGCGTAGCTACAATTGAATGGGGGGGGTCGACTGTCCCTGAGGGAGGGGGGCACTGGCTGGGTGACTCTTTGTTCTCCTTTCCTTCTTCCATGGTCACAAGGAGAACTGGCCTTGTGGTAGCATGCATGAGTTTTTGCTCATCAGGGTCCACCCGGGTGTGCATTTGAATGGGAGAAAACATGTGAACACACTGTAAGACTTCGGGCAGGGATGGCCCTCTAACTGTTGTGGAATTACAAATCCCATCACCCCCAGCCACAATTTATGGCTGGGGACGATGGGAGTTGTAGCTGTTGAGGTGGAAGGCGGGGTTGACCCACCTCTGCCTTAGGGGAGGGGCCTGCTCTGGGAAGGGCACCTGGCATTCTGCCGGCATGCAGAAGGTTCCCAGTCCCCTCCCTGGCAGCATCTCCAAGAGAGGGCTGAGAGAGATTCCTGCCTGCAACCTTGGAGAGGCTGCTGCCAGTTTGTGAAGACAATACTGAGCTAGATGGACCAAGGGTCTGGCTTGGTAGAAGGCAGCTTCCTATGTTCCTATGGCGATTGGGAGCAGCTGGAGGAGGAAGGAAAGCAGCAGATTCTCCATGGAGCAAAGCAGGGCAGGGTTTTAACCTCAACCCAATGAGCCAGAAGGCTCTTCTCTCCACCCCAACACCAAGATTATGGATCGGCCTTCACCCCCAGCCTGTGGCAAGACCAGAAGGACAAGCCACAAACTAGCCTGATCTGTGGTGCTTCTGTAACATCAATCAGAAGTGCCATTCCACACATCAATGTGTTGGAAGTGTGAGAAACATCTACTCTTGTGGCTTATTTTAAGCCATCCTGGTAATGAAAAAAGGAGTTGCAAGTCCATATTAAGGGGCCCTTTACCACATCAACTATGGGTCATCATAAACCTATCAAGCCCATGCCTTAAAAGGCTTCTTCCTACCCTGCCTTTGGGGCACTAATGACATTTGAGCAGAGGTCCTTGCTAATGCGTCCCCGGAAGGAGATACCTTCTCCAAGAGGTGGCTTCTTCTGGGGCAGCTTTCATCTCCTCCTCCTCCTCCTCCTCCTCCTCCTCCTCCCCTGCTCACCATATCCAGCATTTGCTGCCTGCAGACTCCTTTCCTTCCTGGCTTAGGATTTTCCCACTCTGATTTTTAATGAGAGCCGTTTGTTATGCTAGGCAGTGAGGATGAATAATTCAGAGTAATGGGAAACCCAGGAAAAGTGTGTGTGGGGGGGGGAGTTCACAGACTGTGGGGCTAAGCCAGAACATCTGTGTCTCATTAGCCAAGGTAAGAGAGGAGGGGGGGGGCAGCCAGAGAGGGAGGCAGCCAGAGCTTGCTGGGACAGTGGCAGGGGGAGAGGCGGCTGTTGTTTTGGGTCAACCACCACAGCAAATCCCCAGTAATCTTTCAGCGACTGCTTTGTCCAGAGATTTTTATAATAGATGCCTTTTGTTCTGAATACCCTGAAATGCTGCATGGTTTGCTGTAGGGTTTTTAAAAAAAATTAATTCTGTGGCATTTTAAAAGCTCAAGAGCCCTGGGAGCAGAGGCAAGTGTGGAGCAAGTGAGGAAGGGGAGAGCAGAGGAACATAGAGGCAGAAAGAAGCTGCTTTCTACCGAGTCAGACCCTTGGTCCATCTAGCTCAGGATTGTCTACCCAGACTGGCAGCGGCTTCTCCAAGGTTGCAGGCAGGAGTCTCTCTCAGCTGGTTCAATAAAAAAAAAATCTGGTCCTATTAAAAAAAAATAAAAAAAATCTTGTCCTATCCTGGAGATGCTGCCAGGGAAGGAACTTGGAACCTCCTGCATGCAGATACTCTTCCCAGAGCAGCCCCATCCCCTAAGGGAAATATCTTTCAGTGCTCACATAGCTAGTCTCCCATCCAAATTGTCCCCTGCTTCGCAAAGAAGACAATTCATGCTTGCAATCACAAGACCACCAGAGCAGAGCTGCGATCACCCTGCAACAAACTGAACTCCGGGAACTAAAAATACAAGAGCCAGGTTGAGGTGAGCTTCTACCTGGAGATGGAGGCTGGCAGGGGCTTTGCTGGGCTGAAGCCAGCTCTCGACGAAAGAGGCGCTGCTGCCGCCGCCGCTGCTTTCTTGCTAGCAAACAATGTCAGGGACACACCACAGCACGGTTCCCAACGGAGTCACCTTCTGCGAAATGCAAAGGCTGCTTGAGCCAAGCTTGGCCTCCGTTGGCATTGCCACAAGTGCACCAGAGCAACGCTGGTGGAGCAGAGGGAATCTGCTGCCGCCTCCCGCTCCTGAAGAGACACCCTCCAGGACTGACCTGGAGCCCCCAGGCATTCTCTCTATTGCTGAATGGGGATTTGAACTCAGGTCTCCTTGGTCTTAGTCCAACACTCTAACCACGACACCACACACTGGCAGAGATTGACGCCAATCTCCAGATGACTCTTGAATGCAAGCCTTCAGATTTGAATGGGTTGACACCATAAAAATATTGTGTGTGGGGGGGGAGCTCCAGGAAGAGCTTCCATCAGAATTGGCAGCTCTAACCACAGGCTCCTTTGCCAGCAAGACTCCTCAGCATCAAGAATGGTGCGTATGCAGCCTCATGATATCATCTGGGGCCGAGGACTGGGCCGTGGGCAGCCCTCACAGCGTGCTCCCGAGATGCAGCCCTCCTTCGTGTTCCAGGGAAGCGGCCAAGAGCACTGCAGACCTCTCCATCCATCCCTTCAGATGCTCCCTCCCTCCTTTCATTCATTCTAATCCTCCCAGCTCTGCAAAGGGCCCAGCAAGAGCAGGAGTTAAGTGGCTGCTAACATAACTGCTTCAGACTGTGGGAGCCCCAAGGCCTCCTGGTTGCCATGGAGATTAGTAGCTCTCTCTCCCCCACCCTCCCCGAGGCAGGAACTGGAAGGAGGCAGAGGAGGTGGGGGGGGGATGTTTTGGTGGTAGCTTTGGATGAGCAGAGCCATTTTTTGTCCTCTGGCTTCCCACGGCTGCTGCTCCCAGATCGCCCACAGCTCCCAAGGAGGGCCCCTCCCAGCTGCCCCATCAGCCCATGCAAACTGGGAAGACCAGTGCTGAGGCTTCTGGGAGGGACAAGTAGACTGCAAAACGAGACACACACATTGGTGGCATCTGGAGACCGGAGGAGGAGGGTGCTGGACAAGAACCAGGCCCCCTGGCACTGCCTCCCTCTCCCGCTGCTCACCTCCCTTGGCTTGCCTTGTTAAAGCCGTGGCTATGATGGACTCCTTTAATTAAACTGCAGATATGTCCCTTCACCCCCCATGCAGAGAGGAGAGCTGGTCTTGTGGTTGCAAGTTCGTCCCCTTAGCTAAGCAGGGTCCACCTTGGTTGGATCTGAATGGGAGGCTAGAAGTGTGAGCACTGAAAGATATTCCCCTTGGGGGATGGGGCTGCTCTGGGAAGAGCATCTACCTGTAGGTTCCAAGCTCCTTCCCTGGCAGCATCTCTAGATAGGACAAGATTTTTTTTTTAGGACAAGATTTTTTTAATTGAACCAACTAACTACCAAAGCATACAGTACATGGGCTGAGACAGACTCCTGCCTGCAACCTTGGAAAAGCCGCTGCCAGTCTGTGAAGACAATACTGAGTTAGATGGACTGAGGGCCTGACTCCCTGACTCTGCAGAAGGCAGCTTCCTATGTTCCTATGCACAGGAGGGAAGGGCAGGGAGCTGGCCATTCCTGTAAGTGAACAATCTGACTCTGGCCCCCGTAGCCCTCATCAAGCATTTATAGCAATAGCAATAGCACTTACATTTATATACCGCTCTATAGCCGGAGCTCTCTAAGCGGTTTACAATGATTTAGCATATTGCCCCCCAACATTCTGGGTACTCATTTTACCGACCTCGGAAGGATGGAAGGCTGAGTCAACCTTGAGCCCCTGGTCAGGATCGAACTTGTAACCTTCTGGTTACAGGGCGGCAGTTTTACCACTGCGCCACCAGGGGCTTTTGTTTGTTTTTTGCATTTATACTCCCTTCTTCCAAAAAATAAAAATCCCACGACAGCAGAGAACAATAATAATACAGTCAGAAAGCGATGCCAAAACAGCAGTTTAAAATAGCAAGCTGAAACTGGACGTAGTGCAGATTTCAAAACGGCACTGGAAAGGTCTCCCGAGGTGGCACCAAAGGAGGCATCTTGGGGGGCTCCTCTCTCTGCTGCCTGCAGACTGGCCATTGTGCTAGCAATATCTGACGAAGGGCCAGCCTGCAGGCAGCAGAGAGAGGAGCCACCCAAGATGCCTCCCTGACTTGTTGGCACGAGCTGCTCCTGCACCGAGATGATCTTAATGTGCAGGAACCTTCCGGGGAGAGTTCTACGATTTGGACAGCTCCACCTCAAACAATTTATTGCAGCTGGGGATGATGGGAGTTGTAGTCCAACAACAGCTGGAAAGTCTCAGGTTGGTCACACCCACCATGCTTCAGATGGGGGAAGAGATCCAGAGGAAGGCTTCTGAAGAAGATACCAGTGTATGGACAGGCTCATTCAGAGATAGGTGATCTTTCAGGCACCCAGTTTCTATGCTGCACAGGGGTTCCCAGGACAGCAGCAGCTCTTTCAGTTGTGTTCAGAAACTGGAATCAGTGGAGCTATTTAAGTACTCCCAAGACAGGGTGCCATAGCGGCTATATTTTGAACTAACTGCAGTCTCTGGACAGTCTTCAAGGGCAGCCCCATGTGCCCTTCCTGGGCCCTTGACCCACAGGGCTTTTACCTTGAATTTCCGCTGGAAGGGAGTGAGTGCATTCGCACATAGGCCAGATTTGCCCCAAAGTCCATGTGACTGGGGAGTACTTCACACAGAATTTGGGCTTTCCCTTCCAAATTTCACCTCATCCCGATTTATGTCTGGGTTGTGCTTCCCAGACTGTGCCTAGTAAATATATATTTGTAGTAGCCTATATGGGGCAGCAGTGATATTGGAAGGTGCTGGAGGTGGATGCTCACTTCAGTGACAACAGCAGAGGCATCATCTCATACTGCGCAGGAGGAAGGCAATGGTAAACCATTCCTGTATTCTACCAAGAAAACCACATGGCTCTGTGGTCGCCAGGAGTCGGTGCCGACTCAGTGGCACAATCTTTCCTTTCCTTTCAAAATCCTGTATTTTAGCAAATTTTCTGGATAAACTGGAGGGGATGAAGCTGAGGTAAAGGCTTTATATTAACATGATAAGAGCAAGTAAAGCTTCTGAAATGCAAATAGTAATGTAACCAAGAGCCAGTGTGGTGTAGTGGTTAGAGTGCTGGACTAGGACCGGGGAGACCCGAGTTCAAATCCCCATTCAGCCATGAGACTTGCTGGGTGACTCTGGGCCAGTCACTTCTCTCTCAGCCCTAACCTACTTCACAGGGTTGTTGTGAGGAGAAACCTAAGTATGTAGTACACCGCTCTGGGATCCTTGGAGGAAGAGCGGGATATAAAATGTAAACAAATAAATAAATAATAATAAAATAGGAAGCTGCCTTGCCAGAGGCAAAGAGTGGAAAAGCTAGTTTTCAGGCATCTTTTTGCTCTTTGAAAGGTTTTGGAGGGGCTGAGAGGGTTTGTAGAGGGCTTTCCTTGCCGAAAATGAGCATGCAATCCAAGCTGGGAAGTGGGCTGCAAGAGGAGAGGAGAGCTGGTCTTGTGGGAGCAAGCATGATGGCCCCTTAGCTAAGCAGGGTCTACCCTGGTTGCATACGAAAGGGAGACTAGAAGTGTTAGTACTGTAAGATTTTCCCCTTAGGGGATGGAACTGCTCTGGGAAGAGCAGAAGGTTTCAAGTTCTCTCCCTGGCTTCTCCAAGATAGGGCTGAGAGAGATTCCTGCTTGCAACCTTGGAGAGGCCGCTGCCAGTCTGTGAAGACCATACTCAGCTAGATAGACCAAGGGTCTGACTCAGTATATGGCAGCTTCCTATGTAAAGCAGAGGCAATGCTGCAGGACCGTGGCATGGAGGCAGGTGGCTTGCCCATTCTCGCTCCCCTGGCTGGTATTGGAAATCGTTTCACCAGCATGGAGTGCTGGCATTTGTTTGGGACATGTGTGTGTTGGAGTCGTGGCATTGGGGGAGAATAAAAAGCCAAGGCAACCTCGCAGGGCACAAGGTTAGCATTTGGCTCACTCCTGCTTTCAATGCAATATGGCTGGTCAATTTCAACACACACACACACACACACACACCCAAAAATAAAGGCTGATGGTGGCTAACGGGCAGTCCGATCCACAAACCAATTAAGCAGAATTAAGCAGAAGAGAGAGGGGGAAGGAGGGAGAGGGAGAGAGAGAGGACTTCAATAGAGCCAGATCACAGAGGATGTTCTAATTACAAAACCCTTGGGGAAAAGGGAGGCGTGGTGTCCTGCCAGGGCCTCCTCTAGGAAGCCATTGGCCACAAGGAAAACCCGGAAGCAAGCTGTGTGAACATACACAAAAGAAAAGTCGGAAGGTAGGGGCTGCTTCCTTACACTGCAAGTCTCATTTGAAGTGGCTTTACTCATGGGATATTCCGAGAGCTGAAAGCCCTGTGTGAAAAAGCTCCTGGAGATTTTGCCCACAGCATTCCCCCCAATATCAAGCCATTGACATCTCCAGTCTTCCCTTCAGGAGTCACCTGGAGATTGTTGCTGATTCCTGGAAATTCCAGGCCAGTCCTAGAGGGCTAGCAATCCCATTACCAGAGCAGAGAGATCTTCATTACTTACAAGTTATTCTGGTCCAGAAGAACTCCCAAAGGACATACTTGCTTCTTCTTTCTGCAAATCAGTGAACTCTGAAGTTTCTTTCTTTCTTCCTTGAAAAAGAAAAAGAAAAAGAAGTGTGAAATTGCATTCTGTTCCCTGCCTGACAAGAGGCCAGTGAATGCCAATTAGTGCTTCAAGACCAATTTGCACAAGTGCTGGCTTTTCTGTTTTCAAAGGGCGGGCAACTCTTGCCTCCCCATCCCAGGCCTGAGATCATGTTGCATTGGACATAAACTAGCCTAACGAGTTTGCAAAGAGCTTCCGTCCTCCTCAGTCTTAAGATGGGAACGTACTGCAGATGGTGGGGCTGCCCCATCTCCCTTACACGGGCAGCCTCTCTTCCTTCTCTGCCACCCAACCTTTTGGTTAACATCAAGACGGAGGACGAGGTGAGTGCTTGGTGAGAGCGTCCTGGCTGGAAACATAGTACCTTAACACAGCAGCCACAAGCAGTGGGGAGGAAGAGCTGGCCTTCCAGATGACCCATTCATTGCATTTTTGATGCACTTAGCAGAGCTGAGGGTGTGGTTGGTCCGAGAAGCTTCTGAGTAGCACCTTCCTCTGTGAAGCAGGGGTTCAGGCCTGCACCACCTCCCTTCCCAGCTTGGAGGCAGATGGCTGGCTTGGTTCTGCCGGCCTCTTGCACACACCTTGAAGATTCTCTCCAGCTCTGCTGAGTGCTGCTGGCAGGCAGGAGCCTTATTACTGGTGATGTGGAAGGAAGAGACAGGACACAGCTGGAGCCCGGAATCCCAGGTGCAGGCTGCAGAGGAAGGAAAGTCCTCCTTTGACTTTTAAACGGAGTCAATTGGGCTGGAACTGCTGAGGGTGAGCAGAAAGGAAGGGTCCCCTCCCACCAGGGTCTTTGCAGTGAGTCACTGCGCTTTTAAGCTCACCGATGTCTGACAAGGCTTTTCTGGGGCAGAGAGGTCCACCCTCCATGGCACTGCATGCCCCCAGCCACTGCCCTCCCCCTTCCCCCGTCTGCATTTCATGCCACCTAATCATGGATTTCCCATCTCTACGCTGAGGTCTCTGTCCATCGGCTTGTCTCACCATCACCAGCCCTGGCTACTTTGGCTCTTTGTTTTGGCTCAATGTCGTCATTATCTGAGACCAGTTCCCAGCAAAAACAAAAACAAACAAACACAAACAAAAACCAATGAGGGTGAGCCGAGTCGGTTCTGGACAAGAACACAGCCAAGGATGGGGCATCTGGAACAGGGCACTGCTAGTTCTTCCTGTTTCTTCTCACTGGTGTCCTCAGAAGATGCTGTGCTGGGTGGACAGAGGGGACCCTGCTGGGATGAGTGATTCATTAGGCCAGGGGTTCTAAACTTGGGACCCCAGATGCTGCTGGACTATAACTCCCATCATCCCCAGCCTTTGGCCACAGCAGCTGGGGATGATGGAGCTGGCCATTGCAGCTGTAGTGCAACAACCTCTGGGGACCCAAGGCTGAGCACCCTGCATTCGGCTCCTATGGAGTGGGGTGATGGGGGAGCAGAAGGGAGGGAGCCCCTGTTGCGGTTTAACTTTGGGGTGTTTCCACAGAGTGCCGGACTTTTTGAAAAATCTCCCTTCTCTGTGGGCATCCAGAGGGGAGGCAAGAGGGAGCATACCCCCCCTGCCCGGATTGAGCCAGTTCCCAAATAATTCAATGGGGCATACTCCCAGGAAAATGCCCGCTTTGCCCAATGGAGAAAGCCCCGCAAACGCCCATGCGTCTCACCCTCTAAGACAGGCCTGCTCAACTTAGCTCCCTCCAGCTGCTTTTGGACTACAACTCCCATACTCACCAGACACAGTGGCCAATAGCCAGGGATTATGGGAGTTGTAGGCCAACATCTGCAGGAAGGCCGAGGCTGAGCAGCCCTGCTCTAAGAGCACAGTGCCTCTTCCATTCTCACAAAAGCAGAGTCTGAGTTGTCCCACGGGGAGAACAGCAGCTAACCCTGTAAGACCTGTGCAGCACAGGACCCGGGTGCCTGAAGGACGCCCTCTCTCCGAATGGGCCTGCCCCCGCACTGGCATCGTCGTCAGAAGCCAGGTCCTTCCCCCCCATCTGCAGTCTAGTGAGTGGCCAAAGGGGCAACGTGGGATGTCTAAGCCAGGGCTGGCCAACCAGAGGCTCTCCAGCTGTTGGACTACAACTCCCATCATCCCCAGCTGCCATACATTGGTAGTGACATCCAAAGGTTGGAACTCTCCCCAGATAGCCTCCCCTGGGGCCTGCTTTAAGGCTAGTGCCAGCAGAAGCCCTTTCCAATGCATTTTTGAATCTGCACTATGGCTGGTTTCATTTTAAACTGCTGTTTTGACATTTCCCCCCCCCTGACTGCATTGTTATGGTTTTCCACATCTCGTAAGCTGCCCTAGTGGATTTTTTTTTAAAAAGACTGGGGCATATAAATGCAAAATATATAGGAATACAGAAACATAGGAAGCTGCCAAATACGGAGCCAGACCCTTCTCCAAGGTGCAGGCAGGAGTCTCTCTCAGGCCTATCTGGAGACGTCAGGGAGGGACCTTGGAACCTCCTGCATGCTGCTCTTCCCAGGGCAGCCCCACCCCCTAAGGGGAATATCTTACAGTGCTCACATGTAGTCTCCCATTCAAATGCAAACCAGGGTGGACCCTGCTTAACAAAGGCTGCCGTTCCTGCTTGCCACCACAAGGCCAGCTCTCCTCCCAGTACAAGGAGTTCTGGCCCACAAGGCCGGCTGTCTCAACCTCAGTTGCCCTCCTGTTTCTCCCCCACGGAACAGGGCTGAGGCGACCACACAGTGTGGTTTTGAACAAGGCATCTCCTGGGCCCCTGTAACTCACTCTGCTCTGATGATATTAAACTTTTAGGAGCAGAGATTGAGCCAGTGTGCCAGAGGCAGCATCTTTCTCATCCAGAGATCTCTGAGGCTAAGGGCTTGTGGCAACTGCTTTCTCTTGCCTGTCTCTTTGAGGCAGTGGCCTGGCTCTCATGTTACAGCCCCCATATGAATCTACCCTGCACTTCTGATTAGCAAGAGCAGCAAGAGATATTCAAGGAGAGCCTCCAGGGGAAAGGAGGCTGGCGGTTGGCGGGGAGGGAGTTTAGAGCTGAGCTGGTGAGGTTTGCTGGAGTGGACTTAAGAGGAGCTGATGTTGGCGTGGAGTGAGCTGAAGGTGCTGCTGATGCTGAGAAGATCTTCTGCAGGCAGAGAGAAAGCAAAGTCTCTCCTCCTCTCCGGCACAGGAAACAGGTACAGCTAAGAGCCAATGGCCATGCAGCAGTAACTAGGGTGGGAGAAAGGGGGGCTTTTCTCCAGATTGGGGGATGAAGAGATCCCAGGCCACTGCCACTGAACACCAGAAGCTTTTGAATTCACATTTGAATGTTGAACAGTAGCTCCTGCAGGTAACTGAGAAAGGGAAAGGGAATCTGATCCAGGACATCTCTCCAAGTCCCCAGAAAAGATTCATAGAAACATAGGAAGCTGCCATATACTGAGTCAGACCACAGATCAATCTAGCTCAGTATTGTCTTCACAGACTGGCAGCAGCTTCTCCAAGGTTGCAGGCAGGAATCTCTCTCAGCCCATTCTTGGAGATGCTGCCAGGGAACTTGGAACCTAGATGGTCTTCCCAGAGTGGCTCCATCCCCTGAGGGGAATATCTGACAGTGCTCACACATCAAGTCTCCCATTCATATGCAACCAGGGTGGACCCTGCTTAGCTAAGGGGACAAGTCATGCTTGCTACCACAAGACCAGTGGCGTATCGGGGGGAAACAGCACCCAGGGCAAGCTCTGGCCCTGAAATGGCGCCCACCCACCCACCCCGGCCCCCACATACCTATGCTGGCGGCGCCCCAGGTGGCAGATCGCCGGCGGTGGCGGCGATTCGGCAGTGGTGGGCGGCGGCGGGTCTCCCGCCGAGTGCGGCGGCGGTGGTGGCGGGCGGGCGGTGGCGGGTCGCCCGCCGAGTGCAGCGGTGGCTGGTGGCTGGCGGCGATGTAGCGGCCCAAGCGGCGGCGCATCGCCTGCTGAGGAGTGCAGGCAGAGCAACGCCGAGGCCTGCCGTCTGGCCCGGCGTCACTCTGCCTGCACTCCTCGGCGGGCGATTTGTAGGGATGTGCTCAAAACACGATTTGGCGGCCAAATTGCAGCAGAATCCCTTCAAAACATAGGGCTTGCTGATAGCTGGAGGGGAGCACTACCATTAGAGCAGTGGCAGTGAGCAGAGGAGGAGCAGGTAATAGACCTGCTCTCCTGCACATTAAAGGGGCTGCGTGAGCCCTCACTTTCAAAGGGATTACGTTGCGATTCATATGCCAAATCGCATTTCAAGCACATCCCTATCTTTTTCTCTCTGACAAGATCCGCCACCGCTCGGGCCGCTACATCGCTGCCAGCCACCGCCGCACTCGGCGGGCAACCCGCCGAATCACCGCCGCACGCACGCCGCCACACTTGGCAGGCGATCCGGGGGGCAGGGGGGTGCCACTTTTTGGCGCCCCCCCACGTGACCCGCCGGGGTGGCGCCCAGGGCACGTGCCCTGCCTGCCCCCCCTATCGTTACGCCCCTGCACAAGACCATCTCTCCTCTCTTGACCAGCTGTCCCAAGGATGCAGGCAGGGGAGGAAGAGCCAGGCATGGCAGGCAAGGCCAAGCCTGATCCAGAGTGTTTCTAGAGGTCCCTGGTCAGTGGAGAGAGAGACCTGTGGGCTCCCTGGGTGAGTGGAGCTACCCTGGAGCCTGCCTAGGAGGACACCACAGCCCTGGGAAGCCTTCAGACTGAGCTCCTCAGCAGACCACAGAACCAGAAGTTCTTGCTTCTGGCTCTGAGTTGGCTGCCAGTTTGCAAGGCAGACCCCTGGGCGCTTTCTGGATTAGACCCTGCACCGGGGTCATGGTGGATCTCGGAAGTGTGCTTCAACACTTCCTGTGTGGTGACACCACAGTCCCTATGCGGACAGCAGGGTGTTGTTCACATTTCCAGTGCCTTGTTTTGGATATAATCACTGTGATATAGAGCTAGGATGTTGTATATCCAGCATTTTAAAAGTGGGGTTTTTTGCGGGGGGGGGGGTTGGTAAATTTTCATGAGACTGTTCCCCCTGCAGGTTTTACATTTTGAATGCCATTTGCCAGAAGGAGGCATTTAGCCACTTTTGAGCAGCTAATCTGGAAAGTGCCCTGGAGTTATTCACAACAGGGTCAGACTGGCTAATGCCGTATAGACAATTTATGTCCTGAATTCGTCCCAGCATGTATCTGAGTCTCTCTTGTGCATGTCCTGCAGGGAGCCCACATCTACACAAGAGAGGAGCACTGTGGCTTTGCCCAGCCCTGCCACAATGCGCAACAGAATTCTTGGTATTTTGTTTAGTTTCTTCTTTCTTTTCTAAAGAGGGAATGGTTTATCACAATATAAGATGACACTGAACAGCAAAATATAGACCCCTACCAAGGAGGAGCTAGAGCTGAGAATTCTCACATGTGGACCATCCATGCAAGAATTTTCACTTCCCCTCCCACCCTCAACTGTGTACACACATACATGAGAACTTTTAGACAGGCCCTCACATCACACCTGCCCCAGGCCCCATAAACCCTCTAGGCAGCCCTGAGCTTGCCATGCAGGCAGGCCATGCATGCACGGGAGGTCTTTGTCCCATGCAATCAGCAAAAGTCCTGACAGGAGTGTGCGTGACAGGCTGCCTGGCCCAATTACTGTGGAGCTGGTTCTGTGGCCAGAGATGGGTAGTGTGTCATCTGACTGCACTTCACTTCGGAGGATGCTGCCTGCAACTAATTGGCGTGTGGGATACAGATTTCCCCGCCCACGCATTCTTCTCTCCAGATGTCTTGGTCTTTATTGCAGGAAGGAAGGAAGGAAGGAAGGAAGGAAGGAAGGAAGGAAGTGTCCTAGGGAGGGATAGAGAAGTGCATTGAAGTGGGAGCTGCAGTTCAAAATCCTGCTGAATCAGGGCCAGGCCTATCTAGTCCAGATTTGGGCTGCTTCCCACAATGTCCCACCAGCCGTCTCTGGGAAGCCCATCATGGACGGAGGCCCACCAGCAAAAGATGAAGGCAGACCCCCTCTACCACAATGGGTATTCAGAGGCATCCTGATAAGTCATCAAGACGAGAACTCATTCCTTGGTGTGTCCTCCATGAATGTGTCTCACCCCTTTTAAAGCTATCTAAGCCAGCAGTGCTCATCACCTTCTGTGGAAACCAAACTGCTGGATGCTGCAAGAGGAAGAGGGTCACATTGCTCTCTGGTAAGAGTCCTCCTTGTTCCTCTCTCCAGTGAAGAAAGGCCATTGGCAGTTTTATAATACTCAGCACCTTTTGCCCTCATAAAGCATTATATATATCTTATATTTGAAGAAGCAAGACAGATAAAGTACTGACACTTTCAAACTTTAGTGCTGAAGAAGACTTTTGAGGATACCATGGACAGCCAGGGAAACAAACAAATGGACCATAGAACAAATCAATCCAGAATTTTCACTCAAGGCACAAATGACCAGGCTCAAACTCTCATACTTCATTACACATGATGCGAAAACCCAGCTCCCTTGAGAAGTCCATAATGCTAGGGAAAGTTGAAGGGAAGAGAAGAAGTGGATGATCAGCAGCAGCAAGGTGGATGGACTCGATGACAACAGCAATGAATGCACCACTGAGAGATCTTAAAGGCCAAGTTGAAGACAGATCATCCTGGAGAGAATTTATCTATGTGTCCACTAAGAGTCCACACTGACTTGACGGCACTTAATCAAAATCTCTGAGTGTCATCTATCCTTCTCATATATGTCTGGTTTTATATTCAGCTGTCATTTCCTTAATTATGGGTTCCCAGCCTTGAGTTTCCAGATGTTGTTGAACTAAAGGTAAAGTGTGCCATTGAGTCAGTGTTGACTTTTGGTGACCACAGAGCCATGTGATTGTCTTTGGTAGAATGCAGGAGACCATCTCCAACACAGTATGAGATGATGCCTTTCAGCATCTTCCTATATTGCTACTGCCCGATATAGGTGTTTCCCATATCTGGGAAACATACCAGCGGGAATTTGAGCCGGCAACAGTCCCCAGACAAGGTCTTCTCTGTTGCTGCCCCAGACTCTGGAATGCTCTTCCGGTGGTTATTCGCTCCTCGGTCTCCATCACAGCTTTTAGAAAGCATGTTAAATCCTGGCTTTTTACCCAGGCTTTTATTTGATTGTCTCTGCTGCTGCACTTTGTACTTTGTATTTTGTATTGTTTTTATGTTTGTGTTTTAAATTTTTTAATCAGATTTGTTTTATATTTTTAGCTTTATATTTTAATTGTGTCATTTTTACAATCTTGTTTTTAAACACTGCGGTAAACTGTCTTGGGATTGTTTTAATGAAAGGTGGTATATAACTTTAACAATAAAAACAAACAAACAAACAAACAACCCCTTTAGCTATTGTGGCTAGGAGTGATGGGAGCTGTAGTCCAACAACTTGGGACCTATGGTTGGGAACGCCTGCCTAAAATCAACCATTTTTGTTTCAAAGAAAATGGTTTAAAAGTACTCATTTCATTTGCCCTTTGTTTTTTATTCTAAAGCTCTGGCCTGCAGGGGACTTTTATCTGCTTAGCACACACAACCAGGATATATAACATTCCAGCGGGGAGAATCAAGAGGCTGCAAAGTCCCAAGTCCCCGATGAGAGACGATGAGAGATGGGGGCTCCGGCAGGTTGTAGCTCCTGACGCTCCTCTTTCAGCATGAGTCTGGCAGCTATGCCTCCCTAGCTACAAATGCCGGACCCCAAGGGGCAGTCCCAGGATGGCATTATCTAGTTGGCATGATGAGCTTTGGAATTCAATGTAAACAGAACACAAATGCCCGAAAGGGAGTTGATTAAGACAATCTGGATACTAAGCTGCATTAACAATCATGCTTTGATAAATTTATGGCAGGAGGATTTGCCTTCCAGCAGAACCGGCTCTTGAGTGTGTGTGTGTGTGTGTGTGTGTGTGTGTGTGTGTACGTGTGTGTGTACATGCATTTAGTCTTACTTCCAAGCCCCGTTCGTGTTCTTGCTGGCATTAACTCTCCACCCCAGTAAGAAGCAGGGTTTGGGCATCCTCCGCTGCACAGAAGCCTTTGCCAATCGCCTGCCCTGGGGCCTGGAGACATAATAAGTGAAGAAAGGAGGGGAAAGAACCCTGGAGGGCAGTAGTCAAGCTCTGGTGAGGGGCCCAAAGGTTGCAATGGGGCTGTTGGGAAAAAGAAGAGGACATTTGTGAAACTTCAATTGCCTAAATACAGGAAAGGAAAGGAAAGGAAAGGAAAGGAAAGGAAAGGAAAGGAAAGGAAAGGAAAGATCGTGCCCTCGAGTCGGTGTCAACTAGGAGCCAGCGTGGTGTAGTGGTTAGAGTGCTGGATTAGGACTGGGGAGACCCAAGTTCAAATCCCCATTCAGCCATGAGACTTGCTGGGTGACTCTGGGCCAGTCATTTCTCTCCCAGCCTAACCTACTTCACAGGGTGGTTGTGAAAGAGAAACTCAAGTATGTAGTACACCGCTCTGGGCTCCTTGGAGGAAGAGCATGATAGAAATGTAAAAATAAATAAAAATAAAATTCCTGGTGTGGCGATCCACAGAGCCATGTGTTTTTCTTGGTAGAATACAGGAGGGGTTTACCGTTGCCATCTCCCATGCAGTCTGAGATGATGCCTTTCAGCACCTTCCTCTATCACTGCTGCCCGATAGAGGAGTTTCCCATATTCTGGGAAACACAGCAATGGGGATTTGAACCAGCAACCTCTTGCTCTCCAGGCAGGTTGCTTCCCTGCTGCACCATTGGGGTTATATTTTAACGAAAGGCGGTATAAAAATGCAAAAAAAATAAATAAATAAATAAATAAAAATTAGGTAGCACCTAATGGCCTAAGCCATTTTCGGGAGGGCAGTATATAAATCAAATACATACATACATGGAAGATTGAAATTAAGGGTTGTTGAACTGTGTTAAATAAATTTAACAGCATTAAAGATGTCCAGTGCTTGTCAGCTATCCTCTTGTCTTTGCATTCGTTGGCCAGAACAGCAGAGCCTGTGTGTGGGGAGGAACACAGGTTGACACCTCCTGGTGCAACTGGGCAAGGTCACTCCTGCACATTAGCTCCTGTATCGCCATAAATGTGTTGTGTTTTTTTTAAAGGAGAGATTTGGGATTTGCCTTTTTTGTTTGACTTGAAAGCTGCCCTGTCAGAGAAGGACGGGAATACCTGGCGGTGAGGGGAGGGGTGCTGCCATTTTCCTGTGATTCTCTGTGACTCTCTGGAACGCCTTGCTTTGGCCAGTTATGCCAGTGGAGGCTTTTGGGGAGTGATCTGTGGAGACTCTCCCGCCTTCTCCCCTGAGAAAGCCTAAAATAATAAGATGCAAAAGCATCCCAGCTGAGATCTCCCTTTCCCCAGCACATCCTGCACACCTCCTCCTTCCTGGCTGGATTTTATTTATTCATCTCTGCTCTGCTCAGGTCTTTGGGGTGTTGCTCTGGCTGTCCCCTGATAGTCACTCTCTCCCCCCCCCCGCCCTTGTTTCCAGCTTTATCTTCCTTCCAGGCTGCTGCTTCTTCCTCCTCCCCTCTCGCTGATCTCTCCGTCTTTCAGCACCCCCTCCTTCCTCTGCCTATTAGCAGGAGAAGCAATTTTCACTCTCTTATCATCCTGCCTGCACCACCAGCTGCAGTGTCTGGCCTGTTTGGGCTCCACGTCAGGGCCCTGATTACAGTGACAAAACCCAAGGAGGAGGCTCAGCAGGAGTGGCAGTAGGGGGCAGGGGCAGGAGGAGGAGAGAGGAGGACCCCAGAGGAGACTTCAGGGGACCTCTTCCTCAGGCGCCAGCTGCTATGGCCTCCAAGCAGCTTGCCGTGGTCTCCCATCCCTATCAAGAAAGAAAGAAAGAAAGAAAGAAAGAAAGAAAGAAAGAAAGAAAGAAAGAAAGAAAGAAAGAAAGAATCCCAACCCCACAGGAGGGGATGGCCTTTCTTAGGACTAGTTAAGGAGTTCCAAAGAACTGAGCAAGGTTTTGAGTTCTCCAGAACTCTTCGTCAGGCTGGATGTGTTCGGCCAGCGGTTCTCAACCTGCTGTGCTCCAGAGACCGCTGAATTACAACTCCCACCATCGCCAGCCACAGTAAACTGTAGCTGAGGATGATGGGAACTGTAATTCGACAACATCTGGAGTACCACACAGGGTGGCAACCCCTGTGATCGGCTAGACAATGAGAGAGGGGTGAGGAGAGGAATTTGGGTCCCAAGTGTTTACAGGTCTGCAAAAAAGGACTCGGGAAGAGTCCTTTTTGCTGTGGTCTTACCTGTTGTTTGTAAACTGGAGTGGAGAAGGAATTGTGCAGATTCCCTTGGATTAGGTTAACCCCTGCTAACTGAGCAAAGAGACACCTTTAAAAGTGGCGACTCTCTTGTATTGAGCAGGGGGAGAGCAACTGGCCCCATCCAGCCCCTGCACAGCATCCCTCCAGTGGCTGTTGCTGGTATCTATGTTCTGTTTCTTTTTAGATTGGGAGCCCTTTGGGGAAAGAGACCATCTTATTTCTGTATTATTATTATTTTTTTCTATGTAAACCGCTTTGAGAACTTTGGTTGAAGAGTGGTATATAAATACTAGTAGTCGTCGTAGGTTCAAGTGATGGGAGAAGAGTCAAGGAGCTCTTAATGCCATTCACAGGCCCCACCCTAGCTCCCCCCAGTGTAGCCATATCATGTCCCCCTGTAACCTACTGAAAACACAGTGAATGGGGCTGTGACAGTCTTTATATTAGCAAAGATAAAAGTTAGGTGGTCACTCAAGAAGGAAGTATGAACTAGTGGCTGGAGGGCCACTCTGTAAACAGCTGAGTTTGACATTTGTGTGGTTTGTGGTGCACTGGATTTCTCCATCTAGGAGATGGAACTGGAGGAAGAATATCTGGAACCCCAGGAATTTCGGGCTTTGGGGCTCTGGGATATTTTCTAGTGGACCAATCTTCTTTGTTTTCAGATGGACCACTATGGCTATCCATAATCTGCATGTCTTATAAATAAAATGTCTATTGCAAAGCTTTAATTTTCAGGCAGTCCCCTGGACAAGTCAAAGACCAAACCTCACCAAACAGGGGGAGGAGAACGCCTCAGGAACCGCATGGTATCTCCCAGGCTGATCTACCTTCTTCAGGTTGTATTAAGTTAAAAAACTGATGTGATTGTTGGTCTTCTTTGTTCCGTTATTATCTGACATGTTTGCAGACCCTTAATGAATATGCAAGGTGGGATAAAAGATTAAAAAAAAAATCCAAACCCCAAACCAGCGTATAAAATCCATCTATATGCAGATGATGTCTTATGAAACTAGACATGTCTATAATGATGACAAAAGAAGAATGTAAACCTTCTTGCAGCAAAGTCTTCTGGCGTAAAGGGAACTAAACTGAACTTTTGGGGAAAGAAACATTGGTCTTACCATGCAGGGTTCTTTTTTCCAGTGGAGAAGGTCATCCTAAATAATGGGTTGTGTAGTGAGCATGGTCGAGACAGGGCTGGAATTTTAACATGAAGCTAATTCCAGGCTCTGGGAGGCACCAAACCCCAGTTCCAGGACTGTGTTGAGGAGAGTGGAGCAGGTAAAGGAGAGACAGAAGCCCAGGATACGGGGAGGAAAAGAGAGCAGAAAAAACACAGGTGCAAACCATAGGAACAAACTAACATTGCAATGTGCCCTCTTCACCCAAAAACGCAGAGTCCAACCTTCCAAGACAGAACTATATACATCTGTGGAAGGGCTGGATGACCTCCTCCGCTGGAAAAAAGAACCCTTTATGGTAAGATTGATGTTTCTTTTTCTCCAGCATAGAAGGGCATCCTAAACAATGGGACATGCCCAAGCAGTGAACCTCGGGTGGGAAGGATGTATTTAAAACATGCGCTGAAGTACAGTATGACCGAAAGCTGCCTGGAAGGATTGGAAGGATGAGATCTTGTAGTGCCAGATAAAAGGTGTAATAGAAGACCACATGGCAGTGCTGCAGATCTCAAGGAGTATGAGCAGAGAAGGCAGCCAAGGTGGACACACTGTGGGTAGAGTGTGCCATGATGCCGCTTCGAACCGGGAAAACCCAGAGTTTCGTAGGATAGAGAGATGCACAAATGGATACATGTGGCTAACTTCTTCTTTGAGACTTTTCTACCTAAGGATGAAGGGGGAAAGGACACAATCTGATTGGCGGAAATCCCTGGTGTGACGAAGGTACATGCGGCGGAGGGCCCCATGAACATCAAAGGTATGCCACTCCTTTTCCCTAGGGTGAGAGGGGAAGGGCAAAAGGAAGGTAGGACCAAGTTTTAGGAGTGGTGGAAGGTGAAATTAACTTTTGGCAGGAAGGCAGTGTCTTACTTAAAGACCACCGCATAAGGCTGGAAAATGCAGAGCTCTTTGCAGATGGAGAGAGCACCAAGTTAGGACTCCTTTCAAGTGGAGGTGAAAGCAACCAGAAACGGAAACTTATTAAAACAGGGGTTTGGACAGTGTCCTGGTAAGAACATTAAGGACCTTGTGCAAATTCCAGAAGGGAAATCTCAGGATGAGGGGAGGGGCAAAGTTGCATGCTTCCCTAAGGAAATGGCAAATATAAGGTTGAAGAACCGACGGATTAGGAGAACAGAGATTGAGGACAGATGATGATGATGATGATGAGCCCCGAGGGAGATCAGGGGTCAGTGGCTCAGACCGAGAGGATTCAGAATCAGACACAGTCCATGCGGGGGAATTCCTTTGGGGGAACTGAGCCGGGGGAACAGCTGGAGCAATGGGTGGAAGGGGAGCAGGCGGAGGTGGTGCACCCAGGGGGCAGTGAGAAGAGGAAGTGGGGTTGGGCCACAGGCAGATATGGTGGCCCCTCAGGAGAGGACAAGGAAGGTGTTTACGCCTGGGAGCTGCCCACCTTGGGCTGACTCACCCATGTTCAATTATGGGGATAACCCCCCTTCTGGGACTGGAGTCAGGGAGGAAGAACAGGAGGGTCTGGAGAGGTCCCTTGGCTGTCTAAGTGGGGGAACAGGGGCAGGCAGGGCCGGAGGTGGGGGTAGAGGTGGGGCAGGAGCAACCAAAGCATGGCATTCCCTGGCAATAGAATCCTTCAACCATTGAGATACATCAGATGGGAAAGGCTCCACTGGCCCCTCAGGCGGGTGGGGGGGGAGGCAGGGTTACTCATGGGGGGAGCAGGAGTCTCCTTCAGAGGTTCGTCTAGTGCAGGAGAGGCCGGCTTAATGGGCCCTGCAGGCTCTGCGGGAGGATGTGGCTGAGCGGGCTCCATGGCCTCCGCTGGTGAAGACTGAGCAGTCCCATCCTCAGTGGGGGTAGACTCAGGGGATGCCGGGGGGAGCACGGAGAGGCTGGTCCCCCCTCCCCCAATCCAGGCACAGGCTGAGCGGGAAGTCCACTTGCTTTGGCACCCAAAGAGTGGTGGCCACCCTCCAGACTGCTGCCCTCCAACTGTGTCGCAGGCAGGAGGCGCCACGGTTGGCGCTGCTTACAAACGGCCTGGATCAATAGACGTTTGCTGACCCGCGCGGAGGGTGACTGCTTGGGCTTCTTTTAGGCTTTGTGCTGCCCATTTGAGTGCTTAAAAAAGGGCTTAGCCTTTTTAGAGGCTCCCTGCCCCCCTGCCGGTGGCAGTAGTAGGGAAGCGGTCTCCGCTGAAGTGGAGGGAGCTGGGGCTAAACGTTCCGGAGAAGCCGAGTGGGGCCCGTGCTTGTTAAGGTTCCCGAGCCCTGCCTGCCTCTGCCCTCAGAATGAAGTCCCTCTAAAAGGGATCCTTGCAACAGCTAATCAGTGCGAGCTAACTCCATAACAGGAGAATCGCGGTAAGTCACAAGCAAAAGTAACCAACTTCCAAGAGGCTGAAATTAGAGAAAGCAAAAAAAGACATTTAGGGTTTGCGGGGAAAAGAACAAAAACCAACCAGTTCCCTTTCCACCCTCACACGATCTACATTGGGGAAGTGGGGGAAGGTGGGGGGAAAGGGAGCCAAGCAAAGTAGAGGAACTAGCCAGAATTTTTTTATTTTTTTTATTTTTTTTGAATGCTGAGGAGCTCTTTCCTAGCCCTGTAAACTTGAGCAAGACAGGACCAGAACTGGGGTTTGGTGCCTCCTGGCACCAAGAACTAGCTTCATTTTAAAATTCCAGTCCTGTCTCAGGCATGCTTACTGCACAACCCACCATTTAGGATGACCTCATACACTGGAGAACATTATTAATATCTCAGCATCTCAGGATTCTCTATCTCTGGATTTTAAAAGACAAAGGAGCAAAATTACATACTTGGTCAACAATGCATTGATTGAGGAAGGGACATTTAGTAATGACAAAAAAGGAAGAGACAGAATAAAGGTGAAGAGAGAAATCTAAACAAGGCGCTCTCTCTCTCTCTCTCTCTGCACGTCCTGTTTCTAACTTTATCTCTCCTTTTACCTTCATTCCCTCTGTCTTTTCCTGTCTGTCATTGTTAAATGTCCCAAAACAATGCACCATCAGCGTACCATTGACCAAGTGTAGAATTCTGACCTTGTGAAGTAATGGGAAAGCTTTGAGGAAGGACTAAGCCTGGCCCAGGGCAATTGCTGTCTTTCCTAATAAGGAAAAAAAAAACCCGGGAAGTTCAAATCAAAGGGACCAATCCAGAGCTCTGGGTGGGGATTTCTGGTTCAGCCACCAGCAGAAGCTGTCCAGGGACAGACTAACTAACAAGCCAAAGCTTGTTAGCCCTCCCATCTCCCCAGCAGCTCTCAGCTTGCTGCTTCCTCAGCCTATAAGTAATAAGTTAGGACCAAGTCAGTTAAATGCGTCAGTATTTTTCTTTACTGATTGCTTGGAATCTGTGTTGCCAGGTTAATGAAAACTCTCTCTTACAATCTGTTTTATGAAAAGACCATTGTTCTTATTGCATACCTTTTTCTTTTAATCTGATAATAAATCCTGGTTGCTGAAATGCGCTACTCTTCATTTGGGGTCTGCCTTAGTCACATGCTTTTGCAGGCCTGGGACTGCTCGGCCCTTTTGGGGAGGGTTTTGCCACTTTACATCCCTACCCACCCAAGAACTTTATATGGAGAGTGGGTTTTCTCATATCAAAACGAAGTGGATGGTAGTAAAGGTAAAAATGTGTGCTGTCGAGTCGGCGTCGACTCCTGGCAACCACAGAGCCCTGTAGCTGAATTTGGTAGACAACCAAAGTAGAAAGTGGTTTTCCCACATCAAAACAAAGTGGATGGTAGTAGCCTACTGTGAATCCCTTACAGACAAGGATGGAACCCCAGTGAACTCTCCCCTCCTCCTCTGGCTCTGGTAGGAGTCATGACACCTTGCAAGGAAACAAAAAGATCTGCCCAGACACCCATACCCTGCACATCTTCTTTCGGTACTTCTGATGTCATGTTCATAATCTCCTTCACAGCAGGACATGTTCATATATTAATCTCCACTCTGGATGGAAGCATTGAGAACTGAGAGGACGTCGGGGGCGGGGGGGGGGTCCCTCTTACTTCCTTTATAACCTAAAGCAGAATACAATGTGGGATCTACGGAGGAAACCAGCAAGGGTGCTTTCTTTGTGGTAAGTCCTTATGTTTCCCCCTTTCCTGTATATGGGGTAACTCCCTTTTAAAGCTTTCTTCCTTGGCCTCTTGATTGCAGCTGGAAAAGAGGTTAGTATTCAGCAGGGAGGAGGAGGAGGAATGGATGCTCCATTTCCTCTGGGAGCCAAGAACCCACTGGATCTAGGTCAGAAGGATCCTTGCTAATTGCTTCTTTCTGCGGCTGCCAGCAGCCATCCAGGGCAGCCTATTAAGAAGACAGATGGCTCCGACAAGCCAGAAAGTCATTTGCAAGACGTGGCCAGGAAACCCCAGCCCTTTCCTACCTAGTATGTCAAGCCCAAAGCAGTGACTTATCTGCCCAACAAGGTGAGTCCCGGAGCCTACAAGCATAGAAATGCATTCAACTCTACTATCTCAGGGTGCCAGGACTAGAAGAACCCGCCACAGGCCTGAACTTGGGCATCTAGAGGCAGGTATCATTACTTGGGCCGGAGGAGGGAACTATTAGGTAGCCAGTGGACCTGCAAAGATGACTCTCGGAGAGCAAGAGGTCTTGATGAGCCCTTCAGAAGCTTCTGGGTCAGCTTGCAGGCCTTGTTCTCTGGCCAGAGCAAAGGGTGTCTTTCAGTGCAACTTGTTTTGAGGCCTTCTCTTCTCAGATGTGCCTGCCTTTGAAGAATGGGATGGCTGGGTTCTGAGTAGGAAGAGCAGAGGAATTCTGAATCAAGTCTGCCTCCTTCTGGCTGAGACTGGAGCATCACTGGAAATCGGTTGAATTCCTGCAAATTGCAAAGCCTTGCAGAACCTGGAAGACTATAACAGGTACATTGTGGCCGAAGCTTTCGTAGACTAGAGCCCTGGGTGCAGAAAAGGGCAGCAAAAATGATCAGGGGGTGGATGGAGCACCTTCTCTATGAGGACTCTAACTCTAACTCTCTAAACAACCCTTGACAGGTCTTTCAATGGCTACTAGTCTGAGGGCTATGGGCCACCTCCAGCCTCAGGGGCAAGATGCCTCTCAATACCAGTTGCAGGGGAGCAGCAGCAGGAGAGAGGGCATGCCCTCGCCTCTTGCCTGTGGGCTTCTTGGTGGCATCCGGTGGGCCACTGGATGAAACAGGATGCTGGACTAGATGGGCCTTGAGCCTGATCCAGCAGGGCTGTTCTTATGTTCTATCTATCTATCTACACACAAACACACACACAATTTTTGCTCCAACAGTTTTTTAAACAACCCAATCAGTGTAACTCAAAATTCTCTCCATTTTTCAAAACTTCCCTTTCCAAATTGTCAAATTGATATTCTCCAAACCAAATTGTCAAACTGATATTCCCAGAGTGGAACTAAGGTACAGCAGGCATGAATTCCTGACCTCTGCCTGTTTACTTTGCAAGTCAAGTTACACCTACAATCCTATTTACAAAAAGAAGAGTTTTGGGAACATCCATGCAATAATACAGGGGCTTATTTACACAAAGAGGTTTAGGCCTTGTTCCTTTACAGACTACAACTCCCATCATCCCCTGCCACAATGGCGAAGGCTGGGGGGCCCTGGTTTAGAAACAAAGGTGACTCTGGGTGCAAGAGGCGTGGGCAGCCCTCCACTTTCTGGCTTTTGGAAATTGGCAAAAACATCGCGCTTCTGTCTTGGGAGGCCACAGCTAAAAACAGCTGCTGACTGTTTTACTGACCTTTGGCGCTGCTGCTTATGTTTGGTAACCCACTCAGTTTTGCAAACTAAATTTGTTTGCATAGAGGAGTACCGTGTCGTAAACAAACACATAACATGAGTTCCGCTCCTTTGAACTCCAGTACTCATCCAGGACATGATAGAGAACAAACCCGGCCTGGCTCTCCAGTGCCAGATTGGGTCGGACTAACGACCTTCAGTACCCCGTGAGCTGGATTCTGGTGGGAACCAGGAGTGGCTCTTCCTAACTAGGTGGGCGCCAAAGGAGGGGTCGCCAAAGGGGGTGCCAAAGGAGGTGCAGCTGCCTCTGCTTCCCAACAGCAATTTGGGTCGCTCTTCTTTCTCCCACCCCGCACTGCTTGCAGGGTGGGCATTGCGAGTGATGAACGGCCAGCCTGCAGGCAGCGAGGGAGAGGAGCAAACTGAGCTGCTTCCGGGAAGCAGAGGCAGCTGCACCTCCTTCGGCGCACACACACACACACAAGCTTGTTAAGTCGAACCACTAGAGACTGCACGAGAGACTGCAGTAGAGAACCACGAGAGACTGCAGACTGGGGATCTGAGGAGTCTTGTTTAGGAAGAGATTAAAAAAACCTTTTTGCTGCTGCCGCCGCCAAAGAATCAGAAAGCCTTGAAGGATGCCTCGGAGTCCATCTAGTCCAGCCCTCTGCTTGATGCAGGAAATCCAGATGCCTGAAGACCTCCAGGGAGAGCCCACCCCCCTCCACTGCCAGTGGTTCCATTGTTGAACTGCTCACTCCATGAATACATTTCTCTCATGGAGAAGTTAAGAATCAGTCTATTACACATTTATCCTGACTTTCCTGCAGGTGCTCAGGGTGATCCACCTGGGCCTGCCCTAGGTGGAGAGACACCAACTGGCCCAAAGTCACCCAGTACATTTTGTGGCTTCGAACCCAGGTCTCCCTGAACCTACTCCATCACTAACCGCTACACCACACTGTCTCACTGCAAATCACCCTCGTCTACCAGGAGATTCCGATCTCCTTTCTGCCCACCCTGTTCAAGACCATGTGCAGGGTCCAGGGTGTGCTTGGGAGAGGTTCAGAAGAAACAGCTCCTCCCATGTGGAAGGCAGCAGAAGTTTCTGGGGGAGCTAGAGAGCAGCAATTGCCCAGGAAGGATGTTGTTTTATAGCTGCTTGCCTAATACACACAAAGGGAATTGTATATAAACTAAAGCTTCATTCAGCAACAATTCCATTCCCCCCTTCTCCTAACCCTCCTTTTTCCTTTCTGACTCCTCCCCCACACTCTTTACAGGACCCCTCCTGGGACAAATGTCCAAACAACTCAATATAAAAGATTACTGGACAAAACACAACAGATGTCTGGCAACTGAAGAAGGGGGGATGATTGAAGGAGGCAAGGCCCATGAGCTAGATAGACCAATGGTTTGACTCAGTATATGGCAGTTCCCTATGTTCCTGTGTTCCTATGCAGGGCACTTCTTCTTGCATGTGGAGCAATGGTTATGCCTCCGTCTTTGGCAACTCTGAACTGACCTGCCCACAAATAGATTTAGATTTTTGTTTAGACTGTGAGCCCTTTGGGGACAGGGAGCCATCTTATTTATTTATTATTTCTCTGTGTAAACCGCCCTGAGCCATTTTGGGAAGGGCGGTATAGAAATCGAATAAATACATAAATAAATAAATAAATAAATAGGCTTGTAGCAACTCAGAGGAACTGATTGGGGTTGAGCAGGAAGGGGAAAGGTCCACCCAGTTCCGAGTCAGGTGGGTTTCTGCCACACACCCTCTGCTCTAGAATCTTTCCCTCCAGGGGCGTCGCGAGCTTCCTGGCAGCCGGGATGCAACGTGGAACAAGAGTGCTTCCATTGGTGTATGCATGCCCCAGGCCACGCCCCGTTAACCCACCCAAAACTTCCCTTCCTAATTTCTCACCGCTGGTCCAGTTCTTGCAGTCGCCATCACGGTGGCCGCCGGCCACTGCCGAGCCATTGCTGGCAGGGCCCACCGAGCCTCAGTGCAGAGTGAGATCTGTAGGGTGGCCACCACCGTGGCCAGAAGCCGCGCTGGCTTGATGGCCCAGAGCCGGGCACGGGGCCACCACAGCTCCTGCATGGCTGTGGTGGCCAGGGGGTGAAGCAGCAGTGAGGGTGGCAAGAGGCAGTACGCTGTGGCCATCCTCCTAGGAGGAGGAAGTGCAGTTGGGGGGGGGGGAAGGAAGGAGGTCCCAGCTCTCTTCTTCCCATCATGTGAACGTGCATTCCAGCTGCAGAGCACCAGCGCCCAGTGCGGAAAGGACAGCAATGGCAGGGCGCACCCTGAGCCTTGTGGGCCCCCTGACCCTCCGGGCCTGGGGACAAATGTCCCCCCTTGTCCAACGGACGCTACGCCCATTTTTCCCTCTTCCAAACTGTGCCTCTGCCAGTTCCTGCCTTCCTTGGAGTGGACCCATGCTCGGACCTTTCGCACATGGAGCCTGCCATCTACTGGCCCTGGGCTTGGTCTGCAGGCCTTCAATGGAGGAGCCCTTTCTCAGCAGGGCTGGCCTGGCTATGAGTCACACCGGGCAGGCACTGTAGGCAACCGATTTGAGAGGGGCTGCTCTTCTCCTGCCTCCAGACTGCCAGCTCTGTGCGTCAATGAAACTGGGTGGGGTGGAGGACTGAGACTGGGGGCCATACATTTTTTTTAATCTTCTGTTTTGCTGTCGATGCAAAGATAGTGACAGCTGGCCCTGCCTGCCCCTCTGCTTTTCTTTTCTTCTCTTGCCCAAGAATTGCAGCCTCTGACGCTGAAAAGGCCAGCAAGAGTTTTGTACAGAGGAGATGTGGGTGACAAAGGTGATTGGGGGGGGGGGATAAACAGGCTGGCCCCTGAGAAGCCGGCACCAAACAGAGCCAGTGTCCTGTCCAGAGACCAGGTGGGTGGGTTAGGATGATGCCCATAGCAAACAGGTTTGGGAATGAGCTTGCCATCCTGGCAAAGCATGTTGTGAGCAGCCAAATGGCAGCTCACCCTCCTCATGAGGAGGCAAAGGAAAGCAGACAAGAGCTTGTGTTGAATCAGCTCCCAGGATCAGGCCCCCAGGGGCTCCCTCAGCCCTCCTTGCATGGGCTGTTGAGGCCAGAGTGGGCTCTTCCCCCTTCCCGGACCCCAGGCCAGCCCCACTTCCATGGAGCTCCCCTTCCCCCTCAGCCTCCTTTTAGGATGGGGGCAGCCTTGGGGAA
Source organism: Hemicordylus capensis (assembly GCF_027244095.1). Lineage (NCBI taxonomy): Eukaryota > Metazoa > Chordata > Lepidosauria > Squamata > Cordylidae > Hemicordylus > Hemicordylus capensis. The sequence continues at coordinate 14,607,311 of NC_069667.1, read as the reverse complement.
AGCATCCTTTTGAATTGCTTCCAAGAAAGACTAGGTTCAGTCACTGGAAATAATTGCTGCACTTTAGAAATCTTGAAGGATCTCAAGGATAATCCAAGGAGCATGGAAACCCTTTTTGGAGGACTCTCGGGGGAATCTGCTCCTGTTTGCTTTATCTTCTGCTTCTGACCTAATTGTGCCTGACAAAAGCAAACCTGCTCCTCTGGATGCGATGACCTCTGAATAGCGAGGAGGAGGAGGAGGAGGAGGAGGAGGAGGAGGAGGAGGAGGAGGAGGAGGAACAACTGCCAAGCAGCCTCTGCAGACCACCTCTCATCTCGCCCCTCCCCAATAGGATCTTGGATCCTGCACTTTCTCTGGAGCCACAGGAATGGGCACAAGGAGCACCACAGGCAGGAGGATGCCGGCGAGTCTGGAGGTTCACTGGGGAAGAGCAGGGTGGATCCGGGGAAGAGCTGGGCAAGATTTCCTCAACCAGCCCTGTCCTGAACTCACCCCCTGATTTGGCCCTCCCCACCTGGGACCCCACACTAGGGCGCTGCCATGATCTGGTGCCACAACAGCCCGTCCACTTCCTGCTGGTTGGCAGAGGCTGCTGCAAACACACCTTGGCTGTGCCCAGGACTGCCAGGACCCCCCCAGGTCCAGGCTGGTCTGGCCGGGCCAAGTCACCCGTGAGAGCACAGCTGGGGCAGCCCCTCTGGCATGGCCTCCCAAGGACCCTTCATACATGTCTCCACTTCTTCTCTGCCAGGCACGCACGGTCTTAGCACTGGGCCTCCTCAGCCATGCCTCCGGCTGCCAAGAGAAGCAGCACTGGGCACAGGCACTGCCTGGCAATCACAGAGGGTGGGGAGGCGGGAGGGGGAGGGGGGCAGGCTCCTGGGGGCGAGAGGCCCATTGGTGGAGGCCTGCCCAGTAATGAGCTGCATGCTGAGGAGGGTGTCCTGGGAGGGGTGAAGCGAGGAGGGGGGTGGCACCTCCCCGCAGGGTGGGACTGTCCCCTCCCACCGCTGGATCTATTGTTCTTCTTGTGCATTTCTCACAGATCTAGCAGGCTTCTGTGGGGGCCATTGTTGTGGGCATAAAGGGACTGTGTTTGCCATGCGGGCACTGCTCTACCAGCCTGCTCATTGCAGCGCTCAGCCTCCTGGGACACCTTGGACATAAAGGAGGCCTTAGAGAGCCCGGGGCCCCTCTCAGAGCAATGGGAGCAGCACCTGGCCTGGAGGGGAGGGGGAGGGGGAGGGGGAGGAGGCAACCCATGGGCCACCACCCCCAACCTCTGTCGGGTGTCTAGCATCAAAGGCACACCTTCCTTGGAGGATGTGGGGCAGCTCTCTCTGCCCTCTCTCTGGGGCAGATCAGGACAACAAATCTGTGTTATTGCTCCTCTTGTTTGTAGACATCCAAATAATTCTGATGAGTTTTCTATAAACATATTTCTTTCTGATACATATACCGATGCCTCGCATCTGGCGGCCAAATTCTGTACAGCTGCGATTAAGACCCACCCACGGTGTGTCGGAGATGGTTCATACAGGCTCTTTTGTTTTTGTTTTGTCATGTTATTCCATTTTATATTTTATGTAAGAGTTCTTAATTGTATATTTTATGTGTGTGTGTATACACACACACACGCATGCACACAGTGGTATCAATGTTCCCTTGGGGGGACTCTTGTATCTGGATTTGAACTGGCTTTGATCTTGTATCTGGATTTGAACTGGATTTGAATTTACAGAGCCAGCGTGGTGTAGTGGTTAGATTGCTGGACTAAGACCGGGGAGACCTGAGTTCAAATCCCCATTCAGCCATGAGACTAGCTGGGTGACTCTGGGCCAGTCACTTCTCTCTCAGCCTAACCTACTTCACAGGGTTGCTGTGAGGAGAAACCTAAGTATGTAGTACACCGCTCTGGACTCCTTGAAGGAAGAGCGGGATATAAATGTAACCCCACCCAAAAAACCCCACAAACTGTGTGCTGATCTTTGATCATAATAAATTGAATTGAATTGAATCTGTGCTTTTTCTGGGAGTCGCAGGGCCACCCAACCAACCTTTGTCTCCTCAGGAAGTGGTGCTGCTACCAGGCTTTGCTTCTGTCACACTCCAACTGGAGCTTGAAGCCTCCAGCCCTGGAGGTGTGAAGCCCCGCCTGGCATTGCTCTCTGTCAGTTGGAGCCCTTCCCATCAGCAGTGGGCAGGCAGAAGCCCAATGGGAGAGGGGAGGCCACTGCAGCTGGGGACCTGGCTCTGTCGTGCACACCAGGCTAGCAAGCAGCCCCCCCCCCCCCCCGATGCTGCTCTCAAGGGGCCCTCTAGGGCAGAAAGAAAAACCCCACGGAAGCCAGAATCGACCCACGCTGCCTGTCCGTGGTGTTGTGTGGGAAGCCATGGCCTTCTGAAGGGCGCCTACAGTCTCCGCCTGAACGTGACCCAGCAAGAGCAGGAAGGGGCCTTTGGTGCTTCCACAACACTGCGTGGCACCAGCAGGCTGGGAAGATGCAGGGCTTTCCAAGAGCTCTGTGTGCGCATGACTCCTGAAGAAGGCCTCTGCTCAAGATATTCGCAGAGAAGAAGGAGAGGACTATCAAGGGCCAGGATGGCGGGATGGAGCCTTCGGGCTCAAAGGCTGCCACTCTGCCTCTGGATGCCAATTGCTGGGCGAGAAGAATGGGAGGGCTGCTGCCTTCATGCCCTGCTGCTGGGGGGCTCCCTAGAAGCGTCTGGCTGACCCCCCCCCTGGGGAACAGGAGGATGGACTCCCGGGGCCTTCCTTGGTCCAGCAGGGCTCTTCTTTTCTCTTGATGCTCCTTTGGCTGTAGAAACCCGCTAACTCACAGGCAGGCAGACCAGTTCCCTGGAACCCACAGCCCCACCACCCCAAATCGCAGCCCACAGAGCAGACCCCTCCGCCCCATGGCCACCACCCACCTCCCTTGAGAGCATTGTTAGCACTTGGCGGCTCACACCCAGTGGCAACCCAGCTGCTGGGGATGGTGGAGATTGTGGCGGGCAGCCCATGCCAAGGTAAAGTGTGCTGTCAAGTTGGTGTCGGCTCCTGGTGGCCACAGAGCCATGTGGTTTGCATGGCAGAATACAGGGGTTGGGGTGGGGTTGGCCATGGCCATCTTCCGCACAGTAGGAGATGATGCCTTCCAGCATCTTCCTATATCACTGCTGCCCAATATAGGTGTTGTCCATAGTCTGGGAGAAACATACCAGCGGGGATTCGAACCAGCAGCCTCCCGCTTGCTAGTCAAGCATTTCCCTGCTGTGCCATTAGGTGCACCCAGTGGCAACTCAGCTGCTGGACTCAGTTGAGGGCCAGCAAGTGACCACACAAGCAGCAGCCACCCAGCTGTCTAGTGGAGGGATGGTGGGCGGCAGGGGCGTAGCAAGGATGGAGTGGGGCTGGGTCCTCCTGGGACAAACCCGTGCAGAGGGACTCTGCTCCCCTCCCCTTTTCTTGGGACAGGTGGGGAGGGGGAGAGTGAAGAGCAAGCTTTCTGCCTGGGGGGGAGGGGGCTTGGGACATTCCCCCCTCCCGCCTCCCCCCCCCGCCCTGTCCAATTACAGCAATGCCCCTGGTGGGAGGCTCTGGCTCTCGCACCCAATGGCAAGTCAGCTGCTGGGCTCAGTGGAGGGGGCGGTGGGCAGCCCTCATTCCCCACAGCAACCCAGCTGCTGCTGAGCATGGTGGAGGGGTGGTAGGCTGGGCAACTGAGCCCAGCAGCTGACTTGCCACTAGGTGCAATGGCCGCCCTGCCCCCTCCACCACCATGCTCACCTCCTGGGTTGCCACTGAGTGCAAGGGCCTCCCACCAGGAGCGAAGCTGTAATAGTGTGTGTGTGTGTGTGTGTGTGTGTGTGTGTGTGTGTGTGTCCCAATCCAGCTACTGAGCTCAGTGGAGGAGGGGATGGTGACAGCTCAGGAGGAGGAGGGGGCTACTTTTTACTTTCCACAACCCCCATCCCTCTGTTTTTTAAAAAAGAAAAAAGGCAGTGGCAAAGCTGCTGCAAAGCAACCAGGTTGAGGTGTGAGATGCGAAGGCACAGTAACCCCCACCCCCTGGCACACCCCAAATTTCATGTGGTGGCCAGGGCCCTGTAAGAAGTGATTGCAAAAGGGAGGGTGCTGTGAAAATAAAGCAAGTACTCGGGCCCACAGCAGACCAGCAAGGATGTCCTGGTGATTAACAGCTTCAAAAAATGGAAGAGAGGTCTGGATTCCTTTAGAGAACAGGGAAAGGGTTAATGATCAAAGGGGGTGGGGGGCTGTGGGCCTCTCTGTGGTCCCAGGCCCTGGGTCTTCTTGGCCTCTGCTTTGGAGGCCATCCAACCTGGCCACTGGAAGCAAAACTGGCAGGTCTGTATGGCAAGGCACCTTGCCTCTTCTTGGTTAATCTGCCCAATTCCAGATTTCCAACCCCATATGGCTGCATCCATGTGCTTGGATCCCTGGGAAGGGAGGGAGAGAGAGAGGGAGAGGGAGAATTGGGCAGCTCCAGCACATCCCCATTTTGAGGGCTCACATTGAAGGGTGCTTAAAACCATCAGGAATGTGAACTGGCCAAGAGGCACACTCTCCATTCATTCATTCAATCAATCAAAATTTATTTCCGTCTCTGTCCAGCCAAGCTCTCCATTCAATAAGGCTATTCCCACAGGGTGGGAAAGGCTTCGCAGAACGTGCCTTCCCCCCCGAGACAATCCTTCCATGTTGTTGGGATGCGTGGATCACACTCCCATATGATCCGCACTGCTCAGAGCACTGACCTGGCCTCCGGGTATCCCACAATTCACCACAATATGAGCATGGTGCATGGAGGGGTCCTCCCTCAGTCAGACACTCTTGCCGCCCAGCTCAGTGTATGCAGCCCGAGCATAGACACACAATCCCAGTGCCGGGGTTAAGGGTGCACTCGCACCCTTGAAGGTTAAGGGTTAAAAGTTGGGCTTATTGCCAGGGCAGCGCTGGGATTGGGCCTGATCCTGGTGGTGCACACAAGCAGCCCTACCCAGGTTGGACTTCCCTAACCTGGGTAAGGCTGCCCGCGTGCATAGCTTCAATGAGTCACAACTTCCCGAGGGGAAGCCTGTTAGTCAGTTGCAGCCAAAGCCACATAGAGACCTGCAGATTTGTTGAGGCAGATGTTTGGGCTTCTGTCATTCTATTAGTCCCAAAGATGCCCCCAGACTCCTGGTTCTGTTTCGCTAGCCCACTCTTCCACTCTGGATCTGACATTGTGAACCTTCGCGCACACATCGCAAGAAAGGCTCCAGGGAACCTTCTAGTGTCATCTACGGAAACATCTGATGTTCCTGCTGGGCCTGCTTCTTCTTCCGTGGGCCCTTGGGAGCGAGAGATGGTGGAGAGGCCTCTCCTTTGAAGGGCCTCTGCTCTCTGGCTCCAGCTCCCACCCCCTTCCCTGCACCAGAGAGGCGTGCCGTCGTTGTAGAGACTGCTTGAGCCCCAACACGCATGTCCTGAGGAGAGAGAGGCCCCCGCCCGCAGCCTTCTGTGCATAGCATTGCCGTTGTCCCTCAGCAATCATCTCCACTCCCCTGAACAAATTATTCTAGCATCACTCCTGGCTTAACCTAGCAAACAAACAAGTCCTCTTGGGCAAGCCTGGCACTCAGCAAAGTGTGGGATGTCACTGCAGCAATGGGACAAGCCGAGCATTGTTCGGTTGGTTCGCCGCCTCACCCGGCTGGAAGGGCCACACTGCCCCCTGGAGGCTGCTCTAGGACCTTCGCCTCAGATGCCCGGTGGGTGGGTGGGATGCTCTCTTGCAGCTGGGGGGCTTCGAGAGGGAAATGGCGGAGTTGCATCTGCCCTATGCAGCGGCGGGTGGGGGGGATGCCCTGGTCCTTGACTCCTGCCTCCGTGCAACTCTGTGCAACCTTGCGGGCACCGAGGCGAAAGCAGTTTGGTCCCATCGGGTGGGCTTACAAAAGGGGCTGTGAGCCTGAAAGAAGCAGGATTGTTTTGCCATGTTTTAAAGACTGGACAGTCTGCCTTTCTTGCCATACGATTACACCAAGCAGCTTACATTAAAGGAAACACGAACAGGAATGCAATGAGATGAGATGAGATGAGATGAGATGAGATGAGATGAGATGAGATAAGATAAGATAAGATAAGGATCATGTTAGCCCAGTGAAATAGTTGCAAACTGTGATAAAAAAGCCAACCCCAAAGGAGGAGACTTTTCCCATTCACTTTCCCTCTGGCCAGTGGAGCATGGATGGCCTCTACTCTCTGGATGTCTAACAGGGAGAGACATGGCTGGCTGCAAAGAAGCTCACGGATACATTTCAGAATGTAGGAGCAGCCTTTTCATGAGCTGGCGGGGGGGGTTGCGTCAGTCACCTCAGGCAGCAGGTTATTGGGACACCAGCAAGGAACAAGATAACCTTCTGCCCCCTGCTTGTAAAAAGGTGTCACCCAAGGGGGTGGCATCTGGCACCCTTCTTCAGGTGCACAGAAACCTTGAGCTGCCACTGTCTGAACCGTACTTAGGGGCCCCATCTGAAGTCTGCAGAGGATGAGGTCAGGAGATTCTGCCCTCTGTCCCTCTCCCTGAGTCCTTCTGCATGTTGGCAAGACTGCAACTGAGAACACGATTCGTCCTTTGGGGTCAGAGATGGTTCTGGCATGAGCTGACTACCGTGGTGGTTGTGGGTTGTGGGATGGCAGCAAAGGCAATGGGACAGGAGGTGGGTGCATTTGCCAGGGCAGAAGGTTGTGAGTGATGCTGAGGCAGAAGGTGGGCTGATGGATGTCCAAGTGAATGGGGCAGGGGGACCCCTGTGCAGTAAACCTGGGCTTGTGCTGTTATGATTATTCATGCCTGAAGTGCTTGCCTGACTGACGCCATTTGAAAAGCACACATGGATTTTGGGGAGACAGAGAGGCTCTTGTGCCCATGAAGTCGGGTGCCCTCTTGGTAGTGTTTACATCTCAGCTGATCTTCTGCACATTCCTCTCTCTCATTCAGCTTCCATTAGGCAGCATTTCAAGGAAGGGATCTTGCACATGCTCCATCGCCCTCCATCGCCCTCTTGTTTTTTCTCTTGTCGAACTCAAATGTTGACAGGTACTTTTACCTGGAGGAGGTGTGCTTATGCACCTCTTGAGCAAGATGCCAAGACAGACTCCCCCCAGGATTCTGACAGGTCTTTCCCTTGCAGCAATGGAGGCCTGCTCTTGTTACCCAGGTGGAAAGTTTTAAACTGGAGACGGGACCAGTGAGATGCAGTGTGCAAACTATGCACGGTGCATGGCAAAGAAATGCACATAGATGGTGCAAGGGCAAGACCAGGCAAAAGTCCAGCATAATGGCAGAACATCTCTTTTTGCACCAAGCTAGGCATTCTGCTGCTGCTGCTGCTGGAGTATAGCCCACCCATCTGGGGGCTCCATCATAGGAACATAGAAACATAGGAAGCTGTCATATACTGAGTCAGACCATTGGTCTATCTAGCTCAGTATCGTCTTCACAGACTGGCAGTGGCTTCTCCAAGGTTGCAGGCAGGAATCTCTCTCAGCCCTATCTTGAAGATGCCAGGGAGGGAACTTGGAACCTTCTGCTCTTCCCAGAGCGGCTTCATCCCCTGAGGGGAATATCTTGCAGTGCTCACACATCAAGTCTCCCATTCATATGGAACCAGGGCAGACCCTGCTTAGCTATGGGGACAAGTCATGCTTGCTACCACAAGACCAGCTCTCCTCATCCAGTTGTGGCTCAAGACCTCTGTGCACCTGAGGCAGAGTGCCAAATGTCCCCCTTGTGCACACCCTCCTCCCCCTCATTGCATGCTGGGCTCTGGCTCTGGCTAGTACATCTTGGCTATACTAGAACAGATATCCAGCAGCAGCACCCAAGGTCTCTTGGGCCCCCTGTTGATCGTAGCATCCTCTCTGCTTCTAGGGAACTCCCAGCCTCCACGCAACTTCTACAGCCACCCCGGCAAAGGCTCTCTACCCCAAGCCTTGAATGCATCTCCCAGAAAGCAACACAGTCTCCATTCTTTCTATTGCCCTAGGAACCTTCCCATCCTCTTGAGCCATGGACTCTCAAGCCTTGGTTGTCCCTCTGTCCGTCAATGGCTTCCCAAAGAGATTCCAAAGCCAGGTCTGCTTGGGCTCAGAGAAGCCTTTTGCTGTGTTGTCGAGTTGTATCTCAGCTGTCTGTCGGTGCCCAGCAGCTGAAACTGCCCTCTTGGTGGGCCCTTCCTGCTACAGGCTGGATGTATAGGAACCCGTGGTTGGTGCCAGTGTGAGTTACACTTTCAACGTTCGGCTGGCACTGCCATGGATATAGAAGCTATAAGACAAGAGGCCCACAACGGCCAAGAACAATCCCTGCCGAAAAATCAAGCTCATTCAGATGATATCACACTACCTGGATTCCAAAGAGCAGGAACAAATGAGGGACAGAAGGCTCAGGAGATGACTCACACAAATCAGCCAGGCTGCACCTCAAAAGTTCATTAGCCCATCCCTTCCTGGCCTGTATGCCACAATAAATGCAATGGCTCTAATCATTCCCCACTTCTCCCCTTCCTATCCAGGAAGAGTTTCCAGAAAGCACCAGACTTGAAGCAAGCCACTCACAGTTCCTTCCCACACAAAACTCTTGTGGGAGAAAAGTTGGCAAGGAAAGGCAGCAGAGCGAAGGAGAACGGTGCACACACAGAGCCACACACACACCCTGTCCAGATGAGGGTTAAGCGGGAAGGGACAGTGTGAGGAGGAGGAGCAGGAGAAAGGGGGGGCTGTCCCTTTAAGGAGGTTGGCCGTCCACCCGAGAGCCCTTTTCTTTGCTGGAGGACAGGACAAGGCAGAGCTATCCAGAGGCAAGCCGAGGAAGCAGAGCTATCCAGAGGCAGCAACCAGGGATTGTTCTGGCCAGAGAGGTGGGGAAAGAACCAACAGTAGCTTGACTTGCATCCCAACGCAATGGGTGAGTTGACAGACCAAAAGAAACTTCTAATACTAGTTGGTGTGCGATGCTAATACTCAGGGTGTTTTGCTCCACTGAGAAAAGCTCAGAGCAAAACCTTTTCTTTATTTGGCAAACACCCCACTGATCACCACTTTCCCCTTTCGTAGAGGCTGTTGGGCTGAAAGGGCCATTCTCTTTCCTCCCAAGCACTGGAGTTGTTTGCGGGGCAGAGCCCGAGTAGTCGCATGTCCTTCGGGCAGCCGGGTGGGTCAGCAGCCCCTCCAGCCCCAAGTGAAAGATTCCTGCCCTGGACAGACTCGCTGACCTGCTTCTCTGGTGCGCTGTGCCAGGCCCACCTGGGGAGGTCTGCTCCCGTGCTGAGTCAGGAATGGGCCAGTCACTGGATGGAAATGACTGTGCTGGTTAGAGGAACTAGCTGGTGTGAGAAGGATAAGGGTGATGAGGATGCTGGAACTCTGCATTTGTTATCCTGGACGCCACATAATCCAAACGGATATGACAGTGGGAGTGAGGGTTCTGGCTTTTTGGTCTAAAGATCAGAGGTTGTTTTTTAATTAAATGGATCATCGTGATGATTCAGGGGAGAGTGTCTCTACCAAGAGCGACTCTGATGCAGGAGAGCAGATTTAGTTGAAACGTTAGACAAACCTCCTTGTTCCAGACTAGCCGTTAAGGAGAGCAAGAGGCCCAGCCAGGTCAGGGGATGCTCTCTGGCATTTCAAGGAGAGGCACCACTGGATGCAGATGCTGCCGGAGGACAAAACGAGACTTATCCCCTTTGCTAGGCAGGGTCTGCCCTGGTTTGCATTTGAATGGGAGACCACATGTGTGAGCACTGTCAGACATTCCCCTTAGGGGATGGGGCAGCTCTGGGAAGAACACCTGCCTGCTTGCATGCAGAAGGTTGGCATCTCCGAGAGAGTGGAGAGAGACTCCTGTCTGCAAGCTTGGGGAAGCCCCTGCCAGTCTGTGTAGACAGTACTGAGCTGGATGGACCCATGGTCTGACTCAGTATGTGGCAGTTTCCTATGTTCCCATGCAGATCGTCATCTGCCTGCTTCTTCCTACCTAGAACTATGACCCACCCACAGCTAGATGTTCGAGAGAAGCAAGATGTTCATTTAGCCAGTGTCCCATCCTGCTATGACAGGGAGGGGCCATCACCCAGTGGTAGTTCAGCCTCTGGCAGCATCTCCAGGTCGGACTGGGAAGCCCAATCAGCATAGACAGTCCTGGCCTTGAGGGACCAGAAGGCTAAATATGTCCACCTTCCTTCCAGGAATTCATTCTCTCTCTCTCTCTCTCTCTCTCTCTCTCTCTCTCCATCACCTATCTAGCTCCACCTACCCTCTGCAGGTCAGTGTTTTGTTCTCTTTACAGCCCTAAAAAGAAGCCTCTTTCTGGACCCTCATTCAGATAAGATGCAGCTCCAGCTGCTTTGGGGCTGTTTTGGTCCTTCTGAGTGGGCATGGAGGGTCCCCAAAGAGAAGAACCATCAGGCTAAGCAAAATCACAGAAGATCTTTAGGTTCATGTAGCTGGCTGTAAACACCAGCCCTGAAGTCAGTGGTAGCAATGGCATTTCCTTGTGGAATTCTAGGGGCTCCTGGGCTCCTTTGGTCTCATTTCTGCAAGGCTGGAGCAAAAAGGGTCCAGAAGGACAACATAAAATGACAATGTGCCCGGCTCCCAGTTTTTTTTGAGGAGGAGGAGTCGTCATGAGCAGTAAACATCAGCAACCTCCCTGGAGGGAGGGGCAGCTGCTTGGGGGTAGAAAGCCCCTGACGTGCATGTCCCAGGATTGTTGCTGCCAGTCAGAGTGGACAAAAATGAGCGAGAGAGCACAAAGGTCTGACTCGGCTGAAGGCAGCTGTCTATGGGGTCTGCCTAATTCCACTGGCAGTTCCACTCCAGAAAGAGCTTTCATCCAACAAGCAAATGGGAACCCCAAGAGCTGAGAGGCTTCTCCTGTTTTAGTCACCAGAGGGCTTGACTACACCCTTCCCATCTCAGCCACTGCAAATACCTGGCCCAACATCCAGGTACTTGCTCTGCACAACTCCTGGTACTTGCTCTGCACAGGGATGCTGTTGGATCAGACACAGGACAGGCTGAGGAAGAGGATGGGAGCTGGCCGTGGCCTGACACAGGGGGAGCCCCACCCTCACCCCCACCGCCCCAGTCACTCCCTGGCATCTCCATGCCATGTTCCAGGTAGCAGCTCAGGAAGCGCCTCACTCTGCCTATGACACGCCTGGTGAGTGGGCCGTTCAGGCCGAGAAGGTCTGACTTGGTGAAAGGCAGCATGGCATGTCCGGACAGCTCCTTGTCTTAGCCGCTGTGCCCAATGCCCAGAGGCGCCAGCTGGCTTGAGGAGGGCTGGAGAGAGGCCCAAGGGTGATTCCAGACCGTGGGGGGGAGGGGGGGGAAGCAAGCACCTCCCCCCAAAAGTGGCTCCCCCCCCATTTCTGTTTCAGAAATCTAACGTGTGGGACACAGCTTGCCCAACCTTGAATGCATTTTGCCCCTTCTGTCCCACCCCTATTTTGTTTCTGTTGCCGTAGGGTTGCCATATTCTGGCTTTCCACATCTGAGTGCCTAATTTGCATATTATGTAGATTGGCTTGAAAATCATTTTTGAGCAGAAGAGTGACTGCAGGTTTTGCTCTATAACTCTGCTTCTACAAGGGCTAGAGCTCTTCTTCTTCTTCTTCTTCTTCTTCTTCTTCTTCTTCTTCTTCTTCATGAAAGCTGGAATCTGGGCAAATCTGGGTGGGCTAAGCAATCTGGGTGAGATGCTTAAAATACGGGTGAAACTCAGAATTCTGGGGGGCATGGCCCTACACTCTATGTTATGCCCCAACACTCTATGTTGCCGGCCGCTGCTGAAGGGGCCTCCAACACAATCCTGCAACACCACCGGACCCATTTGGGCTGTGTCCGCCACATCTCTCCTTTCCCCACTCCTTGTCTCCTGGGCTGGCATGCTCTCTCTCCCTCTCCCCCCCCACCGTACCTATTCCACCTGCCACCCACCAACCCCCAAAAAGAGAGAACTTAAACAAAGGCAGAAGGAATAGGAGAACGGCACTGGTGTGACCCATTCAAGTCTCTGTCCCACTCTGTGACCCCCATGCAGCTCCTGACGCCCCACTGAAGTCAGAACAGCCATCTAGAGCTTGTTCAGCTTGTCAGCCTTTTTGCAGGGGTAGACCCGCCCCCCCCACCTAAAATAAAGAGCTACTTCTTCACCTGTGAGAATTCCATCCCGTTTGCAGGGATTTTCCCGGGAGATGGGGGTAGCACATCTTTGAGGATGTCCTCAGAGGCTTTTCCTCTACTGTGAGGCTAGCTGGGGCCTACTCTTTATAATCCGAATCCCCATCAGCACCCTTGAGTGGTTGAGACTTTGCTTGCCTTCCTTCTCTCCTGTGGCCAGCGCTTGTCCTTCACCCTCCTCCAAGGAGACACACACACAGGAAGCTCTGGGCTGGATGTTCAAACAGCTTCATCCGGGATGTGGGACACCCAGAATGGGAGCCCTGCACTACTAAGCGTCCCCCCAGATTGTTCTCTGTAACCACAAAGGCTAAAAACGTAATGTTTTGGAAAATGAAAGAGGCAATATCTGTTTGGGCCCCCCTGCAAATGCAGCCAACTCTGAGAAGCAGCACAGCGACCCTTGGAGGCGTGCAGCAAGGCTGATTGCTCGAGGGAGACAAAACTGGGGCAGCCTGCTGCTGTTCGGGAGGAAAGGAAGAGTTCTCCTTCCCTGCATCCCCTCCCACTCCCGGCTGAGGTCTCATTCACACCTCCTCACCCCCTCCCACTGGAGGGGCCTCGGCTCCAGTCTGAGCTGGAGAACAATCACAGTTGCCTTGGCAACCAGACAGGGATCTTCACTCCGGGAGGATGCTGAGACTCATTCCTGGGGCTTTGGGGGAACCTGCTGAATGAAGGGGAGGCAGCAGCTGAGAGGTAGAGGCAGAGGCGGCCCATTCCTGAGCAGCCCAGGTGTGCCCAGGGAGAGGCTGGGGTGATGGGGGACGGGTGGAGTCTCTTGTCTGTCCTTTAAGACACTCTCCATATAGACTTAGCAATCATTATTATCCCATTAAGCCTTGGCTGTGCAGGGGCGGGGAAGTGCTCAGCTCAGCAGGCAGACCCCCCTGAGATGCTGCAGGAAGCCTCTGCAAGGAGGTCTGCCTTCTCTTCCTTCTGCCTCTTCACCAAGAGGGCATGCCTGCAAACCTGAGCAATGGAGAACAGATGCAGAAGGCAAGGCGCTGGGAACTTCCCTCCCAACCCCTACACAGGCCATTGGGTGGTAGACCCAGCAGGGCACCCAGGTAAATTCTGTGACCCAAGTCAGCTTTAGGTCCTAGGTGACTTGGACCTAAAGGCCTTGGAGCACCCCCACCCCTGCAAGTTAAGCATCATCCCCCTACACTGTGGCCCACGCAGTATTTTCAACGTGGGTTCTTGAGGGCGCAAACAGCAACTGAACTCACAAGAATATAATAATATAAAACAGGTCTATTGATGCATTAACAGAAACATTCCAACACACCACGTAACACAGCCCCATCCCACATCTTTCTTTTCCCACTCCCCACTGTGTCTCCAAAGCAGAGGTCACAGGTCACAGTCATGCTCAACCACCTGGGACAGACTAAAGAGGATTTGTGGGGCCCAGGGGGTGTGGGGTGGAAGCCCTGGACTTTGGCCTGGGGTAAGAGCACCTCTGGGTAGATCAACAGAAGGGCTGCTGAAGGTGTGGGGCAACCTCAGTAGCCAACAGCCTGGGATTCTGTAGGCGTCAGGTAGAGGTTTCCAGGGAATCCACTGCCCAGAGAGCAGCCCTCTTTGGAGAGGGTTCTCCTGCTCCTGCCACCCACAAAAGCTTCTCTAGAGCTTTCCTGAGAATAATAAATAAATATTATTTATAAGAATAAATAATAATGATGAGCTTGGAGCCTCACACCCAGATTCAGAGAGCCGAAGCCTCTCCCTAAGGCCAAATATTCTGCTGTGTCTCCAGTCCGTGGAAACCGGTGGGGCCCTTGGAGGAAACTGGTAGGGCCCATCTTGAGCTGCATGCAAAAGAGCTGCCAGGCACAAGGGACCTTCTCATGCTGAGGGGCACTCTGGCTCCGAGTCTGACTTCAGAACTGCAAAGTCCTAAAGCAGCTACTCCTCACCCTGGGGTTTCCCTTCCTGCCACTGCATCTCAGGGCTGCTAGAGGACACTGTGGATCCCCCTAAGTGGAGAGGAGAGCTGGTCTTGTGGTAGGAAGCATGACTTGTCCCCTTAGCTAAGCAGGGTCTGCCCTGGTTGCATATGAATGGGAGTCCAGAAGTATGAGCACTGCAAGATATTCCCCTCAGGGGATGAAGGAGCAGAAGCTTCCAAGTTCCCTCCCTGGCTTCTCCAAGATAGGGCTGAGAGAGACTCCTGCCTGCAACCTTGGAGAAGCCACTGCCAGTCTGTGAAGACAATACTGAGCTAGATAGACCAATGGTCTGACTCAGTATATGGCAGTTTCCTATGTTCCTATGATCCCCCTAAGTGGGCAGGGAAGAGGGGTTTGCCCTGCTCCTTTCCCTACTCAGGGCCCCTCAGAGAACGCAGCAGCAGCAGCATCCAGAAGCGGGTGGAGAGAGCTCTGCACTTGACCGCTGGGCTGCAGCCAGCAACCTGCTCCCCCATTATGGCCCTCCCTCCCAAACTCCTCCTGACACTGTAAGAGCGCACAAGTCCCTTTGGGTGCATACCTTCTTGTTAGGAAACGTCCCTCGTCTGAGAACAAGCAGACAATTTGTTTCTGCCGCCACAGCGCAAACCAGCGGAGCCACAGAGCCCTGCTGGATTCGATCAAAGTCCTGCAGAAGGACTAGTTACCTGGTTCTTCCTCTTCTCACAGCGGGCAAGCTGGCAACTAGAGGTGTCAATGGGGAGCAGCAGGACACAGCCCCTCTGCAGTGTTGCTTCCCGCTGAAGCTCTCCTCCTGAAGGTCCCCTCGAGCTCTCCCCCTCCCCTTCCTCTTCCTCCTTGAATTTGCCTTCTCTCCTTTTAGAGAGAGACTCTCGTCCCACCCCACCCCACCCCGCCACCTGGCAGTAAATGCCACAAATCAGGGAGGAAGGTGTGTCTGTCCTGAATCTGCTGCCCAGTCTGCTGAACGGGATGACCCATGCTCTCCGAGCGGGAGGGAAGCAGGTGCTCTGTGTGCTCCGTTTCCCCAGCCCACCGTGCAGCATATAATAGGGCAAGGGGAGGCAGTTGTCTGGGGGCCCTCTGCCTTGGGGGGGCCCCCCAGAGGCAAGTCACATGACTGACTCCCCCAGCCACGCACCCGCCCGGGCTTCTTTTAGTGGTATGCATCCTCCAAAATTGATGTGAAGGGGGGGGCATTTTAAAATCTTGTCTCTGGGCCCCCTCCAACCTTGCTACGCCCCTGGTCCCAGCTGGCACAAGGCTCCCCAGGGAGAGCTCCCCACCCTGAAGCCTCTTTCTGCATCTTCTAGGAAGAGGCCTGCCCCTCTTGTCAAGACCTTTGCCCCATCCAGAGGCTGCTGAGGACACCCAGGGCTCACGTTTGTGGGAGCAGCTGTTTGGGAGGGGCCAGGAGGCTCTCTGGTTCCCTCCGAAAGAGACCCTCCCTGCTCCTAGGGAAAGGGCTGGGCCATTCCTGGGCCCCCAGACAGGGAGGAAGGTGCCATTCCCAGGGTCCTCAAAGCCCTCCTGGGAGGCATCCTAGCCGAACGGCGGCCCTCTGGGGGCTCCTCCCCCTGTCCTGTACCAGCCAGGGCTGCTCTCGGCTCGCTCTCTTGGCTCCCAGGGACTCATCAAGGGCGGCTCTGTTGCTGTGGGCGGGAGCCAAGCCAGCAGGGCTGGGGTGGGAGGCTGGCCGGAGCTGTGGAGAGGCCGGGAGCCAGCCTCGGAGGCTCATCTCGGTGTCTCGTGCCCATTGTTCCGCCTCGGGACACAAGGCTGGGGATTGTGTGCAGACAAGGGGCCCTTTCTCGCCTCGCTTTCCCCAAATGTCCTCCCCCCCTCCTCTCCCTTCTGCAATTCCAGCACCCCGGATTCCTGGTGTGCATGGAGGGAGTGTTCAGCCTCCACGCAGTGCCAGAGCCCTGGCCGCCAGCGGGGACAGGAGACACCCGGGCAAGCGGCTGAGCCAGAGTGGGCCGGGCCGGTGGTGGTGGTGGTGGTGCACAATTGGCTTTGTGCTGCAGCTCATCCCACTTGTGGCCGTGGGCATGAATTGCCCCCTTAGCTGAGCAGGGTGTGCCTGGGCTTGCATTTGGATGGGCAACTACATGTGTGAGCACTGGAAGATATTCCCCTTAGGGGATGCCAGCAGGCAGATGCTCAGTGGAAGAACAGTGAAGGTCACCGGTTCAATCCCTGGCAGCACCTCCAAGTAGGGCGGGGAGAGACGCCGGCCTGAGGGCCTCTGCCTGTCAGTCTAAACAAGACTGAGTTGGATGGACCAAGGGTCTGACTTGGTATCAGGCAGCTTCTTGAGTGCCTAAGTGCAACGTGACATCCTCTTTGCTGGGGTCTGTGGTGGGATCAACAAATCAGCTTTGATTTGTGAGGGGCAAAGGACCCCGACCGGGACACACCTTCTTCCTTCCTGCCTGGCCAGGAGGTGCAGAACCAAGCCCGGCACCATGTGAGGAGCACAAGGAACCCCCAGAACACAGACAGGATCAGTGGGCTGAGCAAAGCTCTGCAGACATCAGTGGTTGGCAGGAGACTCTTTGTGATGACAAGTCTCTCCTGCATGGATGGGTCTCAGGGTAGGATTCTCAAGTGGTCTCCCATTCAGGCGCTGACCAGACCTACACCTGCTTAGCTTCAACAAGGGAGCTGCTGCATGCATCAGGCGCCCTCGGGCCATCCTTAAGGGTTTGAGTGAAGCAATGGACAGGAGAACCCTTGTCTGCTGTGGGGATGGCATGTCCAGAAGAGGTCCATTTCAGGGAACAACCTGGAAGAAGGCAGGCAGGGACAAAGGGGAGAGGACCCTGCAGAAGTGCCCTTCTCAAGAAGTCTGAGTGCAGCTGTTTCAGAGAAGGGAACTGTTTGGAAAACTGCATTCCATTCTGGAGACTAGAATGGAAGATAAGACAGAGGGATGAGGAAGGTGAGGAAGGCTCACAGCAGCGGCAGCAGAAGTGGAAGGAGCTGAGTTGAGGGGCGCTCAGCTGTCTGCATGAGGGAGGCTGGCATCTCCACTGAAGAGATGGGTGCAATGAGAGGCCCTGCTGTCCATGACTGCCAAGTATCCGGAGTATGCATGATCCTCATGCACGTGCTTCTCACTTGAGCGCCGATTGCATAGGGCACATGGCAAACCCCATGCTTGGAAGCATTTCTCTTAAGCATGGCCGACCATTTGGTGTGTGAGCACAAACCTTTCTGAAGTGGGGTGAGTTTATAGGCAGGCCAAGAAGGCAAGATGCTTCCTTTCTGATGACTGTAATCTGTAATGTTGTATCCTGATCATGTTCTGCATAGCTCTGTGAGATCGTATAGGAAGGTTACTCAGTGCTGGGCGCCGGAGGTCAAGAACACTGAGGACCCGCCAGGAAGGATTCAGAGAAGAGCTGGGAGGCTGGTCAGCAGGGCTGACCATAGGGCAGGGTGACTGCCCAAGATGAACCTGCTCTTTGGAGGGGCCTTGTGCACTTGCTAGCACCATTAAAATGAGCTGGAAGGGGCCCTGCACTGGCTGATTTGCCCCAGGATTTGCCCCCAAATCATCACTAGATGATTTGCCCCACTCTGCCAGGGCTCTCTAAGGATGTCCTGCTGGTCAGGCTCCAGTAGACAAGGAGCTATTGTGAGGAGGAGGAGGAGGAGGAGGGGGAGGAGGAGGAGGAGGAGGAGGAGGAGGAGGAATACTACAAGGAGGAGGTTAGGAACATAGGAAGCTGCCATGAGTCAGACCATTGGTCCATCTAGCTCAGTATTGTCTATTCAGACTGGCAGCGGCTTCTCCAAGGTTGCAGAGCAGGAATCTCTCTCAGCCCTATCTTGGAGATGCTGCCAGGGAGGGAACTTGGGACCTTCTGCTCTTCCCAGAGTGGCTCTATCCCCTAAGAAGGGGAATATCTTACAGTGCTCACACATCAAGTCTCATTCATATGCAACCAGGGCGGACCCTGTTTAGCCAAGGGGACAAGTCATGCTTGCTACCACAAGGTTCATTGGCATACCCCTAATAGCGGAAGGGTGTCAGGAGGAAGGGGAACCAACTCCAAACCAGAGCATTCCCCTTGCATGTGTGGGGCTGGAAAACACCTTCCATTGCCTGGGATCCAGAGAGCTAGTTCAGGGCTAGGCTGACCAACGGAACCAGGATGAGGCAGCCTCTTGGGTGGATCCTTTTGTAGAAGGTCCCATGTTCAAGCCCCAGCATCTCCAGTTAAAGAAGTCTGCAGGGAGCAAGGCTGGGAAAGACCTTGAATAGCGGCTGCCTGTCGGCGCAGACCTCACAGGATGGGTTGGCCCAGTGGTCTGACGCAGCATGAAGCAGCCGCCTCCTCTGTCCCTCTGCACCGTGATGGATCACACTGCCCGCCCCTGTAGGCCATGGAGGTGTGGACCCTGGGGGCACGGTCCC
The DNA here is from genome assembly GCF_027244095.1 of Hemicordylus capensis. NCBI lineage: Eukaryota > Metazoa > Chordata > Lepidosauria > Squamata > Cordylidae > Hemicordylus > Hemicordylus capensis. Next base: position 14,588,689 of record NC_069667.1, on the reverse strand, counting down.
CCCATGAATGGCTCAGAGCCCCAGATCTCATCATCCACCCCCCTCCTCCAGGACCTCTTGCACAAAGGCAGTGCAGCCGCGGAGGCACCTGCGCAGAGCAGGGGAGGAGAGGGCTCTGCTCTGCTGCTGCTTCCTCCACCTTCAGAGGGGCTGCATTATTAGAGACTTTAGGAAGCCTATGCCATTATTTCTTGAGGAGTTCAGTTCTCAAAAGTGGGGCTGTGGTTCCAGGGCCCAGATCTTCTATCCCTGCCTGCTGGACAGCTCCATGATGTTACTTCATGTGGGCGGAGGGCGGGGCGGAGAGCAGGGTTTGGGGTCGCTCAGGGCTCAGAGCAAGAAGGACCAAGAAGCACTGCGGAGGCCATGGCACCCCACCCCGCTGCCTCCTGAAGCCCTGCCAGATGTCCAGCTCCTGCCAGTCCCACACCCTGCTTGCAGGACCAGGAGGGGGAGAGGAGGGCTGGGGAAGAGACTCGCCATTGTTCTCGGAGTGTCTCCTCCTGCCCCCTCCCGCACATCCCACCCCACCCCCCGCCGGGAGCAGGGAGAAGACCGATGAGTTTATCCCAGCCTGGTGGTGGGGAAGAACAAACTCGCCTTGTCCTTTGTGGTGCCAGAGAGGGAGCAGCACAAGCTGTAACCTTGACCCCTCATTCCTCAGGGGGCCAGAAAAACACCCTGGGGAGGAGGAGGAGGAGGAGGAGGAGGAGGAGGAGGAGGAGGAGGAGGAGGAGGAAGAGAGTGGCTGGGGAGAAGAATCCCGCAGAAAGGGCTGTGCACAGGGCACCCCAAGGCAACAAGGCAGGGTGGGAGAGGCAGGAATGCTCTGGGCCAAGGCGAGGGAGGGGCCACCCAGAAACCCCCCCTCCCCGCTCTTGCTGCCAGAGGAGCAAGCCCCAGCCAAGGCAGCTCGTTCAGGGAGGGCCCAGGGGCGTGTCACGCTGTGCTGAGCATTCTCCGGTTTACTGTTGTATTTCTTATAATATAGATAATGTTAGTGAGGAGCCTGAGCCAAAACCCCAGAGCCAAACACCTCCACAAACTTCGGGTCCTCAGAATCCAGACCTGGAGCCAGTTCCACAACCAAGTTTGCCAGGTAGTCCTTCTCTCCGTGATCTGCACCCTTCCAAAGCCAGAGCCAAACACCGATTTCTTCCCTGCAGGGTCCAAGCTGCCCCCCCCGCCCGCCCCCGCCCGAGCTGCCCACAATAGCCCCGAGGCAGCCACATGGACCTGCTTCTGAACAGGGTGGGGGCTCAGCATTGGCTTCCAGGTGACCTCCGTTCATCGTTCCTCCCCATCCTGACTTGGGTCTGTGGAGACCCGCTCTTTCAAAGCCACTGAAGGCAGGGAGCTTGAGCATTGGGCGGTGGGGGGGTGGGATGGGGGGAGTTGCCAAGTGGTGGTGGGCCTTGGCATCTCACTAAGCTCAGCCACAGGTGAATGGTTTGGTCTTTCTGCTGCCCGCCCCCAAGGATGGACCTACCCCATCATGAGGACAGGTTGCTGGGCCAGCCAGCTCTATACAATAAATGGTTTGTGTGTATGTGTGTCGGGGTGTGTGTGTGCGCCTGTAGGGCTAGCTTAGAGTTGCCATGCCCCCCGAAATTCCGAGTTTCACCCAGATTTTAAGCATCTCACCCAGATTGCTTAGCCCACCCAGATTCACCCAGATTCCAGCTTTCATTTTTTTTTTTAAAAAAGCTAAGCTCTAACCCTTGTAGAAGCAGAGTTATGGAGCAAAACATGCAGTCACTATTTGGCTCAAGAATTATTTTCAAGCCAATTTACATACGATGCAAATTGGGCACCCTATTTGGAAAGCCAGAATATGGCAACCCTAGGCGAGCTGAGGCAAGCAGGCAGCAAGCTGTGTTTCAGGTCCTTTGCCAAGAGCTTTTTCAGATGGCGACTTTACCACGACCTTACTTTGGCAGGGTGGGTGTCTGTTATTGGACAGATTTACCCCCAAGTCCGTGTGATATTTCAGAGAGCACTTCACACACGACTCAGGTTTCTCCCTCCATACTGGAACCTAGCCTGATTTATGCCCATGGTTAAAAACAAAATCTTCTTTTTGTGTCGGAGTATCTGTTATGTCCCAAACTCGCAGGAAACCCACTGCTGTCTGAAAAGCCTTGCGGACTCTCTTTAGGGGATCATACTCCAGCTCCAGCTCCTTAGAAAGCAAAGCAGCATCACACTTGAACTAGCAGCACCATCCCTCATGCCTGATTTATTGGCTGGAAGGCCCAGTCTAGGGAGTTGCCACTGTTAAAGAAAGTCTTTGGGATGTTTTTTTGGGGGGGGCACCCTTGAATGCAGCTTCTCCTACAGGGCTGATGCCTTGCACTGCTCGCTGTGTGTACACACCTGTGTGAGGGGGGCTCTCCTCATGCCGAGATGTCCAGGAAGCCACCAATGGTGTCAATTTGGGGCAGGGGTCTTCCCTCACCTGTGGCACTTCTCCTCCTGACCATACAAGCTGGTCATACAAGCTGGATCCATTTTCACTTAGAAGTCCAGACAAGAAGCGAAGAAAGGATGGTTTGCCTGGCCAGCTAGAAAATGGTGGCTTAGTCAAAATAAAATAAAATAAAATAAAAGTCCCTTCCGCAGAATTTATGAAAATCCCAGTCCTAAATTCATTTCCAGATCAGTCCTAACAGTCATGATAATATTGGACCTGAGTCCTGAGTGATGGGGCTGGCCTGAGAAAGGTGAAACCTGAATGGAAACACTCCTCTCTCTCTCTCTCTCTCTCTCTCTCTCTCTCTCTCTCTCTCTCTCTCTCTCTCTGCAGCCAGCCTCATGAAAGGAGGTCTCAGCCTGGCTGTGCCATGTGGAGGTGGCCTCCTGCCTGCTCCCCCACCCCACTAAAACCAAAATGGAGTTCTCCAGGAGGTGACCCTCTTCTCCCTGTGTTCACCGATCTAGGGCTTCCTTTTGGACAGCCAAACCCCAGCTGGATTTCCTTAGCCAAGAGACGGGATGAGCGTTTAGCTCAACAGAAGTGCAGCTTTGTAATCAGGGGAGGGGCTCATACTGTGGAGCATTGTCCTCCCTCCCTGTTTGACTCACCCTCCTCTCTCCCCCTTGCTCCTTGGCTCTTGTGCTTTCTATTGACTCCCCGCCCCCACTTTGTTTTCTCTCTGCAAGGCAATGTGTCGGGTTTTCTGCTGCTCCTGCTGACAGTCTCTCTCTCTCTCTCTCTCTCTTCTGCCCCCCAGGTTTGCTAGACTGCTGTGCAAGATGCCTCATCGGGGCACCCTTTGCCTCCCTGGTTGCCACCGGCTTGTGTTTCTTGGGGGTAGCACTCTTTTGTGGTTGTGGGCATGAAGCCCTCACTGGCACTGAGCACCTGATCGAGACCTACTTCTCCAAAAACTATCAGGATTATGAGTATCTGATCGATGTGTAAGTATCTTCCCTGCGGTGTCAGTGCTGCTCACACACACCCTTCCACCCACCCACCTCCCCACTTGCACTTAAGCCCTGGCAATCAGAGTGTGCCCCTGCCCCATGCTTGGACTCCAAGCCTCACCTTGGAGTGTGTGGCCTGAATCCTCAGGACCACATTCAAGGGGTCCCCCCCCCAACAGGACATGCCTTGGCATGACACTCCTCAATGGACACAGGTGCTTCAGGTACTAAGCTGGATGGTGCACTCTGCTCGCTCGTGGGGAGCCCCCTACAATGTTTCCCAGCATTTTTTGGACCCCTGTCCAGTGTTGCCTGTAACACAGGGATTTCCCGATGTTGTTGACTTCAGCTCCCAGAATCCCCAGCTGCAATGGCCTTTGGCCGAGGATTCTGGGAATTGTTGTCAACTACATCTGGGAATCCCTGCTACAGCGTACACTGCACCATGTTCATCTATCTGCTACCAAGACCCTCTGCCATGTAGAAGCAGCCCCATTGTGCAAGGGCTCTTGTGGCACATGCTGAGGTTATTATGTGTATCTTGGCAGGAAGGACCCTCCCTCATGTTTCGCTTTAGTCTGTGTGTGTTGTCTGATCCTGAAGAGGCCTTACACTGGTACTTTTGGTAGCTTTGGAGCAGTGTTCCCTGCAACAGGGATTCCCAGATGTTGTTGACTACAACTCCCATAATCCTCAAAGGCCATTGCCACTGGGGAGCCTGGGAGTTGTAGTCAATAGTATCTGGGAATCGCTGTTACATAGAATGCTGCTCTCCAGAGTTGAAGGAGCGATGAAGGAGGAGATCTGGTCTTGTGGTAGCAAGCATTAATTGTCTCCTTTGCTAAACAGGGTCTACCCTGGATTGCATTTGAATTGGTGACTACATGTGTGAGCACTGTAAGATATTTCCCAGAGGGGAGGGGATGGCTCTGGGAAGAGCATCTGCATGCAGAAGGTTCCAGTCCAAATTCCTTCCCTGGCATCTCCAGATAGGGTTGAGAGAGACTCCTGCCTGTAACATTGAAGAAGCTGCTGCCAGTCTGGGTAGACAATACTGAGCTAGATGGACCAATGGGCTGACTCGGTAGAAAGCAGCTTCCTATATTCCCAATTATCATACCTCCTTCCATTCTAGAGAGCTGGTCTTGTGCTAGTGAGCATCAATGGTCTCTTCTGCCAAGCAGGGGCTGCCTTAGTGTGCATTTGGATGGGTGACTACACCTGAGAGCTGTTAGAGATTCCCCTGATATCTCCTCATCACAGGTTGTGGCTGCCATTGGCAAAGGGAATCCTTCCTTCCCCCTCGTCTCTCCCTCTCCCACTGCCTGTCCAACTTCAGGAGCTCTGCAGAGGTCCTGGCAAGATGAGAACAGCCAAGGCCCAAATGACCAGGACCGTAGCCAGCTCCCCATGGCCTGCAGGCAGCTGTAAATAGCAACGAAGAATGTTACCCCAGCAGCTGCTTGGAGCCACTGAGGGTCTTTATAGCACAGCAGTCCGGACGTAGCCTTTAGGTCCACCCTCCCAGGAGATTGGTTGCTGTGCCCTCTTCCTTGGGAAGAGGAGGCCTCCTGCTGTCCCTGTCTGCAGGATGGTGGCAGGGTGCCGTGCATTGCAGAGAGTTCCCCACGGGGCCAGAAGAGAAGGACCAGGTGATGCTTCCTCCTTGCTAGCTCCTGCTACTCCTCTCATGTGGGTGTCTCTGGCAAGGAAGGGATTTGCAGGGCTCTCTGTGGGCATGGCTCCTGCCTCCAGGATTAGGAACATAGGAAGCTGCCATATACTGAGTCAGACCACTGGCCCATCTAGCTCAGTATTGTCTACACAGATTGGCAGTGGCTTCTCCAAGGTTGCAGGCAGGAGTCTCTCTCAGCCCTACCTGGAGATGTTGCCAGGGAGGGACTTTAAGCCTCCTGCATGCATGCAAGCAAGCAGATGCTCTTCCCAGAGTGGCCCCATCCCCTAAGGGGAAGATCTTACAGTGCATGCAACCAGGGCAGACCCTGCCTATCAAAGGGGACAATCCATGCTTGCTACCACAAGACCAGCTCTCCTCCTTATCTGAGTACCAGTTGCAGGGGATCAGCAGCAGGAGAGAGGGGATCAGCAGCAGGAGAGAGGGGATCAGCAGCAGGAGAGAGGCTTCATCTCTGTTTATGGGCTTCCCAGGGACATCTGGTGGGAAGCAGGATTCTGGACTAGATAGGCCTTGGACCTGATCCAGCACGTCTGTTCTTATGCTGGGCTTATTTTCAGGGTCCAAGTCCATGACACCACCCAAGCGCTCAGAGCTCTCCTGGATGGTTTAGCCAAGGTCCTGTCTGGAGGCAGCAATAGGGGTCCTGCTCACGAAAGCATTGTATCCCACTCCCCTCCCCCCCACCTGGTATATGAATACGACAAATATTTATATACCGCTTTTCAACAAAAGTTCCCAAAGTGGTTTATAGAAAATGGCTCCCTGTCCCCCAAAGGGCTCACAATCTAAAAAGGAAATATAAGATAGACCCCCAGCAACAGCCACTGGAGGGATGCTGTGCTGGGGATGGATAGGGCCAGTTGCTCTCCCTCGGCTAAATAAAACCACCACTTTTTAAAAAGTGCCCCTTTGCTCTGTTAGCAGGGGACTGGTATGGGGCTGGGGCTGCAATTAAGAGCCTTTATTCCGCCTCTTTCTTCCGCCCTCCCCTCCTCTCCCCTCTGTAGGATCCATGACTTCCAGTACGCCATTTACGGGATTGCAGGGTTCTTCTTCCTCTACGGAGCCCTCCTGCTGGCCGAAGGTTTTTACACCACCGGCGCTGTCAGGCAGATTTTTGGCGACTACAAGACCACCATCTGTGGCAAGGGCCTCAGCGCTACGGTAACAGGGGGCCACAAGGGGAGGGGTCCGAGAGGACACCGTCAAGCTCACTCTTGGGATTTGGTGTGTCACTGTTTGGGCAAATGGCTAGGACATCCCGACAAGGTGATCTATCCGGAGTTTGCGTCTCCTTTGAGATGACACTGCCATTGACCGACGGGCATGAGACTGCAGCGGAACGGCTCCCCCCAGTGGCCGGGCATGAGGAAGCCCCGGGCGCTGGCAGGAGCAGCTGCTCTGAACTGGTGGCATCTTGGAGAGAAAACTGCGCCGCGACTGCTCCCCCTCCCCACCCCGCCCTGCAGCCCGTGTGACTACAAACCCCATCCTCCACTGCCACCGCGTCCAGCGCACCCCACCTCCATCCATCACGGAGCCTCTGCTGCTCCAGCCTCCCCTCCCCACTGCCATCTTGACCTCCGCCTTTGCCTGTGCTAACCCACTCCCGTCCCCCTTGCTCGTTTCCTTCCCTGCAATCTCACCTGCCAGCCCTCTCCCACTGCCTCGACACCCCTCGGCTGACCTTTCTTAATGGCGATGCTTGGAAGGAGGAGGGGAGGGATGGCGGCCAAGAGCCCCCGTGAAACCGGACCGCCTCGTGCCGCTGGCGTTCACTGCCACGGAGGCAGCCCCTGCCCAGGCGTTCTGGGACCCAGACTGCTCAGGAGTTCAGACTTTTCTGGAAGAAGTCAGGCTGGTAGTAGTTTGGTTGCTAAACGCATCACCGGGGAAAGGTAACCCTTTGATGAAAGTCGGGGTGGCCAGGTTAAGGCTCATGTGTTGTGGTCAGCAGCGGCTCATCCTAAGGGGGAGGGTGCCAAATGTTGCTTCTCCCTCTCCCGCCTTGCCCGAGAGCCACACTGCCTGCAGGCCGGCCATGCATCAGGTAGAGCTCTCAGATGCAACGGGGGGGAGAGAGGAGCAACCTGACCTGAGCCCATATGGCTCTACCTGATGAATGGCCAGCCTGCAGGCAGTGCAGCTCTCAGATGCAGTGGTAGGAGAGAGAGGTGCAACCTTGGACACCCCCCCTGGCTCCTTGGGATGAGCTGCTGTGGACGACCACACACTGTGGTTGTGCAGGGCGATGGGGATTGTTGCGCAAGAGCTGCTGGAGCACCTACGGTTGGCCAGCCTTGATCCAGGTGGCATGCGGGATGTGGGCCTCTACTGGCCTACGAGGGGCGAAGAGTGCAGGAGGCTAGTTCGCAACAGGAAAGCAGGGCGGGCAGAGGCAATGCAGTCTGCAGGTGATCGATTGTGCACTTGGAAAGGGGCTCTGTGTCTTCTTCCTTCCAGTGGGCATTTCTGAGTCTCTTGCAAGCCATCACCCGCCCTTCATGCTGAATGGAGATGGGCCTGATGAGCCTTGAGGGCTGGGCTCTTCGCAACACACAAGCCCTCCAACTCTGCCTCCGTCCAATCCTATAAAGTCGCCGTCCTGAAATTTTCTCTTCAGTGCCAAGAAGCAGCTGTGGAGTCCACGGCTCCTAGTGCCCGAAAGGCAGGGCTGTATGTCCCTCGCCCCAATGGATGGGGAGCAAATGCCAATGCCCCGGCTGGGAGAGGGAGGTCCTTGCCTGCCCTTTTGAGGCTGGCTTGCTTGCCTCAGAAATGCCCATATCGAAGGAGAATAACCAACCTGCTGCTTGCAAGCCAAGACAGGCTCCAACCAGGGGAGCTGAGCAGAGCAAGTGCTGTTTTCTTTCAAGAGCAGTATATTTGTGCACCTCGGCGGCCAGATGTTCAACAGCAGGTGCACACAATGCATTCACCCATGCATCTGAAGGACACACACCGCCCCCTCTGGGGCACAGGCCAGCAAGCCCACGGGTGTCACAAGGACATCCACATCCAGCATGGAATGAGAGGAGAGCTGGTCTTGTGGTAGCTGGTCTTGTCCCCTTAGCTAAGCAGGGTCCACCCAGATTACATTTGAATGGGAGACTACATGTGAGCACTGTAAGATATTCCCCTTAAGGGATGGAGCCTCTCCAGGAAGAGCATCTAGGTTCCAAGTTCCCTCCCTGGCAGCATCTCCAAGAGAGGGCTGAGAGAGACTCCTGCCTGCAGCCTTGGAGAAGCCGCTGCCAGTCTGTGTAGACAATTCTGAGCTAGATAGACCAAGGGTCTGACTCTGTATATGGCAGCTTCCTATATTCCTATGAAACATGTGCTCTGTGGGGCCATGAAGAGAGGCCAGGCCCCAACATGGCGTAGAAACTTCCACATCCATTCCAGACATGTGCAATTGAGTGTGCCTCTCCTTGACCATCTGGCCCATCTGGAAACTATCGCTTGTGCCTTTAAGGCCTTTCTGCACAATCACAAGAGATCTCGACACACAAACCTTTTCACAGCACCCTCTTAAGGGCAAGGCTCACCGGCCTATTCACGGGCCACTAACACTTGTTAGCAGGACAACCTCTGAGCTGTGCTGCTTTCCGCCCTGCCCTCCCTTGAACAAATGTCCAGCAAGATGTGCACTCCAGCACAGGAGGAGAAAAGAGTGCCCAGATTTTTTAGAGTATCCTAAACAAGAGGCACTGTTGTAGCAGAGACGCTTTGTCTGCCCCACTTTTCAAAATGTATGACTTGATGAGCCTTCCTAGAGACATATGGCACAGGAATGCACAGCCTCCAACAAATGAATAAAACATGTTGGCAAAATGGGGAAGGCGTTCTCCATAAGTGTGGGCACATGCCAACACACCAGTTATTTCATGACATCACAGGCCAGGCCCTCACCACTGCAGACGGCCAACAGCAGGTGCCCAAACCACCTCTGCAAGAGTCACAAGAGAGTACCTTTATGGGAACAGCACCTGCACAACTTCCATCTTTGCCAAGTAAAAACAAAACTCGGTTATTTCTATTTTCATTGTCCATCTTGTTAGAATATGGTTTTTTTGGTACTGCTAGGGGACCTTTTAAGTTTGACATAGCTTTGGGCCACAGCATGTCATAATCTGGCCCTGCCCTCAAGGGACGATGCTCAATGGGCAAGACACATATACACATGCACATGCGCATGTGCATGTTCATGCGCGCACGCACGCACACACACACCCCTCTTCCTCAAGAAGCTGGTTGTGCAGAAAGGCCGCAGCTGTGTATGTTAGCGAGAGCTGTAAGCCGGACATACACACCTTGGGCTGAGCTGTTGGGCCCTTCTACAACCCCTCAATTGGCTGGAGGTGCTTCTGTTCCCTCTCCAGGGTGCTTTCCAGATTACGCACTACAACAGCGGCATTTGACTTCAGTTTGGCAAGATCGTATTGAAACTGTAAATGAAGGGTGTTGCACAAAGCCACCAGGTGGAGCAATCTTTTCTAGCTTGCACCAACCTCCTAAAACAGGAAAATACAGCTCTCCCGCCCCAATGCTGTAGCCCTGGGAAGCAAAGATAAAGCCCAAAATAAAGCATCAGAAATGTGAACGACACCTTGCTAACAGTGCAGGAGCTGCGATGTTGAAACACAGGCAGTACGGAAGCACACTGAATGGACATGGAGTGGCTCTGTTGTAGCGTGTGATCTGGAAAGCGCCCAGACGGAAGAGGCGTCCCCCAGGTCATTTCAGCTGGCAGCTCTCCAGTCTCATGCTCTTGTGTCTGGAGGCTCCCAGCCAGACCTTCACAGCTCTTGCTTCTCTCACTTGTTTCAGTTCGTGGGCATCACCTACGTCCTGGCCATCCTGTGGCTCCTCGTCTTGGCCTGCTCTGCAGTCCCGGTCTACATCTACTTCAACACCTGGACCACCTGCAACTCCATCGCTGTCCCCAGCAAGACCTCCGCCAGCATCGGCAACTTGTGCACTGACGCCAGGATGTACGGTGGGTGACGCACACTTGCCTCCTCCTTACCCAGTCAAGGTCAAGTGTGCCATCAAGTCGATGTTGACTCCTGGCGCCCACAGAGCCCTGTGGTTTTATTTGGTAGAATACAGGAAGGGTCTACCATTGCTCCCTCCCGCATAGTATGAGATTATGCCTTTCAGCATCTTCCTATCTCGCTGCTGCCCGATATAGTAGCAGTGGGGATTCGAACCGGCCACCTTCTGCTTGTTAGTCAAGCCATTTCCCTGCTGTGCCACTTAAGTGGTTCCTTGCCCAGTAGCAGGAGCCTTTTCTAGGAGATCCCTGGGCATGGCGGGGGGGGGGGGTCGAGGGCTCACTGTAACCAGAGCACTGAGGGCAGCTTTTCTCTGATGGAAAAGGGGCTGCAAAGAGGACTGAGCTACTCATCAAAGAGCCATGCAAAGGCAGAAACAGGAGGGCGCCAAGGGAGGCACAGCTGCCTCTGCTTCCCAGCAGCCGGGGTTGCTTCTCTCCCCCCCACCCAGCCCCACCACCCTTGAGAACTGCGCTGCCTGCAGACTGGCCATGTGTCAGGTAGAGCTGTGAGCTTAAGCTCCCTCCTCTCCTCCCTTGCTCCTCTCTCTCTCCAGCCCTGTCCAAGAAGAACCATGGCTAGCCACGCTAGCCACTGCAGGCTGGCCACTCTACCTGATGAATAGCCAGCCTGCGGAGGCAGTGTGGTTCTTGGGCGGGGCATAAAAGAACAGCCTTCCATTCAAGGGCACCCAGGACCAAAGCCCTAGCCTGAGCATGCGCTCCTCTTCCCTCACGCCGCCCCGCCCCTTGTAGATGGACAGTCAGGAGTGCAGACTGTCGCACACGTACAAGGGGTGGTCACACAGGAGAGACCCCCAGGGTTTTTCTTCAGGCCCCAGGGTTTCCTGGCTGCCCCTCAAAGTGCCCTCTGCTTCTCCTGGCTTGTTGGCGTCGAATAAGGTCCCCTGGCCCCAGAGACGCTCTTCAGGAGAAAATGCACACCAAGGTGCCGCTGCCCTGACTTGGGCCAGCCTGCAACGTCCTTCTGCTTCCTCTGCGGTGGGAAGCGGCCGGGTCTCCTCCAGCCAGCTCACCCCAAGTCTGTTGTGCCCCACACAGGTGTCCTGCCTTGGAACGCCTCTCCGGGAAGAGTGTGTGGACAAAGCCTGCTTTCTATCTGCAAGACAGCTGAGGTGAGTGCCCAAGGAGCCAGCAGGAGGCCGTCAATGTCCCCTGCCTCACGTGGCTTTATGCGCATCTGTTATGGGAAGCTTTGCAGGACGAGCCAACAGGACTGAGTTGTGTGGAAAGTGGCGGGACTCCCAAGAGCCAGGAGTGGGACACCAGCCCAGCGGGAGAAGGGAAGGGGTTCCCCCCTCCATGTGAGCCAGAGGGCACCAACCCTTCTTTGTCCGCGGGTGGGGATGGCGGGACCTGGGTGTGGGCTGTCTGCATCTGCCGGCTGAGTCCAGCTGACTCCTTACCTCTCAACAGCCTCCACCTTAGGAGTGGCTGACACCTGCTTGTCCTCTTTCCTTACAGTTCCAGATGACGTTCCACCTGTTTATTGCTGCCTTTGTGGGTGCTGCAGTCACACTGGTGGCTCTGGTAAGGCCAGCTTTGAATGGCCCACGGATACTTCTGCTCTGTGAGCTCGTTATGCTCTCATGGCGCTATGCATGGAGTCAGACCATTGCTCAGTGTTGTCTGTGTGGAGGTTTGGGGATTGAACCTGGGACTTTCTGCATGCCAAACATGTTCTTATGGCCCCTCTGCTTAATTTATGAAGAACCGCCCCCTTCATTTGTAAATGGTGACCCTTCCAGGCTCTCTCTCGCTTGGCCAGAGGCCTGGGTGCCCACCAGACAGAGTTTCCAGGAGGTACAAGGCTGTGGGGAAGGGACAGAAGCCAAAGGGGACCTTCTGAGAAGAGTAAGGAGGAAAGGTCAGCAGAAAACCTCCAAGGCAGAGAAGCCCTTCCATGTTTAATAAGACTATTATTATCTATAAAAGTATAACACCAGTTGCAGGGGAGCAATGGCAGGAGAGGGGCATGTCTTCATCTCATAGGAACATAGGAAACTGCCATATACTGAGTCAGACCATTGTTCTATCTAGCTCAGTATTGTCTTCACAGACTGGCAGCCGGCAGGGATCTCTCTCAGCCCTATCTTGGAGATGCTGTCAGGGAGGGAACTTGAAATCTTCTGCTCTTCCCAGAACGGCTCCGTCTCCTAAGGGGAATATCTTGCAGTGCTCACACATGTAGTCTCCCATTCATGTGCAACCAGGGCAGGCCCTGCTTAGCTAAGGGGACAAGTCATGCTTGCTACCACAAGACTATCTATGCTGGGTTCTGACCCAGCAAGGCTCTTCTTTTGGTATGTGATTGATATGAGACTTATAGCAATAGTCATTCATAATCTGCATCATTTGGTTTAGAGCAGCAGCATTTAAAAAGTAAGCCAGACAAAAGAGCACAGCAGGAACGCAGTGATCAACACCCTGTTCACACACAAAAATAATCTGTGGTTGATTTTTAAATTGTTAGATTGTTTTTAAGTTTTTTTGTATATGTTTTTACTTGTTTTATGCTTTTGTTAACCGTCCAGAGACAAACGTTTGGGGCGGTGTACAAAATTTGATAAACAAACCAACCAAAAAACCCAGGTCACTACAGGGCATTTTGCGTGGCCTCTGTGGATGAGCCAGGGTCAGGCCCCACTGGTTTCCACAGATGCTCTACCTTGGGGGATTCCTCCTTATGTGCCCTGCCCTTGACCCCTGGATGGGGTTCCAAGAGAGTGTCCCCAGCAGCGATGGATGGAGGACCGTGGTGGGATGCACAGAAGGGCAAGGTGGTGGTGGTGGTGGGGGCTTCTCTTCCCCACCTCGCTTTTCGCCATAATAAACCCTGCTCTCTTGTCGTCTTCTTCTTCCCCCGCTCCTGGCAGCTCACTTTCATCATCGCAGCCACCTACAACTTTGCGGTCCTGAAACTGATGGGCCGAGGCACCAAATTCTAAGGGCCGGGAGGGAGAGATGCTGCATTTACAAGACGCCTTTTCTAACTCCAAGGCTTTAACCCAACGCAGCCGCCGCCGCTCCATACCAGGCCTCTGCCTCTAACTCCGCCCGCCCGCCCATTCTCCCTCCTCTTCCTCGATGCTATTTGACACAGAGCGTGGGGCGGGGAAGGCCAGGGCCCAGCGACAGACCGCTCTTTGTGGCGCCCTTCTCTCTCTCTCTCTCTCTCTCTCTCCTGTGGCTCTGCTCTCCCAGCCAAGCTCTTTGGAAAACAGGACCCACCCACCCCCACCTGGAGTTCACCACCAGCAAGTGGGCAGAGGCGGCACCAGCTTCCCAGCTCCAAAGAGGGAAGGAGACCAATGAAAGCAGGAGGCTCTTCCACTGCCCGAGCAGCAAGACTGCAGAGAGAAGGAAGCCGGTAGGGCTGGCTGTGCTTGCTGGAGGCTCACCTGCCTCGACACCACCGAAAACAGAACTTCCTTCCATCTTTGTAGAAGAAGAAGAAGAAGAAGAAGAAGGGAGGACCAAAGGGAGAGAGAACCAGCACTGGTGCTGCCCAAGCAAAGAGGGGCTGGAGCAAGGATCTCCCCACCATGGGAAGGGAGCACTGACCCTCCAATGCTGATAGACTTGCCCTCCCTTGCCGTGGAGGAGCTTGGCGCCCCCATAGCTAAGGGGTCTCCATGGGCATCCACAGGACTTTCCTGGGTGGGGGCAAAACCAGCAGTCCAATACCCCCCTCCCTCGGATTATGCCCCATTGAATTCAATGGCACTGGTTCTATCCAGGGGAGGGCAACTCTAGCCGCCGCTGCCCCGGACACGCGTGGGGACCTCTTGTCTTCATACCTGGACAGAGAAGAGCAAAGCTCTTCTTGCATCGTCTGTGCCGCCTGCCACACCTCTAACCTCTTGGGCAGGAGTTGGCCTTATTCTCCCAAGGGCATCAGTAACCAGCAGCTTGAGTGTGTAACACTAGAGGCTCCTTTGCTATGTGGGGGACCACTCCTGCCCTTTGGGGCTGCCCCCTCATGCTGCCGTCTGCCTTCTTGCCTTTTGCAGCTAGCCGAGGAACTGAACTTTCTCCAACCTTCACTATGGTGCTTCTCTCTTCTAGTGACATTTGCTTCCTTCCTGTATTCTTTACACTGGTGGCCTTTTTTTCCTTTTTCCTTTTTCTGCAGAATATAACTTTTTGCTTCTTTTGATTCTTGTTACAAATCGTTATTTCCTGCAAGTTGTAGACCTTGGCCACAAACCTGTCCACGTTCCGGTTATGTGGAGTCTCCCATCTTGGTTCATTTACAGCCCAGATTATCCAAAAGGCCTTCAAAGATCAAAGAACAGAAGTGCACAGAGTTATTTTTTTATTCCCAGAATAGTTAAATGAGTTGATTATGTAGCACGCACACACACACACACACACCCGTCTCCTCTGGGTCTCATACAACTATACCAAGTAACGATAATTGATGGGCCGAAAATGCAACTGGATTTTTTTGTAGATACCAGTGCAGGATTGGGACTTCGTGATTTCAATCTGCTAAGGGAATCCACCAGTAGAGGCCACCCATGGCAGCTACACAGTCACCACACTCATGCAACCACAACACTGGGAAGTGATGGGTCCGTGACTGCTGAGACTTCCCAGCTCCCTTCTGAAGCACATGCAGAGAGGTCCGCGGGTTTGGTGTGTGTTTATGGCAGGAACCAAGACACAGGACATCAGATGGCAGGAATTTTTAATGCTGGTCTTAGCCAAGGTGGCCTAGGCTTATGCCCCATTGAATTCAAGGAGGAGGAGGGCTGGCCCAGGTAGCCAAATGAATAGGTTAGGCTATCAACACACAGGGGGTTAGGGAGGAGGGTGGAAGGTTGGGGCCACAAGGGGTGAGACCTCAGGAACCAGCTGAGATCAGGACAAGTCAAGCCAGCCAGCCCTCCCTTTGATTCCTATAATATATAATAACCAGAACTCATGCCTGCCCAACCCCGACCTGCCTTCCCCAAAAAGAGATACAAGGGGGAAAGCAGTTAATAAGCTCAAAGTGTTTTCTTCATTCCTGATCTTGAATTTCCAGTTTTTAACCAAGCATAAAGGATCATGTTTTTAGAGACTTACCTTACAAGGTGTATTTTATAAAATTAAAGAAAATAAAACTTAAGAATGTTCTGAACCAGCTGATTTTGCCTGGCTGTTTCTCTTGGACTCCCGTCTGATGCTGCATGTTGCAGAGCTGCTCCAAGGCGGCTTAAAGGTTTGGTAGCTGCTGGTGCTCACCATTGTACTGACTGAGCCAGGCAGAGGCAGAAACAGAGATTAAGCTAAGCATCCCCCTCATCACAGGAAGCTGCCTCCAACTGAGTCAGACCCTGGACCTATCGAGCTCAGTATTGTTTACATTGACTGGCAGCAGCTTGCCAAGGTTTCAGGCAGGAGTCTCTCCCTGCCCTACCTGGAGATGCTGTCAGAGAGTGAGCCTGGGATGCCTTTCTACAGCCCCATCGCCTGAGGGGAATATTTTACAGCACTTGCATGTAGTCTCCCATCCAAATGTAAACCAAGGCAGACCCTGCTTAGCAGCAGGGACAATTCATGCTCACTACCACAAAGCCTGCTGGATACCACAATCGGAGCTTTGCCAGAAGCTAAAGCGGCCAGATGTTTCCCTTAACACTACACTTGTCCACTGCAACATCTACTGGCATTATTAAAGTTCTTAAAACTCATTCGCATATAATTTAAATATTCAATGCAGCTCCCTGCCCCCATGTTTGGGGAGGAAGTTTGCTACCTGATCCAGGTATATTGCTTTTAACTCCTCAAAACACACACAGATTTCTCCTGCAGAGCCAGAGTGCTGCCTTCAAAGAACTCGAGAAAAATACAGAGTTTTAAAATGTTACAGAATGGTAGGTATCATTACTGTGGTGGGGTGGGGCTTAGACCAGCTGGCACTTCTAAGGGCTGCATGAACAATGCTGGGGTGGAGCAATGCAAGAACACTCTGCTTCCAGAGACATCTATGCTGTGAAAATTCACCAAACCGTGTAGGGTTAGGCTGTTCACTCGCCAGGCCATTGGTAGTAGCAAAGAGGTGTCTGGTCCACAAAGCACTCCAGAGAGCGAATGTGCCATGCAGACCGGGTGAAAGCAGCAGCATTTCCTGGCAACAAAATGTTGCTGTTGGGAGTGAGCCCCTCAACAGAAGTGCGAAACAGCCACATCCATTTCTTCAATATCCCAAATGTGTCAAGAGCACAGCTGCCCAGCTCACAGGTGGGCAAATGTTCCCAGTGCACGATCACGTGACCACCGGATCGGAAGGCCCTCTCCAAAGGAAAGTGGGCTTCTCTCCCTTCTCTGGCAGCTCTTCTCTCAGCCCATCGGCTAAGCCAGCTCTCCATATTTCCCCCCCACAGTGGCAGGGACACGGGGGCCTCTCAATCGAGGCCATTGTCCACAGCTCTCCCACACACCACAACCATTCTCTCCCAGTCCCAACAAGGGGCGGGGCCTGGTGGGTGTTCAGATTGGCGGGAGACCAGGAGTGAGCCGTGTAAACAAGGGGCCTGCTGCTCTCTGGCTGCCAAGGGGACCACTTTCACCCTTGCCCCGGGGTCAAGGGCCTCTGTGCCTTCTGGAGGCAAGGCTGGCTTCTGCCCTTCAGGCATGCTTGAGGGGGCACCAGCAGGCGAGAATGAAAGCAAAGGAGAAGCAACACCCCTCCATCCACAAGGCATGGCCTGCCCAAGGTCACTTCTCTGGCCTGCAAGGGGAAGGTTTCCCAGCGAAAGCCACAATAGGTTAAGGAGGACTTTAGCTTAGTGGCAAAGTCTGGTTGGGATTCGGCTTGGGAGAGGGACAGACCAAAAGGTTGATTCTTCAGTGGGAGACATTTGTTTTCTGGGGGAAAGAGCCATTTCTCTTTGGCTGATAAAGGGACAAAACGGGAGTGAAAATGCAGCTGCCATCCCTTTGGGCTCTGGAAGGTCAGTCCAGAGGAGAAAGAAAACTGGCCCAAGCCAGCAAGACTTACCTCGGCTAGAGATGGAGGGATGGGCTTCACCTGCCAACACTGTTCCTGTCTTGAAAAGGCATCCATGCTGGGCTGGTACATCCTAGAATTCTATCTAGGGGAGGTTTAAAGGTAAAGTGTGCCGTCAAGTCGATTCGACTCCTGGCACCCACAGAGCCCTGTGGTTTTCTTTGGTAGACTACAGGAGAGGTTTAACATGGCCACCTCCCGCGCTGTGCGCAGTATGAGATGATGCCTTTCAGCATCTTCCTATATTGCTGCTGCCTGATATAGTACCAGCATGGATTCGAACCGGCAACCTTCTACTTGTTAGTCAAGCCTTTCCCTGCTGTGCCACTTTAATACTACGATGAATGTTTACAGTATATACCCCTTTTCAATAACAGTTCTCAAAGCTGTTTACACATTTTTTTAAAAAAAAGATGTCTCCCTGCCCCAAAAGGGCTCACAATTTTAAAAGAAACACAAGGTAGACACCATTAACATTTGCTGGAAGGATGCTGCATTGGGGTCAGATAGGGACAGTTGCTCTTCCCTTGCTAAATATAAGAGAACCACCACTTTATAAGGTGCCTCTTTGCTTAGTTGGCAGGATCAGCAAGACTCACCTAGATGCCTTCATGGAAAGCTGCCCTCTAGCTCACTTCAGACAGGGGTCTTTCTCAGCCCTATCCAGAGATGCTACCAGGAATTGAACCTGGGACCTTCTGCATGCAAAGCAGAGACTCTACCACTGAGCTACGGTCTCATCTCCCAGCTTGGACAGCTGTGACTCTTCACAGCTGAAGGCTGAGTCCCGCTTCCCAGTCTCCTCCTGCTGGCTGGACCCACCAGGAGCCTCTTTTGTACTGGGAGAGGATAAATGGTCACAGGAAGCTGCCATATACTGAGTCAGACCATAGGTCCATCTAGCCCAGTATTGTTTACACACACTGGCAGTGGCTTCTCCAAGGTTGCAGGGCAGGGATCTCCCTCAGCCCTATCTTGGAGATGCTGCCAGGGAGGGAACTTGGAACCTTCTGCTCTTCCCAGAGTGGCCCCATCCCCTAAGGGGAATCTCTTACAGTGCTCACACATCAAGTCTCTCATTTATATGCAACCAGGGTGGACCCTGCTTAGCTAAGGGGACAAGTCATGCTTGCTACCACAAGATCAGCTCTCCTCTCTGCCCACCTCCATAAGGCAGGCACAAGAGACAGTGTCTTTTCGGTGGAGGTGCCTAGATTGTGGGGCTCTCTGCCTGGGGAGACCTTCTGGGCTCCTCCTCTTCTTGCATTCAGGATGCATCTCTTCCAGCAACGAGGGCCTAACAATGGCGGCTACATTTGGAATTTGACCTGATTTAATGATGCAGTTTGGGAGTATGCATATGCAATATCCATGTGTTGCTGTTGATGTTTCAGGGTGGCCTTCTTAAGCTTTGAATACCACTGATAGACAAGCAGGACAGAAAGGCATCAACATCCCTAAATAAAGGGAGGGGCAGGTCCAGAAGGCAACACAGCCCAAGAAGAGTCTGTGTCCCCACCTGTCCTGCAGTCCTTGTTTCAGGCTGTTCCCTCTGCTGGATCTCAGTGGGCACACAGCGGAGCCAAGCCCTGTCCCACTGGGGAGTGGGATGGAATCAGACAGATGCTGGTGAGCACCAGGCACAGCTTTGCCACAGACCTGCGCCGCTTGTTCTCAGAATGACAAGGAGGGAGACCCACCATCCCTTTAATACATTCACATTTTATTGGCTTAGTCACATGTCAGTTTTGCCACTTTGCATTTCTAGCTCCTCTGGAGGGCGGGAGCCTTGGAACCAGCAGGAGGGAGGGGAGAGAACGGACCGTTGAAGCAAGCGGCGAGAGCATCGCGAGGCACTGAGAGGCAACACTCACAATCCAGAGTCTTCTGGTGTGCATCCAGTACACTTTTAAACCTGTTACTAAACACTTAAAATGAAGACGTACCTTTAACAAAAACAGAAGAAGTAGGATATACACAGTGCAATATGCAGCTGGTTCTCATGACCAGAAACTGGACAGGGAGAGTGTTGTGCCAGGCTCCAAGCCCCAAGCATGCTCCCAAGAAACCATCACATGCTGGCAGAAATCGAGGCAGCCGGAGGTGGATCGTGTGCTCGCTGCAGTCTGGGAGGGTGGCAGTGATGCTGATGTCGACTACTGGCCAATCCGTATCAAATACGAATACAGTGAATATTTATATACCACTTTTCAACAAAAAGTCCCCAAAGTGGTTTACATAGCAACAAACAAACAAAGAAGGCTCCCTGTCCCCAAAGGGCTCACAATCTAATAAAGAAAAATAAGATAAGACACCAGCAACAGCCACCAGAGGGATGTTGTGCTGGGGACGGATAGGGCCAGTTGCTCTCCCCCTGCTCAATAAAGAGAATCTCCACTTTTAAAAAGGTGCCTCTTTGCTCAATTAGCAGGGGTTATCGTGGCCAATTTTTATTGTGGCCAATCCGTATCGTGTACCCAGCACTGCAATGAGGGTGGAGGAAGAGCACGTTCTGCCCTGTCTGCGGCCAGCACACGATCACTTCCCCCTCCTCCTTCTCCGTTGATTTTTGCCAAGATGTTGTTTCTTGGGAAACATGGGGCCTGGAGTTTGACTAGACGCTCCTCCCACTCAGCTTCTGCTTGCAAGAACAAACCTATTGAATTGTCACATAAAGGGAAGCATCCAGTCACCAAAGATGGGAAAAAGCACATATCAGACTTTGCAGAGTACTGATGGGCATAGTTTAATGCACAGCCCAGTGCACAGAGGTTTCACACTCCAATCACGTCCCGGATGCACTTTATTCCGGAATCCAGGACAGCAGCAGCGCAACCAGCACCTCCTGTTGTGGGAAACGCCACAAGCCAGATGGAGGCCGAGGGAGGCAGGCATCAAGGTATCACCTGTTTACTCTACAAAGAATGCATGAAGAGGCTTTGCTCCATCCTGCTTCTTTTGGGCTCCCAAAGACAACAAGGGACTCAAAGGGCAGGCTCACGAGAGGAGGTGACATAGGAAGATAGGAACATAGGAAACTGCCATATACTTAGTCAGACCATTGGTCTATCTAGCTCAGTATTGTCTTCACAGACTGGCAGTAGCTTCTCCAAGGTTGCAGGCAGGAGTCTCTCTCAGCCCTATCTTGGAGATGTTGCCAGGGAGGGAACTTGAAACCTTCTGCTCTTCCCAGAGCAGCTTCATCCCCTGAGGGGAATATCTTGCAGTGCTCACACATCTAGTCTCCCATTCAGATGCAACCAGGACAGACCCTGCTTAGCTATGGGGACAAGTCATGCTTGCTACCACAAGACCAGCTCTCCACCAAGTTAAAGGAAACGGATGGAGGATGGGATGGGGGGTGGCTGGCTGCAGCCTTCTGGTGTTTCAAAGCCAACATGCTCACTGTCCACTTGCTACTTTTTCAGCCCTTTTAACCGACCCCCCCTCCACCCCATAACAGCTTTGCATGTTACTGGGCATATTGTCTGCGACAATGCAGCTGCCAGGCCTGCCTGCAGAGGGCGCCAGCCGACCACTCAGTGCTCAGGAAGTGCAGTCCCCACAGCTGAGCAGGATAATAACGCCCTCCCAAACAGGCAAAGTCCTGCATTTCTACTCCACGGCAGGTGGTGGGATTCAGCATCCGTGGCAAAACTGGAGGCGACGTGAGCATGCTGACCCTCCAGGACCAAGCACCCAGGTTGTCCAGTTCTCCACATGGAAGCCCTTCAGGCTGAAGCTCACAGCATGTCCTGGGGTCTCCCCTCCTGCCACAGTCCAGCAAAGGCCATTGCAGGTCAAGTCTGGCTCCTCCCCGCGCCCTGATCCCCACAAAGCCCATTTGCCCTCTCTTTCGGGGGGGGGGGGTACAAGGACACATCCTGGGCCTTGGCAGCCCCAACGAAGCAGGAGTCTCGGATTCTGTTTCCAAGACCCAATGATGCAGAAACTAAGCAAGCTCAGCAGCTGAGGGACCAGCGAAGCATCCTGCAATCCTTCTGTCCGTATCCGAGACGAGGCCACTGGGACCCAGGGCCACTGAAGCTGCTCAGGAGGCACTTCAGGGGCCAAATGCCTTGCTTGCCACGGACACTCCAGAGCCCTCTCGGCAGCCGAAGCAAAGGCCCAGACAACTGCAGGGTCGCTCTCAAGGGCAAGCCCCAGGCAGGCCAGAAGCACATCCAGCCCAGGAAAGAGCAAGGGGCAGCCCTCCCCCTGCACACCGGAAGGAGGAGGCCAGAGCAACCAAGCAAGGCTGCAACTGTCGCTCCTGCTCTGCCTCTTGCAGCCTGACCCAGGAGGGATGCTGCTCCAAAGGCCCAGCCACTGTCAGGGATGATTCAGGAAGACTGGACGCAGACGGCAGAGGACAAGAGTGTGTGTGTTGGTGGGGGGGGAGGGGGAGACCCTGCCTGCCTGTGCAGCCCAGACCCCCCTGCTCTCCTTGCAAGAAAGGAGCTCACTTCCACCAAAGAGCGGCTCTGCCCACAACCCCCACCCCTTTCCTGCTTCCCGCACCCAAGGGGTCCTCAATCCCCTTCCAGCCTCCCTTGCCCCTGGTGCTCCTCCCTAACCAGTCACCCCAGCTCCAGCGTCCCCTCTAACAGGGTTTTCCAGATGTTGTTGACTACAACTCCCATAACCCCCAAGCAAAGGTTATTGCAGATGGGGGATGCTGGGAGCTGTAGTCAAAAACATCTGGGGGACACTGCCCAGCTCTTCCATGGTCTCTTTTTCCATCCCACCCACCCCCGCAAGTCTCCACTGATCCTTCCCCTCAGAGATTTAACCTCTATGGGGGCAAGGAAGACCAAACCCAATGTCCAAAGGGAATTCAGAAAGAGAAAACACCAGTGTGTGTGTGTGTGTGGGTGTGCGCGCGCGCGCGGGGGGAGCAGAGGATCCTGCAGGAAGAGGCCAAAGGATGCAGCTGTGACTCCTGCGACTGAAGGGGAGGGGAGGGGAGGGGAGGGGAGGGGAGGGGAGGGGGTCCCTTCTGGCTCTCCCGTGAGGTCCTGCAGCCACCTCGGATTGGGATGGAGCATCTGGAGGGAAGACGCACCGAAAAAAGCTCCGACATTCCCAGATGCTCTTTGGCAGCCTCTTGAAGGCTAGTGCCGAACACAGTCTCGAAGGGATGCCAAGGTGGAGGAAGGGCTCCCGCTGGCTGCACCCGCACCCCACCCCCCGCTGCCCCCTGCCCAAGCCCATCCCTTCCTGGCTACATTCCCCCACAAGCACCCTGAGCATCTCCCGCGCCTCTTCCGGGAAGGGCCCGCCTGCCGCCCAGCCGGCCGCCCTCAGCAGCAGGAGGAGCCTGCCTTGGGGCTGCTGTGCAGTTTGACCGTGTGTCCCAGCATGCAGTGCTCCAGCTGCTCCTCCACGGCCAGCACCTGCCGCACGGCTTCCTCAAAGGCCACGGCCACGTTGGTGTCGTCCTTGGCGCTGGTCTCCAAGTACGGGTAGCGCCCGTTCTCCATGCACCAGGCCTGGGCCTCCTCCGGGCTCACCTGCCGCTCCAGCTTGTCCACCTTGTTGCCCAGCACCACGAAGGGGAAGTGATCCGGGTCCTTGACGTTGGCGTAGCAGACGAACTCCTTCCGCCAGTGGCCCAGGTTCTCGAAGCTCTGCCGGTCGTCCACGCTGAAGGTCAGCAGGCAGCAGTCCGCCCCCCGGTAGAAAGGGGTCCGGAGACTCTTGAAGCGCTCCTGCCCGGCCGTGTCCCAGATCTGGAGGGTGACGAAGCGCCCGTCCACCTCCAGGTCTCGGTTCAGGAACTCCACCCCGATGGTGTGGAAGGCCTGCGAGTCAAACTTGTTGGTGACGTAGCGGTTCATGAGGGAGCTCTTGCCCACGCCACCATCGCCCAGGAGGATCACCTTCAGCAACAGCGACTTCCCACTCATGGCGGCAGGAGAGGCAAGGCCTGCAAAGAAGCAGTCCCGGAGCATTAGCTGGAGGAGAAGGGTGGAGGGTGGGGCTTGTGCCTCTTTCCTGCGGGCAGATAAAGTGGGGATGGGGCAGGGAGCCAGAACCGGCTGAGGGGCTCAGGGGTGTATCGCCCATTTCCAGAACTGCCCCTTAAGACATTCCAGCCGCTCCTCTTCATAGGCATGATTAACCCATAGGAAGCTGCCATATACTGAGTCAGACCACAGCTCCATCTAGCCCAGTATTGTCTACCCAGACTGGCAGCGGCTTCTCCAAGGTTGCACGCAGAAGTCTCTCTCAGCCCTATCTTGGAGATGCTGCCAGGGAGGGGACGTGGAACCTAGATGCTCTTCCCAAAGTGGCCCCATCCCCTGAGGGGAATATCTCACAGTGATCACACATGTAGTCTCCCATTCATATGCAACCAGGGCAGACCCTGCTTAGCTAAGGGGACACAGCTCTATGCCCTGTATGTAACCCACGGAACTCACTGCCGTGGGATGTGGCAATGGCCTCTCACTTAGCTGGCTTGGCAAGGGAATTAGACCAACCTATGGAGGCCTAGCGATGGCAACTAGCTGGTTCTGTGGAACTCCCCTGCCCAGTGGCAAGATACCGCTAAATACCCATTGAACATGTGATGCTGCCAGCCTTCTCCAGAGCTCGGACACTTGGCCCATCTGCCTTAGTATTGCCCCACGGACCGGCAGCGGCTACTCTCCAAAGGACTCTTTCCCAGCCCAACCCGATCGGCCACCGTGGCTGGGGATGATGAGAGTTGTAGTCCAACACCATCCGGGGACCGGAGTCGAGGCGGGGAACCGCTGCCATAGAGGCTTGGGCAGAACGGGCTGTGCACCGGTCTGGACTCGCCAGCAGCTGTGCAGCGGCAGGCTGCGTGGTGGTGCCCACTTGCGCAGCAGCACCTCCTGCCCTGCGCGGACCCCCTCCCTAGAAAGCAGCAGGCCTTTAGCACGAGTTCCCCGCCAGCCGCTTTCGGAGCCCCCCGCCCCAGCTTACGGGTCTGGGGAGTGGGGACCCCGCCCTCAGCACACGTGGGATTCGCTAAGCTTGCGGGAGTCTGCGATTTTGCTCTGGGGACGGAACACGACCCGTCCGTCATCATCATCCTGTGTGCCGCCCCGAGATGGAGGAGAAGCGTTTTTCTCTCCTCCTCCTGCTGCTGCCGCCGCCGCCGCCGCCAGGTAAATGGGGATCGGGGCCCTTGACCCTCTGGGCCGCGCGGAACCTCTGGAGGCAGGTGCCAGGCGGGCCTTAACCCAGCACCGAAAAGCGGGGGCTGCAAGCCAGGGGAGCCTAGGTGAGAGAAGGGAGGAAAAGCGCACACATGCAACGGGGAGATCCACCTGCGGGAGGGAATGCATTGCAAAGCAGAGCAGCGCACCTGCCGTCCGGCGCCCGGGGCGGGTCTCGAACGCGCGGCCTCCGGGCTGGGCTCCGTCTTCAGATCGCAGCAAGCGGAGCCGGGTAGGCTCCAGCGCGCATGCGCCCGCCGCATGCGGAGACCTGAATTGGTCCGCTTGCGGCGCTTGGCTGCGGCGGCTGCCAACGAGAAACCCAGCCCCCTACCTGGCCACGCCCAGAGCAGAGGGGTTTGCATCGCCTCGCCAGCCGTGGGCGAAGGACTATCGCTGCCGCCCTCAGGACGAAGCGGGAAGGCCGCGGGGTGCAGCGGCGCTGTGCTACTCCTTCTGCAGGATCGCTGCTCAGGGCGGAGCTGTCGGCTGGGTTGGGGGCACAAGGTGGGAGGAGATCTCTTTCTAGCAGCCGGTGGGGCAGTGCCCAGGGGTAGAAAGGCAGCAGCACGAGCGAGGAGCCCCCGACTTTGTTATGTGTTCCTGCAAAGCAGCACCACCACCAAGGAGGCTGTGCAGACGACTCGGCGCCGGACTGAGGATGACTGCAGCGAGGAGGGGAGGCTCTTCCTCCTCAGAGCCGACGGCTGCAGAGTTCTGAGGAACCCGGCAAGGAACAGAAAGGCCCCGGCAGCCAGGGACGCTGCAGAGACTCGCCCCAAGTTGCAAACGCCAGGCTTCTTTCCTCTCTCTCCCTAGCTGTGCTAGCTTCCCACTCCAACCAGGTTCTTGCTCTCTTTCTGCTGGCGCGACTAGGGCGCTGCTGGTGAAGGGAAGAGCTTGGTTCTTGAGGCACGCCCCCTCCAGCAAGTACGCCCAGCGTTTGCACACAAAGAGGCCTGAGTAGTATCCCTGGCACAAGAGCTTCAGCCAAGTCGCTGAGCCTTGAGGGAGGGCGGGGCAGCCCGGAGGTTGGTTTGCAGGCCCGATTTGGAGGGGCTTGGTGGGTTGCGGTTTCCAGCCAGCCTGTCTGCCTGTGCAGAAGCCTCTTTTGGCCCAAGGAGGCTTGGCTCAAGACTGGCACTGAATGGCTTCCTCAGGCTTCATGGCCCACCTCTCTTACCCCAGGAGTCAAGCAGCATCCAGGGGGCTCCCAGCTAAGCACTGGCCTGACCAGGTGGCTGCAGGGCTGCTTAACTTGGCCCTCCTGCAGATGTTGGCCCACAATTCCCAGAATCCCTGGCTCTAGGCCCCTGTGATTGGGGGTTATGGGAGCTGTAGTCCAAAAACAGCCCAGCACAAGCAGTGTGGGTTAGGGTTAGGGTCTGCTGCCATTTATCATGGGGAGTGTAAGCCAACACACCTGAGGGCTGTGCCAGGTCTTGCTCTTTGCCCCCTGCCCTTAGAATACAGCTGAGCTGCTCGCTCCAGTCCAGACAGAGCAGGGAGGAGGGGACCTAATCCTTGACGGGCAGCCTGGTATCCAAAGCACCAAAGTTCGGAAAAAGAATTGCTTGCAGAGACTGGCTGGGCGGGTGGCAGTTGGTGCTCAAAGCACAGAGGAAGCCTGGGAGGATTTTTTTCAAGTGAAAAAGCTCCTCCCCCCCGGGAAGAACCTGCCATTTGCAGGAGCGAATTCTTTGCAAGGTTTGCAATGCACTTGAAAAGGCAGGTGAAAAGGCACCTGAAAGGCACAGACCTGCACGGTCACCTCAGTTTTTGTGGCCTTGCACAGGGCAACCCCCAGTGGTCTGGCGGGGTGGGTGGTCCATGAGACAAGACGGCCTTGCCTCCAGCTCCTGGCTCCCTGCCTTCTTGCTTTGCCAGCTCAAGCCCAGACCAGACCAGCCACTTCTGTTTGTACTTGCCTTAGGGAGCGGCATCTGTGCTGACCTTGTGTGAGGAGGGAGGGAAGCAGGCCCTGTATACAAGAATACAGCCAATCTTTCTTGGCTGAAGCACACACCTGTAAAGCAAACACCTTTTGTCCTGACCGGCCATGGTGCTGCCGTGCAGTGCCAAGCCGGAGGTGGTGACTCAGCCAGCTGGGAGCTCCAGCCATTAACACCTTGACCATTAAAACATGGGCCTGGAAACATGAAGGACCTCGCCCTGCAAGCAGATCTGCTGTGTTCGGGAGCAATGTGGTTGTTAACAGCATCAATTGGCTAGTGCTCGTGCCATCACTTAGTGACACAACATCTCTCCCTGGCCTTCTAGTCTGATACCTTTTCATATAGCTTTTACATTTTTGAAAAATTAAGTCCCCCCGCAAAGTTCTTAAGAGGTAGAGTTCCCCCCCCGCCGCCCCACCGTGTCACACCGATGAGCTATCTTTTTCAATATATAAAAATGATGGCAACCCCCAAGCTATCCCCTTTCCTGGGAATGGCCCAGCACTAGGCCTTTCCCTCCTTTTCTGGTGGGAGCTGGGCCTGAAAGCCCTGCTTGCTTCATCCTTCTGGGGTGTGGAGGGGTGGGGGCTGGAGGGAGAGTGGAAGGCCACTCCTTGAAGGAGCCCTGCCTGAAGAATGTTCTCTGCTATTCTGTGGCAGGTTTGCATTTGTCATGGAGGACTCCTGGAATGCGCAGAATGTGTGCCACACATCACTCCTCCTGGGAGCCCTGCTGTGAGATGCTGAGTCGGCCCAGTCTGTCCACGCAAAAGGGACACGCTTGGGTTTGCATGCCCTAGTAAGGAGAGAGGACCGCAGGGCGAGGCAGTAGCAGCTGGTCCTAATGAGCCAGGAAGACAAAGGAGGCAGCAGCTCCGGTTGCTTCTCCCTCTCTTCCCGCCCTGCCCGAGAGTTGCACTGCCTGCAGGCTGGCCATGCATCAGGTAGAGCTGCACAGTTAGCCTGATGAATGGCCAGCCTGCAGGCAGCGCTGCTCTCAGGCGGGGTGGGTGGGTAGGAGAGAGGAGCAACCCGAGCTGCTTCCTTAGACATGTCCCCTGGGTCATTAGGACAAGCTGCTCCTGGGGTGGGGAGTTTTCCAAGGTGGGCAAAGCCTGGGTGGCTGTGCAGAAGTCAGACTCCGGTTCTGCCTGCCGACTCCCCTCTCCTGCCCAGGAGCCGGCAGCCTTTCTGCAGCACACGCCCAGGATCACTCCTACCACCTTCAGTTAAAGGGTCCAAGAGAGGCCCTGCCCAGAATCCTTGGAGGGCCACAGCCAGTTGTTGGGGCCTTTTCTTATTATTGTTGGTTTCCAGGGCTGAACTTTTGTTTGGGGTGTTATCACATGTCCTGGATTGTCACAGCATGGGAGGAGAAGAGGGTCTGCAGTTGGGGGCTACTGACAGGGTCAGTATTTGGAAATCAGTCCTAGTGCCAAGCCTGTGGGACCCTCTCCCCAGGAAAGCCCACCTGGCTCCATTACTGAGTGACTGCCTGTCCAAAGTGTGGCTTTTTCTGGAGGCAGGAGGCTTGCAGGGAATATGGGTGCTTTTGATTTTTAGGAGGGAGGAGCGGCAGCTCAGTGGCAGAGCCCCTGCTTTACAAGGTCCCAAGTTGACAGCAACCTTTGGCGGGGCTGGGAAAGACTTTTTTCTCTGAGGGTGGCTGCCAGTCAGTGTGGACAATCCTGAGCTAGAGGACCCAGGGGCCTTGGCTCCCGCAGAAGGCAGCTTCCTGTTTTTGGGCTACTTGCTGCTGTTTTATTTGGTGTGCACTGAGGCAGGTTTTTTTTAATGTTCTTATTTTAATTTCTGTTATTAGTTTTAATCGCTTTGGTTTCTTCAGTGGGATAGACATTAAACCAGAGGTCGCACTCGCTACATGGATGGGCTAGCAAGAAATCCTCTCACTCGTGGTGCAACTCGGGGGCGTCTTTTCTCCCCTTCCCTCAGCTCCAACCGCCTCCATTGTTTGCTCAAAGACACCTCCCCGTTTCACTGTGATAAGCACACGGGCTGCTTCAGGCACTTGGTGAACATCTAGATAAGAGGAACCACCGGGAAGCTGAGCAGGCACAATCCTTGTTTACTCACAGAAGTCAAACCCCGCTGAAATCAGTTTGGTTTATTCCCAGGTCAGTGTGCAGAGGATTGCAGCCCCAGAGCTTTCTCTTCAAAATGCCCCTGAGGCAAAGATGGTTTCAGTGCCTGCTGCCTTCAGCGTGGGGCAGCCCCGTGTGTGCTATCTGTGGGCTCAGTTGGCCACTGAGCCCACAAAGCCGCCGCAGGGTGGCTCAGGTGATGGACTTTTTCAGCTGGTCCTGGCTGCAGACTGTACAGCACCTGACACATGGCCCCAGCCTCGGGCCCCGAGGGTTGCCATTTCTAGTTGCTGCTGCTTGCTGCATTTCATAAGAGTTCCAGTTGCAACAGGCCTCTAGGAATCCAACAACTCCCCTCCTGGCGGAGTTCACGCTCTGGCTGTCTGCTTTCCTGACCGGCTCTGGGAGCACCTCGTTTTCTGGGCCTGCGGAAATGGAACCTGTGGCAGCTTGCATGGGGCCCTGGGGTGGGGTGGGGTGCAGGAGGAGGAGGCAGTGTCTGCGCTGCTGCTGGGCTCTGCTTCCCGGCCTTCGCATTTCCCAGTAGCGGCTCGTCATCCTAAGGAGCCAGGGAGGTGCCAAAGGAGGCACAGCTGCCTCTGCTTCCTGGCAGCAGCTCCTGTTTCTCGTCTCGTCTCTTCCCACCCCTCTCTCGGGAGCTGTACTGCCTGCAGACTGCCCATTTGTCCGGTTGAGCCAGAGGTTAACCCAGGGCTGCTCAACTTCAGCCCTCCTGCAGATGTTGGTCTGCAACTCCCATAATTCCTGACTATTGGCCACTGTGGCCGGGGATTATGGGAGTTGTAGTTCAAAAACAGCTGGGGGGTGCTAAGTTGAGCCGGCGGGGGGTACTAAGTTGAGCCGGCCTGGGTTAACCAACACGGCCTGTAGGCAGCGTGGCCTTTGGGTGGGGGTGGGGAGAGAGAGAAGGTGCCACGGAGAACCGACTTCTCTGTGGCCTGCTCCTCCTCCTTCCAAATCATCCGCTCGCCCACAGGGCCAGGGGAGCCCTTCTGTTGCGCTCGTGGAACACAGCGGAACATTTTCCTTCAGCCTATGAATTATGCATTATTATTGTTTCCATTTTATGGGCACGTGTCTGACAACGCCCCCCCCCCCGCGAAATGGTTTTGAGAAAGGAAGTCCAGCAGCCTGCACGGCTGTGTTTGCCTTCTGGACTGGAGGCCTTTGGTGGGGGCAGAAACTGTTGTCAAAGGACCTGGGAACCAGGAAGCAGCTTCGGTCTCAGTCTCGGAGGCTGTGTTTCTCCCTCCCGCTCTGCTGTGGCAGCAACCTCCGCCTCGAGTCCCCTTCTGGGCCAAAGACCTCTCAAAGCACTGAAGTCAGATGGCTTCCCTATGCCCTCTTCTGTGAATGTTGAGGCTGGGTAGTCAGTGGAGGTTCTTGGGATGCCCAGATATACGCTTGCTGCATCATGCTGGCTGTGTTGACACGAGCAGCCAGGGCAGGAAGTGAGTCTCCCCCCAGAACTGCAGCTGCTGGGAAGGGGGCTGGGACTGTGTGTCATGCACACACTCACCCTTTGCCTGAGGCGGATCAGCCTTAGCGGCATGGATGGGAAACAGGTGAGGAGAGAAGCTGATGATGTCTCCTCTGTTAGTCATGATGGTGCAGTGGAGTCTCCATTTCCAGAGTCTGTCTGTCTGTCTGTCTGTCTGTCTGTCTGTCTATCTATCTATCTATCTATCTATCTATCTGCTTATTTATTTATTTACTTACTTACTACGTTTTTATACCGCCTTTCTGCCTTGACAAAGGCACCCAAAGCAGTTTACAATATTAAAAGAAGCAAATAACCGATTAATAAAACATCTTCTCAGGCTGTTGGTCTTTTCAGGAGCTGAGGACAAGAGCTCCCTGGCCTGGTTGCCTCCTTCCTTGCCTTCCACTCAGGGCACACTGGTCTTTATTATTTATTTATTTATTTATTTATTTATTTATTTATTTATTTATTTTATTTTTACGTTTATATCCTGCTCTTCCTCCAAGGAGCCCAGAGTGGTGTACTACATACTTGAGTTTCTCCTCGCAACAACCCCGTGAAGTAGGTTAGGCGGAGAGAGAAGTGACTGGCCCAGAGTCACCCAGCTAGTCTCATGGCTGAATGGGGATTTGAACTCGGGTCTCCCCGGTCCTAGCCCAGCACTCTAACCACTACACCACACTGGCTCTCTTTCCAGCTCTTTCCAACTCTACCAGTTGCTGAGTGGCAACAGCAGGGGAAGCTTCTTGCCTTCATGCCCTGCTGCTTGTGGGCTTTCCAGAACTGCGGGCAAGATGGGCTGCACAGGCATTTGGCCAGCAGGCCTCTCTTACACTCCTAAAGGCAGGAGGGGTTTCCTGACTGCAAGCACAAGCAGAACGGAGACCCCCTCCAGGCTGAGCATGTCTCAGTTGGGGCCCCTTCTCCACTGCAACCCCAAGGTTGTGGAATGCACTCCCTGTTGTAATAAGACCTCCCCATCTCTGACAACTTTTAAAAAGTTAATCCCTGCTAACTGAACAGAGGCACCTTTCAAAGTGGTGATTCTTTTATATTTAGCAGTGGGAGAGCAACTGGCCCTCTCCAGCCCCAGCACAGCACCCCTCCAGTGGCTGTGGCTGGTGTCACTCTTATGTTTGTTTTAGGCCGTGAGCCCTTTGGGGAAACGGAACTGTCTTCCTTATTATTTATTTTTCTATGTAAACCGCTTTGAATACTTTTGTTGAAAAGCGTTATAAAAATATTTGTAGTGGTTGTGGTAAAAAGGCAGTCGAGACACATTTGTTCACCCAGGCTTTTAATTAGATACTGCTTTAACCGTTTGTTTGATTTAATAGTTTTAACATTGTTTTAAATTTTAAATGATTGTGATGTTTATTTGTTGTAATTTGTATTGTTTTATTGTAAACCACCCAGAGACTTATGTTTGGGGCTGTTTGCAGATATGTTAAATAAATGTCTCACCCCTGTTCAGAATGATGAGCTGGAGAGAGAGGAACAGTGAACAGGACAAGGCATTGTACTAACTTCAGGGGTGGTGGTGGAGACACCATAAACGGCAGCCTGGTCCATTTCGCATCCGCAGCATGTGGCCTCTTTGCAGCAGCATCTGGCCACTTTTCACGTTACATGGGAACCAGTTCAGCGGGAAGCAATGCATGTTTGAGTAGAGGGAGAAGATCGGGCTGAGAGAGACTCCTGCCTGCCACCTTGGAGAAGCCGCTGCCAGTCTGTGTAGACAATACTGAGCTAGATAGACCAAGGGTCTGGCTCAGTATCTGGTAGCTTCCTATGTTACCTGCAAGTGGGCAGCTGTTGCCATGCCCAGAGGAAGAGCATACCCTTCCTGCACTGTGGGGAGGACAAATGCTCTTAGTGGACCCCTAATCAGTTGTGGGCCTGGGTCACACATGGTCCAGGACTTAGCATATGCCAGTGGGGAACCCACCCTCCCCCACCCTGCCCTAACACTACAAATAAAAATATTCAGTTTCGCCTGTCACTCTACTTGCTTTGGGGATGTAACCCAATGTGTGCAAGTCCACCTTGCTGGATTAATTAGATGCCTTTTAGATTTGTTCAGTCAAGGGTCCCCAACTTGTGGTATTCCAGATGTTGCTGAACTACAACTCCCATCATCCCCAGCCACAGTTTATTGTTGGGAACATTTTGAGTTGGGTGAATGCTATGCTGGGCAGAACCAGGTTTGTACAGGGTTCTGAGCTTTATACAGTTGATGGGTGACATGAACAGCCTAGAGATCTTTTCCCTGATGGATGTTGGCCTAGCAAGAGAGACCAGGTGATGCCAGGGTCAGAGGGCCTGAGCTGGTAGCCCAGGAGGTCTATCCTTGGCATCAGCCTCAATCGAAGAAGGGGAAAGCCTTGAAATCCAGCCCCTTCCAGAAATGAAGCATTTCCAGGCTCCCCCTTGCAAGAGGCCCTCCTTCCACCCTCAGTGCTGCTCTTCTTCCCCTCCAGGGCTGCAACACCCAGGTAGGGATGCTGCATGCCCAGCGTGACACCTGTGCTGCACTTACATTTGGACTGGCATTGCCTTGCTGGTTATTTGCACAAGGCAAGTTCTCGTGGCATCTGCGATTGCCTGCAAGAAGAGCGGCACTGTTGAACTAGCCTCCAGCACCAGGAGAGGAGGAAACCGTTTCTGTCCAGATACCAGCACCTAAACATGTCTACCAACAGGGCTGCCAACTCAAGTGGCTGCTGCACAACCAAAAGAGCAAGGAGGTGCAGGGACTTAGCTAGCACCAGGCCTTTGGAAAACAAGAACTTCTCCTCCTGGGGCCTGCATACTGCCAGCCTTGACCGTCTCTATGTAGGGCTGGGAGTGACCTCCATCTGAAACCGTGTAGAGCTGCTGCCAGTCAGTGTAGACAGTCCTGAGCTAGACGGGCCGAGGACTCATGGGTATAAGCTGCTTCCTGTGTTCCTAGGACTTAGAATAGCTGAGCTGGTCTTGTGGTAGCGAGCATGACTTGTCCCTTTAGCTAAGCAGGGTCCACCCTGGTTGCATATGAATGGGAGACTAGCACTCTAAGATATTCCCCTCTTAGGGGATGGAGCCGCTCTGGGAAGAGCATCTAGGCTCCAAGTTCCCTTCCTGGCTTCTCCAAGGTAGGGCTGAGAGAGATTCCTGCCTGCAACCTTGGAGAAGCCGCTGCCAGTCTGTAAAGACAATACTGAGCTAGATGGACCTATGGACTGACTCAGTATATGGCCGCTTCCTATGTTCCATCTTTCCAGTCAAGAGGCTGCAATCCCAGCAAGGCCAGGACTGAGCTTTGGTGCCCTAGACATTGCCCAAGAGGATCCTCGGGCACATGTGTTAGAGATGTGGGTCTGGCTGTGCAGGACACAGAACCTGTGGGTTCCAACAGTTTAGCTTTTTAACCCAACCCAGAAGCCGGCTATAGCCTGGGCAACTTGTGAGCCCAAATATCTCCTGCTGATTTTTTCTGGCAGACTGGTCTCGACTCCCAACCCCCTTGTGCCTCAAGTATCCCTTGGGGTGGAGGCATTCATCCACAGCCCCTGCAGAACAGCTTCCTTTCCATTTCTCAGGTATCGACCTCCTGGTACGTGAGGAAACCAGACATGCACCAGTCACAGCCCTGCCTGCAGGCACTCAGCTGTTGTGCTCCTCCCCAGCTTCTTCACATGGTAGCATGAGGCTCTCAAGAGATGACTGCAGCCAAAGCTCCAGGGAGCAGTACTGGGACCTTGCCTTGCAGGGTTGGTCCGTCATACATCAGAGCCATCCTGCTGTTTTGTGTGGCCCACAGCCTTGGCTGCTGGCGGGAGAGAGCTGGTTGGCTCATACTTGGGGCACTCATGACTCCTACCAGACGTCTCCAGGCCACAGGCTTTGCACACCTCACTGCATTCTCACAGCAGGAAGTGGGGTGGCCACAGCCCACTGCTAGTCCCCAGCTGGGTGGGGCTGCAGAGCAGTTGCTTGTACTCCTCCCACGACAGCCCAGACCCCTTCTGATCAGGCTCACTGCCAGTTGAGTGCAGCAAGGGTGTGCACAGGAAGGCAGGCTTGGGCATGCCCCCGCCCCACAGGAAGGCTGCCTGCCAGGACACCACACAGCCTGCAAAACCTAGAAATGTTTTGGAAATGGATGACAAGCTAGGAAGACCCTCCTCCGAAGAGACCTCACTCCTCCTCTCTGGGCAGATACCCACCTCTGCTCCCAGCTGCTGCCCTATCCTCCTCACACCCAGCCCCCAAATTCCCCGGAGGTTGTGAGGGTGGAGTTTGCTTGCAGCACACCTCACCCAGCCACATGCATTGATGGGAGCAGCCAAGTTATTCTTGGCAGTTGCTTTAAAACTCCTACCATGGTGCAACTTGGAATGTCTGTCCATTGATTGCAGTTCTGTAAATGCAGGAGCGCAGTGTACAGCCTGCCCTGATAGGCTATCCTGTGCAGGGTTGCTGCTCTCTCGGGAAGGTAACCGTCTTGTGCAAGAGAGGCTCAGGGGAAGTCTTATGAAGGAACCGTCTCCGCTTGCCCACTTCCTTCACACACTTCCTCTTTCGTAAGCATTTTGGTGTCTCTAGAAAACCCATTAAGCAGGACAGGTTTGCACCAAGTGCAGCTGGCTGGCTTTCTTCAGTGCTACTTTCGGGTGCAGACAGTCACGCTTAGGAGTTATTTACAGCACAGTCCTCACCAAGTTCTTTATGGCTGCCCTGTGCATCTCCTGTGAAGCCTACAGGCTGAGATCAGACACAAGAGTTCAGCCTCCCCTGGATCTCAAGGCCACTTTGTTTTCAACCCCTGTTTATACACAGGAAAGAAACCACATACCATCACTTCTGCAACGCTCTCATGAAAACCTGTCATGTGTGAAGCAGCCATGGGCAATGGCAGCCACTCAAGCCCCTCTTCAAGCTCTGCAACACCAGCCTTGGAAGCTGATCAGAGCTCACCTGGAGGCTACAGCGGAGCAGCCACTAGACCACTCCACTTAGAACCTGGCTGTTTCACCTCTGCAGGTCAGCACCTGGGCCCTCCAGCCAAGCTCTGCTTAGGAAGATTTACCCAAGAGGACTGAACTGAGGACTCTCAAAAAGCCCTCCAGAGTACCTTTGGCTGTTAACTGCAGTTTGCTGCCCCGCCCCTGCCAAGTGATTTGAAGCAAGGATACAGGAGCCGAGCCTCTAACATGCTCTAACTTTGCAAGGATGTTCAATTTTGGCCCTCCTGCAGATGTTGGCCTACAGTTCCTATAATCCCTGGCTATTGGCTGCTGTGGCTGGGAATTATGGGAGTTGTAGTCCAAAAACAGCTGGAGGGTCAAAGTTGAGTAGCCCTGGTTTACAGCCACATTTCAGTTTTTGCTTCAATCAGCTGCTGATGAGAGAGAGAGAGAGAGAGAGAGAGGAACGAGAATGAATACACCCCAAGGGCAGCAGTGCTTGTGAATCACAGAACTCATCACTGGGGAGAAGAGCTTTCCTGCCATAAATTAAGGAGAGCCTCTGCCAGGCAATACTGAGCTAGTCTCATGGACCAAGGGTCCAATTCAGCAGGAGGCAGCTTCAACAGCCAAGACAGCCCTTGCAAGCATTCAGTCGGATCCAACCAAGACACCAGACAGCAGAAGTGGCACTTTCAGAATGCTTCAGTAGTTAAGGAGAATGCAGAAGAGAGACAACTATACAGTAGTTCAATTTTTTTTTATTTGGTGGAATTTTTATGCCATTTCATTTCAGGAAGACAAATTAAGTGAAGCTACAGAAAGAGTTAATGAACACATTGGAATTACTCATCTGGCAAGAAGGGAAAGCAAGATGAGCTTGGGGGGCTGAGCCATGGCCAACTCCCAGCCCCCTTTGGCTGCATCACTTGCCCCCACCTCACTGCATCAGGCAGCAACATCATCAGCAATAGGAGGGGGGCCAAGGAGGGAGGGTTGCAGGGAAAGCTGCAGCATTTCTCAATACAGAAAACATCTTGTAAAAAACAATCCAAAACAAACAAAAAAGGAAGAAAGTGAGCACTTCATGCAGAGAGGCATTCCTATGATGACTTGTCGCATTCCTTCTCCTGTTCAATGGCTGAAAGAGAAAGGGGAATTGGTTAAGGGACAGCACCCTTGTGAAAAGCAGCTTCCACATTGACTTGCCTACCAGAATGGAGACCACCTTGGACCACTGAAGCCCTTGGCTGTAGTGAGGTCCAGTTTCCTAAAAGTACCGTATCCGGGACCAGGAAGGGAGACTTTTTTCCTTGGGCAACCCTGGGTGAGATCCTGCAGTCAAAATCTGTTAGGGGCACCACGCTCTCAAGAGCAGAAGTGGGAGAAGTTATTATAAGAGTTTTAAATTGTTTTAATTATGTTAAAACATAATTAAAACAATCAGCACCTCCTGCTAACTTGGCAAAGAGGCACCCTTTTAACATGGTGATTCTCTTGATTTAGCAGGGGGAGAGTAACTGGCCCTATCCACCCCCAGCACAGTACTTCCAGTGACTGGTGCTAGTGCCTATCTTATGTTTATTTTTAGATTGGGAGCCCTTTAGGGACAGGGATCCATCTTATTTATTATTTCTCTGTGGAAACTGCTTTGGAAACTTTTGTTGAAAAGAATATATAAATATTTGTTGTTAATGTTTTAATGGTGTTCTATGGTGAACTGCTGAGGGACTTTTTGTATCAGGCAGTATATAAACATACTACATAATAAAGAAGTAATTTTATCCAAAGCTTCAACTGCAGGTGAAGAAGCTCACCCCCTCCCCTGACAAGTTCTGCTACCAGCCCCTTTTACAAGTGCTTGTTTACAGCTGCCTCAGGATGGACAGGTGGATGTTCCTTCCAGACTCGGAAAAGTTGCCACCTTTGCCAAACAGACCGAGGAGCAGCTAGAGCATTGTGGCCACCTTAAGGGAAGGGCTGTGCGCATGCACACACTCCTAACAAGAGCAAGCACTGGTTGCCCTTATGAACCCTGGTGCAGCTGCTGTACTGCCGGATGCCAGCGAACTAGGGGCCAAGAGCATCTGTGCCAACTAGCAAATAGATTCCAAGACTTCCTTCCAACGGGGCTTCAAAAAGTCCAAACATGCTCAACTTCCCCTTGAATGCTGGATTCCTTCGAGATGAGGTCAACCGCAGCTAAGCACCTTCCCTGTTACTTGACACTCCTACAACCAAAACTAGGGAGGAGAGCCGGATCTTCCAGTAGCATGCAGATTATCCCCTTTACTAAATGCGTTATGCCCTGATTTGCATTTGGATGGGGTACTACATGTGAGCACTGTTTGCTGTAAGATCTCCCCCTTACAGGAAGGCACCATGGAGCACCTACTTGCATACAGAAGGCCCCACATTTAGTCACTGGCAACATCTCCAGGTAGGGCTGGGAAAGACCTCCGCCTGAAACCTTTGCAAGCTGCTGCCAATTAGCATAGACAATACTGAGCAGAACGGACCAACACAGCTCCCCACGTTCCTAACTGACAGCACAGGGGAAAATTTCATTTTAACTGGCGTGCTGAATGGGGATGAAAACCAAGGAGGGGCAGCCCACAGAACAAAGCCTTCTGTCCTTCCCACTCCCTCCAGCACTGCTTTTGTAAGATGCCTCTTTGGCAATACCGCATCCTACAGCTAGTAGGATGTAGCCCAGGCAAGATTCAAAGAAGAGAACAAATTACAGGCAGAAAAGATGCCGGCTTCCCAAGTTACCACCAGTGCGGGGAACATTGCCAGCCATTTCCACACAGGAGCAGCTTGTCCTAACAAGGGGGGGGGGGGGCAGCAGAGGAGACAACCGTTTCTCCTTCCCAGAGCTCCATTTGCTCTGCTCTAAAATGCTTGCAGGCTGGCCATTTATCACTGAGCCACACAGCTCTACCTGACGAGTGACCAGATTGCAGGCAGCATGGGGCAGGAGAGAGGACAGCAAACGTCGAGCTGGCAGGAAGAGCCAGGTCTTCTAGCCCGCGCGCCACGGCCTTGCACGCCCATACTCACTCTCCTTGGAAGGAAGCGTGTTCTTCTCTTCCGTGTTTGTTTTCTTCAGCTTCTTCTTATCAAACTTCTCGACTTCAGAGAGGTCTGGTTTGTCACACATCTTGGCCACGCGAAGACAAGCGGACACCACAGGGACTGCCAGGAAGCACCGAGGCGGGAGTCAGCGGGGGCTTGCAGGAACAGGCCCCGGGGGTGGGGCGGGGCACAGCCGGGGTAGGCTCAAGGGGACACAACGGCAGGCAGGCAGGGTCGACGGGAGCCCCGCAAGCGAGGCAGCAGCAGAGGGCAGCAGCGCCTCCCGCACATGGGCTTGAGAGTTCTCAAGCCCAGGCCAGGAAGTGCGTGGCTGCGACGGGGGGGGAGGCCGAGCTCCACTCCACAAAAGGCACGCCACTTTGTCCGCGAAAGCACGCCCCGCGCCGCGCCGAATGCCACCGAGACAAGCCGTTGCCTGCCTGCGGGCCGGCCACGCCGTCACCGAAGGCGGATCTGCGCGCCTCAGCACCCGGGCTCTCCCCGCACCTCCCGACAGCAGCCCAGCTAGAAACCCTGCCCACTCCCATGGCCTTCTGTGAGCCGTCGAGGAGGCAGAGGTGGCCAAAAGGAAGCCCGCCTCTCTCCCCAGCGGAGCCGCCCCCCCGCCCCAGCACTAGGCCCTTGAAGACAAAGGAGAAGGAAGGGTGGGTCACGCGAGACAAGGAGCCCACAGATGGGACGCACACCCTAGCAAGGCCCGCCACATGCATGCATGCATACATGCAAGCTGCACGCGTTCCGCCCATGCACCCCCGCCCGCACAGAGAGGACCGACCCCTCCTTGTTGCTGCCCGCGGGGGGGGGGTAGAAGGGGTGCCGCCCACTTCCCCCTCTCTACCTTGCAAGCTCTCGGTGACTGGACTTCTCTGGCAGCGCGCGCTCTCTGCAGCCAGCGTGTCTTGGGCGGCCTTTTATAGCCCACGTCCCGGCCGCGCGGCAAGCCGGGAAATGTAGTCCCCCTGCTCGGTTGGGCTGTGGCGGCTGCTTCGGAGGAAACTACACGCCCCAGGAGGCGAGCCCGTCCTGGCTCCCCAGCAGCTGCAGGGCAATCCGCGTGGCTTTTCCGAGGTGTGAGAAGGGGCGGTTCCCGTGTTCCCGGGAGATCGTCTCTTGCTCCCAGACCAGTCCCTCCGCGAGAGAGTACCAGGGCTTCGTGCCTGCCTGGTCCAAGGCGCTCTCCGGACCGGCGCCTTCGTATCCAGCCCAGGTAGAGAGAGAGATGAAGGTCTGCGGGGGGAAAGCAGGGCTTTTCCGGGTTTTTTCCTGGCCCCGGGGGGGGGGGGATGTTCACAAGCCACCACCATAACCACCCCCCTTTCCCCCCCAGGCCTTCACATCTCTAAGCCGGGGCACCTGCCCTTGCACAAATCCTGCCTGCCTTGCGGGCTGCAGCAGCCCAGAACGACCGCCGGGGACCGTCGGAACTTGACCTGCAGGGAGTTTTCCCGCCCCGTGGCGGTCCAGTCGGACCCACGCGGGGTGATCAGTGGCTTAGACGCCTCTGGGCTTTCGCCTGGGGTGCTTGCTCGGAACTGCAACCCCTCCTTGGGAAAGCCGTGGGGTTTGCTTCTTAGATCTCAGCTGCTGCTGGTGCGCCAAACGTTTTGCGGGGATAATCTTCTCCGCCCTCCTTACCACAGCCTTATAAGGTAGGCCAGTGTCGAGTATGTGCTTGTTGCGGTTTGGGCGTAGACCAAATGCTCCATCGTTTGGCTTTTGTTGTTTTAATCTCTCAGATCTGTAGACTGCCCCAGACTTGCCTTTCTTGGCGGTTTACGACAAACCTAAAACAAATTAGCAAGGAGAACCAGGGGCGGAGGCAGCGTTGTGTGTATAGGAGGAGTGTTCAAAGAACCCGGGTCCCGGGCTGCTGTTCAGGGGCTGGCCTCGCGCCCAGCCACACCCCCGGCTGCCTCTGAGGTCAGATGCAAGGGGCGTGGCCATGCTAGCAAAGCGTTCGTAAGTAAACTTTGCAGAAGCAGAGAGCCACTTTGCCCGGCCAGGCTGGAACCCCCAGGGCTCAGAAAGGGAGCCGGCTGGGAAGAATTCTCTCTGCTTTTTGCACTCAGGGAGAGGCGCTCCTGGACACTTTCCAGTTTGCATGCTACCACTGTGTAAGCACAGGACAAGGTGCCCAGGGGCGGAGCCACCATTGAGTGGATGGGTGCAAAGAACCTAGGCTGCCACCTCACAGGGGCCGCACCTTGTGCTCCAGACACGCCCCCCCCCCAGTCTGTCAAATGCAGAGATGTGATTTAGCTCCCAATTGGGGCCTCCTGGGCCATTTGGGAGCTAAATCGGCCAGTGCTGCATTCAGCCTTTAAAAGGCTTTAACGTTTAAAGGTTTGGGCCAGGATACCTGAGGGACTGCCTGCTTGCTTGACGAGGTCATCTGAGGCGGCTCTGCTCAGGGTGCCCACAATGAGGGAGGCTCGGTTGCCGTGCATGCAGGACAGGGCCTTCTCTGTTAAGATGTACCTGGAAGTAGGCACTGCGACTGTGTGCAACATGCACATGTGTCCAACATGCACAGTCACAGTTCCTACTTCCGGGTACATCTGGTAAACGTCGGCATGGGGCAGCAGGGCGATATGCTGCTGCCCCGACGGGCTTTTAAGGACGTGCGCGCCGGTGGAGGAAATGCGGCGGGGGGTGGGGGGAGAAGTGCACCCACCCCTGCCCTTAAAGCCACCCCCCGGCCATCGAATCTCCGAGCCGGTTCGTGCACATCCCTGGCCACCAGCAACTGCAGACGAGCGTCTCCTGGTGATCTCAGTAGGCTCATGGTGAAGAAGAGGATCTCTTCAATACCCAGGGCCTAAGCTGTTTAGCACTTTGCCATCCAACCACAGCAAAGTGGGTCCACAGTGCCTACGGATGGGAGCAGGGGACCAAGAGCAGCTTATGCAGGGGTGCCAGCGCTGCCCGCACCCTTTCCCGGTCTGGAGGTTCCCTCCTGGGCCTCTGGGTCGTGTGAGACTCCGGACTGGGAAAAACAGGTGCGTGGTCTCCTCTTTTCACATCTGGATGCCAGAAGCCATGATGCCCTGCCTCTGCAGTCTTCCATGCCCACGCTTTGAGCTCCACCTGGTGGCGGATCATGAGAGTTGCCAAACTGTGGCTGTACCTTCATAAATGTGAATTAGAGACGGGGAGTGGGTGTAATATATATATATTTACCAGTAGGTGAAGCCCCTCCGTTTGCATCATCTTGCATATATTACACTTCTAGAAAAAGTCAAGGAATTAAATAGATGCAATGGGATTTTTAATGAATCTGCTTGCAGAAGGGAAGTAAAAGAACAGTTTGAAATGGGTAGGATTCCAATGTCAAACAGTTATTATGGCCTCGGGAGGGCATCGGTAGCCTGTGTTCAGGCTGCCCACCCCCACAATGGCACCCCTTCTTGAGCCTGCAGGGTGCCCCTTCTCTCCTCACCAAGTGAGGAGGGGAGGGGGCGCCAGTTGAGCAGGGCAACCTACCACAGGCTGCTCCATCAGGGAGGCTGTTGCTGCTGCTGTCACTGCCCACACAGCGGGGAGTAAAGGGGTGCCAGGAGGCGGCCACCATCAGGTGCCCATCCTGGTGAGTGTGGCAGCCCTGGCAGAAGCTGTGCGCGGGGTTCTTGGAGCCTGTGTACACCATTACAGCTCCGCCCTGATGGCAAATTTAAATCATAGAAAAGTTGACTCTGAGAAAGGTTTGCTTTGGGCGCGATGCCATTTTTTTAAAAAAAATTATTGATCCGATTATTGAGTGTTAAAAATCTGTTGAGAACAATAATAGTTAAAATGATTGTATTCAGAATTCCTTCTAAAACCACATTCGGAGCATAAAAAATAACACTCAGCTAATTTCAGTGGCAGGATTGTTCATGCAAAATTTGGTGTCTGTAGTGGTGCAGCAGGGAAATGCTTGGCTAACAAGCAGAAGGTTGCCGGTTTGAATCTCTGCTGGGAAACACCTATATTGGGCAGCAGCGAGCTAGGAAGATGCTGAAAGGCATCATCTCATACTGCATGGGAGGAGGCAATGGTAAACCCCTCCTGTATTCTACCAAAAGAAAACCACAGGGCTCTGTGGGCGCCAG
This sequence comes from Hemicordylus capensis, assembly GCF_027244095.1. NCBI lineage: Eukaryota > Metazoa > Chordata > Lepidosauria > Squamata > Cordylidae > Hemicordylus > Hemicordylus capensis. The sequence goes on along the minus strand of NC_069667.1, from coordinate 14,546,597 downwards.
GAGTCAAAATCAACTCGACGGCACACTTCACTATAATAGATTTTTATAATATATAATAGATATATAATAGATTGTTAATTACCCTAAACCAGCTTACTATTTAATGAGTTTAACTACTCTGTCCCAGAGAAGAGTCTTCTCCCTCACATGATTTAATGTACTTCCATCTGCTGTACTGGAGGCCAGGTACCATAAAATTCCTATTATCAGCCGCCCGGCTCTGTCCCTGCGGCCAGGGTGTTGGGACTGTGACTCACGTTCTTTTATACTGTTTATTTTATATATTCACATTTCTCTTATCTCCCCCCCCCCGTTATCAAACATCCCTGTTAGAACAGATGATGGATATACATCCTTTTTACTAGCTGGTCACTGTGCATCTGCCACACTGTGTCTGGCCAAATTTTGTGCGGCCACATGCAAGATCAGGTCTGAGCTGGTTTGAGTTATTGGTATTATGAAAACCTTGACACTATGTCTTTTTTGCACTATCTGTATTATCTTTAGTGTGTTCTGTATTGTTTTTGTGTTGTTGGGTCAATGGCCGTAATAAAGCATACTACAAAAAGGTTTTTACCATTTATAACTTAACAGAACCACCACCAGTCATAGATATCTGCAGTTAATTCCTTCAAGTAACCACGATCACAATTTGTTCACCATCATACATTGGTTGAATTCATCATCAGTTTAGCAGTGAGCATTTCTGTCCTGTGCATCTTCCCAGAACTCAGGGCAGAGACCCCCATCATTTTATCCCCCCCTAGCCCTGTGAGGTAGGTTAGCCTGAGAAATAGTGACTGGCCCCAGTCACATAGTAAGAGCGATTTGCACCTGCTTCTCCTAGTCCAGCACTCAGACTAAAGTTCAGCAGGAATTGCTCCTGAGTGGGAATCCTGAGGATGGTGCCTCGTTTCTGGGAGAGGGCAGGCGGGTCTGGCAGACTCTGCTGCCTCAGCTGCCCTCCACAAAGTCCCATGGCAACCTTTTTCACATCTTGTTTCTGCACTGCCTCACCCCGTCCTCTGCTGATGTACCTAACAAATTGGTGGCTAAAAGTCTAGATCGTTTTTGTGAGACTTTCTGTCTTTCCCTCCCTGCATTCGCTATTGCTGCTGCTGCGGCTGCCTCCATTATATTTTCCTTTTCCTTTTGCTCCAGTGACGACGAGGAGGGCAGCGTCCTCGGTGGGAGCCCTCTCCAGCGCAGGGAGCAAGGATCTCTACCCAGCCCTGGAGGCATCAGGCAGGGTGGAAGACAGGCCTTGCAGAGGGCATGCGCCGGATCTCCTAGCCTCTGCGCTGCTGCAGGAAATCATGTATGGCTGTGGTGAGGCCCCAAGTGAGGCAGGACCTGAGAATAAGGAGGGACCCGCCCCTATACAGCTGGGTGACTTTCTTCCCATGGCTCCTCCAGACAGCCGCCACGGAGGCCTGGAAGCTGAGGGTCTCCTGCGGCCCCACCTGCACTTGCATGTTGGCGATGAGGACACTGAGTGGGTAGAGTAAGAGGGAAATGGCCGTGCCATTGACACTGCCGGAGACCAGGGCAGGCAGCCAGTGGGGTAAGTTCCCCTGGGAGAGGCGATCGCGGAGGGGATCCTTAAAGGAGAAATACAGGGAGCTTCCTAGGCCATTGCGGATCAGGACCAGGCCGAGGCCCCGGTAGTAACCCAGTGTGAGCCTTTCCGGCACGGCATAAGAGTTGAATTCCTTCAGGATGCTGCGGGTCGTCTGGAACCTGGAGACCTTGCGCCCGTCCTGCAAGATGTTCTGGACTCTCTCAAAGGGGCCGAGAGCCAAGGCTTCCAAAAAGCCAGACAGGAGCCCTGCCGTGGCCCGCTCTCCCAGGGAGTAAGGCCCAGGAGGCTGGCTGGCGAGGGTGCAGAGGAAGCTCTCGTAAGTGCCAAACATCAAAGTTCCCTGCAGCGTCTTGGAGAGAAGGGGCGGGAAGACGCCACGGTAGAAGTGGTGGAGGCCTTCCTGGCGCAGCTGGTGCACGGCCTCCACCACGGAGAAGGCATGCAGCTGCTGGCGGAAGATGGTCTTGTAGATGGGGAAGGTCACCAGCGTGGAGAGGAAGCTGGATGCGGCCCCCACGTTGTAGCTTCTGGGGTTCAGCTTGCGCTGGCACTTCTCCTCCTCCTCCTCCGCCATCTTCTCGGCGGCCCTGCTTCTTCTCCCTTTTCCAGAAGCAAAGGGTTAGGCAACTCTGTTTATTGACCCAGACATTGCGGTTTAATTCTGCCCTTCCTCCAACACCGGGGTCCCCAGCCTTGTAGTCCAACAATATCCAAGGACCCTTGCTCCGACACATTCAGGGCAGATCGATTTCTCCGCTCATGTCCTGTCCTCGCGCTAACCCTGGGAGGTAGGCTGGCACGGAGTGTGCCATTGGCCTAACCCTCACCTTTCACGGCTGGGTATGGGTCTGAACCCAGGCATGGGATGAGCGGAGTGAAGCCCTGAGCTACCCAGACAGCAGACTGAGATGGCTGCATACTGAGATTAGAACAGTGTGTGTCCATTTGGAGGGACTTTGCTTCCCTGCTTCCCTATGAATAGAAAAAGATGCTTGTAAGCAGAGAACAGCCTAAGCCAGGGATGGGGAACCTTGGCACTCCTGCAGATGTTGGCCTACAATTCCCATAATCCCTAGCTATTGGCCTCTGTGGCTGGGGATTATGGGAGTTGTAGTCCAAAAACAGCTGGAGTGCCAAGGTTCCCCATCCCTGGATCCACCCCCCCCCCCCGCCTCAGGTTGTTTTGGTTTCCAGGCTGTAGCGGCTCATCCTAACAAGCGTGTGCGTTTGTGTGTGTGTGTGTGGCAAACAAGGTGCAGCTGCCTCTAGTTCAGGCTTCCCCAAACTGTGGCCCTCCAGATGTTGCTGAACTACAACTTCCAGCATACCCAGCCATAAAAAAATGTGTCTAGGGATGCTGGGAGTTGTAGTTCAGCAACATCTGGAGGGCCGCAGTTTGGGGAAGCCTGCTCTAGTTGCTAGCAGCCTGATTGTGCCCCTTTCTCCCCACCCCCGCATTAACAAAAGCTGTGCTGCCTGCAAACTGGCCCTTCATCAGGTAGAGCTGTGCAATCTTAGCTCTACCTGATGAACGGCCAGTGTGCAGGCAGTGTGACTCTCAGTTGGGCTGCCTGGAACTGTGCCGTGTTTGCCCCCCGCCCCGCTCATTAGGACAAGCCAGTGCTGTTTGCAGGGAATATTTGATGCAAGGGAGTGTGCAAAAAGGACACCTGCCACACCTTTGCTCTGTAGGCCTAGCATGAGCCACGTATAGCAGAATGGGGGGATCAATCTCAGTCTGTATCACTTTGACCTGAAGGGAGGGATCACTTTTAAAAACAAGTTTTTCAGTGTTAGAAAAAATCCTTGCAAGTCGACAAGTCGCTCAGCAGAAAACAGGCTGGGCTAGATCCATTCTCCCTGGGGTGCCAGGCTGTTACAGAGGGACATATATGGGGGGGGGAGTGTTGCAAAATAGCACCCTCCTGCCCCAAAGTTTGAAGTGGCACAGTTCCTTGTGGAGCAGGTGGAATACGAACGGAGACATGAGATGTTGGAGCTGGCTGGGCTGAGAAACGCCTTGTGGCCGCACACAGGAGGCAGCACGTGGTCCAGACACACAGCATCCTTCCTGGCACAGCCTCCCTCCACTCCCCATCATGTTGAGGGTGGGGTGGGGTGGGGAGTCTAAACCCCTGCTAACTGAGCAAAGAGACACCTTTGCGTTAGTCTCTTACATTTAGCAGGGGGAGAGCAACTGGCTCTATCCGACCCCAGCACAGCCTCCAGAGGTGATCTTTCTCACAGACCTTAGGGATCTGGTATGTGGCCTCCTGTCTGGGGGGGGGGGGGCCTAGAGGCCCGCTGCCGCCACCCCCTGCCCACTCAGCCCCCCAAGCCCCCCCCCGCAGACTGGAGATCAAGGTAGCCGAGGCTGCGACTCCATCCCAGGAGGGGCTCCCCACCCTCCATCCCTTCACTGTGAAAAGCCCACCTTGCCTGCAAGCCTCTCGCTTACCTCACATGGCCTTGCCCAGCCCCGCCGCCTGCTCTGTGCGCTGCACCAGCAAGGGAGACCCCGCCCTGTCAGGCTTCCGCGGCGGAGGATGCCTTCGCCTCTACGCCTCCCTTCCTCCGCACAAAGGGCCTTCCGTGGGGGCGCAGGGAGGGCCTCTTCCTGGACGCTGCCGGGAGCTCGCGTCCGCTGCGGCTTGGTGCGCTGCTCCCAGCCCCAGAGGAGCGATGTTCGGCACCCCTTGGGAAGGCTTCTCCCGAGAGGAGTCCACGGATGCTGAGCAGCAGCTGTGGGCGCGTGTCCAGGACAGGCACCCCCCCCCCCCCCGAGGGACTGACCAACCCACCCTGCCCGGCCGGACAAAGCGCCGGAGCAACACGCCGGGAAGTCGTTGGTCGAATGGAACGACTCGGCAAGGAAGCCCGCAAGGCGCCAGCCCCACCACGAGGAGGCAGCCTCCCTCTTGGGGACCAGACGCGCGCCGAGTGATGAGGACTAGCAGCCGCTCAAATAACGTAGGAGCAGCCCGCTGACAAACCAGCGTTTGGAACACAACCCCTCCGTGAGCTGGAGGCTTCCTGGAGATTTGTATGGATTTGATTTCTACTATATACCGCCCTCCTTCCAAAAATGGCCCCTCATGGGTTGGAGACAGCAGGCGGGTCTTTGAGCTAGCCCGGGAATTAAATGCTGAGAGCGGAAACTGGGGCGCCAGGAGTCCCACGCCAGAAGGAAGGACGCGCCCGGAAAAGCGCGTGGCTTTTCCGACTGACCGGCGGCGGCAGATTAACGCGGTTGCCAGTTCAGGTATCTGCGATGAGCGTGTGAAGTAGGAACAAGAACCCGATAATATGATGCAAGTAATTAATAAAACTGTACACCATTCAATTAAAAACAACAACACCTGTATCCTAACTCACAATATATCCATAACTTTCTCAACCACTTAGAGTGGACATTTTTTATGCGTTCTCACATATTTTTATTTATTTATTTTTACATTTCTGTACCACCTTTCGTTAAAAACAACCCCAAGGCGGTTTACAAAAGTTAAAACATACAATAAAAAAAGCAGTAAAAACATTCCTTTACAGCGAGTTATTAAAACTCACCCAGTTTTGTTGCATGGATATATTGTATTGATTTGGAGAAACCATATTTAATTTAGGATAGCTTTTTATTCAACAATAGAGTTCTATTAAATTAAATATCAGGCGTGACCCGTAGGCATGTTTCTGAGCCCCACTCATGGGGTGCCACTTCTTTGGACCCACCACCTGCGTGTGCTCTGCCAATTCCATCTACCGTGGCCATTGCTCCAGCTTTGCTTCCAGCTCCTGGTTTTAACCTATCTCTTGACCCAACCCACACACCACGCTTGGCTACCTTAGAGCCGGCCTCCCCAGGATTTCCCCGAGCCAGCCACTTTCCTGTACCCCTGGCCAGCCAGAGGAATGCTTGCTATCCTCTTGCTTGGCCCCTGGGAAGAAAGACCCCTGCATTCCCCATCCTGCAAGGGTGGCAGATACCCTGGTGGGATTGGAAGAGGGTATACTGACAATATCTCCCTCTCCTCCTTCCTAAACCTGAACTTTGCACTCCGGTCCGCCCCCCGCCCCCCAGCAAGCCTCAAGCTGACTGAATTGCAATTTTGACCTTTAAGCTAAAAACACCTCTTCAGGAGTCTTTAAATCACATTACTATTTAAAGTTTTATTGCCTTTATCAATTGCCTAACCATCTTCGTTTCCTGTATCCCAATAACCCTTAAATAATTCTGACTGTACAATATTCCTATATCAAGCCTTTATTTCCAGTCCAAAGCTTTGCACAAATTGATACTTGTAATGGACTGTACTCACACTAGTCCCGCTAATTCCTCACACAAGTCCAGTAGTCATTTTGGGATGTTATGCCAGCGTGCCAGAATAGTTCCATTAAGCGTGCGGTTGGCTCCCCTGCGTGACAGCACCAGGGGCTAAAGAACTGCCAAGGCCACAGCCCAGCTGACACCCCTCCATCTCTACAGCGTCTTCTTCTTTCGATGAGATGACCACTCAAGCCAGAGCCTCCCCCCACTTCTTAAACAGTTGGGAAAGGGAGGCTCTGGCTGGATGCCACAATGCCAAGTGACACCCGTTTGGCATTCCCCTCTGCGATCCCTTTAGGGTGGTCTATGGGCCACTAAAAACTGGTGGGGGAGGGGCACAGTGCTGAGGCCCCCCCCAGAGCCGCAGTTCCCCTCAAACCAGACTGAAGAAGCAGCCTCTTGGGGGAAAGCACAACCTCAAGTATCCTCAGGAAACAGAAATTCCAAATCTGGAAAGCAGCACTCAAGTTTTTAAATAAAAGTTTTAATTCCTTCATTGAGATCTTGAGCAACAAGAATGCTGCGGAATCCTTCCAAATCCTCACCCCCCAGCTTCAGCCCAGAGTGGAGTAGAGGCGGTTGCTCGAGAGAGGCTGCATGAAGGACAAAGCAAACACACAACTGCGTACACACGCGCGCACACACACACACCAGACAGAACGCCTCCCCCTCCCCAAACACTCACAAATAAATGGTTTCATTGCCATGCGATTTGGGCCCTGGGACAGGAGGGAGCAGTCGAGTAAAAAGGCACAGTGGCCAATGGCTAGGAAAGGCTCATCCCGCAGGCCGGCTTTCCTGGTAGCTAATGAATGCTCTCAGAGCTGGTGCATCTAGAGACCAAAGGGGCTTTCTCAAGCCATGCCCCTCTGCAGCTGAGACCAGGCCATGGTGTCAAGCTAGGCTGCGATGCTCTCGCCCAAGAAAGATTGCTGGGGTGACCCTGGATGTTTGGTGCCACGTGTCTGGGGACAAGGCTTGGCGTTTCCTCTGCCCCTTGGTGGGAGTGTCAAGTGGGAGTTAACAAGAGGGGGCCAAAAAGCATCAATAAATAAGCTGCTGTGCTTGACGCCTCACTATGAAAAGCGGCCGAGAGAAAGCATGAACACACCCCGGGAGTCTGGCCCTAGGCTTCTCAAACTGCACAATCCTGCTCCCCTCTCCCCAGCAACAGCTCCCCCTGCCCCACATGGGGAAAGGAGCAAGTTGGGGGGACAGATATGCTATTACTCACAGTCCCAAGTACAAAACATCGGGAAGTTGGTGGGGAAAGGGCAGGACAACACCTGAAAGGCTAACAGAATCAACGGCTATGAAACAAACTGGACACGACAGCCAGGGCAGGAACCAAGCAAGGCAATGCCCTAGCTAAGCCGGCATGGGCGGACAAAAGCACCTCAACTCTGCAGCCACCCCTCCTCTATCCCGCCTCCAGATCTTTCTGCCAAGTGAGAGCTACTGACCCAGATATCCAGGATCTTTGCATACAATGAAAACAGGCCTACGTCTTCCCCTCCCACCCCACGCGTGTGGCAGTCTGTAATGTCAGTTCTACTCGCCTCTGACTGGGAAGGGTTTAACAAGGTCACTAGAAGCCTAAACTACTTGAAAGCCAGTCGGGGGAGGCCGCCTAAGCACTGGCCAGGTGACTCCAGCCAAGCTCTGGGAGGTGCAGAGTCGAGGAGGGCTGGGCTCCAACAAGCACAACCTTCTACAGAACCTTAACACAAATTCAACACATTTTGGTTTTTCAGAAAGCCACACAAGCTGCAGCCTCTACTGTTATAAAGGGACATGGCTGAAGAGGTATGAGACGGATTCTCCATTGTGAGTCCTCCTGATGGCCTCGGCCAGGATCATGGAAATGTCAATCACCTGCAGAGGGAAGGGAAACAAAGAGACGGCCTAGTGGTTAAGAGACTGCAAGGCTGAGCCAGCCGCTCTCCCAGGCCAAGCACGACTGCCAGAGCCCGCCCACCTGGATCTTAGGGCAGTGCTTCATCTTGTCCTCCTGGGGGATCGTGTTGGTGACCACGACGGCTTCAAAGCAGGCATTGTTGATGCGGGAAATGGCTGGCCCAGAAAAAATCCCGTGAGTCAGGATGGCATACACTTTGGTGGCTCCAGCTGAAACAAGCCTAAGGGGAGAGAAGGTAATTGGGCTGACACCATTCTCAAGGAAGAGGTTGGCTTCAATTCCAAAGAGATCTCAGTGGCCGAGAGCCAAGGACTGCAGAGAACATGCCTCCCTCACCCCTCTTCTGAAGGGCGGAGAGGAGAGCTGGTCTTGTGGTAGCAAGCATGACTTGTCCCCTTAGCTAAGCAGGGTCCACCCGGGTTGCATATGAATGGGAGACTAGAAGTGTGAGCACTGCAAGATATTCCCCTCAGGGGATGAAGCCGCTCTGGGAAGAGCAGAAGGTTCCATGTTCCCTTCCTGGCAGCATCTCCAAGATAGGGCTGAGAGAGATTCCCGCCTGCAGCCTTGGAGAAGCCACTGCCAGTCTGTGAAGACAATACTGAGCTAGATAGACCAATGGTCTGACTCAGCATATGGCAGTTTCCTATGTTCCTAAGGGCATGCCTGACACCGAACAGCCCCTGTGACTCTCTGAAATAAAAAAATAAATTTAGCCTGGCAAGCAGCGCAGGAGGCCGAAGGACTCAGCAATAAAAGCCTTTGCCGAATCAGCAGCGTGGGGGGGGGGGGCCACCACCTACCCACCCATCCCCAAACCCACTTCCAGGGCTCTTCAATTTGAAAGCAGGACAAAGCCTCCCCAAACAAGCCACGCTGCAGCTTCTTCCCCACACAGGAAAGACGCGGTCGCAGGGTGGAGAAGCCCACGCACTTGTCTGCGGCATGGCAGATGGTTCCACAGGTGTCTGCCATGTCGTCCACGAGGATGGCCACTCGGTCCTTCACGTCTCCCACCAACACCATGCGGTCCACCTCGTTGGCCTTCTTCCGCTCCTTGTGGATGAGGGCAAAGTCCACGTTCAGCCGATCCGCTATGGAGGTCACTCTGTGGAGAGAGGAATGCCGGAAAGAGCCCTCAGGCCAAGGCCCCACTGGACAAGAGCCCCACACAGCCTGCAGATGTGGGCTGCAGTCTTAGCATCAGAAGTGACCTATATGCCAATTACATGAGTGCAGCCTAGTTTCCTCTCAGGGCCACAGGCCCTGGACACACAGCCTGCTGTATTCTAGCTACTGCTAAGGAAGGCCCTGGCAAGACAGAGGCACCCCCTGCGTCTGCAGGCCAAAGGGGTCGAGGGTGCCTTGTTCCACCTAGCTAAGGCTCTGGTCTGCCTGCATCCACAATATATGGGGGAAGAAAAGGGAACGGACTGTCCTTGGCTGCATGCAGCCTTAAAAATAATTGGCTGTGTTCTGCAGCGCTCCGGCCAGCACCGAAGAAGCCAGGGAAGTTTGAAGCAGACGTGCATTAGGAGCCCAACACAACGGGAAGTGGGGAAAATGTGCTAGAGAGGGGGGATAATTGGGAGATGTGCCAGTCTGGGAGGCCACCGGGAGCCATGGCTGCTCCAGGCCCCATCTGCTTCCTCAGCGGTCACCTTTTGGCTCCCCCAGCATCTGGCGAGACAATCGTGCAGGTCTTCCACTCAGCAATGTTCTCCTTGATCCACTTCAGCACTGCAGGCTCAGCATACAGGTTGTCCACGGGGATGTCAAAGAAACCCTTTGGGAGGAGAGAGAGGACACCGCATTCTCAAGAGGCTGGCTGGCCTGGCAGAGCCCTTGTCCCAACTTGCTTTCCCATTACTTTAATAAAAGGAAGCAAGAAGTCAGTCCCCGGCTTCCCAAGGAGCGGGAAGAGCCAGAGGAGGCAGCCCCACCCTTTCTCCCCCACCCTCTCAAGCACACTTGGCCCTTTACACCATCTGGGCTCAGAGCCAGGTCCTGGAGCTGCCATCTGGATGCCAGCAATGTTGGGCACTGGGACTGGCAGGTGAACCACCTCTTATGGGCCCTACTGCAAGCAAGCTCTGGACACAAGCAGACCAGGCCCACCAGTGCCACCTGCTGTGCCAACCTGGATCTGAGAGGCATGCAGGTCCATGGTGATGATGTGGTCTGCACCGGCCACCGAGAGCATATTCGCCACCAGCTTGGCAGAGATTGGGGCCCGGCTCTGGAAGAGAAAGCAGTCACATTTGCCCTAAGCATGCCCCTTTCTGGTGACCAACTGAGGAACAAACAGAGCCCTCATGGAGACCTGAACATGGATCCTGCCTTTATGGTGCACAAAATATTCTCCTTCTCCAGAAGGGTGAGCCCCACTCCCTGGTAGGTGCACTTCCAAACCCTGATGTTGCCTCCCCCACCCCCGCTAAGAGCTTCTCTTCTGATCTATCCCTTTCGAAAGGCAGTTCTGGCTACTAAAGGTGGAGCACTTCACATTCCAAAAGCTGCCTCCTCATTGCTGCTACTCCACTGGACACCTCCAGCCACCTATGTGGCATGGAAATCAAAGTGGCATCTCACCTTACCATCCCCAGGCCTTTAGGCACACAAGTACCTTACCTCTTCTCTTTAAAATGTGCAGCCTAAAATAGGTTTGTGCAGCAACACGCATGCCTGCTTTAGAGAGGCTGGCCAAGTACACGCCCCCCACCCCACCCCGCTCTACCCCATGCACACACACCTCTCTGCCATTCAGAAAAGCCCCTTCAGTCAAACCTTGTCCTTCTTGTCCTGGCGAGCATAAGGGAAGCAGGGGATGACGGCGGTAACACGGCTGGCAGAGGCAATCTTGCAGGCATTGATCATGATCAGAAGCTCCATCAGGTTATCATTGATTTCTCCACAGCCACTTTGCACGATGTAGACATCTTCACCACGCACACTCTCCCCGATTTCCACGCTGAAGGGGACAGAGACAGCCAGCTGACAACCCCAGCACTTCTGCTGCCTCAAGTGTCAGGTCGTGCTAGAAAATTGAACAGGCCACAGCGGCTGCGGGTCTCCCCGCTCCCCAGTTATAAAAATAATGGACTTAGGAAAATGGAGAAGCTGCAGGCTTCCCCTTCCTCTTTCAGACCTAGGATCCTCATCTAGTCCAAACCTGTATTATGGGACTCCCTCCTCAATTTCTTCCATGCCGAGTCTGAGGATCAGGCTACTGGTTTGACCCACCCAGGGCAGATCACCCTCCAGTTGCAATAAAGGCTTCCTGCAGGCAATGCCTTTAGCCATTTAAAATGTGATGTTAGTGACTGTGAACACGTGATGAGCTCAAGACTTCCTCTGTACATGTGGCAGAACCAGCAGCACCAGCTCTGAATGCAGACAAGGGGCAGGAGAGGACCAGGAGAAGAACCTTCTGGAACCTTCACCACAGTTTCCAGAGGGATCACAGCCGTCTTGGTCTTCTGCAACTAAACCACAAAAAGTCTTGCGGCACCTCCCATCACCCCCAGACTTGTAGCACTGTCGAGATCAATGTTCCTGATGGAGACTCCCACTACAAACATCTTCCTGCAACTAATTAAAGGAGCCCAGCACATTCAAGAGGACAGTTCCTGCCCAGCCTGCTCCCTGCAGAGTTGTCTGTCTACAAGGAGAAGCATGCGTTCCAATCGAATTCCACGTAGCACTGCCCATTCTTCCATCACTCTTCCTGTGGAAAGTGAGGACCAGGCCTAAACATAGGGGAGGCTGCTTGCAGTGTTCAGGGGTCACTGCCAGTCTGTGTAGACAATACTGAGCCAGATGGACCAATGGTATGCCTCAGTACAAGGCAGCTTCCTATGTTCCTCAAAACCCACCTTTGCTTAGTACCATGTGCTATTGGAATTCAGCCAAACACAGCATCCAAGAGCTGAAGGACATTCAGAGAGACCAACCCAACTCTTCGATGCAGGAAATCCAGAGGAAGAGAATCCCCAACCAGTGGCTCTCCAGCCTCTGCTTGAAGGCCTGCTGTGGGGGGCCCACCCCGCTCCCTGGCCAATTTGCATTCATAAGTATTTCCTACTGTTCAACCCAAATCTATCCTCCAGTCCCTTAAGGCAGGGGTGGGCAAACTTGGCCCCCCACATGTTGCTGGATTGCAACTCCCATCATCCCCAGACACAATGAAGTGTGGCTAGGGATGCTGGGAGTTGTAGTCCATCAACATCTGGAGGACCAAGTTTGCCCACCCCTGCCTTAAGTCCATCGGACCTGATCCTGTTCTCCAGGGCAAGAGAGAAGCAGTCTTCGCCTTCTTCGGGGCCCGGGGCTGTTTCAAGGGCGCTCCCGGGCCCCCAGCAATCTATCCCCTCCCAACTACACGTGCCCTCCTAGCCTCCGGCCCCGGCCCGCTGTTCCCCTCCGAGGAAGCCGCAGAGGCAGCCCCTGTCCTAGCCGCTGCCACCGAGCCCCGACTCTCCGCCTCCTCCAGGACTGCAGGCGGGGACTCTCCCAGCGCGGCTGACCCCAGTGTCATGGCGGCGCGCGCAAGGGCCGCTGGGAGGCAGGAGCCACACGGGCCTCCCGGGAGGCCCCGCGCGGAGCCCGCCGGGAGCGGTAGTTTCGGGGGAGGGAAGCAGCACCCGCCGCCTCACCAGGTCTCCTGGTTGCTGAACTTCTTGGTGACGACCTTGCCCAGTTCCAGGCCGAGGCGGTCGGCGATGCGCTGCGACAGGTCCTGGTGGGAGCTGCCGCTGAAGAGCTTGATGTTGGGCATCCTGCCGGCCAGGGACAGGGGCGGGGCCGCCGCTTCCTCCGCCGCCTCCCTGCGCCGCCCCTCCGCGCGTTCGGGATCCAGCCGCGGCGGCCGCCGCCTCGGCCCTTCAGGCGGCCGGGGAGGAAAGGAGGGAAGGAAGGAGGAGCGCCGACACCCCGGCTCCACTGCTGCGCTGCCTAGGCTGCCATCTTGTGCTGTCCGCTCGGCGCGCCCCCTTTTTATCGCCTCGGCCTGCCGGTCACGTGGCAGCGCGGGAGGCGCCCTCCTGAGTGCCCATTGGGCGATTGTTGGCGTCTCAATGGGGGTGGGGCTGCCAGCGCCGTTGCCCGGAAGGAATGACGGAGCAGCCAATCGCCGTGGAAGGCAGGCAGCCATGAATGTATGAATGAATGGAAGCCAGGAAGGGGAGGAGGCTCGCCACGAGGCCTGGGCGAAGAGAAAGTGGCCCACGCCATTGAGATCGTCAGCAGGAGCCCCCGGGGCAGGCGAGGCCCAAGGAGGCAGCCTGCGTTGCTTCTGTCCCGCGCTGGCTGCCTGCAGACCGGCTATTTGTCAGGTAGAGCTGCGCGTGCGCGGCTAGCTAGCCTGAGTGCAGACAGCAGCGCGACGCGAGAGAGAGCGGAGCCACCCGAGCTGCCTTCTTGGGCGCCCCCCTGGCTCGTGCTCGGCGGTGCTGCAGCTTGCACCAGCAAAACAGCTATTCCTCTGCGGGCCTCAGGCGTCCTGCCCCCTTGCCTGGAGCAGGAGCAGGCAGAAATTCAACACGGGCTGCTGCTCATTTGCCCCTCTGAGCTTCCCCGGAGGCTTTATTGTGAAGGAAGCCCTAGGCCGGGGGGAAAAAGCGCCAGGCAGACTGCTGAAGGTCACTCCCAAGTAGCCTCCCTTTGGCTGCTTTGTTACCTCCAACCTGTGGAGGATCCCAACTGGTTCCCTGACAGGTTTTCCAGCTGTTGGACTACAACTCCCATCAGCCACAACATACACTGTATTAAGCCCAGGGATCAACCATTCCTTGTGACTGCAGCTCCTGCTGGAGCCAGACCTCCAACCCGCATTGCGAGTAAAGCCCTCCTCTCACTTCATGGTGCTTGCCGGGGCTTTGCTGCTGCTCTTTGTGGCCGCGATTGCTGTGAAACTCGTATCAATAACCGCCTGAGCCACTTTAAGAAGGCCATATCTTCTACATCAAATAAATCTTTCAATATATATATTTAATGAAAGTGAGCCACTGTGTGAAGCAGGATGCTGGACTAGATGGGCCTTCTGCCTGATCCAGCAGGACTGTTCTTATGTTCATATTGTGGAGCACTTCACACACCAATTTGGGTTTTTCACTGCGCATTAGAGTGCAGCCTGGTTTATATCTGGGGTAAAAAACATCTACTTTTTTGTCAGGTTCTTGGGATAACTTTGAGTCCACAGTAAAGCCCTGCAGAAAACGTGGTAAAGCCTGCTGTGTGGAGAACTCCCAGGCCTTCTCTGTGGTTGCCTCGGGGCTTTGGAGTGTGCTCCCTGTCAGAACAGTGCTCTTATAGCTTCTCCATCTCTGGCTGTCATACACACACACCTGTGTTCTCAGGCTTTCTGCTAAAACAATTTAAACTTGCTTTTTAAATTGTTTAATTTTTAACTAAGCTGTAATTTGGCGTAGTGGTTAGAGTGCTGGACTAGGACTGGGGAGATCTGAGTTCAAATCCCCATTCAGCCATGAGACTTGCTGGGTGGCTCTGGGCCAGTCACTTCTCTCTCAGCCTAACCTACTTCACAGGGTTGTTGTGAGGAGAAACTCAAGTATGTAGTATACTGCTCTGGGGTCCTTGGAGGAAGAGCAGGATAGAAAATGTAAAAATAAAATAATTTTGTTTCCAGCCAGGCCCAGAGCACCAATTCACATGGTCAGAAAAACCTCCCCCAGCATGCGGAAGGTGACCGGTGGCTGGACTGGACCAGCAGATGACCCTTGACCCCAGCACCCACCTCTGGGAAGTACACTGTGTCCCTGTACATGCAGATGTTGTTCGGTCACCATGGTGATTAGCTGCTGATAGGCCCTCCATCTGCTGCCTTGTCTAACCTCTCTTCAGTGTTTATTATCCCTGCATCACACAGTACTAAATTCCATACATTAATGCAGGGAGTCCCAATCTGTTGTTGGACTACAGCTCCCAGCATCAGCCTTTGCAGCTGAGCATGATGGGAACTAGTCCCACAACATCTGGGGACTCAAGGCTGGAAACCCTGCATTCAACTATGTTTTGTGTGACACAGTCCTTTCCCTTTGGTCTGTTCTAGAACTTCTGCAGATCTATGTAAGTGATCCAGAATCCCTCTCTCGTGTGAGTGAGTGAAAACCATGGCGTTCTCCACATCCTTAGGTTTATAAAGCTTTTTCCCATTCTACACCAGCCCAGATTTCCAACCGCATCTGCTTTCTCTTACATAGAGGACACTGCAAGCTTTTGAGCCTTCGAGTGGCCCTTTCTCACTCTACATCTAGTTCTAAGCTATCCTTCTCGAGCTTGGGCAACCAGGGTGGTTTCCAGATAGTGAGCTATACACTGCAAACAGTGGTGTAAACTGCAATGTTTTGTGGTGCCAGTTTAAAACCAGTTTAAATCTGTTGCCTCCTACAATGGGCAAATACAGCTATTATTATTATTTTTTGCAACGCGCATGTGACGTTACAGGGCCGTAATGCAGCAATAAAACATGAAAGAAAGCATCAGAAATGTGAACAGCACCTTGCTTAAAGTGCAGGAACCGCGATGCTGAAACACAGGCAGTACGGAAGGACACTTAAGGGATACGCCATGACACTGTGGTAGCGTGCAATCTGGAAAGCACCCAGAACTATCAACATTTCTGTTTCAGATGGCTCAGATCATTTCCAGGAAGTTTTTTACACCCGGCTTTTAGTTCACATCTCCTCCGGAATGGACGGTGTGTGTGTGCACATATCAGCCAGCAAGCTATCAGGGAGCACTTCACACACAACTCAGGTTTTTCATTACATGTTAGAGCATAGCCCAATTTATATCGAGGGTTAAAAAATCCACTTTTCCCGTCATTGGGGGGGGGGAGACACTTTGAATTCGCAGTAAAGCCTCTCAGTAAACTCACGACAAAGCCTGCTGTCTGGGAAAGCTCCAGGTTTCCGGAAGGTCTTTGATCTACAGCTTTCTCTCCTTTAGCCTCCTTATTTTTCAAGAAAGTCCACACCACTCTAAGAGAAAGCTCAGAAACAGCAAGTTTGATATTAAGATTAATATATTTACTCTCCCTTGTTTGTAAAACAAGACATAAATTTGTATATATATATGTTTTTTATATATATATATATATATCTGTATAATTATATATATATATATAGTTTTCATATATTTATACATATACAGACATCTTAAAAAAGTTTCCTCCCTGTTCAGCAGAGAGGCTTACAGGAGGCGGCTATGAGCCAGGGGAGGCCAAAGGGCCACTTGGCACATGACGAGCCTGCTGGACCTGCTGTGCATCCCACAAGGGCACTCCTTCCTTGTGGGTAACAGGCAGGGTTTGGGACAGCCATGGGCCAGAGGGCATATTGCACTGGGTGTGTTTAAAAGCACAGCATGTGCATCTCCAGAACTCTTAAGTAAATAGGAACTATTGCAAAGGTACCTCGTATTAAAAATAGAGAGAGGGGAGGAAGTCCGTTGGGACCTTGGCTCATAGCACACTCTCCAGAACCCAGGGCCCGCTTCCTGAGTGGTCAATCACCCTTCTGCCTCAGATGAGGGAGATTCCTTTCCATATGGACACTTCGGAGAGAGACCGGGAGCCCGCCCCACTGGGCACTGCTCTGCCCCCAATTCTCATGGTGGGTGAGACTCCACAGTGCCTTCAAGGTGGACACAGGACATGAGAGGTCTCCCCTCTGCTCTGCTTTGTGGGTGGGAGGGGAGAAGGGTGTCCCCCTTAAGGTGCTCTGCTTGGCTCTGTCTGGAGGCTGGACTGGGGTGAGGACAAGGGAGGAAGGTAAGAGCAAAGAGGCACCCATGATATATTCAAACAACCCTCCACTACGAAAGAACATTTCTCTAAACTCACAAACAGTCCAGTGGAGATAGAAAAGAGAGTGCAGACACCCCCTGCCCTCCCCGCCAATGGAGGGGCCTCGGCAGCAACTTCCAGATGGTCCTTTGGGTACTCTTGTGATTCTGGTCCGACCCAGTAGCTGCTGCTCCCTGCCCAGCAAACAGTCACATGCTGCACAGAGCTAGAGGTGGGGTACAGAGGAAGTTGCGGCTGCACCTGCGTTGTGGCGGCAGCCTCTGGGAAGGGGGGGGGTGGCAATGGCGACTGTCTCCTAGCGGCGGCTCCACATCTGGCCTGCAAGGTACTCGGAGGCTCAGTGGATCAGCCCAGCCAGGCAGGACTCCTCCCCTCTGCTTAGACACTTGAGGTGTCCCTGCTGGAGATCTGCCTGTGTTGTGGCAGCAGGGATCAGCCGGCTTCTGGTTACATTTTTCTGCGAGTTAAACGCTGCATCGCTAGACTTTGGAGGCACGAGAGAGAGGCCAGGGCCCAGGTGGGTCCCACTGGGACCAAAGCGAGTGGCCCTGGCTCCGTTGTGTACATTCAGGAAGGCCCAGGGAAGCAAAAGATGCCCGCTGCCTTTGCAGGGACGGCCCACAAGGAGATGGGAGTGGGCCCTCGTGGCAAGCGGAGTCTCCCCACACGGGGCAGACGGCATGGCAGGCATGCAGGGCAGCTGCTGGCAAGTTTGCGAGGCTCCCGGGTCTCTTCTTTGGGTTCCACAGCTCTTCTCCCGGCTGTGGGCAGAAGAGAGCTCCCGCCCACAGCCCTCTGCAGAAGCTCAGGCACTGCCGGCTCTCGGCACGCGGACAGGAGGCTGGCGGCTCCAGCAGAGGCTGGCTTACTTGTTCATCAGCGTCTTCAAGGAGCGCGTGAGGGTGCTCATGACGGTGGTCACCGACTGCCGGGGCAGGGGCTCGGCCGCCTGGTCCCGCTGGCTCACCGTCCTGACCGTCGACTCCTCGGCCGCCCTGAGCAGGAAGGTGTAGTTCCGCACCACCTCCTCGACTTTGGCCAGCAGCGCCTGGCGCTGCGTCTCGGAGCGCACCACGTAGACCAGCCGCACAAAGGTCTCGATCAGGCTGCCCAGCACCTGGAAGCTGCTGGTGATGGCCAGCAGCATGCGGGTGGGGCTCTTGTCCACCGCGGCCACCCTCCGGCAGGAGGCGCGGAACTCCTTGAACTTGAGGGCCAGCTCCTGCTTGTACTCCGCCAGCTGCGAGAGGTAGCGCTTGCCCTCCTGCACTTCAGGGTTCACGACACACTGCCGCAGGATGGTCAAGAGCTGGTTGGTGTCCAGCTGCGCAGCCAGGAACCCGTCCGGCAGGGTGTAGGTGTGGCCTCGCAGGGCGTGGATCTTAGCCAGGCTTCCCTCAAAGGTGGACGTCCGCAGGTCGATCTCCTGGGTCTGGTTGTCATCAGGGCTGCTGCAGGTGGTGGCATCCAGCACCTGGAGCGTCCTGCTGACAACCGGGACGACTTGGCTGTCAAGTTTCATTCCCGGGAGGAGCTGCATGGGGATGGAGTAGGAGAGCTCGTCTTTCTCGCTCCCGTCGTCTGCCATGTCACACTTCCGGTAGTAGAAGCAGTACCGGATGGAACAGCACTTCTCGCCCTCCATGTCCTCCTCCGGCAGCTCGGCATGGCTGGGGTACACATCCTCTTGGAGGGAGAACACGGTGTGCTCCTTCTGGCTCTTCTTTTCCTGCGCAATCTGCATGTAGGAGGGGTCTGTCCCTGTCGCAGGCGGCTCCTGGGGTTTGCTCTTCAAGGCAGACGCCTGTGCAGGCCCCTGAGCTTCACCTTCCTTCTGCGAGGGTTTCGGTTTGGCTGGATACGTGCACTGGTAGACCTCAGAGGTCAGAGGTGCCTGGTCGGTCTTGTCCAGCTCACTGACGCTGTATCTGCGCATCAGCTTCTTGTAGTGTGGCGCACCCATGCACTCTCCTCGGGACGCACAGGTTGTCAAGCACGAGAGGCTGTTCTCGGGATCGGTCCGGCGGTCTCTGGACTCCAGGCTCGTGGACCGGATCCGGCTGCCCTTGAATGGGCTCTTGACGCTGCTGCCTCTCAGCATCTCCGCCTGCTTCTGGGCCTTCTCCCTCCCTCGCCTTTCTGGTTCCGGCTCCGGTAACTGGCTGGGCTGGGGCCAGGCTCCTCGGCTGATACGTTTGCAATCGCAGCTGCGCCTCTGCTCCCGAGACACCCCGGGGACCTGTTGCACGGGGCTGGTCTTGGGCTGGCAGCTGCAGAGCCCCGGCGCGGAAGGGAGCAGGTACTCCGGGGGCGGGGCGTCCCCCTGGGCCTTGGGCTTCAGCAGCTCCTCCAAGAACTCCAACTCGTATTGCTTCACCTTCTGCAACTGGACCTGCCGCTCGTCTGTCTCCTTCTTGAGGCGTGTCGGGAAGGTGGCAGAAAAGAGGTTCCTTAACCGGAATGGGGCCTTGGCCACTCTGGGCTTAGCCGGGACGTCGGCATCATGCAAAGCTGCCTCCAGGACCTTTTCAGGTTTGGGGGAAGGCGCAGAGCTGGCGGCCAGGCCCTCAGCCCTGGGCCCCAGCTGGACCTGCCCTCTTGGATCCTTGCCGGGGCTCCTGAAAACGCTCCCGCCTTTGGCCGCTGGGGACCTCAGGCCGGTCGCCTCGCCACAGAGGCTCCTAGCACAAGGATCATGAGGTCCTTTTTCTCCTGCAAGAACCACCTGTTTCAGGCAGGCCGGGCTGGCTGCCTGGCTCCCCGCCTTCTGGCCGAGCTCCTCGCCCCCCAGCTTCTCTACAGGCTCCTGGCTTCCCTTTGGCGGGCCGTTTTTGGAGGAGGCCAGCTTGTCTTCTCCTGCTGGGGAGCGAGGGAGACTTGCACCTGCTTGGCTGCTGCCGTGGGACCCTCGGGGCTGTGGAGAAGCCTCCCCTGGCTGCTGCTGCTGCGGGACAGACCTGCAGGCAGGCTCAGGGGCAGGCTGGCTCACCAAGTGCTTCAGAGGCTTGCCCCCCACTTGCCGCCTGCAGCTGTGGCTCCTGGTGGGAGTGTTCTCTTCAGCCGGAGGCTCTGCCGTGGCGGCTGGGCAGGGCGAGGCCTGGTGGCCAGTGACCTGCTGCAGAGCCGCAGAAATGAGGGCAGGCGTCACCCCGCTTCTGGCCTCCAGGACGAGCTTGGGGCTCAGCCGGACCTCCTTAGGTGGCTTGTTCTGCCCTGGCGGCTGGCGGCCAGGGGCAGCCAGAAGGCCCTGCAAGGGCATGTCCAAGGAGGCTGCTTTGTGGGGCCCGGGGCCCTTGCACTCGGAGCTCGGCGTTGGGGCCCCTTTGCTCTTTGGCTCGTTGAGCTGTTTGGAGAGGACGGGCTGGACGGCCAAGGAGTAGCTTCTCCCCACGTGGGGCGGGTCTTGCTTGCTCCTGCCACAGGGCAGGCTGGGGTTTTGGCTGGCGAGGGCCGTCTTTGGGGACGAGCCCGGCTCCTGGTGCCGGAGGGTGTAAGGCGAAGCGAGAACGGCCTGTGCCGTGCAGCCCTGGATGCGGAAGGGAAGCTCCTTCCTGGCCAGGAGGCTCTCCTGGTTGATGTGTTGAGCCAGGAAGTAGGTGGCGTTCTGGTGCTGCTTCATCGCCGAGACCACCTCCGAGACGTCAGCGAGCTCCGAAGAGTTGGTTTCGTGGCCGGAGTCCAGCGAAGACTCAGGGGTGATGGCCGCCAGAACAATCAGGCCTGGAGAAAGAAACAAGCTGGGCGTTACGAGTTGGGCACTGGTGGGGTGGGGAGGAATGTGAAACCAGGACCCCACCCCACCCCGGTGGTGGTGGTGGCAGTTCCAAAGAATAGGCTGCCATTTTGAAGGAACCCCGCCCATTTTGTTCCTTTATTTATGGCATTTGTATACAAGCTGCCTTTCTTCCAAGGTATCCATGGTGGGTTAGAATTGAAAATGGTCAGGTTATACAAGTGGAGGATCTGAAGGCAGGAGAGGAGCTGGTCTCAGGGCACACAGGCAGCCCCTCAGAAGACTGAGGGAGGCATGGAAGACCTGAGGGGCATCATTTCTCCTCCCCATCCCTAAAGGAGCAGGGAAGGGCTGGCGAGATGGCTCTGCCTGGTTCTGGCTTTTCTCCCCGTGCTTGGGACACCCCAAATTCCAGGCAAGGAGGCAGTGTCCCCTCTAACAGGGATTCCCAGATGTTGCTGACTACAACTCCCAGAATCCCCAGCTGCAATGGCTTTTGTTTGGGGACTCTGGGAGTTGCCGTCAGCAACATCTGGGGATCCCTGTAAGAGGGAACAGTGCAAGGAGGGTTCTCAAATGGCAACCTCCCTCTTGCGGCTGGTGCAGACTCCCCATGGGGATGAGACGATGACTGCAGCCAGCTGGCTCACCCCGGCAGCTGCTCGGCTGAAGACAAGAGCGGCTCGCCCTAATGCCCTGGGGTGTGTGGCATGCACGCCAAAGGAGGCACAGCTGCCTCTGCTTCCCAGAGCTCTGTTTACTCCTCTCTCTCTCCCGCCCCAGCATTAATGAGAGCCACACAGCTCTACCTGATGAATGGCCAGCCTGCAGGGCAGGAGAGGGAGGAGCACACAGAGCTCCAGGAAGAAGAGGCAGATGTGCCTCCTTTGGTTCCCTGCCCCCTCCCACGTGGTTAGCTGCTTCTGGCTGAAAATGCCAGCCATAGCAAGAATGCAGCCTCTGGGAGCAGCCAATGCTGCAGTTTCATGCACCACCACTGTCTTGTGTGCAGCCACTCCAGCCTCAGAGGGCTTCTTGGGCTTAGCAGCAGCAGCAGCAGCAGCAGGAGGAGGAGGGAATCAGCTCCAGGCCCTGCTGAACCCTTGAAACAGCCCGAGAGCGAGGGAGGGCTCTCTGGATGGGGAGGCTACAGAGTAGGGGGCTGGGCAGCCTATGAGAACCCTCTCCTTATGCTACACCTGGGCTAGCACCAATCCGGCACCCACAGGGCCGTATCCGGAGAACAGCAAAGTGGGAGGGTGGAAACCCCTACACCTGCAACTTGTCAAAAATCGAGCAAAAATTGTGCTCCTCAGGCTTTGAAGAACGACATTCTATTGGTGAAAGGTGGCGGGGGGGGGGGATGAGAGTTGTGGGGGGCCACCAGCATGGTGGAGCTGTGTGGGGGTGGGGGCAGTGGCAGCATCTCTTTTTTTAGAAAGACCCCATGCATGAGCACTCTTGCCTCAGTGCCCCGGCAGAGGCGCGCCAAACTATGATGATGAGCAATAACATCCTAAAAATCAGAATGTGGCAGCCATAAACCGTAAAGAATTGGAACACAGTCACATCACAAGGCTGATGTTGTTACAGAAACAGCTTGTCTTGGGACTGCAGACAGCGTCCCTCTGTGCGATTGGGAGTTGCGGGCTTGCAGCCATCTTGGACACTTGAGCTCACAGGATTGTGAACTTTGCACATGCCCTTATCATGCAAACATGGGGCAGCACTGGAGGAGAGCCGGTCTTGTGTAGCAAGCATGACTTGTCCCCCTAGCTAAGGAGGGTTGAATGGGAGACTTGATGTGTAAGGAAGGTATTCCCCTCAGGGGATGGAGCCGCTCTGGGAAGAGCAGAAGGTTCCAAGTTCCCTCCCTGGCAGCATCTCCAAGATAGGGCTGAGAGAGATCTCTGCCCGCTGCCAGTCTGTGAAGACAATACTGAGCTAGATAGACCAATGGACTGACTCAGTATATGGCAGCTTCCTATGTTCCTATGATCAGATTAACAAAGGCTGCAGGGAGACCACCATGGCCTTTCTTTTGCAAAAAGGGAGGAAGCTAGCAAGCAGATGGGGATCAAAGAGGCTTTCACAAGCAAAAATAGCTAACTCCCTTCCCAATGAGATTAGCTTTGCTCAGATAAGCATGGTACACGCCCCCAGCCTCCTATCACTGCATTAATGAGCTGGCAAGGACCCAAAGGTAGGATCGTTAACAGAAAAAGAAACCGATTTCTCTCTCTAGAAAATGCGCCCTGGTCTCTGATAAGGCTTTTGAGTTCACCCATCCAGTACGCTACACTCGACCATCCATTTCCTTCTTTTGTTTCTTAAAGAACACGCCCCCCCCCCCCCGGGGCCGGCAGGTTCATGTAAACATGAACTCCTTTGTTACACAGAGTTTTTAGCCCCTGACTTAAGCATTGCCTCGGGATATGTTTCTGAGTACAAATACCCCAGAGTGGGCATCAGATTTGGAATCAGACTTCACATGGAGCTTTGCCCTGCTGGTTCTCAAGGTAGTGGTAGCTCTTTGCTCCTCACCCTTTCTCATTCCTGCTTTTCTACTGCCACCCCCCTGCAAGGAAGGTTTCTTGTACACTGCAAGTGGAACCAACACACCGACGGATCAGGACCACTAATACTAACTGCCTAATCTCGTTGCTCCCTTCTCTCTCCTCTTTAAACCTACATCTTGGTCTTTTCTCAGGCAAAGCTGATTTAATTGACAATTCGGACCTTAAGCTAAAACGCCTCTATGGGAGACTCTAGCTAATACTGTTGGGTTAATTGGCTCCTCACCTTGCCTAATCAATCTTTTTCTTTTCCTGTACCCCAACAATCCCTAAATAAATCTGATTGTTCCAGACCAAAATCTTGCACAAATTTATTCTGAAATGAACTGTTCCATATAGTCACACTGATTCCCCATGTTAGCCCCAAAGCCCAATTTGAGTGTTTAGCCAGCATTTCAGAATAGTCTCATTAACAATATTATGAAAGATAAATATGGCGGGTGCCAGGGGGCCTGTGCAGAGAACTCTGCCTGGGCCAAAGCGTCACTAAAACAATTAGTCAGGGATCAACACTTAGGGTTGATGGGGGCTGCCACTGGCCCCCAGGCCTTACAATGAAGAACACTGATATATTCAATGCCAGAACACCTAGGAGCAGTGTCCCCTCCAACAGTGACTCCCAGATGCTGTTGACTACAACTCCCAGCATCCCCAGCTGCAATAGCCTTTGCTTGGGGATTATGGGAGCTGTAGTCAACAACATCTGGGAATCCCGGTTAGAGGGGACACGGTCCCTAGGCCACCCTCCCCCTTTAGCACAGCCAGCACAGCAGGCTGCAGCTCCGATTCAAGGCATCCGCTCCCAGGCTGGTACCTGCTGTCTGCTGAGTCTGAGGGTGCAGGCCATCCTCGGAGGCAGCCAGAGCTTCCAGGGCCTGCAGGGTGGACACCAGGGCATCGTCCAGATCCTGGGCATGGTCCCGGACTGTCCTTGTCTGCACGCTGTCGATGAGTGTCACGGGGATCTCGTCGTAGAGGATCCCGCAGAGGTGGCGGCCTTGCTCCTGGCCCTGTGCCACTGCGGCCACGGCTGCCGCCCGGCGCTTGGAGTCGTCCTCGTCGGAGCTGTTGTCCCGGAAGCCGGGGGGCGGGGCAGCAATGGCAGGGAGCAGCGAGGTCGTCTCGTCCTCTTCCTCGTCGCTGCCTGGAGGTGGGAGGGACATCAGGTCCACCATGGTGCTGCGGGAGCTGCCCGGGTTGCCCCCTCGCCGTGGAGCCGGGAGCCCCTTCACTTTGGCTTTGCAGGAGTCGCAGTAGGAGTGCAGGGCCTTGCTCGGTCCCCCGCCTCCATGGCTGTCCATGGTGCTGGCCCGGGCACGGTTGGCCCAGCACTCCCGGTCGAGGCCGTCTGGGTCGTAGTCCTGGGGGCCCCTGTTGCAGTCTTGCCCCGAGCTCTTGGGGGTAGGGTCCGACTTGGTCCGGGGCCGGGCCTCCTTGAAGAAGATCAGGTTTTCATTGATGTCCATCCGGCTCTTGCGCTCTTTCCTCTGCTCTCGCATGTGCAGGTAGCAAAAGCTGACGAGCTCCGAGTCCGCGGCCAGGGGGCTTCGAGGGCTGCACTCCCCGGGGCTGGGGACAGCGCCACCCAGGACCCCGCTCTCTTTCTTTCCCAGGTGCCCCGCCGCAGCAGCAGGCCGGTGGGCGGCGGGGGGCGCAGTGGCATAATCTGAAGCAAAAGAGCAAGGGGGTCATCGTTAGGACCCTGCACCGGGCGGGGAAGGAGAAGGCTCTCTGGCGGCTGTTTCAAATGCACATCAACAGGCAGGCAGGGAGAGGCAGGGGCAGCAAAGGCTCCCCCCTTGCCACATCAGTGAGAGAACCTCGCATGGCATGGCAGAAAGGATGGCTTCCCCTGGCACCTGCCCACCGTGGGTAGAGGCTGCTGATCAAGCAGCAGAGCAGGTGCGCTAACTTGCACACCCCACAGAGCAGGAAATGGCACTTCCTCAGCTGCTCCTAGAAGCTGGTAGGCACTGCTGAAAAGGCGGGTGTGAATTATCCCAGGGTGGCTCTTATTCTCACAGAGGTGAGGATATCCCCCATCAGCACAGTGGCTGTTGCTGGTGTCTATCTTATGTTTATTTTTGAATTGTGATCCCTTTGGGGATAGGGATCCCTCTTATTTATTTATCTCCCTAGAACAACTGCTTTGGGAACTTTTGTTGAAAAGCGCGAAATAAATATCTGTCGTAGTAGTAACAGGCACCCCAGCTGTGTCTGGGATGTGCCACTTCAGACTGCAGGAGGGATGCGTGTGACAGAACGCTCCTCCAGGCAAAAATAAAAACACTCCTGCGCACAGAAGGCTTGCATGTCAGGAAGGATACTTCTAGTCAAGCCTCCTCCCTGACACACTCATTTTCTAAATGCAGGGAACTTTACTGCATGGAGGAGTATCATGTCATGTACACCCCCACCTGCCACCTAAAGTGGTACAACCCAGAGCTGGACCACCTCAGGGAAACATAGATTTTAGGTCCTCGCATGGTCTGGACGAGCATCCCTCGTCCAGAAAGCTAGGAGGTAAGACCTAAGTATCCCCAGATCTCTCTCATCCCTAGATTTTGTGCACTGGCAGAGAGACCATTGGGAAAGGTCAACAGCAGCCCACCTGCTTTGATGCAGAGGGTCCTGGCTTCCTTCAATCACTGGCAGCATCTCCACTTTCCCCACCAAAGAGGAAAACAGGTGCTGGAAAGGCCAAGATCTTGCAAGTTGCTGCCAGTCTGAGCAGACAGTACTGAGCTCGAGAGGTCAGAGCACCTGCTTGACCTGCAGAAGATCCCGATTCCCATCCCTCTAACTGACATCTCTCGAAAAAGGCTCTCAGGTAGCAGGGCTGGGCAAGGTTTCTCTTTGCTTGGAGAGCTGCTGATGGTCAGAACAGACTAGATTGGGTTAATCAGGCCTGCTCAGCTTTGCCCTCCCCCCACTGACTACAACTCCCATAATCCCTAGCCATAGCAGCTACTAGCCAGGGATTATGGGAGTTGTAGGCCAACATCTGCAGGAGGGATGAAATTGAGCAGGCCTGGGTTAGATGGAGCAAGGGCCTGACTCAGGATGTGGCTGCCTCATCTGCTCTTTCTATTGTCCAGACAAGCCCAGCAGTTGACCCAACAGGACTGACTCTGAAGGCCTCTCCTAACAAACCCCAACACTCTCTCAGAAGAGGAATGGCTTGTGGCCAGTGTTCCTTCGAGCAGGGATTCCCAGATGTTGTTGACTACAGCTCCCAGAATCCCCAAGAAAAAGCCATGGCAGCTGGGGATTCTGGGAGCTGTAGTCAACAACATCTGGGAATCCCTGTTTCGAGGGAAAACTGCTTGTGGCAGACGGCAAAGATGGTGTGGCTAAAGCTCCTGGCCCCAGGGTGTGCTTGGTGTCTCTGTGGTCTCTCGGACCCCCTGTGCTCCCTTCAGTCCTCCCCGCCGCCCCGGCCGCCTCCTCGCATGCCTCTAATCCACACAGGCATTTGGAGAGAGATACCTACCACCTCCTCTGTCCTCTCCACGCGTCTGACGGCATGGCTCTCGCCTACAAACACTCGTGCCATGATCAGCCAGCGAGTCTGAGGCACAGTGGCAGGGCTCATCTTTATGCAACCACACACTAATGTGGCCACCCTTCTGAAATTAGACTTGGTTCGTTAATTCACACAAAGCATTCTCCTTGGTCCTGCCACCTGGGGGTGGCTTTGGCCTCTCAATGCTCATTCCAAAAAGAAGGCCAGTGGGATTCAAGTCCAAGGATGGAAATTAGATCCTAAATTTTTAATTAGAATTTTAATAATTTTAATAATTTGTTTTATATATTGTTTTTATTGTGTTTTAACTTGTGATTTTTAATATTAAAATTTGTACACCACCTAGAGATTTACATATCCAGCGGTATAAAAATATGATGAATAAATAACCACCCTGAGCCATTTTTGGAAGGGTGGTGGTGTATCAATCAATCAATCAATCAATCATAAATAGAATAAGATGCTGCCCCACCCAGATCCCAAGGGTGAGTTTGAGAGAGAGAGCTCCCTGCAGCAGCCAGGGAGTGAGATCCCAAAGTGGGTGGGGGTGCCCCTGGTCAGACAAAGTGTGGGAGCCACTGCAGTGCAGGAAGGAACCCGCAGCCTCGGAAAGGAATCCAGCACGTTGGCTGTGCCTAAGGGCCATTTTCAGAATTCGGAGGAAGAGAAAAACACCCATCATGATGGGCAGGAGAGATCATGCAAGTCATTACCAACCAGGGTCATTTTTCCATATGTGGTGGACCTGTAATAAGGCTCAATTGTATTGGAAGCAAATTCATGAGAAAATGGAACAAATTTTAGAGGTTAAATTTCCTTTTTTACCAGAAATCTTTCTTTTAAGTATGACAAAACCTTATATTCCTTCTAAATGTAATGAGCTGTCTTTATATATGATTACTGTAGCCAGGATTTTATATGCTCATAAGTGGTGCGTTTTTGTAGTCCCCTCTTTAAATGATTGGTTTTTGAAATAATGGGATTATGCCTCAATTTCTAAAGTTCCAGTTTATATGAATGAAGTCTCAACTGAGTCATTTATGTCAACTTGAGATCCCTTTATAAACTTTAATATCCGACAAGGACATCATTTGTTCCCATTGTCTGGATTTGCTTTGTGAAGCTTTATGTACCCAGTTTTATGCAACCAAGTGTTGATCAGATGTAATCAAATGTTGATCATTGCTGCTGAATTTTCTTAGAACTGTTAATATATTTTATAACATTCTGGTTTCTTTCTAGTACTTGCTTAAACAAATATCATGAGACTGTTTTTCTTTTCTTTTGCTTATGTTTCAATAAAATTGGGGAAAAAAAGTTTTTTAAAATAGAGATCATGCAAGTCACATGTTAATGGTTCCTTTCAGGAGTGGCTTGGGTTGCTCCTCTCTCTCCTGCCTCATTGCCTTCAGGCTGGGCATTCACCAGTTAGAGCTGCACAGCTAACTGCGCAGCTCTACCTGATGAATGGCCACCTTGTAGGCAGTGCGGCTCATGGGCAGGGTGGCTGAGAGAGAAGAGCAAACCCAGATGCCTTCTCTGGCATCCCTCTGCTCTCCACGCCTGGCTCCTTTGAAAGAGAAGAGATGAAGCAGGAGTGGAATGCGCCGCACACATCATCTTCGTCCACCCTACACAGACTTTGCCTTTACTTCACCGTTTGGTCTGAGAGGTGGAACAACTCAGTGCTTAGCCTATGGCTCTCCTGTGGGGCAACATGGAACGCCCCCCCCCCCGCATATTAACAGCTACAGAAAGAGCCTGTCCCAAATGCTGGGGGCTGCCTCCACCCCTCTGGCACTTTCCCCCTGCAGCTCAGCCACAATCCAGCCAGAATTCCCATTTGCTTTGGCTAAGGCTGAAGGAGAAGCATCTGCCCCACAGAGCCACCTGCCACCACAAACAGGGTGCCATCGCAGGGGGAGGATGCCAGCTGGGGCCCTATCCAGGGAGCCCCCAACTTAAGGGTCAGTCTCCGGGCAGGACTGACTCTGAGCAGCTGTGGGCAGGAGTGGGGCACAGGCAGCAGAGGTTGAAACGTACCTGCCTTGATCATTGGAGGCGGAGGGGGCTGGCTGGCCGGCCGGGAGAAGATCATCCGCTTGGAGTCCACCAGGAGACGGCAGTAGCCGGCGATGAGGCAGGCAAAGTTCGTGGCCTCTGGCCACTCCATCAGCAACACCAGGGTCTGGAAAGGGGAAGAGAAGCCATTCCGGGAGATCAGACGCAGCAGCTCGGCAACAGAGAAGGCAGCCGGGCAAGCAAGCACCAGCAGCAGCAAGAGGAATCCGCCTCCTGCTGCAGGTGGGCCCCCCACAAAATAAAAATACATATCAGCCTGCAGTTCATTTCCATGTGGGGGTGTCGAGTGTCACTGATTGCGATTTGAATCCTGTCTGCAAGTGATGAGCAAAGCAGGCCCACGCCAACGTCTCAGCCGCCGAAGGAGGCAGTGCATCCGCCCGCTGCTGTGTGTCTCCCCCGCAGAGGAGTGCACTGAGTCATCTCACGTTTGAAAGGGGAGAGCGCCAGCAAGGAACCCCCCTTGCCGTGCCATCTAGAAAGGGGCTCTTTATCCACTGGATTTATTTCGAACCGATTTAACCCTCCTTGCAACAAAAAATCTCCAAGGCCAGGAACAACAGAGTAGACATTCAATAAGCCGGGGCGTCTCCAAGCCGGGTCCCACCATCTCCAGCTATCATGGCCTCTGGCTGATGTGGCGGGGGATGATGGGAGCCGTAGTCCAACAACATCAGAGGACTCAAGTTGGAGAAAATCAAATAATTGGATAATTTCAAAGAGCAGCTGCTGCATCTCCGAATTGGCAAATCCAGCCGCTGAAAGGTAATTTGAATTAGAAGGTGCTTGTGTTCCTTTCAAGGTAATCTACCGAATGGCACAGCAGGAAAATGACTTGACTAGCAAGCCAGATGTTGCCGGTTCGAATCTCTGCCGGTATGTTTGCCAGACTATGGGAAACACCTCTATCGGGCAGCAGCGATATAGGAAGATGCTGAAAGGCATAATCTTGGAGGAGGCAATGGTAAACCCCTCCTGTATTCTACCAAAGACAACCACAGGGCTCTGTGGGTGCCAGGAGTCGACACTGACTCAACGGCACACTTTACCTTTACTCTACCTTTCAAGGTCTGTTTAAATGGACCAAGCACTCAGGTCTGGTGCATCTCTTGCAAGAGGCAGTTGCTCAGCTTGGGGCTGTGACCAAAACAGGTCTTTCAGGCATTGCCACTAATTTTAGAGCAGGAGGTTTTTGCAAAAGATTGTTCTGACCAGATTTCAAAGGTGTGGAAAGGTGTGGAAAGCTCCAGGCCATAGAGGTTTTTAAAGGTTAGTGCCAGCAGCTGGAATCTCACCCAGAAACAAGCTGATGGCCAGCAGAACCTGCTGAGAATGGACACAATGCCTTCTCCATAAGCAGGACTGATGATCACCTGGCTGCTGCTTTCTGCACAGCTTGTTTTCAAGGGCAGTCCCACACAGAGCGCAGCACAGTAGCCTGGACAGGAACTTCTCAGGGCATGGATGCACCCCAATAATCAAAGCTCTTCCTGGCATGTCAGCCAAAGTTGCTCAGAGCTGTTCCTGGCTGCTGCCCTCACCTGGGAGTGCAGAAGGTGGCCCCGATCCAGATATACAACCAAAAAACAAACAACTTTCTGGGGCGAATGTTTAGATGGTGTGACCACATCTAAAACCACGATTCCCACCAGATCATCAGATTTAGCATTGCCCACCAGGGCGCTTTCCAGATTGCACGCTACCAGAGTGTCATGACGTATCCCTTAAGTGTCCTTCCGTATTGCCTGTGTCTTGACATTGCGGTCCCTGTGCTGTAAGCAAGGTGCCATTCACATTTCCGATGCCGCCTTTAGTGTTTTATTGCTGCGTTACAGCCCTATAATGTTGCATCTGCGTTGCAAAAGAATAGCTGTATTTGCCCGTTGCAGGAGGCAATGGATTTCAACTGCAGTTTTAAATCGGCACCACAAAAAGTCAGAGTTTACACCACTTTTTGCGGTGTAAAGCCCACTCTCTGGAAACCACCCAGGAGCAAATCTGTCTAGTCTGGATGGAGCGTTATCCTCGTCTGGCCCATTCCTGACCTTGGACACTCATTCAGAAACGAACCTGCCACACCTGGGTCAGGTGGCAAGGAGAGCTAGAGACGACATGGCAATGACAGCCCATCCTGCATGCTGGACAACCCAGGGAGGTTCATGTAGATGCTTACAAGTGTGGGGGGCATAACAGACCCTTGCGGGAGCCCACCTTGAGAGCAGGGCTCTCCAAGATCCCCTTGGGAAGGCTCCCAGTGAAGCAGGAGTGCAGGCACTGCAAAACAGGGTGCCCAAGGGACAGGTTGCCCCAACAGGACTCCACTGCTGGGAGTAAAGAGCTGCTGAGAAGTCCCAGAAAACCAAGAGGGGCATGCTTCTCCTGCCTATCTCACAGTAAAGGGGGATGGGGCTGTAGCTCAAGCAGAAGGCCCCAGGTTCAATCCCTGGCAGTATCGCTAGGCAGGGCTGGGAAAGACTCCTGCCTGAAATCCTGGAGAGCTACTGCCAGTCAGAATGGACAACACTGAGCTAAGTGGACCAAGGGTCTGACTCGGTATAGGGCAGCTTCCTATGTTCATAGAGGTCACCAACCGAAGTGGCCAAAGCAGTCTCAAAGTCCACCTGGCAACCAGCTGAACTGGACTTAGGGAACCAGGAGTTGCCCATTGCCTCAGGAGTTGCCCATTGCCTGTGCAATCCCTTGAGGTGAAAACGGGAGATTGTCTGGAAGTCCTGAATCCTGAGAACTGGGGGAAGGTTCTTCAGAAGAGGTCTACCGACTGCCTGCTTCAGGTGTAATGACATGCCACCCTCCCTCTCAGATGTACTGCATGAAGAACAGCCACCAACCAGGCCTTGGCCAAATGGAAATACCATTCAAAAGCAGCGAGAGGAAGTTGTGAGGCATCTTTGTGGGACAGCAGAATGGCAGCCTGCTCTGCTTGCTGCAAGATGCAATCCGTTGCCCAGGAAATAATGGCACCGGGCGGGCTCTTTGCTTTTGCCAGAGAATGAAAGCATGGATTAGGGCTCCAAATGCCAAGCGCGTGTGGTGACGCCTCTGCAGGAGAACAGCTAATTGGTTTGGGCTGCCTTAACAAGGAAACTGGAGCCAGGGGCCCCTTTGTCTTGGAACTCTGGAAGCCAGCGGTGGTTCAAGCAAGGAGCCTTAACTGAAGATGGGAAGGGGGAAGGGAAGGGGCATGCCAGCCCACCCTAAATTCTTCATCCGGCCAAATGGAAAAGCTCATTCTCAGCTAGCAGGAGACCAAAGCTAGCCACCGACAGCAATGGGTTAACCATATCAAGCTTGCTTTCTCCAAAGATCAAACACCAACTGCACTGCAGAACACAGTCCGGTTCCTGCAGGCTTCTGCTGCCAGCCTGCCTCCCCGCTCGGAGCAGCCACCTTCGGACTCTCCCAGCCTTTCCTCCCTCTGCAGCTCCAACTTCAGAGCCTCCCTGGATCTTTTCTGAAGTCTCACCCAACAACCTTGTGCCTTCCTGTAGTGTCAGGAATGGAACTCTGCTCTGGGCCTGGGCTGTGTCCCTGAGTCCTCAAGGGAAGGACCTCTTAGACCGCTGGAGTCGCCTGCCCAAGTGGCTCACTCGGTGGCTCCGTGGCCTTGTTCCCGTTTCTGTCCCCTTCACGGCACAGCCATGGAGAGCGGCCTTGCTGCCCTTTCATCCACGCCCAGCCTCTGCACTGCCCAGGCATTCTGAGCCTCCCGGGGGCTTGCCACTTCGTCGTGCTCCTGGCCCTTTTCCACCAGCCGTTCCAGCAAAGCTCCATAGAGGGCAGGAGAGCCCCGGATTCCAATGATCGCTTGCACTTGGTTAAGGAAACCAGTCCAGGCAAGACACTTGCTCATTGTGTCCCTGGTAGCAGCAGCTGCCAAAGAGGCCCAACCTCTGCTCTGCAGAAGGGGGCATTTAGGGGAGAGGGGAGGGCCAAGCAAAGCAGGCTGATGAGATGCTGGCTGTGGAGGGTGCATGATTGGCCCCACAATGGCCCCCCGGAGAATGAAGCTCCTCACACCGGGCTGGGCCTGCCAGTCACCTCCTCACCATCCCTGTCAAGATCGTGGCCACTGTTCAAAGGAAGACTCTGATGCTACAGTCACTCTGTGCATAACCCTGGCTGCCCCCACCTCTTGCTTCCACCTTCTGGCCGGTGTGCAGTGAGCATCGAGTCCTCCTGGTAACAGAGAGGAAGAGTCACTTTGCACCTTCCCATCAGCCTCTGCTGCAGCAGATGGAGGCCACATTTCTTGAGAGGGCTTTTCGGGGCTCTCTGTACACGGATGCTTCCCAGGGGTGGCTTGGCAACGCGCCCCCACTCGGAGGCAGCATGTCAACCACCCAGCAGAGGATCTAGCTGCAGGAGTCCTTGCTGCGCCCTTTTCAGTCCTTGTGGATGAGGGTGTCTCTCTGCACAGCCCAACTCCCCGCGTGACCCCGACAGGCCAATGCAGCCCTGCTCTGGGGGGTCTTCTTTTGAAGAGGCAAGACTAGTGTCCTTCAAGGACAGGGCTTTTTGGTGCTCGCCTCCATGCTGTAGATTGCAAGGAGGGCTGTAGAGCTCAGTGGCAGAGCTGCTGCTTTGCAGGCAGGAGCTCCCAGGTGCAATCCCAGGTAGCATCTTCAGGTAGGGCTGAGGGAGATCTTCCTCTGTCTGAAACCCTGGGCAACTACTGGCAGTCCGAGTTGGCAGGACGGGGATATAAGGACCAAGGGGCCGTATCAGTTGGAGGCAGCTTCATTTCCAGCCCATTACTCTTGATCCGTTGATTGTTAACTTGTTTTAGATTTCACTGGTTTTATTGATCAACGAAGGGATCTGAAGGGATTTGAACCGAACCTGAGCTTCAAAGAGCTGTTTTTCCAGCACGCCAGAACTGAAGCCAATCCAAAAATGTCTTGATTGCCTTGAACCGGAACTGAACTCCTGAGCACAGAAAACGGGAAACCAGTTCTGCATAAGTGGTTCAGTAATCAGGCATTCTGCTTGTAGCTGTATTATTATTTTATTATTATTTACATTTTATATCCCGCTCTTCCTCCAAGGAGCCCAGAGCGGAGAACTACATACTTAGGCTTCTCCTCACAACAACCCCGTGAAGTAGGTTAGGCTGAGAGAGAAGGGACTGGCCCAGAGTCACCCAGCAAGTCTCATGGCCAAATGGGGATTTGAACTCGGGTCTCCCCAGTCCAAGTCCAGCACTCTAACCACTACACCACGCTGGCTCACTAATAGGCAGTTTGAATTTTTTTGGTGGGGGGGGCAAATTATACCTTTTTTTGCAAGTATATTCATTTTGAGGTGTTCTCGTTTGCTTTTATTCTACATGAGCTCTGCTCTAATCGTCAGGACTTGAAACTCCTGAGATCTGAACTGGTGTGAACCCACATTGTTTATGGTTCTACCCCCACTCGGACTGAGCTGTGGACTGTTCCCTGCCGCCAGAATGTTGCAAACCTCTTTGTCAGTGTGTTCTTGAAAAGCAGCATAAGAACCATGATAATCATACAACTGGAAAAAGTCCCTCACTATGCCTGAGTTCGGAGGAAGGCAAAGGGCTGTGTCCAGCTAGACCATGGCATGCTGGCTCAGCTAATCTGGCTGATGCAAGGCTGGGGATCTTTCCCAGCTGGCGAGGGGCAGGGCTCCTTCCTTCTACCGTGCAAGGCCAGAGCAAGGCACCTTACTGCCAAAGTGGCCGTGCCAAGGTCTGTGCTCCAAGACCCCTCGCCATGCAGCAGAGTCACAGATCAGGCGTTCCCGCCACAAACCGCTGCACAAGTTGCTTGCAAAGCTAGGCTGGGCCGACAGCTCAGATCAGATGCCAGAGTGGAAGGAAAGCAGCAGGGCTCCCGGCTAGCCGTTGACCGTCGTGGCAGGCCGGCTGTAGTCAGTTCCCAGACCTGGCCAGCTTGTCGGCACAGAAGCCACTGGGAATCCTTGAGACTTCATTTCTCCTTGGTCAGGTCTTGGCCTCTGCCCAGTGCCGGGCCTGCTGGGAGGCAGGGAGTCAATGGCCATGATCTTCCGGGCCGTGTTTCCACTCCGTGCTTTGCCAGGCGCTGGGCTGCTGGGACTCCTCTTGCTCGCAGGGGCGGGGACTGCTTGCTCTCTTGTCTTGGAGGCACAGGACTCAGCACCTGCATTGCTCAAGCGCAGCGCCAGGCATCTTCCGGAGAAGAAGGTCTCGAGAGGCAGGCCTGGGGAAAGGCCCGGCAATCCCCAGAGAGGCACTCTTGGTGGGGCAGCTCCAAACGGCCTGACTGAGTTGAGGGCAGCACCGGCTCCCGGGTGCAGTGCAGGGGAGTTGTTCTGCATCTCCAGCCAGGCTTGCAGGATGTGGCTGCAGCAGCTCAAGCCTCAGCTAATGCCTGAGCGGCTTCGGGTAAGAAGGGATGTGTGTGCTCTAATGCACTTTTAATAAAAGGCAACGAGAACATGAGGGTTGCTTCTACAGGGAGCAGCGGATCAATATAGCCAGGACGTGAGGAGAAAGGGAAAGAGGTGTCAGGTGGGGAGCTGGTGGCCTCGCTCCCATACAGAAAACCCACCCAGATTCATACACCAAGAGTTCCAACTTTGGGGTGGGCAGCTGTGACTCCGCAATGGGCAGGATCCGTTCCTCAGGGCCAGCCTGGCAAAACTTCGCACTGTTGGCCACGTGGCTCTTTCACCCTCCAAAGGCTGCCGCTTCTCTGTCGTCGCAACCGCCACTTCTGAGCGCAGGGGCGGGGAAGTGGGAGCGACACTGACCAGGAAGCCCCTGCAGGGGAGGGAGGGAGGGCCGGCTGGAATGGCCCCTCACGGAGCAGCAGAAGCCTCTCCCCTGCTTGGCTGGAGATGCTGGGCCGGAGAGGGGAGCAGCCAGGACTGGGGGACTTCTGCCGGCTCCCTGCCTGCCTCCAGCTGTCGCCTAGCTGCTCCCACAGGGGCTGGGATTCTGTCCCACTGCATTGCTTTGGCCATGGCGGTGACTCATGTTGGACTCCAAGGAGGCCCACATGGAAAGAACTCTGCAATTCCTGTCATGGCCTCTCTTGGAGTAGCTGATTCCATGTCCAAAGATGAGCTCAGTCCTCAAACCTGCCTGCAGACTGGTCCCTAGAACTGCACGGTCCGGAGAAGGGCCCGGAGCCCGCCTAGCACGGCTCCTGAAGGCTGCCCCGCCAAACAATACTCCCTGCAGAGCACACGGGAGCCAGAGGGGGCCGCTATGGGCCATCTAGGAAGCACCGCCTGGACTCGAGATGCTTCCCAGGCGGAGGCTTAGTGCTTCGTGCTGTGGTGCGCAGAGAGGTGGGGGCCACTGAGTGCCTTTTGCACCCCTCTGGAAAGACCCACTGTTCTCTTTGCGTAACTCCTAATCCTGACCCCCCAGGAGCCCTGCCGGAAAGCAGGCTGCTGCATTCCAGAGCACGGCCCGCCTTCTCTGGCTCACAACCCTCCGGCCTGGGGCTAATTGACCGGGGCTCCTGCCAGTCTTGAAGTGCAAGAAGTGGGGATCAAGCTTCCAGGTTCCAAGAAGTGAGAATACCCACAGAAGGCCAAGTCTCTAATGGATGGAAATCACAGAGGATAAGGCTATTGAAATCGCACCCCGCCGGTTCAGCCGGAGCCACAGGAGCTCCTCGCACAATGGCATAATTGCAGTCTGCCGATTAGTGCCGGAAAGGACGGCAGCGGCTGTTCCTGCTCTCTGTAGCTGCAAGCTCCACTCTGGAGCTGAAAAGAGCCAGTCTGGCAGCCTCGGGGGCCCCTGGAGGCATCGCTTCCGAAGGAGCCCTGTCGGAGGTCTGGAGCTCCTTCTGGCTCCCACTCCCTACAGTCTCTCCCTGGGCCTTTCCCACAAGGACACCAGGACCGAGGTCAAAACTGCACCACCATCCCAGGGGCAGTGCTGGGGGCTTCGGAGGGAATTTGGTGCCCAGATGCAGATGGCTGCCTGTTGGAACTGCTGGAGCAGCTGGAGCGGAAGCCTTCCGATGGCCCCGGAGCACCAGCTTCCAGAGCTCCGCATTGGTCCCCAACACCCAGCTACGACCCGCTCGGCCACCACCTGACCGCTCCCTTCTGGCTTTAGGTTGCAAGTCCAGGTCTGCCGAGTCTTTGGCCATGGGTCACATGGGTCATGGTTAGAGTTGCCATGTCCCCCGAAATTCCAGGTTTCACCCAGATTTGAAGCCTCTCACCCAGCTTGCTTAGCCCACTCAGATTCTGCCAGATTCCAGCTTTCCTTTTAAAAGAAAGAAAGAAAAAAAAAGCTAAGCTCTAGCACAGTTCTCAACCTTGGGCCCCCAGATGTTGTTGGACTACAACTCCCAGAATCTCCAGCCACAACTGCCATGTCTGGGGATTCTGGGAGTTGTAGTCCAACAACACCTGGGGGCCCAAGGTTAAGAAACCCTGCTCTAGCCCTTGTAGAAGCGGAGTTGTGGAGCAAAACGTTCAGTCACCATTCTGCTCAGAAATTATGTCCCAGCCAATTTACATAATATGCAAATTAGGCATCCGGTTTTGGAAAGCCAGAATATGGCAACCCTAGTCATGGTGCTATTTTTGCAGACCCACCTTTCCAGCTTTCCAGCCTTAGAGCCCCATCCCATCCATGTGTCCATCTGGCTTCCCACTGGGCCAAACTTCCTTTCCGGTCACCCTTCTTTAAGCTCGAGATGAGAAGACGAACAGGCACATCCATCCAGAAGCAGCTCATCCTAATGAGCCAGGGGGCACCCAAGGAGACACAGCTGCCTCTGCTTCCTAGCAGTTTGGGTCCACTCACAACCCTCTGGCCTGGGGCTAATTGGCCAGGGCTCCTGCCTGTCTTGAAGTGCAAAACTGGCAGGATAAACATAGGAACATAGGAAGCTGCCATATAATGAGACAGACTATTGGTCTATCTAGCTCAGTATTGTCTTCACAGACTGGTAGCAGCTTCTCCAAGGCTGCAGGCAGGAGTCTCTCTCAGCCCTGTCTTGGAGAGGCCAGGGAGGAAACTTGGAAGCTTCTGCTCTTCCCAGAGCGGCTCCATCCCCTGAAGGGAAGATCTTACAGTGCTCACACTTCTAGTCTCCCTTTCATATGCAGCCAGGGTGGACCCTGCTTAGCTAAGGGGACAAGTCATGCTTGCTACCACAAGACCAGCTCTCCTCTGGTCCAGCTCTCCTTCCAGGTTCCCTGGGGATCAAGCTTGCAGGCAGCACAGCGCTCACAGGAGAGAGAGGAACAACCCAAAGCTATCTTTGGTGCCCGCATTGGCTCGTTAGGATGGACCACTACTGTATCCACTCCTAGGTGGTGCTTCCCGGAGAGACTTGCCTTTCCCCAACACAAGGGGCAGCGTTTCCTCTGAGCTCTCAGGATAAGAGAAGGGAGCATGCCCTACCTTGGCGTCCAGGATGCTGGTCTCCACCCGCGCTACTCCCTGGTTCTCCCTGAACAGCTGGATCTTGCTGACCTTGCTGAACTCAGACAAGACAGTGGTGAGGTTGGTCTTCAGGTCGATGACGTGGCTGATGCCGTGGCGGGGTCCCACCAGGAGCGTTGTGGCCAGCTGCTTCTCATCCTGGGCAAGGGCCAGTGCCAGCGAGGGAGAGAGAAGAGAGAGAGAAAGGGGCTGTCAGAAGCCAGTATCTGGGAGGTGGCGGGGGCCCCACTCTCCGTCCTTCCCTGCCCTCCTCCACTGAGCCAGGCCTAGAGCCAAGCACCATTCACTCAGTCAACTGGAGGTTTCCCTGGGTGGCAACTGGGCAGGAGATCCCTGGACCAGAGACTGCTCCAGTGTAGAAGAGACAGGGAGGCCATGAGTGGTGGCCCCTAGAGAGTGGTCCCAGAATAAAGCCCCACTCCCCAAACAGCTCTGGTCCCACCTCTGAAACGTGTGCAGCAGCAGCTCCTGTCATGTGAGATGCCAAGATTCACTGGCAAAGAATGCAGGGAAAATGCCGGAGAGTTGTTGTGTGCCATGAAAACCAAGAAGATGCTGCCCCCTCTCAGAAGGGCAGAAGAGGGTGCTGGTGGTGATATGGGGTGGGCAGCAGGGGGCGGAGAGAGGCGAGGGGTGCAGGAGGAGCATGCCCAGGAGACCTCTGCTCAAAAGCAAAAGCAAAAGCCAGCCTCAGGGCCAGGTTTGAGGGACACCCCAGTGTATGCTTCCTTGGCTTGTCCCGAGCCCTGAGCCTTGCCCGGGGCCCAGAGGAAAGGCCGCTGCTCTCTCCCACAGACGCTCACATTACCGTACCAGCCCCACGGTGTTGAAGAGGACGCCCGCAAAGGTCGGCAGCTCATTCAGGATGCGCAAGTACTGGAGCTTGGCTTGGGTGGTAGAGACCTGTGGAAACGCACCAGGCCCCTGTCAGCAGGAGGGCAAGGACCACGAGGCAGACCACGAGGCATCTCCCGACCACGAAGCCCACTGAGCCTTTGTGGGGGGGATTGGGAGGAAAGAGCCTCTCCTCGGGGGTTGGTGTGTGTGGAAAGGCCTCCACGGCATTCATGGCAAGGACTCCGCAAATCCAAACCCAGCCAGGTTAGCGGCAGTGAGTGAGCAGAGCCTTAGGCGGCTGCTGCCTGGCCCATGCAGGCTGCGGAGGTGGCCAAGGGCTCCCTGGAGGGGGCTGGTAGCCCTTGGGGTGTCTATGGAGCACCGGCCCTAATGCGATGCACTGCCGGAGGTCCTGCCCTCCCCCACTCCCCATACCCCTGGAGCCAGGCTGGCTCTGCTGCCACACGCCAGAGGCGCTTCCAGGCACCCGAGAGGGATCATGTCAGCCCTCCGGTCCCCGAGCATCAGATGCCGAGAGTGCAGACAACGCTCCTCCGGTGGAGTCCAGCGGGTGAGCCAACGGCCAAGCAAACCACAGCCTGGCTAACAGCAAGGGCAGCCCCCCAAGTTGCTCCCGGCCCTGCCGCCTTGCCTTGGTGCCACAGGGAGGCTGGTTCTGGTGAGCCTTGAGCTGCTGGGAGAGAGACTTCCGCAGGCTCTTGTCCTTGATGCTCTGCAGCAGCGAAGGAGGCAGGAAGGGCTCCAGGCCCCACTCCTTCCTGAAAGCGGAAAGGGAGTGGTCAGGGAGGAGCAGAGGCAGATCCCCCCACCCACCCACCCACCGCCCCGTGTGCCCAGGGCAACCCTGCCTGGTAGGAATCCCTGGGGCAAAGAGTTGGAAGAGCAGGGGGGAGGAAGTGGGGGAATGCTGCTAGAGGGGCAGGGAGAGCCCAGGGCTGGCACCAGGGTGTGTGGGGTGGGGTGGGCAGAGGGTAGGGGGGACAATGAGGAGGGGTGTCTCTCTTTGAAGCCCTCCAGCTTGCAAGTCCACTCATGGCAGGCTAACAGCTGCAATGGGGTGGTGTTTGCACACCTTGAAAGGATCTACTGTTTTCCACTGATCAAAACAGGGTTTTAAAAATGCAAAACAATGAAGGCATTTTAGGAATATAGGAAGCTGCCATATACTGAGTCGGACCATAGGTCCATCTGGCTCAGTATTGTCTACACAGACTAGCAGCGGCTTCTCTAAGGTTGCAGGCAGGAGTGTCTCTCAGCCCTGTCTTGGAGATGCTGCCAGGGAGGGAACTTGGAACCTTCTGCTCTTCCCAGAGTGGCTCCATCCCCTGAGGGGAATTATCTTACAGTGCTCAGCTCACACTTCTAGTCTCCCATTCAAATGCAACTAGGGTGGACCCTGCTTAGCTAATGGGACAAGTCATGCTTGCAACCACAAGTTGCAACCATGCTTCCAACTCTCCTCCCCTTGAATATCAAATTTGCATCTTAAGTCATGTAATAAAAGGAGATTTGTGGACTGATGTCCTTGAAGGAGAAAGTTTGGAGACTCTGGGAGAAAGAGCGTTGGGTGGGGTGGGTGGGGGAAGGTAAGGTATACATGCAGGAACTGTGGCCAGGGGACACACCTAGATCAAGCAGAAAGAGAGAGCCAATTGCTGCCCTAACCCCTCTAGAATCACAGGTCCTCCTCATCTTCCTCTTCCAGTGGATCTGGGGTGTGTGGACAGCTGTGAACCCAGCACAGCTGCTGCCCCGAGGCCCAAAGGGGGCCAGATGTTTGGCCAGGAAAACACACCCACCCTCCCGCCCACAAGAGAGTGTGTGTGTGTGTGTGTGTGTTGGGGGATCAGGGGCGTAACAAGGCTGGAGTGGGCCCAGAGACAAAATTTTAAAATGGGCCCCTCGCTGATACACACACACATACACACACACACACTTCACAATATATAGTCATGTGACTTGCCTCTGGGGGGCCCCTCGAGGCGTGGGGGGCCCCAGGGAGCCTCCTCCCCTTGCCTAATATGAGTTACGCCCCTGGGGGGGGGAAGGTTTCCTGTGCTTGGGCAGGTGGGAGCGCGTGCAGCAGGAGCGGCAGGACTCACTCAACGTTTTTGAGGGAGACTTTCTGGCTGGGCCGCGTGGCCGAGACGGTGATGTAGATGTGGAGCGCGGTCAGCCCCAGCAGCATCTCCGGCTTGGGCTCCATCCCGAAGCGCTCCCGGATCACGTCATTGCGGCTCTGGAGTGGGGAAGGGGCAGCCTGCTCAGCACCAGTGAGGGCTCAGGGACACTCTGGGCAAACCTTGAATGCCCAGGGGAACAGGGGGCGGGGAACAGCTTCTCTCCTGCCCCTATGGGAGCCGCAGGCAAGGGCCCCTCCGTCAGCCAAGACGTGGGTCACAAGCAGCTCCCTCGGCGGACGCTGCCCCATGAGAAGGAGCCGCTAAGTGAGACAGTCCTTGCGCCTGCACTGGATAGGGGAGTGCTCACGGCAAGGAAGATGCTGGCACACGCTGGGTTAAGCTGCTGGTAGATAAACCAAGGTTCACAAGGGGGAGCTGGGAAGTGGAGCCATTGGCCTGGCCTGCTGCAGGACTAGTGGGGTAGCTGGAAGGGAAGGGGTGGGAACCAAGGCAGGCTGCCCCTCCACGCCCGCCGCCATTGGCCTCTCCTCACAGCAGCCTACCTGGATGTACAGGTACTCAAATGCTGCAGGGTCTCTCCGCAGCAGCTCCACGGGATCCTTGGGGAAGAAGCTCACACGGAACAGGCATCTCATGCCCTGATAGTGGGTCCTCTGCACCACCTGGAGGAGAGAAGCGGCCGTCAGCCTGAGAACCCCATTCGCCAGGGAGGCTGGTGCAACAGCCTGGCACAGGGAGGGCATGTGGGCTGGAAAAGGGAGGAGGGCTGGGAAACAGAGACCTGGTCCTTTGCATCAGAATCCCCTCCTTCCTCCAAGCAGCTTGGAATGACAACTATGGGGTTGCCAGGCGGTCTCCCAGGACAGTTTAAGGAGATGGCTGTCACTTGCTGGGGTGGGGCATGCAGAAAGGGTTCAATCCCGGACATTTCCCAAAAGCACTGGGAAGGAACTTCCCTGTCTGAAGACCTGGAAAGCTGCTGCCAGCCGGTAGACCATGCTGAGTTAACTGGAGCAAGGGTCTGACTCTGTGGACGGCAGCTTCAGATGATCATCTCTCTGATCTTCAGGGCTGGCACTCAGGAAGGGGCCTCTCTCCCATCTCCTTTCCTTTGCTCTTCCTCTCCTTCCCAATGCTACGCTTCCTCAAAGCTATGAGGGCAGGATTTGGCCCCCACAAACCAGGGCCCAAAATGTGCACCGATTCCTGCAGCTTTAGAAATCAGAGGGAATTTGTTCATCGGAAGCGGAACCGGTGCATGACAGGATTGTCTGACGAGGTAGACTCTTGCAGGCTGTCCAAGCGTGGTCTGTGGACTCCACCGTGCATGGAATCCATTCTGTTCTGAAGGCAGAGCTCAGGGCATTGGGCTATCTGTCTGAGTCCGGTCTGGGCGGCCTCAGATCAAGCCCCAAGTTGCAAGCAAAAGCTCCACGGAGTGTGCCCTGGCCTGCCATGTGGCTGCCCCTCCCCAGCATCGGGGAGAGTGCAGGAGTGCCTGGGACCTAGCAACCTTGACTGCTGGGCAACTAGACCTGAGCCTGCTGGGCTTGTGTCAGGGGTAGGGATGTGGAAATTGGCTCTACCTTGAGTTGGTTCAACATCGAACTAGGCCTGCTTGGGGGTTCTACACTTTTTAAAAAAAACTTACAGGGGGGGTGGGGTGCTGCCGTGGCCGCAGGGGAGCGTGTGTGTCCGCTGGTTCCCCCTCCCCCTGGCCTCCCCCAGGCCATTTTTGGCCATTTTTGGGTGACCTGACCACACAAATGGCCAGGGTACATGCATGGCGGCCTCCAAAATGGCCACCGTCACTTCAAAAAGGGCCGGAAAGGCCCGAAAATGGCCCAGGGGAGACTGGGGGGGAGGGGGTGGTTGGGGGAGGGGGACCCACCGGAGAGACCCCCCACAGCTGCCTACAGCACCCCAGAGGCGGTAAGTTGCTTTTTTTTTAAGTGGGGGGGGGGAGGAAAACACAACCTTGGCACCTCTAAACCGGGCCCGAACCGGCTCGAATTCAAGCCGAGCCCTTCATTTGGGTTTCCAAAGCTGAGCATGCCTGGTTTGGCTCAAGCCCAGTTTGGACTTGAACCGGACCAGGAAATGTGGTTTGGTGCACATCCCCAATCAGCGGGGCACAGAAGTCTGGGGCTGCACCACCAGGTTGCCTTCCGTTGCTGCTCCAGCTTTCCTGCTCAGCCGGCAGCCCACCCTGGGTATCTGAGACCCATTGGGAGGTTGCTGAGAAACA
Source organism: Hemicordylus capensis (assembly GCF_027244095.1). Classification (NCBI taxonomy): domain Eukaryota; kingdom Metazoa; phylum Chordata; class Lepidosauria; order Squamata; family Cordylidae; genus Hemicordylus; species Hemicordylus capensis. The sequence goes on along the minus strand of NC_069667.1, from coordinate 14,503,334 downwards.
AGCGGGTGTGTTAAAAACAGGCCACCTGCAAGCTGATGGACTTGCTTGGGCTCCCTCCCCACAGGGCCATGCTGGGAGCTGTAGTTCTGGGCAGCCGCTGGAGCCGCTAGCAAAAATGCTCTCAACTGTGAAAGCAATTCTCAGTCCTCTTGGAGGGAGCTGTAACATCAGCTGCAAATCAAAGTGATTCAGATAGCGAGCTCAGGCGTGCAGCTGGGGAAGAAAAGCCACCAAGCAGCTGCTTACGTGTGCCAGGGGCTGCTTGTCCTGGAGGAGAAGGAATTTGTGGCTCTGTTCGGGGCTGGAGTACTCCAAGACCAGGGAGAAGTGCTCAATATGCCGGAGGGAGAGCCGGTCCTGCAGCGTCACCATCACATCCTGCCGGAGGAGAGAGAAGAGGGCGGCTAGGAAGGGCAGGCCGTGGAGGCTTGGGCTAGAGCCCGGGATGCTCCTTGCTAGCAGATGCCACGGGGTTAGGGTGGCCCCCACTCCCCAGCTGGGCCTGGGGAACTGGACGCACAGCCTGCTCCCAGGAGAGCACTCCAGCAGGGGTGCAGCAGGTCTCGGGAGAAGAACTCCCGAATGTGTAGGAGCTCTGGCTCTCAGAGCCAGGAGGAGCAGATGGCCAAGCTCCAGCACATCACCAGGGAGAGTATCGGGAGGCTCATGAAGCCATAGTTGCTTTCACTTGGTCTTCATCCCTTAAGAACATAAGAACAGCCCTGCTGGGTCAGGCCCAAGGAGGCCCCATCCAGTCCAGCATCCTGTTTCGCACAGTGGCCCACCAGACGCCGCGGGAAGCCATAGGCAGGAGTTGAGGGCATGCCCTCCCTCCTGCTGTCACTCCCCTGCAACTGGGACTCAGGCATCCTGCCTTTGAGGCTGGAAGTGGCCCACAGCCTTCCGACTAGAAGCCGTTGACAGACCTCTCCTCCATGTAATTGTAGCTACATGTAGTTACTTGGCTTGAGGACCACTCCTGGGAGGAAGGCAGCACACAGATGCTGTCATAAACAGCACATACATACCAAGATTTTTGGAAGAGGCTGGGAGGCAGGATGCAGGCCAAGGCTGTGGCCATGAGAAAGCCCCCTGGACTTATCTAGTCTGGTGGCTGTGGGCCACCTCCAGCCTCAGAGGCACAATGCCTCTCAATACCAGTTGCAGGGGAGCAACAGCAGGAGAGAGAGCATGCACATACCTGTTACCTATGGGCTCCCCAGCAGCATCTGGTGGGCCACTATGTGAAACAGGATGCTGAACTAGATGGGTCTTGGGCCTGATCCAGCAGGGCTGTTCTTAGGAGTGTGCTAGCCAGAATGGCCAGAGCTCTGCAAGGGATGGAGATGGCATGGGCCAGTGGGAACTGGAGGGGAATGGCAGAACACCTGCTTTGCAGGGAAGGCTTGTTGGAGATGCCGCTCCTGATGGCGTCGACTCTTAGCACCAGCAACCCTACTGACCACTAGGGGCATTAGGGGTAGAGACAGGCAGTAAGGGCTTTCCCTCTCTGACCATGCTTTCTCTATTCTGATTCTTCTTTGCTAGACTGATAGTCTCAAGTTTCATCCTCTCACCTGAGAAAGAGTTCCTTCTCCTTCTCATCTTCCTGTATGTAGCTAGCAGCAAGGCATGTAGGCCTTATCTATCTCCCGGATGGATTTCCTTAAAAAGCTACTTTATTTAGAACACCGTGTCTCCAGACCATATTAATTAGCAGCGCTCTCCTTACCTGTGCACTTCTGCTGCAGCTGGGGCAAAGAAATCTCCCCTCCAAGCTCTCTAACAAGGCTGAACCCCATCCCCCAGTCTGAAACCCTAGAGAGCTGCTGCCAGTCAGCGTAGACGATCCTGAGCTAGATAGATGGATGGCCTGACTCAGCAGGTGGCAGCTTCATATGTTCAGAAAGTCAGTGCCATGATCAGAGGAAGGCCAGGCAACAGACCCCCTCCCTCCCTAGCCCACTACCTTGACAGTGGTTCGGCCATCAAATGTGAACGACTTGATTTGTCCGTTCTCCAGGAAAACTTTCAGCACATTTGGAATGAGGAGAAGAGCTTCCTTCTTCAGCATGTCCTAGGAAATGGGCAGGTCCCACCCCCCACCAGTCCAGGAGCAGCGGATGGGGGAGAGGGTGGAGATCGGAGAAGGCAGGTAGGATGGAGACAGAGGAGAAAGGAAGAGACCACCTGTCAGTTCCTGGGAGCAAAGAGTGCCTCGCCCCGAAGAAGCCCATCCAGAGCCCACCCCCACCCCAGCCTCACACACCGTGACCCACAACTGTCCTTTTCCGGGTGCCTTCCTCATATGCTTAGCAGCTCTCCTCCTGACCTGCTGCCTGAAGCAATGTTTGGTAACAAGCACTTCTTCTATAGCATGAAGAGTTTGCATCAGATAATACCTTTAACTGATTTTGTTTAAAAATAGAAGTTGCTAGAAGCGTCATGCAAGACTCACTTTGGCCACGCTGCTTAATAATATCTTTGTGCAATTAAGAGATAATGTGGTTGGGACAGAGCAGCATTACAGGAGAACAGCCTCCATTCAGGGTGGAAGCCTGCTGAGGCGTGAATCCAACCACTCTGCTCAGCTGTGGCCTTGTGAGCTACAAGCCCCTCCAGGAAGTTTTTCACACGGGGCTTTTGAAGCCAGGGGCGTATCTAGGGTAGGGCAGGCAGGGCACGTGCCCCGGGCGCCACTTGAAGGGGGGCGCCATTTTGTAAAAAAATATATTTTTAAATGCCTGCCAAAAACAAAATGACCACCGTGCATGCTCAAATGGCCTCTGTGAGGTCCTAGGTCATGCCAGGCTTTGCAGAGGCCATTTGAGCATGCGCAGTGGCCATTTTGTTTTCAGTGGACTTACAAATGGTCCCTATGAGGCCCTAGAGGCCAGCAGTGTGAGGGGGAACCTTTGCAACCCCCCCCAGCCTTTAGGAAGCCCCCCAAAGGGGCTACAGGTAAAAATAATAGTAATAAAAATATAATATAAGACACTGTAAACATATTCACATTGGCACTATGTACAGAGAATCAGGGCTTGTGAATACTGAGCTGATGCTTATGAGCTAGGATTGTGTTCATTTGCTCTTACTTTGCTTCTTGTGATAAGTGAGTTAAATGTGATGTCTTGCTAATATGGCTATTAATGGTGAGTGTCTTTGAATTGGTCTGTAAACTTTGTAAATGCTACTTTTAAAAAACACATTGAGGGGACAGTCATCAAGAAAAAGGCCAGGAAGTTCTATTCACCACCTGAATACCAGGGTGCTTTCCAGACTAGCTGCTCAACAGCAGCAAAATGCCTCCGTTCATGCAAGTCACATTCAAAACATAAACAGCAGGGGGAGCAGTCTCACGGAAACTAACAACCCGAAAAAACAGCAACTTTCTTACGCCAGATATACAACATCATAGCACTATATTGCAGTGATTAAATGCGAAACAAGGCATCGGAAATGTGAACAGCACCCTGCTGTCCGTGTAGGGACTGCGGTGTCACAACACAGGAAGTGTGGAAGCACACTTTTGAGATATGACGTGACCCCGTTGCAGGGTCTAATCTGGAAAGCGCCCAGGAGAGCTGGTCTTGAGGTAGCGAGCATGAATTGTCCCCTTTGCTAAGCATGGTCTGCCCTGGTTTGCACTTGAATGGGAGATTACGTGTGAGGGGATGGGGCCACACTGGGAAGAGCATCTGCATGATTGCATGCAGAAGGTTCCAAGTTCCTTCCCTGGCATCTCCAAGATAGGGCTGCTGGAAAGTTTACGGACAGGACCATCTCCAAGGTCCTGCCTGCAACCTTGGAGAAGCCACTGTCAGTCTGTGCAGACAATACTGAGCTAGATGGACCAATGGTCTGACTCAGTATATAGCAGCTTCCTATGTCCCTATGTTGTACCCTGTAACTGTACAAGCCAGCTGTAATGTGCCTTCTGGCAAGCTTCTTCCATGCAGGACAACAGTGTTTCTAACACTGACTGGACCTTGCAAGAAAGCACCTCCTCAAGAAGAGTGACAGGAGCTTCTACCAGTGGCCTCCAGAGATGCCTCATTAGGTCAACCCAGGCCAGTGCCAGAGGCCAGGGCCAGAGTCAACCCAGGCCAGGGCCAGAGCAGAAGTGCTGGCTTGAGCCCTCCTGGTTGTTGGTTCTTTCTGCCCAGCAGCCAATCCTGCCCACCTGATCTTGGCCTGGATGCTCACACCTCTTCTCTTGCCAACGAAGCTGGCAAACTGAGAGTGCCCCTTAGAGATCTCCACAAGGTCCTCCCAGGCCTCAACTCCACACTGGCACTGAATAAGAAACTCTTGTCAGAGAGCCGGAGTGGAGCCTGACAGCCCTCCATGGTGTGGATGACACCCAGGAAGTCAACAGAGAAAGACGCCGCAATTCCTCCACCTCCAATCCCTCACTCCCCCATCCTGCCCCACTGCTCTGAACCACAGCCCAGTCTCCGCCCATTCTGAAGGGGCAGCCCTTAAAAGTTTAAAACTTTTCTTCGGCGGCGGGAAACACAAAGGCACCTGCCAAAGCCAGGCGTAGGGACAAGAAGAACAGCAGCAAGTGAAGCCCTTTGGGAACAGTGCAGGTGCCGCTGGGTAGAGAACTCACTGGATCGGTCTCGCCAATGGTGACCTGTTCAGAAAAGCGGACCTTCACGGGATTGGACCGGAGCTTTGCCTTTTTGGCTGCGCTGATGAAGGCCGACTTGGGGGACTGAAAAGAGAAGACAGAGTCAAGATTTATTTATTTAAAATATTGATACCCCACCCTTCCAGTAGACTACTGTTCAAGGTGGCTCATTGATAAAACAAATACCATATGCAAAGATTAATACAATGAAACAGGTTAAAAGACCAACCTAAAACCACATTTAAAATCACATTTTTTTAAAAGTTCAAATTAAAAGTTATTACTAAAGAGTGAAAAACTAAAAACTAAACAAAATAAATAACCTACCAGATATAAGCAGCAGATAAAATATTTAAAAGCTCTTTAAAAAGATGCATCTTTAATTGTTTTTTAAAAAACAATGAGGGAGGGAGCATGGCAAAGCTCTTCCGGGAGGGTGTTTGAAAGCCAACGGGCCACAACCAGAAGGCCGTCTCTAGTCCCCACCAACTGTTAGTGGTGGGGCCATAAGCCTGCGATGCCAAACAGAGGGCTGTGGCAGGTTCTTATGGGCAAGTGCAGTCCGACAGGTACCCTGGGCCCAAGCTGTGTAGAGCTTTAAAGGACAAGACCAGCACCTTGAATCTAGCCCAGAAGTGGACCAGTAACCAGTGAAGCTGCCGCAGGATGGGTGTGACACTCATGAAGCGACTTGCGCCCACGAGCATCCTTGCAGCAGCATTCTGGGCCAGCTGTAGTGTCCAAACAGTCTTCAAGGCAGCCCCACGTAGAGTGTGTTACAGTAGTCCAACCTGGACATCACCAAAGCATGAGTGACTAAGGTCAGGACTGACTTCTCCAAGTAGGGTCGCAGCTGGTGTACAAGCCATAGTTGGTAAAAAGCACCTCTGCATATACTTCTGTGCCTCCAAGGACTGCGTCGGGTCCAGAAGCACCCCCAAGCTGTGGCCTTTGTCTTTCAAGCGGAGTGTGACCCCCATCCAAGAGCAGATTTACCTAACTACTTGGATGATCAGTTTTACCAATTCAGAGCACTTCCATCTCATCTGGATTAAGTTCCAGCTTGTTTGCCCCCATCCAGCCAAGAATAGACTCCAAGCCCCAGTTCAGAGAGAGCATCCACCGCCTCCCTGGTGTCTGCTGACTTAAATGATAGAGCTGGGTGTCATCAGCATATGGATGGCACTGCAGCCCACACATCTTCTGAAGATCCGCCTTCACAGCAAGAGCATCACTTAGGCCACCTCACAAGCCACGAGAGGAGCTTGGGTCAGACGCCTATAACCCAATCCTTGCACCCACTGAGTGCAAGGCACTAGCTCCTAAGGTCTGCAACTCCTCAGTTCGTGTTTAGCAAAAGGTTGCAAGCAAAGCCTCGGATGCCCTGCAGAGCAGAGACAGCTTTGCAGTGATTGGACGAGTCCTGCCCCAGGAGTGCCGGCTGCATCCCAGGGAAAACTCAAGAGCCAGTGTGGTGTCGTGGTTAGAGTGTTGGACTAGGACCGGGGAGACCTGAGTTCAAATCCCCATTCAGCCATGAAATTCACTGAGTGACTCTAGGCCAGCCATGTCTCTCTCAGCCTAACCTACTTCATAGGGTTATTGGGAGGATAAACAGAACCATGGACTCTGGGCTCCTTGGAGGAAGAGCAGGATATAAATGTAAAAACAAATAAATAAAGAGGAGGAGAAGTTGGTCTGCTTGGTGGAACTTGAAGATTCAGCAACAACAATGCAAGCTTCCCTCACTCCTGGACTAGGCCACAAGGATCTGTGTCCCACCCACCCCATTGCTGTAATCTCTGAATGTTTAAATCTTTTAATTGTTGTTTCAATAGTTGGTTTTATTCTGTTTCTATTGTATTTATTTATTTTTGTGATCTGCCCAGAGCCTTTGGAGTCAAGCGGTATATAAACTAAATACACACATACACAGATACATACATACATACTTCAAGCTAGTTAACTTCTTTGTTAGATATGGTTTAATGTGTGGTGGTATGACTTTTCTCCCTGCCACTCCTTTTCAGGCCCAAGCCCTTAACCCTTGGCAAATTAAACCACCTTTTGATTTTGTAACTGCTGGACTGTGTTTGGTGTGCCTAACCCCCAACTTTCCCCCATGGCTCAGCTGTATGAGGTGTGCTGTGATCAGGAGGGGATCTCTCTGGAGCTAGCCGTCCCAGATTTGCCTCATCAGATTTGAGGTGAAGTAAACTGAAGTGGGTAGTGTCAGGAGGGCCATTACACCACCCACTTCTGGGGAGGATCCTGGGGAGGTGTCTGGCGGAAGTACAGGTGCCAGACAGGCAGGGAGGAACATTAAAATGATAAAATATTTATATAACGCTTTTCAACAAAAGTTCCCAAAGTGGTGCACATAGATGTGATTTAAACAAACAAACAAACAAACAATTTTTAAAAAGGGCTTCCTGTCCTTTTTAGATCCTCACCATCTAAATAAGAAACATAAGATGGACACCAGCAACAGCCACTGGAGGGATGCTGTGCTGGGGATGGAGAGGGCCAGTTGCTCTCTCCCTGCTTAATCAAAAGAATCGCCACTTTAAAAAGGTGCCTCTTTGATCAGTTAGGAGGGTGAGGGTGAGGGAGGAGAGGTGAAGGATTGGGTCTGGGTCCCCAAGATTCCTGTGTACTTTACTCCAAAGACTCCATGGAAAGGAACACGTAGGTGACTCCATGGCCCCACTGAGCAGGCACACTGCTTGTAGCAACTGGTAGGGATGTACATGGAAGCGGGCGGGGGAGGTTGGACTTTAAGGGGGGTAGGGTGCACATACCCCCGCTTTTCCCCTGCCGGTGCTCTGTCTGGAAAGTCTCCTTCGGGGTGGCAGTATCCCTCCCTGCCACCCCATTTCTTCCTTGGCCAGAAGTACCCGGTGCGTACGTGCACGCTGGGTGCATGCATGCTGCGCTTGCTCGTGTGCACTCGGGCCTGCACACGTACACTAAGTACTTCCGGGTACTTCCGGCCAAGGAAGAAATGGGGCAGCAGGGAGGGATGCTGCCGCCCTGAAGGAGGCTTTCCAAATGGAGCGCCAGCAGAGGAAAAGCGGGGTAAGGGGTAAGGGCACCCTCCCCCACCCTTAAAGTATGACACACACCCCCCGCCTTCGAACTGGCGAACAGCCGGCTCTTCGAACCAGTTCAGAGGCCCTTAAAAAGGTTAGGGTTAGCCTTTAAAAGGGCCTCTACATGGGTCCATGCACATCCCTAGCAACTGGCCTCATAACCTCCCTTGTTGCCAGAAGGGATGCCTTCCTGTGGATGCATCAGGGAGATAGATAAGGCCTACATGCCTTGCTGCTAGCTACACACAGGAAGAGGGAAGAAGGAAGGTTGCATTCTCTCCAGCAAGAGAATGCAACCTGATACTATCAGCCTAACAAAAGGGGAGAAGAGTAGAGAAAGAGTAGTTAGAGAGGGGATTCCTTTGCTCACTATCTCTACCCCTAATGCTCCCAGTGATCAATAGGTTTGCTAGTGCTAAAAGTGGACGCCATCAGGCATCTCCAACAGCAATTTCTCCCATCCAGCAAGAGAATGCAACCTGAAACTATCAGCCTAACAAAAGGGGAGCAGAGTAGAGAGAGAGTAGTTAGAGAGGGGATTCCTTTGCTCACTATCTCTACCCCTAATGCTCCCAGTGATCAATTGGGTTGCTAGTGCTAAAAGTGGACGCCATCAGGAGTTGCCTCTCCAACAGCAATTTCTCCCATCCACGCAGACTTATTGACGAAGCAGCCCCAGGGCATTTTCCAGACTACGAGATTTGCAATGGTTAAAGTGTTGCAAAGTGCAGTGGAATTAGGCAGTAGTTTGAAATGGCAAGCACAGTGGCTTTGATGCAGTTTTCTATGCAAAGTGACAGGGTTGGGCCATCCATATTGCCTGCCACTGCTGCGGATTTTCCAGGCAGGAGGTGTCTATCTCCCATCTGGATCGAATTCACTGCCCGCCTCCATTTCCAACCAATAGGGTCATGGAGGGGGTGGGGAACCACTGACACGACAAACTTTTAAAAACCCGACCAAAAGCAATTTCTTGGTGCTTTTGTGCAAAGGTGCAACAAGTTTCTCCTTTGCACAAGCAGAAGCACTGAACACATGGGGCGTGAGACCAATGGGATCAAAAGTGAAGGATGAAAGCGGAAATAAAACAGAGCAGAAATACATGAGATATATTTGTTTAAAGAAAGGGGGGGGGAAACAGCTTTACATATCAAATTCCAGAGACAAATGAAATGAAAAACTGAGAGGCGACAATATATTAAGAAAAATATATTGTGTGGCTTTACATATCAACAGATCCTCGATCTGCCGAATGAATGAGCAAATCCACAGCATGAATATGTCCAAAAAAGAAAGAAAAAGAAGTCTTAATTAAAAACATGAGTAATGAAAATCAAAAGCCGAAAGCAGATGAGAAACGAGATGCACCCTTGCACCATTGTGGGTTGCACCCTTGCACAAGAACTCGCATTGAAGAATTTAATTTTTTTTTTTTTACAAGAGCAGCAACATTATTTCAGGAATGGGTAGGGAGACTCGGAGAACCCCAGGCATGCCACCCTCAGCTCTGTGGAGGAAGATGATGTCTTGCTTGTTTTATCTCGTAGCAAGAAAAGTGGGCTGTTCCTACCACCTTCTGCAGTTCCACAAGGGGGATACAGCCAGTATTAGGAACATCTGCCTTAAAATGAAGTTCTTAATGCAGGCATTTGATGCAAAAATGGAAGAAATGAGAGCACCTCTCCCCCAGGGAACTGACGAGAAGTTGCCCCAGACTACCTAGTCTCTGCTGCTTCCCAACTGCCCAACTGGGGACTCCACTGAGGGACCTCCTCTTCTCCAGAGGGAAAGGGAAGCCACTTCCCAGGGCCAGCCAGCCGCTCGTTCTTCTTGGAGCAGAGTCCAGAAGCCACACCACCTCCTCCGCCGCCACCACCATCTTCCAAGGGTGGAAGAAAGGAAGAGGGGGCCAAGGGGATTCTCACACGGATCACTTTTACTGAGATCAAAAGGTTCAGCAAAGCAGAAATGACAGCCTGCCTTCATTGCCGGTGGTGTGACAGTTCAATCCGTTCCACTGCTATGGGCGCTGAGAGACTTCCCTGCTCTTAGCTGGCATCTGCCACGGCTGGCAAGGTCTCTGGCCACCTGGCACTGAATGTAAATGGGAGACGCAGTCAGAGTCTTGAGGGGGTGCTATCTGGCCTCTCTTTGCAGGAGATGGCCGCATGAGCCCAGGAAGGGGCAATGGGGGTTACTCCCCTCTTGCTCCACTGTGAGTGTGTGTGTGTGTGTGTGTGTGTGTGTGTGTGTGTGTGCGCCTGGTCCTATCTCACGCCACTGATTCAGGCCACGCTCCACATGCTGGCAAAGGCTGAGATTTCCTGCCAAGGGCCAGAAATTAAAGCTTCTTTCCTCCAGCTGCGCTGGTGGCACCATAAAATAAAGCTCTGAACCGAGGAGAACATTCATCCACTGGACTGCTTTATTTTCTTTCTCAGGGAAACTGCAGGACAGCCAGGAGCTCCTCGCGTCTTCCCCCAGGCTGGGGAACCTGCTACCCAGATGCCTTTGGGACAAGCACTATGAAGGCTGCATGCTTTTATTGCTCTCCTGGTTGATCAATCAAGTGCAGACTCAATGGCAGACACCCCAACCCCACCTTCAGTTAACCAGCAGGGCACAAATCAGGCATGGCCTCCGGACTCATGAGGACAGCCAGTTGCTGCACAGGCCACAGAGGAGCCACAGCTCCTCACTAGATATTTGATGGAACAAAATCTTGGGCTCAATCGAGGAGACAAATGGCACTGGATAGCGCCTGTGCCACCATCCACAGCAAGGGGTGCAACCTCCCCTCTGGTGACCAGACCATTTCCTGGCTTGTTTGCAAAGCTCACTTTTATGTATCTCCTTTCCCCCCCTTGCATTATTTGGAAATTGGACACTCTAGGCATGGAGAAGGGAATACAGCGAATCTCTACACTGCCTAGAGACAAAGGTTTAGGCAGTTATCAAAATGGGGGGGAAATGTATAAAAAGAAAGCAGGCCATAAGGTGAGACAAGTGACCTAGTTAGGGCCAAAGAGATGAGAAACTGTGAAAGCAAGGACCTTGGCATTCATATGGAGACCACCATCAAACACCCCCCACCAAATCCAGGCTCTCACCGGATGGGCCTGCAGGACAGTGAGGACAATAGACTCCTTGGCACCTCTGCAGGGGAGAAGAAGAAGAGAGAGAGAGAGAGAGCGTTTCAAGATGACGCCGCCACCGGTCTACATCATGGCAACGGCTGCAGCTTCCCTGGGGCCCCTAAGGTTATACTTTCAGAGCTACAGCACGAGTCGCTTTCTTAGGAACCTAGGAAGCTGCCTTATACCAAGTCAGACCACTGGTCCATCTCGCTCATTCTGTCAACCCAGACTGGCAGCGGCTTCCTCAAGGTTACAGGCAGGTGTCTCTCTCAGCCCTAACTTGGAGATACTGCCAGGAGCGATCCTGGAGCCTTCTGCATGCAAGCAGGTAGGTGCTCTTCTCAGAGCGGCTCCATCCCCTATGGGGAAGCTGCAGATGTTACAGTGCTCACTTGTAGTCTCCTATTCAAATGCAAACCAGGGCAGACCCTGCTTAGCAAAGGGGAGACAATTCATGCCTCCTACCACAAGACCAGCTCTTCGCCTCTTGTTCCTCTTGCTCAGCACCTGGGCTGGCCGACTTCAGCCCTCTCCCAAGTGGGGCTTCTCTTCCTGCTCAGGGAGGTGGGCAACCTGGGACTCATGCAGAGGCTGGTGAGGTATAAGGCTTGGGCCCCAAAAAGCCTTACAGGACCTTACACAGGAAGGGATCCGGGGCAGCAAAGCACCTGGGGTTGTGGGGCAGGGAGAATCGACCCCTCTGTGGCTCTCCCCCTCCTCCTCGCTTACCTCACAAGTTCTATGAATCTCTCTCTTGGGGCGTCACTCACATCTTCATCATTTATGGCCAAAACCTGGTCTCCTGCCAAGAGCTTATCTTCAGAGGGCCCACCTGCCAGAGAAAGCGGGGTGGGAGGTAAGCCACTGCCTGTGGGATGCTTCTGGCCTGCTCTGGCGAGGGCAGGGCTTCTCAGACTTGGGTCCCCAGCAGTGTTCCCCTGTAACAAGGATTCCCAGATGTTGATGACTACAACTCCCATAATGGTCACTGTGGCTAGGGAAGATGGGAGTTGCAGTCCAACAACATCTGAGGGCCGAAATTTGAGAAACCGCTGGGCTGGGGGATTTCCCCCGTAGGTGGCCAACAGCGTGCCTGCTGCACCTCTCCTGCACCTTCTTCTGGCTGCTTCCTGGGCTGGCGCTGCCCACTTCTGGTTCCCCACAGCCTGGCTCCTTCTCCTCTCCGCCTCCTCCCTGCCCAGCTCCTCGGCGTGTCCCCAGCCTACCTGCTGTCACAGAGCGAACCACAACCGGCCTCTCGCTGCCAGCCACAAAGCCAAATCCGTAGCTGGGGTCACGCTGGATCTTCACCTGTCGGAGGGCGTCTGAAGGCAGCTGGCCACATTCCATAGCATCCCAGCGCTCCTCGGGCATCACATGTCTGGACAGGAGGCATGAAGCAAGAGAGAAAATAAGGCCAGGCTCAATCTGGAGCAAAATGTCACCCCGGCTGCGCCAAGCACCAGGAATCAGAATCTTTTCCATCAGCTGCTGCTAAGTCCATCGGAGAGAATCAGGCCGCAGACACCCACCTGCCACACAGCCTGAAACTGGCATTCCCTACCATGGAATCACTCAGGATATGCACAGGCTCTCCCTCGTTGCAGGGGCCACAAAGGGCTTCTGCCCCAACGGTTGAGGGGTGCACCTACACCTGGCCCCACCAGCCCCTCTCACCACTAATGTAACATTGTCAAGGCAATTAGTGACCAGTGTTCCCTCTAAGGCGTGCATGTGTGCGAGTGCTCACCCGTCTTTCTAATGTCCTCTCAGTTAATCTTCCATCCCACTCAGGTTGTATCAGGAAGGCCCCACTCTGAATGGGGCCTTCATACTGCTACACAAACCAAACTCACTCTGCAGTGAGATGAAAACAGGGACGTATCTAGGGTAGGGCAGGCAGGGCACGTGCCCTGGGCGCCACTTGAAGGGGGCACCATTTTTAATTTAAAAAAAAAATAAAAATAAAAATGGCAGCTGAGAAAAAAATGGCCACCGTGCATGCTCAAATGGCCTCTGTGAGGCCCTAGGCCATGCCAAGCCTCGCAGAGGCCATTTGAGCATGTGCGGTGGCCATTTTATTTTCACCGGCCTTTTAAAAAAAAAATTAAAAAATGGCCACTGCACATGCTCAAATGGTCCCTGAGAGGCCCTAGAGGCCAATGCGGGAGGGGGAACCTTTGCATACCCCCTCCCCCACGGCCTTTAGGAAGCCCCCCGAAGGGGCTACAGGTAATTTTTTTAAAAATATATAATATAAGTCACTGTACACATATTCACTTTGGCACTATGTACAGAGAATCAGGGCTTGTGAATACCAAGCTGAAGCTTATGAGCTAGGATTGAATTCATTTGCTCTTACTTTGCTTCTTGTGATAAGTGAGTTAAATGTGATGTCTTAATATGCCTATTAATGGCGAATTTGTCTTTGAATCAGTGTGAAATCCTTAGTATTAAGGTCCACTGGGAGTTTCTTGCTCGCTTTCTCTCATTTTAACTGTCTTTCTGAAATACCAGAATATATTCCAAGCAGTGACACAGTTTACTCTGCATATCCTTTAATTATTTTCGGAGTATCTGGGAAAAGTCAAATTCTCCATTTATTTTTAAAACTTATGTAATAGTGATGCAACAATGCAGAGTAGAGAATTAGACAGGCACTTCTCTTTAGTTTTCCAAGTACACCTCCACATAGTCTTTGGGTATTTCATGAGCCCCAGCATATTGAAATTTGTAGTTTCCCAGCATTTTTTGGTCTGGCTATGTCCACTGCTAAATAGTTTTTGAAATATTAAAAGATTAATGAGCTTGACTTGTATTTTTCAGCTGATATTATAGTAAAGTTATCTGAAAGATGGGTGTCAGATGTTTGGACCGGGGGTGCAATTTCAGTGCTTGCCCTAGGCGCTACTTTCCCTAGATACGCCTCTGAAAATAATTAGAGGGAACACTGAATAGTGCCACTCTTATGCCCAGAGCAAAAACCTGCCACTTTTCCACTGCCAAGTGGAGTCAGACTTAAATAGGGTGGGTTGTGTTCATCGCCTTGCCCCTGCTATGCTGCTCAGCTCTGCAAAGGGCGAGTCACAGGTCCTGTTCAGTTTGGGGAAGCCTCAGCCCTGGCTCAAAAGCAAGGCCAGGACCTTGCAGGATCCAGGACTAGGGCAGATCGCTCAGTTCCCGATGGGAGGAGCCGGTCTGGGACGCTCCCTTTCTCTTCCCACAAGCTCAAGCCCCCCAGCATTATGTGGTCACTTTCCCCCAAGTTCAAACTCCTTCCACCTAACGGACTCACGCTTTCCAGTCAGAGCAAGTCAAAGGTAGCCAAACTCTTGTTCTTTCCTGCCCTTGCTGGAAAAAGAGATTGTCAGCAAGGAGGGTTCAGGAATTTGCTGGAGATCTGATGCTCAGCTGAGTTTGTCTCCTGGCAGACATCAGAGAAGCTCAAATCCCTCTCCCAAGAATGACCAAGAAGTAATTCTTGCTTCAGGAGAGCATCACCCACCTCCTCTCCTTCTGGTGGCCTGTCATAGTCTGTGCTGGTGGACACATCATTGGCATATGACACTCTGCCTGCCCTCTTCCTTTTGCACCAGTTCTTTCAGAACAACAATCCATATCCTTCATTCACTGCCTTCCAAGAGTTACCCCATCAAGTGATCGTGATCTTCCTGTGCTAGGAGTTGAAGCCCACTTGTTGACTTCCCACACTCTGATCCATCATGCATAGACCTTGCAAGCCTCGGAACCTAAACTCCTCCAATAATCCTGCTGTTTTATTGTAGGGTTTACTGGGCAACCCCACAACTTCCCTAGTTTCTCCTGCAGCACTCAGATCTGCTCCTTTCATCCTTAGCTTTATATTAACCTTTTGGGCTTTCGTCTCCATCCCCTGCAGCATTTATTTCAAATGTGTTAAATTGAATGCATGTAATCATATTAATGTCATCACTTACTCCAGAAGCTTCTATGGAATTCTCTGCCATATGATGTGCTGGTGCTCACTTGCCTGGATGGCTTTAAAAGGGGCTTAGACAAATTCATGGAGGACAGGTCTATCTATGGCTGAGGAGCCGGAATGCCGGAAGGCAAGCAGCACAGAGGCCCTGTGAACATGGGAAGGCTGCCTCCTGCTCTGCAGTGCTGCTGCTGTATTTTTAGGCTGAGCGTTGCAGGTGCCGTGCATCCCATCTGGGCTCCGACCGCCGCACACATCACCAGAGCAAATTAATATCCTGCCGTTAGAGCTTGGCTGACAAGTCCGCTGATTCTATCCTGAGGCTGCATCTCACTCCCCTTTCTCTCCTCGCTTTGCTGTGGTGGCTTCGTCAGGAGGCCAGTGTTAGCTGTCCTCTCTGCTTGCACCGATGCACCCCAGCCTGCAGGCAGAGGGGACTGCCACTCTCTCTCCCACCCAGACCTTCTTTCTTTGGCAAGATCCCTGGCACTTCCTGGATCCTTTGCACTTGGGACAAGTCCCCCTTGTGTGCCCCAAGAGGCACGTTTCCACCACTGACCCATCTCCATTCATCCCCCCCCCCGCCCCATTCGAGAACATCTCATCCAGGCCCCAAGTTACATCTTATGTGCAAATGAGGGCTGCCCATTTTCCCCCTGCAGGGCTCCTGTGACTTTAAAAACTGTATGTCAAGCACTGTCTTTGGAGGCTTGAAGGAACAAAACCCAGGGGATTCCTCAGTGTCCAATTCTTAGGTTCAACACTTGCAAGCCCCAGCCTGACACCAAACCAAGGCAGCACCCCAGCTCTATATCAGAGGTATATCTGAGGTATGTCTGTGTGGAGGGTGAAGTAGCTCAGCTGTGGGGAGCTTGGCCAGTGGCAAGGAGCTTGCAGCTCCCTTCTCTGTTACTCCCAGCCCCCTTTACCTGGTGCATTCACACGGCAGCTTCCCCAAAGATAAGAAGAATTAAAGAGCCACCCACCAAAGTGGGGCCCAGCTGGTTTGAAGATGGGCAGTGTGTGGTGTGTGTGTGTACACATGCTCCGGCACTGGGGGAGAGGGGCATGCACAGCCACTGAGGGTAGAAACAGCCACAGGAAGGACCTCTAGAGAAGTTCAGAAAGGATCCAACGGGGCTCCGGGATTTTGCCCTTTGCTCTGAACTGATCGCAAGCAGCAGCAATATTGGAGCAGCCACCACAGGCGGCCTTGGGAGGCTCCCATTTCCCC
This sequence comes from Hemicordylus capensis, assembly GCF_027244095.1. NCBI lineage: Eukaryota > Metazoa > Chordata > Lepidosauria > Squamata > Cordylidae > Hemicordylus > Hemicordylus capensis. Next base: position 14,487,277 of record NC_069667.1, on the reverse strand, counting down.
AGTCTCATCTCAAGCACATCAGAGCAGCCTCCCGGGAGAGATTCTGCCCAAGTCTCTGGGGGGGTCACCGCCAGCTGCAGATGGCAGGCTGTGCTCAGTGAGATGGACAGGTTGGGATGTGGCAGCTCCTTCCATCCCTGTGCTGAGCCCCTTTGCAGGTCTCTGTTCCACAGGAGGGTCTCTGCCATGCGATGGACCAGTGTCATTTTAAGGCACTTTGCATTCTCTCACAGCCTCTGCTTTCCTGCCACCTCCAAGTGCAAAAGGTCTGTTCTGTTTCCACACTGACATGACCCATCTGGAGAAAAGATCTCTTCCTTGCTCCCCCATTCATCAGAGAGAGGCTGGAGGCTGGAAAAGCAGCTGGATCCTGAGTTGGGGTGAACCATCCTGCAGACACACAGGATCCAGCAGCTATGACCTTCCTGTCCCTCTTCTTGAATCGAGATGAAATGCTAGGGGCATTTCCAGACGGGGCTTTTAGCTCGCTTCTCCTCCAGAATGGAGGAAATGTGTTCACATATCAGCCAGATTGACCCCAAAGTCCCTGCAAGCTATTGGAGACAGAGCACTTCACACACCTTTTGGGTCTTTCATTGCACATCTTTTCGCTTTTAAATTTTTTTTCGCTTTTAAAATTAGAATAGCCCGATTTATATCTGGGGTAAAAAAAAAAATTCTACTTTTTGCATCGGTTCTCTGGGGCAAATTCAAACTCACAGTAAAGCCTCACAGTGTACCCAAAGTAAAAGCTGCTGTCTGGAAATGCTCCAGACGTAAACTATGCAAATGACATGGGTTAATTTATTGTGCCTGGCTTGCTTAATTAGTGTATTTAATTAGTGCCCAATGCAAATCAAATGCTTCCTAGGTGGGAAACAGGATTGCGTGGAGGCAGCAAGTGTCAGGGAAGATGCAATGGCTCTGTTATTGTGCATTAAACGTGACAGTAGAATATCGAAGCGAAGAAGCACCAAAGAATGACAGGAGCAAGCCAGGGGGAGAGGCAGCCGGCAGGTCCCAATTCACAACTCTGTGGATAGGCCATTCTGCTTTCCTCCTGCACCCCATGGAAATGCCCTCTGCACCCTAGGAGCGCTGGCATAGAAGGAAGAGAGCCAGCATGGTGTAGTGGTTAGAGCGCTGGACTAGGACCAGGGAGACCCGAGTTCAAATCCCCATTCAGCCATGATACTAGCTGGGTGACTCTGGGCCAGTCACTTCTCTCTCAGCCTAACCTACTTCACAGAGTTGTTGTGAAAGAGAAACTCAAGTATGTAGTTCCTCTGGGCTTCCTCTGGGCTCCTTGGAGGAAGAGCGGGATATAAATGTAATAATAATAATAATAATAATAAGAAGAAGAAGAAGAAGAAGAAGAAGCACTTAAAATGGTCAAGAATGAGAAACTATTCAACACCAATGAAAGAAAGCAGGCCTACAAGAAAGAACAAGAACCAAGCAGAAAAATGGAAAAATAAGCCACTGCATGGTCAATATTTGCACAATATAACTGGAAAATCAGACATCACCAAGACCTGGCAATGGCTTAAGAATGGCAACTTGAAGAAAGAAACAGAGGGTTTAATACTGGCTGCACAAGAACAGGCACTAAGAACAAATGCAATAGGAGCCAAAGTTGAAAAATTGACAACAAACAGCAAGTGCCGCCTTTGTAAAGAAGCAGATGAGACCGTGGACCACCTAATTAGCTGTTGTAAAAAGATCGCACAGACTGACTACAAACAAAGGCATGACAAGGTAGCAGGGGTGATACACTGGAACATCTGCAAAAAATACAAGCTACCTGTAGCCAAAAATGGGTGGGACCATAAAATTGAAAAAGTTGAAGAAAATGAAGATGTAAAAATATTATGGGACTTCCGACTACAAACAGACAAACATCTGACACAAAATACACCAGATATAACTGTAGTTGAGAAGAAAGAAAAACAAGTCAAAATAATCGACATAGCAATACCAGGGGATAGCAGAATAGAAGAAAAAGAAATAGAAAAAAATCACCAAATACAAAGATCTACAAATTGAAATTGAAAGGCTGTGGCAGAAAAAGACCAAAACAATCCCAGTGGTAATTGGCACCCTGGGTGCAGTTCCAAAAGACGTTGAAGAGCACCTCAACACCACAGGGGCCACAGAAATCACCATCAGCCAATTACAAAAAGCAGCTTTACTGGGAACAGCCTATATTCTGCGACGATATCTATAACAACAGCAACAACATTGACAATAAAATTCTGGCATCCCAGGTCCTTGGGAAGGACTCGATGTCTGGATAAAACAAACCAGCCAATAACACCTGTCTGACTGTGTAAACAAGAAATAATAATAAAAGAGTGGGGAATTTGCAACTTTTGGAGTCTGGCAAGGAAATGAGTGAAGGCTGCTTGGGCAGCACCACGAACATCTTCACAGCTGCAACCCCAAATAATCTCTTTTCCTTTCCACAGAAATGAGGGCTGCCCCCCCTCCCATCCCCAGTTAAGAGCCACCTGAGAAGCCGTGGAGGAGCAGAAGCGCAGCCCAGAGGGGGCAAGAAAGGAAGTCTGAATTGTTAACTCAGATCTAAGGGCTTGCTGATTGCACAAGGCAGCAGATTTGAACTGTCCAGATGCTCAGGTGGAAGTGCCTTAATAACTCCTGACTAGGTCTGGGGTGTGTGTGTGATTCATGATTGCTGCTAAAAGTGAAGCACTAATCTATCTTTGCAGAGGGCTTTGTGAAATATACCAACAGGCAGAGCTCCTTTGCCCCAGAGATGCAGACAGGTGTAGATGTGCAGATACTTCTGGTCTGTGGATGGGCTGCTAGATCCGTAGCCAGCCTTTCTCCTTGCAAGGCCTGGCCTGGCCTCTGTGCCTTGAGGTTGCACCAGCCGACCCCCCTCCCTCCACCTTTTCTGCCCACAGTGGCTACCACATAACATAACAGCAGCCCTGCTGGATCAGGCCCAAGGCCTATCTAGTCCAGCATCCTGTTTCACACAGTGGCCCACCAGATGCATCTGAGAAGTCCAAAGGAAAGAGGTGAGTGGAGCATGCCCTCTCTCCTGCTGTTGCTCCGCTGCAACTGGTATTGACAGGCATCTTGCCTCTGAGGCTGGAGGTGGCCCATAGCCCTCAGACTAGTAGCCCTTGATAGACCTGCCCTCCATTAATTTGTCTAAACCCCTTTCAAAGCCATCCAAGCTAGTGGCCATCACCGCATCCCATGGCAGAGAATTCCATAGATTAATTTTGTGCTGTGTGAAAAAGTACTTCCTTTTGTCGGTTCTCAATTTCCCGACCTTCAGTTTCATGAGGTGACCCCTGATTCTAGTGCTGTGAGAGAGGAAGAAAAAAATATCTCTGTCCACCCTCTCTACTCCATGCATAATTTTATATGCCTCTATCATGTCTCCCCACAGTTGTCATTTTTCTAAACTAAAAAGCCCCAGGTGTTGTAGCCTTGCCTCATAAGGAAGGTGCTATAGGCCCCTGAAAATCTTGGTTGCCCTCTTCTGCACCATTTCCTCCTTAAAATACAGTGACCAGAAATGTACGCAGTACTCCAGATGTGGCCGCACCATAGATTTGTCTAAGGGCATTATAATATTCGCATTTTTATTTTCAATACCCTTCCTAATGATCCCTAGCATGGAATTTTCATTTTTCACAGCTGCCACGAGCTGGCCACCATGACCTCAAGATCTAGTTAGTCCCTGACATCTCAGACCCCATCAGTGTACATGTGAAGTTGGGGTGTTTTCGGGGGGGGGGTTGCCCCAATATGCATCACTTTACACTTGCTTACATCATTTCCTTGCTCCCCCATTCATCAGAGAGAGGAGCCGTCACAGGGAGACTGGATCTGTTCTCTGTGACACAACAGAGGTGGGGAAACTCCAGGAACACGCAAGAGGCAGGAAGGTTGGCTGGCTGGTTTTTGGGGGTGGGTGAGTGGCGGTTTGGGCACATGCAAGATCCGAGAAACAACAACCAGAGAGGTAGCTGTCCCCTTAGCTAAGCAGGGTCTGCCCTGGTTGCATATGGATGGGAGACTACATGTGAGCACTGTAAGTTATTCCCCTCAGAGGATGGAGCCGGTCTGGGAAGAGCAGAAGGTTCCAAGTTCCCTCTCTGGTTTCTCCAAGATAGGGCTGAGAGAGACTCCTGCCTGCAACCTTGGAGAAACTACTGCCAGTCTGTGAAGACAAGACTGAGTTAGATAGTCCAATGGTCTGACTCAGTATATGGCAGCTTCCCATGTTCCTAACCAATGGAACAGTTCTCACTCCCCACCCAACACCACCTCCTGCAACCCTCCTTTTTGGCAAAAAGCCGTTTCTTTCCACTTCTCCTCAATGGTGATTTCTCTATCAAATGCTTTTGCTTCAGGGTTAAGTGGCCAACAAATCCATTTGCCTCTTCCCAGATTCCATCTCCTCCTAATAAATCTGATTGCAATCACCAGGGACAAGCAGCCCTTCACTGGAGTGGCTACCTCTCTGCTGCTTGGGCAGCGACATCACACCAGCCACAGAAGAAGCATGGGGACACAGGAGCAGGGATTGAGCCATGCCATCTTCCTCCCAGAGATGCAAGGCTGCCCGAGAGCGAGACCCCACCCCAAATAAAGTGACAGGGGCCAGAGGGGGCCCTGGCTACTCACTGGCCATTTGGGGGAGCAACATACTCACTGTCTGCGCCCAGCGGCTGGTGGGAGAGACGCCCTCCGGCCCCGGCCCCTCCTCTCCTTTTGCCCAGCACGGGCAATGGCCGCGTCTGTGGAGAGAAAGAGAGAGAGGGCGGGAGAGAGAGACGGAGTACTCAAGCCTTTGGAATTCAACACCGGCTGTGATCAGAATCTTAAAGAAGGCTGCCTGGCTCAGCCCCAGCACCACGACAGGGAGCGACCAAGGAAGCAAACAAGCAAGCAAGCTGGGGAACGCATGCTCTCGCCAGCGTCAAGCAGCCGCCTGCCAGGGGAGCTGGTCAGCTTGCTGCGGTCGGGTCGCAAGGCATCCTCATGGCAGAGCTGCGGCAGAGCAGGGCCTGATCAGCGCCACGGCCTCCTTGGCCAGGCCTCCTCCCTTGGAAAGGTGTCTCCCAAGGCAGCTCAAGGGAGCAGCTCTGGACCCCCATTGGTGGCTGCTCCTACTCCAGTGTGACTCCCAAGTAGACCGCTTCTCCCAGGTGGGATGGGTCTCAGGGAGGAGTTGGCTCAGAAGAGGAAATTCACTCTACGAGATTCGAGATGCCCCAAATTCCTCTGCAATTTTAGGAATAGATGGGGATCCCAGAACCCTCACTTTAACAAGAACTGTGGGTTCTTTTCAATGATCCTGGCTGTCAAGACTCTCAAGATCCAAGAAAACACAAGGAGAAGGAAGGGGTAAAAATTAATCAAAAGGCTTTATTTCTCACCAGATTTCAGATGAATCTCAGTGGACGAGCCACTGCGCATCCCAAGTTAGGTGGGTGTAGGCAGGGCAGCCTAGACAGATCCCTTCAGAGAGAGGCACTCTGTGAAGACCAGCTGGTCGGGATCCTGGCCACCATCTCTTCCATTTCTGTTTGGGAGGGGTGGGCAGAGTCCATGGCAACCCGCATGCAAGGCCTCCGCAGAGAAGCCAGTGACTTTTAAGTTTAGAAAAAAAGACGACTGCGGGGAGACATGATAGAGGTCTATAAAACCATGCATGGTGTGGAGAAAGTGGATAGAGAGAAACTCTTCTCCCTCTCACATCACACTAGAACCAGGGGTCATCCCATGAAACTGATTGCCAGGAAATCTAGGACCAACAAATGGAAGTACTTTTTCACACAACGCTTAATCAACTTGTGGAATTCTCTGCCACAAGATGTGGTGACAGATGTGGTTACTAAAGGCCACCTCCAGTCTCAAAGGCAGGATGCCTCTGAGTACCAGTTGCAGGGGAGTAACAGCAGGAGAGAGGGCCTGCCCTCAACTCCTGCCTGTAGGCTTCCAGCGGCATCTGGTGGGCCACTGTGCGAAACAGGATGCTGGACTAGATGGGCTTCCTTGGGCCTGATCCAGCAGGGCTATTCTTATGTTCTTATGACTGACCTCTGCCAGCTAAGCAAAAGAGGCACCTTTTAAAAGTGGTGATTCTCTTATATTTAGCAGGGGGCGGGGACCAACTGGCCCTATCCAACTCTAGCACAACATCCCTCCAGTGGTTGTTGCTGGTACTTACCTTATGTTTCTTTTTAGGCTGTGAGCCCTTTGGAGGCAGGGAGCCATCTTTCATTATTATTTTTCTTTGCAAATCACTTTGAGAGCTTTTGTTGAAAAGTGGGTATATAAGTAGTAGAAGTAGTAATAGTTGTAGTAGATGCCTTGACCAGTGGATGGAGGAGGGGGTAGACAATTGCGGTACAAATGGGAAGCCTAAACAAAGCCGAGGCAAAGAGAGAGGGCCCCTTGGGAAGGAAGATGGCCTAGCCATGCCCTGGACTGCAGAGCACTCTGGGAGCGGAAATGTCTGGGGCACCCCGTCCTTGCCAACAATCCCCCTTTCCAAAAGGAAGGATGAGGGCATGTGCGATCTACTGCTCTCAAGCTAGCCACCAGGAGCCACTGCTGGGAGCAGCCTCTTATTACCACACTGAATCAGGAGCCTGAAGAGAAGGTGGAGGAAGCCATGGGTGTATCTCAGGCCAGACTTTTGATTGTTCTTCCCTTGAACCCCAAGCACAGCAAGGCAAGCCACTGAAAGCAGCATCTCCTTGTCTGCATTGAAGTGTATCGCCTTGCTAAACTAAATACATTTCCATTGTGACCTAGTCTCTCCCTTCCTGCAGCCAAGGAGGGCATGACACCTTGAGCAAAAAAAATTACGCTAAATTAGCTCCAACCTAAGATCCGCACAGAAACTGGGTCCCTCCCATTCACCTCTTGAAATTCAACAGATCAATTAAAACTCTGCATGGGAAGGTAACTTCAACAGAATGCACCTGATTTGCTAGGGCTAGAGAATAAAATTCTTCACGGAAACATGGGAAGGGAATCCTGGTTTGGTTTGTACTTGGCTGGGATAGGTCTGTGGCTCAGGGGCAGAGAATCTGCTTTCCATGTAGAAGATCTCAAGTTCTGCCCCAGCAGCATCTCCAGGTAAGGTTGGAAAGATCCTTCTCCACCTGAAACCTCAGGGCCACTGCCAGGGTGTGCTGATCTACAGGGCCCAATAGTCTGACTCAAAAGCCAGCTGGGTCACATGTGCTTATGTGGTTCAAAGCAAAGTCTCTGGAGGTCATAGTCACAGGCTTTATTTCCGTGTTTGACCAGCACAACAGCAAAATAGACAAAAATGGTTCATACAATCTACTCCTAAAAAATAATAAAAAGTCTCTATAAAATTACTTAGTATAATTAGAAGAAGCTCAAAGTTAAAGCTATGAACATAAAACTATATATAAAAGTTAGTCAACACTAATAACAGAATGACGTTGAGTACAAAGGTAGCAAGACAGCAAAATTATGTAATTAATACAGAGCGGTGTTAAATCTCATAGAATATGTAGTTCTTAATGAGCGCTAAACGAATTTTGCTAGCTATAAGGCAGAATTTAGCCACATTATAGGATCTAGAGTCATTCTGATCTGCCAAGAGGAAATCTAGCTAAAAGGAATCAGTACAGCCTGGATATGAGCTAATATCTGAAGAGATGAGCTTATGCCGAATGTAATGGTAATAGCGACAGTACAAGAGTCGTTTCAATCTCACCAGAGCCACAGGGGCAAATACGCTCTTCATATGGAATCCTTTGATATCTCCCTTCCAACACAGCTGTGCACAAGGCATTGCATCGGGCCAATTCTCTGGCTGTCTGAAACAGCAAGCAGCCCCTGGGAGCTAGCCAGGGTGCTGAAATGAACCACAGGAACCTGAGAGGAGAGCTGGTCTCGTGGTAGCAAGCATGACTTGTCCCCTTAGCTAAGCAGGGTCCACCCTGGTTGCATTTGAATGGGAGACGAGAAGTGTGAGCACTGGGAGACATTCCCCTCAGGGGATGGAGCTGCTCTGGGAAGAGCAGAAGGTTTCAAGTTCCCTCCCTGGTTTCTCTAAGATAGGGCTGAGAGAGATTCCTGCCTGCAACCTTGGAGAAGCCGCTGCCAGTCTGTGAAGACAATACTGAGCTAGATAGACCAATGGTCTGACTCAGTATATGGCAGCTTCCTATGTAACAGAGCACCAGCCCTAGGACTCTAGCTCTTGGGCTTACTTAGCTCCCCTCTAACGATAACAGGGTCCTTGGAAAAGAACTAAAAAAGTTTAAATGTATTTTCAGCACTTATTTCTCATTGCCTGGTGTGAACTGACAAAGCAGCAGAAGGCAAAGGCAAGTTCAGTCTTTGTGGTTCCAGAAAGGCTTTGTGAAGGAACATAGGAAGCTGCCATATACTGAGTCAGACCATTGGTCTATCTAGCCCAGTACTGTCTTCACAGACGGGCAGTGGCTTCTCCAAGGGTGCAGGCAGGAATCTCTCTCAGCCCTATCTTGGAGATGCCAAGGAGGGAACTTGAAACCTTCTGCTCTTCCCAGAGTGGCTTCATTCCCTGAGGGGAATGTCTCCCAGTGCTCACACTTCTCATCGCCCATTCAAATGCAACCAGGGTGGACCCTGCTTTGCTAAGGGGACAAGTCACACTTGCTACCACAAGACCACCTCTCCTCCCTCTCTCATGGGTGCCACACCCAAACTCCTGGCTCCCACTGCTGCCCATATTTGAAAGGCCCTGCCCTTGCAAAGCGATAAGGGGGAAGTCAACTGGGAAATGTTGAGGGAAGTTCTTCACAGGCAGACGTGTTCCTGAGAGATCCATTGCTGCAGAGCAAGTTCAGATCAGAGAGTAGTGAAGGGGAAGGGAGGAGAGATCTAGATCATTTGCACTCAATTATGGGGACATCAGCTCTTCCCTCGGGCAGAAGAGTTTTTCTAAGCAGCATGAGCATTCACAGCCACATCTGCCTCGTCTTTTAATAGCTACAGCACTGTGGGAGAGATCCTAGCAAGAGATCCTGAAGGGTCACATCCAGTCTTCTGGATCCCACAGGACTAGCCAGTTCTTCTTCTCTCTTCCACCTGCCTCAGGTAGTCCCATAAACAGGCAAATGGGAATCCTACCCTGTCTGCTCAAAGAACCAGCTCTGAGTCCTTCTCGTTGTTGCTTAACGCTTCCTAAGCAAAGGAGGTCTGGCTGAACTGCCTGAACTGCCACGTCTTGTTTATTTATTATTCCTCTATATAAACCACTTTGGAAACTTTTGTTGGAAAGCAGTATATAAATATTTGTTGTTGTTGTTGCACAGCCACGGTTCAGACTATGGGACCAGCTACTCCAAATCCTGGCCTCTGGCATCCTGGCAGGAGGTGTTCTGCAGCACCTCAGTGCTGCTAAAGCAAGTTCCACTGAGCAGCCTGGAAGGACATTTTAAACATGTCAATGAGCAGGAGGATGGGCTGCATGTCAGATCCTCTGCCCTAGAACTTACCAAACTCTTACCAAACTACCGTTCCCAGGATTCTTTGGGGGCCAGAATGGATGTTTCCAGAAACAAGCATGGCTGGGAAGGGGTTCTGTGGTTATACCCAGCTTCTCTCTCTTTTATGTCCGAGAGTTGCAGAAAGGTCCAAGATTGTGGGCTGCAGCAAATGTCAAATTTTCATCCTGTCAGTTCCACTGAGGAGGAGGGGAGACAAGGTGTCCTTAAAACCTATCAAGCTTAGCCATAACACCACCTCCCGGAGATGATGGTAACCAGCCAGGACAACACACAGCCAAGGGATGGGACCTTCACGCTGCTCGGCTTCATTGGGGGTGATAAAAACAAAATGAGATCTTTCGTTCCAATCCAGCCATTAACGGTGCCTGGTTGGACTCTGAGGCAAAGGCCACCGTTTCCGCTGATTGAAGAGATTGTAAAATTGGCCTTGTTGCCGTTAGGGGTGTGTGTGTGTGTGTGTGTGTGTGTGTATGTACACATACACAGTTCTGGACTAGCTTCAGAAGCATTTGGAAATGGGAAACGTTCTGCAGAAGTGGCAAAGGAAAGGAACAAGCACAATCCAGCACTGTCCTCTTGGTCTTGGCCACAAAGCTACAAAGTCAAAAACGAATCCTCATCTCCAGCGACATCCAACACAAATCATGCGTTGCTTAACTAAATTTGGCAGCTGAATGCTGAAGAACTATGAAAGGAGAGTCCAGCCTGTGCTGAGGCCCAAGCAGACCCCTCGGAGACCATCTCAAAGGTCTGCCCTTCTGCTGCCGCCTTGAGGAGGATGCTGGGCAAGGAACGTGTTTTATGAAGAGCCTGATGGAATTTGAGACAGGTAATTTATCGGCATGGTTTTTCATATCCTGTCAACTTTTACAACTGTGTTCTGCACAGACCTTAAAAGGAGGAGAAATTCTAAGAAATATTTTATAATGCTTTTAAAAGGCCATAAAGCAGAACTTTAGGATCCAGAGGCCAGAGCAGGCACTTTCTGGAAGTGACCTCAAATTTGCTCCTCTTGTATTCTGGAAGTTCTTTCCATCAAAGGCTCCAAATGGTTGCTGCTCTCATAGGAAGCTGCCATATACTGAGTCAGACCATAGGTCCATCTTGCTTAGTACTGTCTACATAGACTGGCAGCGGCTTCTCCAAGGTTGCAGGCAGGAATCTCTCCCAGCCCTATCTTGGAGATGCTGCCAGGGAAGGAACTTGAAGCCTAGATGCTCTTCCCAGAGCGGCTCCATCCCCTGAGGGGAATCTCTTGCAGGGCTCACACATCAAGTCTCCCATTCAGATGCCACCAGGGCAGACCCTGCTTAGCTAAGGGGACAAGTCATGCTTGCCACCACCAGGCCAGCTCTCTTCCTGACCAGCTCTCAGCCACCCAGCCCTTCTCCCAGGCTGCTCTCAAGGGGCTAGCGAGCTGGACGGGGCTGAAAAGAGTGGCTGGCTGGGCAGGCTGAAGAAAGGACCCGCTGCGTTGCCTGCCCCCTCTGCCATCAACCTGCCTGGGCAACAGCTGACATAGCCTGGCCCCAGAGAGTGGCCTCTTCCATTCAGCGCCCCTGGAGCAGATTCCACCACTGCACAGTACATAAAACGGAGGCGATCGCAGGCCAGACCTCTCAGTCCCTCCTGTTCAGAGAGCCCAGGGAGGTTCTCTTCATTTTTACATCGACTTGAAATTTACTCTACAAACTTCATTCCTTTAGAAACATATCCGTTTTTAAATGCAACAAAGCAAAAGGGGTAAAGGCCGTTAAATGAGAACTGAATTATTGATGGAAGGGGGCCTTGCTTCTCTTGGCAAACCCTAAGAAACAAAGTCTGGGATCTTGCCAGCGCGTCAGCTGTCTGAGCAAAGGGAGCTCAATGGCCCAGCTTCACGCCTAGGCTGGCCGGTGTGGCAAAGCGTATCCCAGAGTGGCTTCCACATGCCACTCAATGCTGCCCCCCCTCCTCCATTCAAGGTTCTCTAAAACACGCAGAGTGCTCTTCTGCGGAAGAGAGCGGCAGTGCTCCTTGGTATAATGTGTGTGTCAAGTTTCATAGCAACAGAGCCTTGCATTCCAACCGCATACAAATCCTGTCATTTGCTGAGTTCCTGCCGACGCTGGAGTAATTAGCTTGATCAGCCCATGCAAATCATCCCCGATTGGAATCATTCATTATTTAATCTGATATGCACCATATTTGCTCAAGAAGTTTTCACACAGATCAATCTTTTGGGTTTCAGATAGTAAAGGCAGCTGAAAATGCAAAGCGGAGTCATCTGCATATGCAAATGGACCATATTTGCATAAATCAGCATTCGGGGATGATGGATTGTGGACAATCTCTAAAGAGTTCATTTCTCACTGGGTAGCTGATCAGGGAGAGGAGAGGGCCGCACGGAGCCTGCCTCCTTTGTCTTGTGGACTGATTCACACTCCCCAGAAGTCTAGAAGGGCCCCCTCCCCCCTCCTTGCCATTGTCTTTATTCCCAGCCTGTCAAAGAGTCAGGTCCTGCACTATTCAGGGCTTCGCTTGGGAATATTCAGCTGGGAGAACAACAGGCTGCTTACCTGTAATTTTGGTTCTTCTAGTGGTCATCTGTCCTTTTGCACAAATGGGCTTTGCGCATGCACAGAGACCACATCAGAATCTTCCAAGCTACAGCTCCCTGTTTTGGCAGGTACACTGCCCACAGCCTCTATATGCAGCTGTGACATTCCTCATCCCCACAGTCACAGAGTTCACCTTCAGGAAACCCCAGAGGGGAGGACGGGAAGGTATGTACAAGGACAGATGACCACTAGAAGAACCAAAGTTACCGGTAAGCGACCCATTGTTCTTCAGCGTGGTCTATGTCTTTTACACAAATGGGCACATGACAAGCTGCCCTACCTCGAGGTGGGCCTAGTTGAAAATAGATTGGAGAACAGCTCTGCCGAAAGCCGTATCCCTTTGTGCCCAAGCACTGAATAAAGAAATGCGGATATGCCCAGGTGGCAGCCCGACAGATCGTCTCCAAGAGTATCGCTCTTTCAAAGGCTGCAGAAGGAGCAATAGTCCTGGTTGAATGTGCCTTGATTGTCGGTGTCAGATGTTCGTGAGCCAACTTGAAGCATAGTTACAATCATGGAGACAATCCACCATGACAACGTCTGTGCAGATCCAACGATGTTGACTGAAGCAAGGATCAAGAAAGAGTGAGGGGGGGGGGAGTGGCACAGCCACACCGAGCAGCTGGGGGTGGGTTTCCCACCAAAACAGGAGCACGGTGCAGGGGCGTATCTAGGGTAGGGCAGGCAGGGCACGTGCCCCGGGCACCACTTGATGGGGAGGCAGGCAAAAGGGACCACTGGGACCAGCAGCAGCAGCGTCCCACCCACCGCCCCCAAACTGGCCAGAAAGAGCAGGATGCATCCCAAGCACCTGGCTGACAGTTCTGCAAGCCAGAAGAGAGGAAAGCTGGTCTTGTGGTAGCAAGCATGACTTGTCCCCTTAGCTATGCAGAGAACTGTTGCAGAGAACTGTGGAGATCGCAGGTCAAGCCAAGGGTGACCACAGAGCAGAGCCTGCCTGAAGCCAGCAGACTTTGCAAGGGAGGAGAGCTGGTCTTGTGGGAGCAAGCATGACTTGTCCCCATAGCTAAGCAGGGTCCACCCTGGTTGCATATGAATGGGAGACTAGAAGTGTTAGCACTGTAAGAGATTCTCTTCAGGGGATGGAGCTGCTCTGGGAAGAGCATCTAGGTTCCAAGTTCTCTCCCTGGCAGCATCTCCAAGACAGGGCTGAGAGTGAGAGAGATTCCTGCCTGCAACCTTGGAGAAGCCGCTGCCAGTCTGTGAAAACAATACTGAGTGGATAGACCAGTGGTCTGATTCAGTATATGGCAGCTTGCTATGTTCCTAGACGAGCCAGAGACTGCCGCAGCCACAGCCATAGCCCTGCCTTTCTGAATGGGGAGCAGAGGCCCGGCTCCGTTTCCAGGGTCTCCTGCCCTGATTCCTGCTTGGACTGCTTCTTGCGCACAGGACAGGCTCCCCCCATCACTCGGAGTCTAATTGCAGGGGGGGAAGGGGTGGCAATGCAACAACAGCTGGCAGCGGAGGCCAGCTTCCCCAGCCAGGCTGTGGATGGATAGACTGTCTAGACAACTGACGTTAAACGTGAAAAATGAACTTTCTTAATGGGCAAAACAGTTGGTGGGATAGAGCGCTGGAGGAGCTCCTTCTCCACCAGCAAGCACAAGGTCAGAAAAATATTGGGGGAGGTGTGAAGTGCCCTGCAGAAGTCCGATGGGCCCAGGCTTCCCTTCTCTGACCACCAGCAGAAGCTCTCCCAAAAGCCCCCAAGCCAAGAGCAGCCCCCAGCCCTGCCACTCCAGAGCCTTGGCAGGGAAGATGCCGGGGCTTGAACCTGGGGCTTTTGGCCAGCGAAGCCTGCGCTCCGCCACTGGGCCACGGCTGAAGAGCCTGCCCATGCACCTTGCTGGCAACCATTTGGTCATTTGGCCGTTTGCATCTTGTCTGCTTGCTCCTAGCACGGGCCACATCAGCTGGCTCCTTCCCAGTCAGTGGGTATCCTACAGGCGGAAGAGACCCAAAGGGCAAAGGACTGGAGAGGCAGCCAAAGGGGTCCCACCCTATTCCTAGGACTGGCCAAGCCGTGAAGCTGCCCTCTACTGAGCCAGCCCCTTGGTCCATCCAGCTCAGTCCTGTCTACACTGAAAGGCAGCCACTCTCCGGGCTACCGATGTGGGTCTTTCCCAACCCCACCTGAAGGTGCTGGCAGAGGTCTTGCAACTCGGGGCCTTCTGCATGCAAAGCTGGGGCTCTACCTCTGAGCTGGGGGAGGGGCCCTGGGGCAGGGGTTTGAGCACCAATGACACATTTCACTTCTCCTCTTGGCTCCAGCCTCGGTGGCCAGTGGCCACTTGGCATCATCTCTCCCGGCCACTGAAATACTTTGTTTTAGGGATGTGCGCAGAACCGGGTGGGGGTGGTTCAAAGGTGGGGGTGCATCTTTAAGGGTGGGGGAGGGTGCATTTACCCCTCCCTCCACTTTTCCCCAGCCAGTCCTCCATTTTTTAAAAAGTCCATTGGGGCGGCAGCGTACTGCCCTGCGGCCCCGTTGCCCCTGTACTGGAAGTAACCAGAAGTATCGGACGCACCCGCCGCCCTGATGGCTGCCAGCCCGATGGAATTTTTTAAAAAGGAGCACCGGTGGGGGAGGGGGGAAGCAGAGGGAGGGGTAAGTGCACCCTACCCCATCCTTAAAAGAGGCACCCTCCCACCTTTGAACTGGCAGAACAGCCCGCCATCCGAACCGGTTCGAGGCCTCCAAACCGGTCCCATGCACATCCCTACTTTGTTTCATGGCGGAATAAAATGGGTGGCCTTTTTGCCCCCAGCCTGGCTCCTCCAGTTCAGAATCTGCATCCTGGACCTTGTCACACACACACACACCCTGCCGGACGCCAACATCACCCAAAGCCAGAGTGGGTTGTCTATGGGGATGGGGCCATTGAGCTCAGTGGCAGAGTCTCTGCTTTGCACACAGATGGTCCCAGGGTCAGCCCCCGGCAGCAGCTCCAGGCAGGGCTGGGAGAGACCCTTCTCTGGCTGAGACTCTGCCAGTCAGAGTAGACAAACCCGAGCTAGATGGGCCAAAGGCCTGACTCAGTATAAGGCATCTTCCTCTGTACTTATGCTTGTGCCCCTCCCCTCCTTGGGCACCCCCTTCCATGCAAGACACCCCTCCTCAACAGCAGCCTCCAGCAAGGACCTCCACTCATCCTTGAGACTCGGCTTCTGCCACGTGGGCACTGAAGGAGGCGCCCACCAAGCGGACGCAGCATCCTCAAGTGCACCAGGCATGGCCCAGTGCTGACTTCCTACTGCCTTCCAGCCCTTGTTTGTCTGCTGACGGCTCTCAGGAGCTGGGAAACATTTGGAGAGATGCAAGAGCTGCAGCACCAGTCTCCAGGAGTCCAATGCACAAACGCCTCTGCTGATGCCACCAGAGGGCCAGGACGGAGCCAAGCGCCTGCTCTCGGCACCCCATGGCGCAATTGAGCACCACCACTGCCTTCCCAAGGGGGGACTTCTGCAAGACCCCCTTGCACTGGCTAGGCGTGTCTCACTGCCCCTTTCCAGCCAACAGCCTGCTCTCATTTCTTGCTTCCAACATATCTCTTGGTGGGCCCTCTTAGGCTGGTTTCCAAGAAAATCAAAGTCTTCTTAAGATTTCCACCCCAAGAGAAATGATGGCACCCACAAGCCCACTGGAGTGAGGCCCCTCATGAACTAGAGAAGCTGTGCACCACATGCCACCTCCACTGCACCCCACCTGAACAGGAGGCACCAGCCTCTTGCCCTTTCCAAAAAGCTGCCGCTGCCACTGGCATCCCTTTGGCACCCACTGAAGCATCCCTGATGGGCTCCCTGCTACTCAACCGAGGGTGGCTAATGCATTTTACGATGTGCCAGAACGCATTACACACATTATGCTTTAACACGATAAACATCCTCGGCTTAGTCTTTGAAACAAAATTGCCTTCATCCTCTCTGCTAGTTTCTAAACAGACTCACCCCAGGGAGAAACGTTTTCCCCAAACCCTTCACAGTATCTGCAGCTGGTCCTTTGGCACCCTTTGCACCGTAGGGTCCCTCTCCTTACTCTAGTTTCCTTTATGGGGGAAGAACCGGACCTTGACTATCAAAGCCATCCATGCGCCCCTCCCTTACACACGTGCGTCCTACCTGTGTTCAGCAGTCTCCAGAAAAGGAGGCTACGTCAGATAGGCACCTGTGCCATCACCCCCAGCTCCTGCCACCTGCCCACTGATGGATGCACCACAAGGAAGTAAAAGGAGACATCCCAGCAGAGCTGACATGAGGATGCTGGTGCTGTCAGCTCTCCCCAGCCTGGTCAACCAATAGCTTTATTCTAGTCACTGACCAGTACAGAAAAGGAAATACAGAAGCTCAAGAGTTGTGTGTGTATTTTTTAAAATTAAGCTATATAGGAGCAAAAAGACTAACTTAAATCAAATCAGACAGTTCATCATTTTACTGGCCAATTTTACTGGCTATCAAACAAAAAACCTAGCCACATTGTAAGATATTGGAGCATTCTGATCAGCTCGGAAGTAATTAAGATAAAAGAGATCAGTACGACCTGGATGACCTGGAGGAGAACTGATCTTGCGGCAGCCAGCATGACTTGTCCCCTTAGCTAAGCAGGGTCCACCCTGGTTGCCTATGAATGGGAGACTTGATGTGTGAGCACTGGAAGATATCTCCCTCAGGGGATGGGGGTGCTCTGGGAAGAGCAAGGTCCCGTGCGAGCCAAGCCTACCCAGGCCCTGAACACAGGCTGAAGCCTGCTTTGGATGCGGAGGCCCAAGGCTCTGAGCCCAGCGGCTGCTGCTTGGAGGTGGTGCATGGCTAGCGGGTCCTGCTTACGCACTCTCTCCCCTGCCTCACCACCTGCAGGGGTGCTGCTGCTTCTTACTCCTCCAAGCGGAGGAGGAGTAAGCGAGTGCTGTTAAGTGTGGGCTGGGAGGAGGCACTTACACTTTCTTTCCAGCCTCCACCTCCTGAAGCTGCTTTCTCCACTCTGGAGAAAGCAGCCTGGGGGGTCTGGCTCGGTCCCTCCCCGCCAGAGCCCAGAACAGAGCCACTGGCACTCAAGAAGGAGGTGGTGGGCTGGGAGGAGGCCGCGAACCCTCTCCCCAGCCACCTGCAGATTTCTTCCTCTTCCGAGCCCAAAAGGCTGCGACTGCTCTCGGAGGCCCTGAACTCTCCATGATTTCAGCTGCTGCAGCTTTCAGAATGACAAAATCTAGAGCTAGGGAGATTAAAGACTAATGTGCTGCAGCTGCTAAATTGCTGCAGATCTTAATTTTGATATTCCAATTGACTGATACGTTCCCAGGCAAAATACAAGGTTTTGGTTATAACCTATAAAGCCCTAAAGAGCTTGGGCCCTGGGTATGTAAGAGAACACCTTCTTTGCTATGAACCACACTGCCCATTGAGATCATCAGGAGAGGTTCATCTGCAGTTGCTTGTCTGGTGACTACTCAGGGATCAGCCTCCTCCGCTGCTGCCTCAAGGCTTTGGAATGCCCTCCCTGCTGAAATAAGAGCCTCCCCATCTCTTACAACTTTTTAAAAGGCAGCTAAGACACATTTGTTCACCCAGGTGTTTAATTAGATACTGTTTTAATTGTTTGATTTTTAATAGTTTTAACCTTTTAAATTTTAAGTTGTTATGTTTTAACCTTTTTATTTGTTGTTTTTATTGTTTTGTTGTAAACCGCCCAGCATTTTGGGCGGTATACAAATATGTTAGAGGAGAGTAGAGCTGAGCTGGTCTTGTGGTAGCAAGCATGACTTGTCCCCTTAGCTAAGCAGGGTCCACCCTGGTTGCATATGAATGGGAGACTAGAAGTGTGAGCACTGGAAGATATTCTCCTCAGGGGATGGAGCCGCTCTGGGAAGAGCAGAAGGTTTCAAGTTCCCTCTCTGGCAGCATCTCCAAGATAGGGCTGAGAGAGATTCCTGCCTGCAACCTCGCAGAAGCCGCTGCCAGTCTGTGAAGACAGTACTGAGCTAGATAAACCAATGGTCTGACTCAGCTTATGGCAGCTTCCTGTGTTAAATAAACAAAACAAAACAATTTTTTGCAACATCAGATCTACCAGCAGCATGGGCTGTTATGCATAAATCCCCTACAGAAGCTCCCTGCTAATATAATCATCACAATCACTATAATCAAACGGAGGCAATCAGATGCCTATCAGTGTGGAAGTAAAACGGGGCCTATCAAAAACAAGGTGTCATGGCTCCTACCACAGCCAGAAGAGGAGGGGAGGGGAGGTTCACTGGGGTTGAAACCTTTTCTGTAAGGGATTCACAGGCTGTTACCATCCACTTTGTTTTAATGTGGAGAAACCACATAAGGTTTGGCAACACAGATTCCAAGGAATCAGTAAAGAAAAATAACTTCCCTGACATGTATAACTGACTTGGTCCTAACTTATACATTGGAATACGACAAATACTTATATACCGCTTTTCAACAGAAGTTTGTTTATATCTATGGTTTACATAGATATAAACAAACAAAACAAATGAAATGGCCTTCTGTCCCCAAAGTTTGTTTATATCTATGGTTTACATAGATATAAACAAACAAAACAAATGAAATGGCCTTCTGTCCCCAAAGTGCTCACAATCTAAAAAAGAACATAAGACAGACCCCAGCAACAGTCACTGGAGGGGTGCTTTCCCCCTGCTCAATAAACAGAATCACCACTTGAACAAGGTGCCTGTTTGCTTAGTTAGCAGCAAGGGGCTTACTCATAGAATACTTATAACGCACAACCTTATACTTATAACTCACAACTACTGAACAAATTTTTTCAAAGTAAAATTCCTTTTTGCATTTAAGGATCAGAAGGGGTTGTTTGTTTGTCTCCACCCCACACCTGTAAGCATTTCCACTCTACTGAGTTGTTTTGTATTATTGCAAAGGGCTGTTTTAGAAGACACAGCCATAGCAAAGAACTGGCAGCAGTTGATTAGATATCACAGGGCTGGTGGGATATGTAATTCTGCCACACATGGTGTCACAGAGGTGGGATGAGTATAGCTCTGCCACAGAAGCCAAGATCCTTGCCTGAGTAATAGGGCAGGGCCCAGTTCAGTTAGACGTGTGAAGGAAGTTGTTTTCTTTTATTGTATTGATTGAATTCGAGTTGCCAGGTTAATGAAAACTCACTCTTGCTTAGAATCTGCTTTATGAAAAGACAATTGTTCTTATTGCATACATTTTTCTTTTAATCTAATAATAAATCCTTGTTGCTGAAGGATGCTACTATTCATTTTGGGTCTGCCTTAGTCACACGCCTTTGAAGTCCTAGGACTGCTCTAGGGCTTAATCCACCCACCCACACCCAGGAATCTCATGTGGAAAGAGTAGTTTGTCCCAAATTAAAATAAAGGGGATGGTGGCTTACCATCCCTTAAAGTCAAGGATTCACCCCACCTCCTCTGGCTCTGGTAGGAGCTATGAAACAGCCAAAATGCAGCCCTGCCTAACTCCTCTGAAGGTCAAAGCCATTCAACACCCCTCCCTCCACTCATACACACACGTCCTGCCAGGCACCTGTGCCATCACCCCTGGCTGTTGTTAGACTACAACTCCCATCATCCCCAGCCACACTGGCCAAAGGCCAAGTTTGAGAACCCTTGCATTATGCTAAATCTCATAGAATGGAGGCTGATCTTTGCAAAAACCAGACACACAGACAGGGAGGCAACTGGGTTTCAAAATAACAAAGCAGATTTCCACACTCATTTATTTTCATGTCTCAGTGAAAGGGTCCTACAGAACACATCTTTGGAACTACAGGACATTTTCAGACAAAGACTAACTGGAAGAAACAGAAGGAAATAGCTATGCAATGGTATGTGAAAGCTTACACAGAGAGCTAGAAGCCAGCAATGCAACGTGGTGTCAAGATGGGCCTGCTTATTCACTCTCCACCCAATGCTGCCACCAGCATAAAGTCTGTTAGTGCTCAACAAAGAAAGAGGAGAGCTGGTCTTGTGGTAGCAAGCATGACTTGTCCCCTTAAGCTAAGCAGGGTCCACCCTGGTTGCATATGAATGGGAGACTAGAAGTGTGAGCACTGAAAGATATTCCCCTGAGAGGATGGAGCCACTCTGGGAATAGCAGAAGGTTCCAAGTCCCCTCCCTGGCTTCTCCAAGATAGGGCTAAGAGAGATCCCTGTCTGCAAACTTGGAGAAGCCACTGCCAGTCTGTGTAGACAATACAGAGCTAGATAGACCAATAGTCTGACTCAGTATATGGCAGCTTCCTATGTTCCTAAAAGAACGGCAGCAAAACCTGCAGGCTCACTACCACCTTCCCTCCCCTTCAGAACCTGGGACAACAAAAGCCTTCATGCTCCATCCCATGGGGCAGTCGGAAGGCTTTTAGAACACAAGAACAGCCCTGCTGGATCAGGCCCAAGGAGGCCCATCTAGTCCAGCATCCTGTTTCGCACAGTGGCCCTCCAGAACTTTTGGACTTGGATGATCTGGGTTCAGTTATTAGAGCAACGCCCTCAGGTCTGTGCCCTCAACTGCCACTCCTCCCCTTGCGTAGGGGATTCTCCATCACCCTCGACACCCTGACGGTGCCACAGAGCTGAGCTGAGGCAGGCAGAAGACCGAGCAGAATCTACAGGTACGGTAGTGGGAAGGACTTCTGGCTTGTGTGTCCATATAATTCATTATATGGCAATAATGATGAAAAGGCCCCCAGAGACACACGCACATACACACACATGCAAATCAGGGAAGGGAAAGGGCAGAAGTAAAGAAAAATGAGGTCACCTTTATATTAGCACTGCTGCTGGAGATTAATTTGAGGTGATGCAGTAAAATCCACAAGTTTGTTGTGTGGAGGACTGTGCTTCATACACACACCAGCTACCAGCTATATGAATGTCTTTCACTTCTGCAACCCCACCCCTGCAAACTGCTGTGTGTGTGTGTGTGTGTGTGTGTGTGTGTGTGTGTGTGTGTGTGGAGAGAGAGACCAGAAGGTTTCCTGACCTGGCACAGTTGCAGCTACAGTTGTGGGAATCCCACCAGCACATGCCCGTTCCTTTATTTGCACACCCCAGGAATGACTGGTGTCTACAAGGAGACCCGGCTGTCTGTGCCTGTTTGACATCCGCCTTTTCTTTTAAAAAGCAACCTGAAGAAAAGACACCAGTCCTCAGAAGAGGAAGCCCTCGGGACCGGGAGGAAGCTATGCAAGGACGTACTGAGTTAGAGCATGAAGAATGGCGGCAGCGGGGGGGGGGTTCTGGGTGTAGGCGCTCCCTGACCCAAGGCATCCTGGAAGGGGAGGTATCAGGGAAGCCTGTGATGCTTTTGCACCAGGCAAACCCACTCTTGAGAGGTGGGCATCTCCCAGTGGGCCAGCCCTACATTCACGAATAGAACTTCCCTTCCTCCTTCTACTTCTGTGCCCTTTCCTTTGATCTCATTAATTTCCAGTTCTCTGAAGGGGACAGTCATAGTTAATGAGCTGTGATAACGGGCTCTTGGGATGCTCAAGAGAAGGGAGAAGAAAGGAGCTGGAAATTATGTACCCCGTAGCAGAGTAGGGTGGGGGTGTGATGTGGGTATGGGGGAGGGCGATACATTTCCCTGGGCTCTTCCAGATGGCAATAAGCTGCAGGCCATGCAAAACTTTGGGACACGTTCCAAGCACAATCTTACTCCCTGTTCACACACGCAGCAAGTGTCTGCACATTTTCCTAGCGGAATCTTACCTCTGCACACATCCTGAGCAGGGACCCTGAAGAGTTTTCACAGCACTACCTGATGGCCAGCTCTTGCATTCTGAGAAAAGCCCACCCACTCCTTTTGTGAGGACTGGGGGAAAAGGACAAATTCTTATTGAAATGCAGGAGCTTAAGCAGGTTCTGATCAGCCACCACTCCACTCCTGCAGGAGACCCTGCAAATGCCCACTTTCCCCTGGCACATGGAACATGTTCCTGCTGCTGAGAAGATGCACTCCTGCCCTCCACGGTGATCACAAGGGATGCATGGCCGATGCCATTGTCCAGGGCGTGTCTGAGGACACACAAGGCAATCTCCCCCATGCTGAAGCTCTCTGGGGCTGGTCAGTGCCTGGCTGGGAGACCACCTGGAACCCCCCTCAGATACGCAGCCTTGAGTTCCACCACTGAAGAAAGCCGGGGGGGGCAGGATAATAGCAGAGCCACCTATCGGGTAGTTCCCTGACATCATTCCTTCTTCCCCCACTGAGAAGTTTATATATTTTTTTATTTCTTAGCACAGACCTGCTCCTGAAGCTGGACTGCCCCCTTCCCTAGACCCAGGCCCTCTCACACCAGCTGCCCTGTGGAATCCCACTGGGCTGGCTTGGTTTGCTTTAAGGGTATGGTTTGTCACGTATCCTCTTGAATGTTGTGAGCTGCTTTGAGGACTCTGGTCAAAAAGTGGGATAAAAAACTATCCCATAAATCATTAAGGGCGTAGGCTGCTGAAAAGGCTCTCCCTGGGGCCTGAGCACCATCCAGCCCCTGAGTTCCAGGAGGGGAGTGGTGAGGGAGGGGCACTGGGCACTCTCCTACTGGGGCCCCCTAGGCAGTCATCTGGCCATATTTGGGGTACAGAGTCAACAATGAATATTTATATACTGCTTTTCGACCCACGTTCCCAAAGAGGTTTACATCAGTATAAATAAATAAAAATTGCTCCCTGTCCCCAAAGGGCTCACGATCTGAAAAAGAAACATAAGATAGACATCAGCAGCAGCCACTGGAGGGATGCTGTGTTGGGGATGGAGAGGGCCAATTGCTCTCCCCCTGCTAAAATCAAGAGAATCATCACTTTTAAAAGGTGCCTCTGTGCTCAGTTAGCAGAGTCCCCAGGTTGCCTATCTGATGGGGGGGGCTGTAAGAGGACCCATCTCCTCCTCAGGGGTCTCATTGGGTTTGAGTGCCAGTGAGTCCTGCAAGGGAGAGGCCAGGTGCTGCACAGACTGCCGTGAACAGAAAGGAAGGGGAGGGCTATGTCAAAGGAAAGCCAGGCCACACTCACCCTACCAAATCTCATGGTTCTCCACTTGTCCTGGAGCCAGCCTCTAAACTTAAAGCATGCACGAGGTCTACGGTCTGCTTGTGTGTAGAAAGCAGAGATGCCTCCCGGTCAAGGCACAAAGGAGGACAGATATAAGGCACAAGCAGGAAGGAGCTATTGCTGGCACTCCACACACACACACACACACACACACACACACACCGACCCCCCAGGACTCAGCCTTGGGAATCGATGCTCTGTGTTCTAGCCCATTCATTGTGGTGTGGAAGAGCAAAGGATATGGACAGACACAGCGCACAGCTGTGTTACTGGACAAGGCTGAGAGCCTCGTCCGAACAAATAGTTTAAGAGCAGGGAGACAGATCACGCCGAAGAGAGAAACAAGAGCCTAGAGAAGAGGAGGCATCCACGGAGCAGTGCAGCCTGTGCCCGCGTGTGCCCGGCAACTGGCAGAAGGAGGCCTGGCTGGGCCAGATGCTATGCATATAATAAATTGGCCAGCAAGGCGCCCTGTGCCACTGCAGGGTGTAAATGGGTGTATGGAGGGGGGGGAGATAAAAGAGGCTTCAGAATAAGGGAAATAGGGCCAGCTTGAGGGGAGCCCTGCTGCATTTCTGGAAGTGGGTGTGTGGACAGGGTGGGGCAACGGAGTGGCCCCCGGCCACCCACCCACCAGCCCAGGAATCTGCTCAAGGCCTGCACCACGGTCCCCAAGGCAGAGCTAACACTTAACAGCAGCTGTGGGACTGGGGATGTCAGCCCCGGCTGATGGAAGACACTGCCAAGGACCAGGCTGTGCAAAGGAGCCTCCATCTGTGCCTCAAGAGCGTCGCCGGGGCTGTGCAGTCTCTGTGCTGAAGCAAGCCACGTGACCTGCTCAGGGAGCCAGATCTGCCTCTCCTACCAGAGAATGGCCAGGAGCCGCACCTGGCAGAGGCAGCCTCCGGCTTCCGAGTCAGGGCTTTGGAGAATCTGGCGGCGGCGGCAAGTCCTGCAACAGGAAAAGGCGGAGGAGAGAGACGCAAGGTACAGCCATCGGGGGGAGCAGCGGTAAGCTGCAACTCTGAAGTCTCCCTTGGGCCTCTGAGCTTTCGCCATGGTCCATGCTCAGACCGTGATGGTCAACAGCTGGCCCATTCCTTCATGTGCAAACCTGAGTCAGTCTCTCTCGAAACACAAATAAAAGCTCTGCAAGTGACCTACTTTGGAGGAGAAACGTTTCAAGATCAACGAGAGGCCAGAACAAGGTGGCTGCTCTCTTCTCTCCCCTCCCCTGTTCAGATCTAGAGCAGTCGGGGCTCATCCTAACAAGCCAGGGTGGGGGGCAAAGGAGGCATCTTGGGTTGATCCTCTCTCTCCCCCGCACTGCTTACAGGCTAGCCATTTGTCAGGAAGAGCTGGGCAGTTAACCACGCAGCTCTACCTGATGAATGGCCAGCCTGCAAGCAGTGCAGCTCTCAGCTGGGGCAGGTGAGAGGTGCTACCTGAGCTGCTGCCAGGAAGCAGAGGCAGCTGCACTTCCTTCAGCACCCCACTGGCTCCTTAGGATGAGCCGCTACTGATCTAGAGGTGAGCAAGGAGGGCAGCACTGTTATAAACACCCCAGTCCTCATCGTCTTTCTTATAGGTAAAGCTTTTCTGTGCTTCATACTTAGACACAGGCCCACTTCTGCAGCTGAGAGGAAGAGATAACATTGGCCAAGGATGTTATGAACTAAGGCTTTGTTGAGAGAGCCTCCCCGACCTTGCTAATTGTTATTGTTTCTTACGTTATAGAAAACCGGATCAGTGGTACTCTGAGGCCCATGTTAGTTACGCCTCTGTATTAGAACCATAGCCTAAGAATGAAGTAGGAGACAGTCTGTATCTTTTGTGTTCGGGATATTTCTTGATATTGATCTGGATGCCTTGCGTTCCCTATGCTGTATGGGCAAGTAATCTAGTTCCGGGATTCTCAACCTTGGGTCTCCAGACGTTACTGGACTTCAGCTCCCATAATCCCAGCCCCAATGGCCTTTGGTTGGGGAACACGAGAGTTGAAGTCCAACAACATCTAGGGACCTAAGGTTGAGAACCCATGATCTAGTTGACCCTGTCCCTTCCCTTTAAGTGCCAAAGGGGACTAGTTGTCCAAAAGGCCCAGAAAGAGAGCAATCATGTGCGACAGCTCATCCTTTCAATCAAGGCTGAAGATGGGAGCAAGTTGCTAAAACGCATCAGATCCAACCCTGGCGTGAGAGATAATGTGGAGCCACACCACGAGGACAGAGGGTGAGGACAGAACAACATCTTCTGAGACCTATTGGTGTTGGAAATGGCATAATCATATCCCACAATGGATGTGAAGGGGGAGACGTCCAAACCCATTAAAGGCCCAGAAGGCTATAAGAAGTGAGAGTTCAACCCAGAAGATCAGAGGGCAGAGCATGGAAGGCATGCCTTCACCCCTCTCCAACGCGGCAGCACCCTCACTCCCCATTTCCTTGAACCCCAGCTTCATCATCCAACTCTAGCATCTTTACTGATGGGAGAAACCATGAACTGGCCATTCATGGGTTTCCCTGCTCCTTTGGTAATGGACTTCCCTCCTCTCTTGTTTTTCACCTCCCCCCCCCGCACCTTCTTAAGAACCACCTTCCATTTAAGTAGAAGTGTTAGCCTTTGCCTGCCAGGACCCAGTTGTTGCTGTAACTCTTTGAATCCATTTCTTAAGTAAAGCTATAAGACACCTCCTTGGTCTGGCTCCTTGCATTCCTCACACATCCATAGGCCAGGATCTCTCAGAGTGGGCAAGAACCACTTGGTCCATAACACCACCAGATGGTGGCAAGGAAGGGGGCTGCACTTTGAGACCCTTTGCTAGCAGGCCTGTCCAGGACCACTGGGCACTGCCCAAGCCAAAGTGTCTGCCTCAGGGTCCTCAGCATTAGGAGTGTACATGAACTGGTCCGGAAGTCTCTTCACAGACCGCCAAACCGGTTAGAAAGACTGCGTTCGAGCCCGTTCGGAGGTGGGGAGGGGGTTGCTTTAAGGAGCAGGGAGGGTGTCCTTATCTTCCCACCATCACATTTCCCCGTCAGCACTGCTATCAAAATCACTGGTGCAGGGCGGCTGTATCACCTCTTGCCACTCCGGTCAGTGGCTGGCGTGCATGTGCGTGACACTCACCCGCCACTTCCAGTATTACGCTGACCGGGATGGCAAGAGGGTATACAGCCATCCCACGCCAGCGATTTTGACAGCAGCGCCGGTGGGGGGAACGCAGAGGGAGAGGTAAGGACACCCTCCCTGTGCTTTAAAGCAACCCCCCCACCCTTGCGGAAGTGCACGGAACCGGTTCCGTGCACATCCCTACTCAGCATGCCCAGCATCTTCTACCAAAGTCCCCCGAGATTCCTGCTTGGCTCATTTGTGCGGGGTGGTTTCCAGATAGTGAGCCTTATAACACAAAAAGTGGTGCAAACTGCCACATTTTGTGTGCCGAATTCAAGCCGCAGGTGAAATCCATTGTAAGCTACCACGGGAAAATACAGGTATTTTTCTGTGACGCATATGCGACATTATAGGGCTACAACGCAGCAACAAAATCCAAAAGAAGGCATCGGAAATGTGAATGTCATCTTGCTTACAGCGCAGGGACAGGACAGACAGTGCAGAATACATATTAAGCATACGTACTTAATACGTCTCCCCAGTGTATTAAAGGATGCATTGTGACACTGTGGTAGCATACAATCTGGAAAGTGCCCAGGTCGGCTGAACTGTGGGAGCCAGGAAGAGGTTGCACAGCCAGGAGATCTGCAGGCCATGAGAAAATCCACTGCAGCAACCATGCCAATGGTTCACTTCCCAAGGCTCTTGCAACGTTTACGAGGCAAAGGACAAGGCCACCCGGAATGCGGACCAGCCTCTGATGGATTACTTCCTCAAGGGCCACTAACAGTTAGGCAACAACATGTGCAGAGGAGAGCAGAGGGCTACACAGCTCATGGGGCTCCCGCCTACTTCTGGGGTTCCTGGTTATCTGCACCTGGCTTCATGCTGTGGGGTAAATGTTGAGCGATGCCACTTCGAATTACACTCGCGGCACTGAGGGCAGCAGCCCCTCCCCTCTGTTCTTGGATCTTGTTTACCTCGAATCTTCCAAAGGAGATGTCTGTAGAGCCTCCAGGGAATTTTACGCACAGCAGGTTTTACCATGAGTTTATGGGGAGGCTTTACTGAGAACTCAAAGTTGTCCCAAAAAACTGACACACAAAGTGGATTTTTTTACCCTGGATATAAATCAGGTTACATTCTAATGCACAATGGAAAATGTGAATTGTGTGTGAACTGCTCCCCGATAACTCGCAGGGACTTCGGGGCAAATCTGGCCGATTTGTGAACGCACCCCCCATCCATTCTGGAGGAGAAGCGAGTTAAAAGGCTTCAAAAGCCCCGTGTGAAAAGCTTCCTGGTGCTGCTTCTCCGATCCGGTGCTCTTGGCCTGGAGAAGGTTGTGCTGCCTTTCCCTGCTCCCTCCTGGGAGCTTCTGGGCAGAGTGACGGGAGCGAAACCCCATCAGTGGCAGGCCTGCCCTCCTGGCTGGATAACAGAGGTGAGCTGAAATTATGGGCTTCATGAAGTGAGTTCCGCTTGTAGATCTTCAAGGTTAATGCCTCGTTGCAGTTGTGTCTGCAGAGGCTGAAGCTGGATCCTTCCCAAAACCTCTCTTCTCCTTTGCCACTCGTACATTCTCCTTCTCTACCTCACCTCTTGCTCCAGGGGGCCAGAGAAACAGTGGTTCAGAGGGACCCGTACAAGTTGTGGAAGTTGTGCCCCATTGCACCAGTGGGGACCTGTACAAGTTGTGCAAGTTGTGCCCCATTGCACCAGTGGGGAAATGGGACCACAAGGGTGGGAAATTTTTTAAAACTCTCTGCTTTGTAATGATGTTTCTGAGCCCCTCGTGAGTGCTGGAATCTTCCCTTTCAAAATAGGTTTTGGGATATTTTTGTTCACATAATGGGAAGAGAGCTGGTCTTGTAGTAGCAAGCATGACTTGTCCCCTTAAGCTAAGCAGGATCTGCCCTGGTTGCATACAAAAGGGAGACTAGAAGTGTGAGCACTGTAAGATATTCCCCTTAGGAGATGGAGCCGCTCTGGGAAGAGCATCTAGGCTCCAAGTTCCTTCCCTGGCATCTCCAAGATAGAGCTGAGAGAGATTCCTGCCTGCAACCTTGGAGAAGCTGCTGCCAGTCTGTGTAGACAATACTGAGCGAGATGGACCAAGGGTCTGACTCAGTATATGGCAGCTTCCTAGGTTCCTATACTGGATGTGGTGTTTGTGGCACCATCGTGCCCAAAGTGGTGCAAATTTCAGCTGTGTGGATGGTACCGCTAGATCACCAAATAAATTTGATGCCAATAATATTTTTCTCTAATTTGTGGTGCTTTGGAGTATTTGTGCCAATACAGGAGTTCTTCCAGGCACTGGGTAGCTTCTGCTAGAGATGCGTCAACAAGAATACACAGCATGTTTTGAGGGAACGAGGAGTCCTTTTGGAGCTTTGATGATGCTTCGCCTCTGGGTGAAAATACTTCGATAGGTTCCTGCTCTGCCTTCGCTTATGTTTTTTTTTTTTTTTACACATTCACCATTTTGCCTGCCTGTTAAAGCATATGGGAGCACTAAAATCTTGGTTTTCAGGGGCTTGCTTCCCTTTTTTGTTTGTTCTTGGTATATTTGGTTTTTTCCTGGAGGACCATTCACGCCAGTAAACAGCTGTCTGAAAGGGGTTCCCAGAACAGTGGTACAGGAACAGGTACTATGTCACAAGGCTACAACACCTGGGGCTTTTTAGTTTGGAAAAAAGACGACTGCGGGGAGACATGATAGAGGTCTATAAAATCATGCATGGGGTGGAGAAAGTGGAGAGAGAGAAATTTCTCTCACACACACATCACACTAGAACCAGGGGTCATCCCATAAAATTGATTGCCAGGAAATTTAGGACCAACAAACGGAAGTACTTTTTCACACAACGCTTAATCTTGTGGAATTCTCTGCCACAAGATGTGGTGACAGACGTGGTTACTAAAGGCCACCTCCAGCCCCAAAGGCAGGATGCCTCTGAGTACTAGTTGCAGGGGAGTCACAGCAGGAGAGAGGGCATGCCCTCAACTCCTGCCTGTGGCTTCCAGCGGCATCTGGTGGGCCACTGTGCGAAACAGGATGCTGGACTAGATGGGCTTCCTTGGGCCTGATCCAGCAGGGCTGTTCTTATGTTCTTATGTCACCATTTGAAGACCACCAGCACCAGGTGACCTCCCCACTTCTGCCTGCTATTTTGTGGGCAGTAAGAGTATAGGTGAGGAAGGGGCTCCCAAAGAAAACAACAACAAATATTTATATACTGCTTTTCAACAAAAGTTTCCAAAGCCGTTTACATAGATAAATAAACAACAGCCAAGAAAACAGATTTTACTGCTGCTGTGTGCTTTCTCCAGCAGGAAAGAGGATGAATACATCTTTAAATAAAAGACATATAATAAATAAAAGACAAATACATCTTTTAAAAGTAATTAAATAAAATTACAAGCAAGCGTGGAGCAAAAACCCTGCAAAATAATTTGGCAACCAGCTCCTCAAAGATGAAGGATTTCATCTCAATCGACATTCAACTCTCATTCATCAACATTTATCTCATTCAACATCCCCCCCCCCCCAAATTAGCTTCTCCTTCCAAAGTATGCTTTCCCAGGCAGGCAAAAAGGTGAATGTGCACAAATGCTCCTTAAAAATATAATTTAAAAAATTAAAGTAAGAGCAGAGCAGAAACCCAGCCATGTATTTCAGATACCGCCTGCCCAAAGGGAAAGCACAGTCAAGAGAAAGGATTTCTCCCTCCACCCTCAAACGTGCTATGTATTCTCTACCGTGCAACCATAGCAGAACTACACAGTTCTTGGAAGCACTTCTGTATGTGCACAAACACTCCAAAACATACCAATAAAGAAATATGACAACTGGCATCAAAATTCACAAGTCCGTTGAAAGCAGTTTTGAGCGCAATTTATTTACATCAAGTTGGCCAATCAGGATAGGAAAGTGAGGCATTCCCAGGTTGACTTTGGACAAAGCTTCCAGGATTTTGTGCATGAACAGGTAAGAGTGGTTGCCCTTGACTGTAAGGTACAGGCTGAGTAGAGGCCATTGACATAAAAGGAACGTGCTGGGGTTGACGAACATTTCCTACTGTCATACTATTATAGTTGCCAAACTGAGGACCCTGAAGGTCCTATCTAGGACAAGCCGTAGCCCCATTTTGTGGCCTGCCCCATGGTCAGTCAGCTGCACCTCTGTCTTATCCAGCCTGAGCAGTGGCATCCCCCAATCCTTCTTTCCCAGTTGCTTTTCTCCTTTCCCTTCTTCCCATTAATTCACTTTATTTTGTATGCATTTAATAGGCCATTGTTTTAGATCACCAGCCAACTGGGTTGCCTGGAAACTAACTATTCATTGTGACCAGTTCCTGAACTGTATGACTGCTATCAGCATGCGGCGGGTTGGAAATCAGCTCGGTATTAACCCGAGGAGATTGCAGAATGCTGGCAAAATATTTATGTTGCTATTCCAGACATTTTCATCCTGCGGAGGGCGAGGGAAATCGTCACGACATGCAGCTTCTAGCAGTGCCTCGATGACACCTAAAAATATAACGCGCTCTTCTGACCCCTCGGTCGCTCCCACTTCCCTTCCATTTCTGCCTGGATGGCTGGATGGCACAGCGGACTCAGCATGCCTGGTCTCCTCTGTCCCTCCAGGCATCCCCCTGGCTCCATGAAGACCATTTGGGCACAATTGCCTCCCTCTCTTTTGCTCAGAGCAGCTCTATCGACTCTACCACAACAACATGGCTCACCTCTTCTCCTACCACAAGCCCACAAGCCATGCCCCTGACCTTGCTGGGGAGGTGCAAAAACAGAGTGGGGTCCCTTGAAATGTTCCTCCGAGTAGCTGGGGTAGTGGACATTAGGAAGGGTGGAAGGAAGTGAGGAATGCATGGGCAGAAAGGTGGCCGTGCAGGTCGCGCCAGCGGAAAGCAGAGGACAGCAGGTGAGAGGGCATGCCCTCAACCACTGCCTGTGGCTTCCAGCGGCATCTAGTGGGCCACTGTGCGAAACAGGATGCTGGACTAGATGGGCCTTCTTGGGCCTGATCCAGCAGGGCTGTTCTTCTGTAAAGAGTACTGTCTGAAAGCAGTGTTTGCGACGGAGACAAGAGACACTGAAGGTAGCTCCAGCCCAATACATGTGAGCAACCAAGACAGAAAACCAGTCCCAATAAACATGCATCATTTAAAACCGAGACTCTCTTCCCCGATAACGATGAGCAAGATCAGGTTCCTGGAGTGGCTGGCCCACTTTGCCAGATGGCAAGGCTGGCTCTGCCTGAAGGGGCCTCCTAAGGGGAGGAGTGCCTCTTGATTCAGTAGAACAGAGAGCTCCTTGGACTTGGGGAATGAGGAATGGACTACCCACAGACAGTGATGGCAACAAATGGGGCAAAAAAGAGCCAGTGCTGGCAAGAGAAGCCTGCAGGGTTGTGTCCACAATCCAGGCTTATTCCTCCCTTTCCCTTGTCACCTGTCATGAAGACCCAGCCCCTGGCCCAACAGCAGCAGCGAGCACCAAGGGGCTGTGTCAGGCAGTCGCCTCTATCGGAGCATCTTCTCCTCAAATTCCACGCCCGAGGCCGCACCAGGACTGCCAAGTACCACCAACTGCAATGCCCTTAGATGGCAGTGGTTGCAGAACAGGGCCGCTTTTTAAAATGTGTGTGCCTGTTTGCTGAGCTCACTAACATTTCACTGCTGCTGCTGTTGTTGTTGTTGTTGTTGTTGTTTACAAGAATGAGAACAGAATCTGCCTGTACCGCAGCTGGCTTCACCCGTCCAGTGGAAATGCCACATTCGACCCAACGTGCTGAAGATATGCTGAGTATCCCAGGGGAACAGTTCCTTCCCTTCCAAGCAGGATGAGCTGGGGAGAGTTCTGCTGCTTCTCCCATCACTCGACAGTGCCAAGAGGAGGCAGAAGGGAGGCAAGCTGATCACCCACCCCTTGGGCACCACTGCTCCCTTTGCAGCCCCCCCCCAGCTAACCACTCCCTTGGCTCAACCTCAGAGTGACGTATTTGAGGACTGTCCCACCCAAACAGAAGGATGCAGTAGGGAGAAGCACATTTTGGAAAAAGCAGGGACATTTTAAGCCTTCTCTCCGCAAACACCAGAACGGTTTCCCTGAATAACCGATATGGGAAAATTGAGCTGATCCCAGAAGAGAACCAAATTTGGACATTTAATTCAGTCATTAAAGCAGACAACAGGAGGGAGGGGTGTTAAATTTGCATGACGCGCCAGGCTCAGCACTGCCTCAGCCATGAAGCAGCTCAGAATTGCCAGCATAATACTTTATTAATAATAAGGTATTTCTTTCAATTTCTAGCTTATCATAAAATGCTTCTGCAATTTGGGAGATATGGTTTCTGCCCCCACCCCCTCACCCCCGGTAGCAATGATAATAAAACAGCTCTTATTGTGAGAGAGTTCTCCAAGCAAAATCATTCCCTTGCCTGAATTTTGCTTCATTGGTTTCTCTTGTGGTCTTTGCATTTTAACACATATTTTTAAACCTCAGGAAGGCAGTGGTGAATCACTACCTGCCCCACTGTACACAATTTGAACTTTTTGCAAACTTTTTTTTCTGAACCACTGTGGGAACAGTCAAAACAACTCTCCTAAAATCCACACTTCACAGTTATCACCATTTCCTGGACAAACTGTTAACCAAGACCAAAACCAAACCAAAAACCATTGCTGGAGTCCATTGTCCTTGGCCTACAATTCTCCAATTCTACCCAGGCTACAAAGCTGCAGAAATGCTGAACAACCTTTGAAGAATAAAAAATAATAATCAGAAAAACAGAATATCGACTGCAGCAAGCACATTCCAGAAGGGGCCCGATAAAAGAAGACATGTCCACATACTGGAACATCTTGAGAAAAATGAATGACGACACTTTTCTAAAAACCCCAAAAGGCAGTTGATGTCTGCAAGACCACAAAGGGCCATCAAACGCTTCCTGCAGATGAACAGATCTGGGTGACCTTCCCTCCAGCCAACACCCTTGAAGGCAACTTCTGACCAGATTAGGGTTGCGGGAGCTTCCCACCAATTAACAAATCATATAAAGTCACAATCATTAGGAAGGAAACTCCTAAAAGCACAGGAGATCCTGCCCACATCTCTAATTCACCCCTGTATCCCCAATACCCTTGGTCCATCTAGTTCAGCGTTGTCTACACTGACTGGATTGAACCTGGGACCTTCTGCATGCAAGCATGCAAAAGCTCTTCCCCTGAGCTCTGGCCTCCACCCCCTAAGGGGGAATATCTTGCAGTGCTTTCATGCAGTCTCCCATGCAAATGCAAATGTTTAGCAAAAAGCACCATTCATGTTCCACCACTAGCACCACACCAGCTCCCCACCCCCTGCCCCCACTGGGTTTGTGGCTTCCAGGGTTGTGGCCATGCCAGTTCCCAAAGCCCCACAAAGGCCAGTTCTGACTCAACACACCAAGAGAGCCAAAGTGATCTGCTCACCAGCAACCCCTTCAGTCTCCATTGGCTTCCCTCACTAGACAAGATCCACTGGAGACTGGCTAAGTTAGTTAATGTGCCTGGAGTGCAGCCAAAGGTGCCTCCCCGAAGAATATCCCCAGTCCGTCACTCATGGACACTCTTTCCCCCATCCTGCTGGATCCACAAGCAGCCCTTTGCAATAAGAAGCATCACTCCCCCTCTGCCTTTCAACACATGCTGACTGATGAGGGAGATATGTGCGAGTGGTGGGTGGGGAGCTTCTCACAACGGCTAATCCTGTGGATCACCTCCGTGCTGATGATCTGGCGGTATTGGCACCTCCTGACTCTACACCACTGCCAGATGGTGTGTGTGGCTGTTTTGCAGAGAGGCAAGAGAAGAACAGTTCAAGAACATCCCTGGTTTTGGAATGTAGAAACAGAGGGGAAATCATGCCAGGAGCCAACAGAGATCCAAAGGGCAATTCTGTTTGAGTCCTGAGTGTGTCACAGAAACATAGGAAGCTGCCTTCTACTGAGTCAGACCATTGATCCCTCTAACTCAATTTTGTCTTCACAGACTGGCAGTGGCTTCTCCAAGGCTGCAGGCAGGAGTCTCTCTCAGCCCTATCTTGGAGGGCCTCTCATTTTCACCCGGTTATGCCCCTTTAGGGGGCGAAGTAAAACCCCAGGCGGACCTGGGGTCAAAGGAGAATGTTCCAGCGATGGAAGGAGTCCATTCCCAAATCTCTGGATCAATTGAAGAAGGAATTTTGGGCTCAGAGACTGGAAGAAAAGCTGAAGCCCGTGAGTACAATGGAACTAGAGTTACTGGGGACAGTCTCTTGACAGTCAAACCAGAAGGACAATTTAAATCCTAGGAGCTTGGGGGAGGGACCGATAGATCCCCAACAGCCAGGAGCACAATTTGATCACCATGGGGTGAGTGGATCTACAACTCTAGACCCCCCCAAAAGTAGAAGGAAATGTACCCTTGTTTTCCTCATTGCCATCAACTCATTCAACTATCCAGGCAGAAGCAAAGCGAAACAAAGGCAGCCCTCTACTGAATTTGCTGAGTCACAGCCTGCTTGTCTGATGTAATCTCACCCATTTCTTCACTCTATGGAACAAGTATTTTTCCCCACTCCCCTCAAAGCCAGTCTAACTCCTGCAACTTCTGCAGCTACTCCAGAAGAGGGCGATATTGCCCACAGTTACTCAGTTAATGTAACAGAAAGTGAGGAAAGTGCCATGGCCTCCCCAGAACCTTGGAGCAAAAATGGGTCTATTCTCGTCCCAAACCACCCTGCCTTGACTCCCGTCTCTGAACCCCAAACCCTCTACCCCTTACCAACCCTCCCCGGGGCCCATCTGCCTCAAAGTAGGTCTACACTTTCACGTGAAGTAAACATAGAAGGGGTGGGAGGTAATACTGTTATCATGGAAGACATGGAGGTAAGGGTTGAATTAACCCAATAAGCCCCTTTGAACAATACTTGACACGATCTGAGATCTAAGGAACAAATGCCTACTATTCTATTGCCTCGCTTCTATGCGAACAGAGACTCTTTGTCTGAATGGGTCCATGCCTTACACATAACACCCTCCTATCATGGGTTGTCGGGCCAATTCCTATAATATACTTGCATGGAATGTTAATGGATTAAGGTCACCAAATCGTAGGCAAGAGATCCTACACTCTTTAACAAAATGGAACTATCACATCTATGTTCTGCAAGAGACCCATTTCGAAAATGAGAGCCACCGCTTTTCGGCACAACAGCAATGGACAGCGGGCCCATCCTTCTGGTCCTACGATGGGAGCGGCAATGCAGGGGTAGCAATATTGTTTAAAGACAGACCTGATCTCAAAATCGAGAGGGTATTGGAAATTGATCAGGGCAGACTAATGTATGTAGATTTTACTGTCAGGGGTGACCCAAGCTCAGCGACCACTCTAAGGCTCGACCGATCACACCTTAGGAAGGTGTACAATCACACCTTAGGAAGGTTCTTTGGGCTAAACTAAAAGATATATGTGACACCAAGCGCCACCTCCTGATTGCGGGGGATTTTAATAACAGAGCCCAACTGAGCAACAGGAAAGCCTTTTCGGGAGGCCTCCCAGTCTTCCACTCAAGTCCCTCTCTAATGAATGAGGAAAAAGCTCTCCAATGTTTTCTGAGTGAGACTCTGGGTTTAGATGATAAGGCCTTGGGGGTATATAATTATTTGGATTTCCCCCCAATCTGTCACGAAGAGAACTTTAAATCGCAGTATAGACATAAATTTAAAACCGGAGTCAAATTTACATATTATCACCCGAGATCAGCTAGCCAGCTAGATAGACTCTGGGCTCCCCCTTCTTTTGAAGTCTACAGGTATAAACTAGTACTTACTCCATGGTCAGACCATGCGGCTGTGGGATTTATTTGTAATCTCTCTGAGGTAATTCCACATGGTAAGCCCTAGTGGCGATTACACCCCAAAATGTTAAGTGATGAATATCTCAAAGGTGTCCTTTTATCAGAACTGAGGCGACAGATCCATCGGCTATTAGAGGCAGAAGATGATCTTTTGGAAGCCTGGGAGACACTTAAAAAGAGGGTGGGCTGCCGTATTAGGGCAGTGACCAGCCGGACATATAAGATAGGGGTCAAAAATTATCAGAAAGCGATCACCCAACATCTGAAGATTGTTGATAAGATGAACAGGGGAGAAGCCTTCGACGTGGAATCATGCCGCCGCTACAAAGAGACAATCAGGACATTTTGAAATGAGCTGCGGCACAGGCGTTTAGAAAATAAGTGGTATTGCTTCAAAGGGTCTGTAGTTGAAAAAGGGGAGTGGGCAAAGGACAAGATGCATGCATCTAGTTTGACATTCCAAGGCCTGCGATTGGATGGAAGTAGCCCACTAATGGCTGACCCCCACGATATGTTAAAGATCATGGCCCAGTTTTATACAAACTTGTATGCATTGAAGGATATTTCTGTAAAGGACATTCAATCCTATCTAGATAGGTTCTGCAGTCTGAATGAATATGGTCTCGGCTATTCGCTCACTGAGGGGGGGAAAAGCTCTTTGACCCATCCTGTAATGATAGAAGAGGTCAGAGCAGTTATCTCAGCAGGAAAGAACACATCGGCCTCGGGGCCTGATGGTCTGACATGGCCTTTCTATAAGATTTACGCAGACCAGCTACTACCAGTTTTAGTAAAATTATTTAATTTTGTCCTAGACAATGGGTGTTTAAATAGGTCCTTTGGGGACGGCCTCTTAATTCCCCCCCCCCAAGAAAGGTGATACCACTTTACCACAAAACTGGAGACCGATAACCCTCACAAATATCGATTACAGAATCTTTGCCAAAATCCTAAATAATAGATTGGCGAAAGTGGCCCCTAAATTGGTCCACAGCTTGCAGACAAGCGCTATCTCGGGAAGAAAGATGACAGACTCATTGTGTCTGCTGAGAGAACTTTTTTACTCTATACAGAATGAAAGTTGGAAAGGTCACCTCCTCTTATTGGATCAAGTTAAGGCCTTTGACAAAGTGAACCACAATTATCTGTGGACATGGTTGAAAGCTAAAGGTATACCACCCCTACTTGTTACTTGGATACAGCTGCTCTATACGAATGCAAAGGTGACACCACAGATTAATGGATGGCGGGGCGACCCGATCATTTTGCATTCGGGTGTCTGCCAAGGATGCCCACTGAGCCCATTACTGCCCTGGATCCGATCCTGATCAGGATTCAGAGAGAACCCCATCTGCAAGGATTCTCGGTCTCTATCCTCCCGCCCTGCGAGATCTTCCCGGGAGGGAGGAGGAGGGAGAATGATGGGATAGCCGAACCACCTGTCCACTCAGAACCGCATACTGAGTTTAGGGTAAAATTTGTAGCTCATGCCGATGATGTTACATTACTGTTATCGAATGAAAATGAAATCTCTGTAATACTAGACCTCTTCTGGGAATATGGCAAGATCTCGGGCTCAGAATTAAATGCTGACAAAAGTGTATTTGTTAAAATGGACCCTGGACGCCAGCAACTCTCGTGCCTACCCATCTCTGAATGTAAAAGCAAAGGGGCCCCAGAGTCCAAACTGAAGTGGGTAGATACAGTAAACATTTTGGGGATTGAATATGAGAGTAAGGAAAAAGTCGGGGGGGGGGATTGGACAGATTGGGAAGAAAAAGTAATGCTTAAAATCACCATGTGGAAAAAATGAAGCCTTGCCATGTACCAGAAAGCGGTTTACATCCGGACTTACCTGATACCCCCGGTGTATAACCTGGCGGTAGTCTATCCTCCCCCGCTCGATCTCCTTCGGAGAGTTGAAAGCCAGATCTTCCATCTAGTATGGCACACAGCGTCCTTCCCTTTGGCCCGTGCGGTAGCATTTAAGGAGGTTGAGCAGGGAGGCCTAGCCCTACCTGCCCTGCAACCCTGTTTTGTAACTGAATTCATGTCCTACAATTTTGGAAACTGGATTTTCGTGAATGTCCATGATATGTCCAACCTCCTGCAAAAAACCTGGGTCTCGCTTTTCACTCTACGTTGGCGCAAGTCAGCATGGGGCATAGCATGGTGGGGGAAAGGATCTTTCAATGGTAATATCACACAAGTATTAAAAAGAGAACACCCGGACTACTTGAGAGATTTGTTATTCACACTTAAAAAATGGAAGGTTAAACCGGATCTATTTAAAGGATCCTCCTCAGTTAAGCAGCTAAGGAAAACAATTTATGGAGAGATTCTAGAAGTGGGTTTCTTAAAACCTGATTTAGAACGTAAACGCTACAAACACCGCACTTCACAGTACTTGTTGCAACCCTATCGCTCTTTTTAAGGAGAAAAAGGTCCCTTTCCATTTATGGGAAACAAGGTGGCGCTTATACCATCAATAATAATAATAATAATAATAATAATAATAATAATAATAATAATAATAATAATAATAATTCGACTTCTATACCGCCCTTCCAAAAATGGCTCAGGGCGGTTTACATAGAGAAACAATAAATAAATAAGATGGATCCCTGTCCCCAAAGGGCTCACAATCTAAAAGAAACATAAGACAGACACCAACAACAGTCACTGGAAGTACTGTGCTGGGGGTGGATAGGGCCAGTTACTCTCCCCCTGCTAAATAAAGAGAATCACCATGGTAAAAGGTGCCTCTTTGCCAAGTACTACCGCTTAATGCGGCTAAGTCATGGCTCCCAGAGGACCAGCAAGAGTGCCCTAAAATCACTTGCAAACAGGAAGCTAGTGAGCTAAGTAAAACATTCAGGGAAACCCACTCACATTTCTTAAAAGAGTGTGTGGTAGCCAAAAGAGTGTGGCAGGGAGTAAGCAAGCTGTTAGAATGGCCTGATGTGGAAAAACAGACTTGGGAAGAACTAACCTCGGGTTTGAGCGACAGAACCTCCTTTTGAGGTCCCAGAAAGAAACCTTCAAGGAAACGGGACGGAACGGGTGCCCTCATACTAGGGAACTGGAATGTTCCCCTCCTCGTAATCAGGTTAGTAAACCTGTATGCCATTTATGCAATGCTCCTGCATAGGGATAGGGAAGGAAGACGCGACCAAGAGGTTCACGCAGATGAGACAGTAAATCTCTTCTGGAAAAGTGTGTATGGTTATGTGCAAAAAGACAAGAGTATCTCTTCTAAACAGCAATGGGACAAATTGTGGAAATGGACGTCGGACGTAACCCCCCCCCCGATTACCTGATGTTCCTTGAAATCCCCCACCCCCGAGTTACAGTACTACCTGCATATACTTCATAACCTTGTGGGTTTCCAAATCCTTGTGTGTAAATCTTTGTAGATATATCATGTACAAACAACCACTTTGTATATAATTGTGCTTTGGCAACATACTGTATGCTTTGGTAGTTTGTTGGTTCAATAAAAATATCTTGTCCTATAAAAAAAATCTTGTCCTATCTTGGAGATGCTGCCAGGGAGGGAACTGGGAACCTAGGTGCTCTTCCAGATCGGCCCCATCCCCTCAGGGGAATATCTTCCAGTGCTCATGCATGTAGTCTCCCATTCAAGTGCAAAGTGGGCCCTGCTTAGCAAAGGGGACAAGTCATACTTGCTACCACAAGGCCAGCTCTCCTCCCTACAACCACCTCTTCATGGCACGGGTGTTCGTCTTCCTTCTGCCAACGAGAGACGGTTTGTCTGCAGAACAGAACCAGAAACCGGCTTGATATGGATGTGGAAGCAGACCTGCCAGCATTCTCAGTCAATTCCTTACTGCCGGCAGATGAGCCAGGACATGGAGCCATTTGCCAAGTTCAGGAAGCAGCAGCAAGAGCAGCGGCTTCTGCCGTCCGCATCTCGGCATACTGGCCGAGAAAGGAAATGAGAGAAATCCCAGCCATTCCCAAGTAGCTCGGCAGAATTGGTTTTGGAGCAGCTTCCACGCCTCACAAGCCTCCGTTGTGCTGTGCAACCACCTAGGAGAGACTACACAGCCAGGTCCGTGGAAGGGGGAGAAAGGGAAGACACCCTCCTCTGCCAGAAGGGTTCGCCTTGGCAAACTGGTTTGCATGTTGGGAGTGCGATTGGCAGCAGCACCATGCAAATTTTGCCCATGTGGGAGCCCCCTTCTGTGCTCTCCTTGGAAAGGGAGGGGGTTGCAAAGGAGATCCGGAGAGACCCATTCCTGGCCTGCTGCTGCCTCAGACTCACTGGCCCCAAGCAAGTGAGAGAGAGAGAGAGAGAGTCAGAGGTCACCCGGAGCCGTCTGGCCAGACGCCTCAGCCAGCCACAGTCTCAAGGATCAGGCAAGCAGATGAAGAGCAGCGACCTCATTCATCACCACCATCTGGCAGCACCGGCACCTCAGGTCACCACCAGCCTTCATCCTAAAACAAGGCCAGCCATCTCTGACCCACAACAACCCTTCTGCATCCTCTTGCCCCATCACAGCCCCAGCTCCTCCCCTCTTGATCTCGCACTGACAGCAACCCATGGCTGACAGCAACACCAGACACATCCAGGCAGGAGTCGCTTGGGTGCTCCCCGTGAACTTGCTGGGAGCTTGGCTTTCCATCCACATTGGGCAGCAATGCCTCCAGGGCCAACTGCCTGCCCCTCCGCTCTCAGCAGGGCCTTTCTGAAGACACAGGCAGCACTGGAGGCGGCACATGGAACAGCTGGGGGCAAAAAGTGGGTCGCCGCAGATCTCAAACCTCAATTCCCGCAAGCAAAGCCCCACTGTTCCGAAGGGCTGACCCCAAGTCCCCCCACTTGGGGCCCGATTGGTAACTCACTTCCTGCCTTTCACTGCTGGAGCCCAAAGATGCAGCCCAGCCAGCCTGTTTGCTCAGGGATGGATCTATCAGCACCGAAAGAGGTTTCTTGGGCAATCAATAATTCTATCTGAGGCATAGATCTTGCTGCTGCTGCTGCTGCTGCTGCCTACCAGGTTTGGATGAACTCAACTCAGAAAGACGCCGAGAGAATGACGAGGCACTCAGGGCATTAATCCCAAGACCAACAAAGAGGGCAGGAAGGCGAGAGAAGATGGCTGGTGTGCCAAGCCTGCCTTGCCTGAGCAAACAGGGAGGAAGGGGGCAGGGAAGGAGGCCTGGCTTCTTCAGTGCTGGATCCAGGCCGGGACTGTCTGTTCACTAAAAGATCTGGCCACAGGCAACTCACTGATTCACTGGACTCCCTTTCCCCTTTGGGGGTTGGCATCATTGCTCCCAAGCCCAAGAATGCCTCTACCTTGCCAGACCCAGTCATGGAATTTTCCTGCCAATGGGATGGAAGGAAACCTGCGCCACCACACATCTCATAGTCTGGACAGTGAGGATTGGCTAGTCTCTGATGCACCTGAATCGCTTGGAAAGCAGAGAACTGTTGCAGACCTTGTGGAGATCACAGGTCAAGCCAAGGGTGACCACAGAGCAGAGCCTGCCTGAAGCCAGCAAACTTTGCAAGGGAGGAGAGCCGGTCTTGTGGGCGCAAGCCAGAATTGTCCCCTTTGTGAAGCAGGGTCCACCCTGGTTTACACCTGAATGGGAGACTACATGTGAGCACTGTAAGAGATTCCCCTCAGGGGATGAGGCTGCTCTGGGAAGAGCACCTGCATGCAGAAGGTTCCAAGTTCCCTCCCTGGCAGCATCTCCAAGATAGGGCTGAGAGAGATGCCTGCCTGCAACCTCGGAGAAGCCGCTGCCAAGTCTTTGTAGACAATACTGAGCCAGATGGACCAATGGTCTGACTCAGCTTCCTGTGTACTAGAAAACAGGCTTTGTCCCGCCAGCTCCATCTTAAAATTCCCATTCCAAATTTTAAGCAGCCTCACCATCTGCAGATCCCCCAAGCTTCCCAAAATGTGTTTTTCTCCAAACTCAGCAGCTATCCAGCTGGCCGATTTCTCCAGGAATGACCCCACACAGTCTGAGCTGATGCCTTTCAGCATCTTCTTATATCGCTGCTGCCCAATATAGGTGTTTCCCATAGTCTGGGAAACTTACCAGCGGGGATTCGAACCAGCAACCTCTTGCTCCCTAGGCAAGTAATTTCCCCGCCGCACCAATCCAGGAAGCCAACCAACAGGTGGCTCTCTCCTCAGCAGTGTGGTGCAGTGGGTAGAGCAGTTGGAGCGACCCAATTCCCATCCAGCCCTTGGACTGGACCTCAGCAATGAGTCCAACACCAACAGCTGGGTGGGCTTTCTTCAGTCCCAAGGCAAAAGACTTTGAAACATGACACAGAGAAATGCTTCAAAAGAAACAAGGAAAGCTGCTGTTGCGTAGAAAACCAAGAAAGCTGCACCAATGAATACCAGAACTTCACCCCTCTTCTAGGGAGGGGCCCACAGCTTCTACAAACATAGGGATGTAGGAAGCTGCCTTATACCGAGTCAGACCATTGGTCCATCTAGCTCAGCACAGTCTACACTGACTAGCAACAGCTCTCCAGGATTTCAGATGGGTCTTTCCCAGCCCTACCTGGGAGTTATCCGCACCTGGCTTCATGCTTCGGGGTAAATGTTGAGCAAAGCCACTTCGAACTACACTCACAGCATTGAGGGAAGCAGCCCCTCCCCTCTGCTCTTGGGTTTTGTTTTGATGCAAGTTCACATGGCATGCCTCCGTATTTTCCTTCTAGCCAATGGGGGTGGGGAGAGTGAGAGCTTCCTTAAGAGCGATATCTGCATTTCTAAAAAGAACATCCTTCTTATCATGCTAATGATTCTACAGTGCCTCTCCCAATTTGCTCCAGCATTTTCAGAAGCTTAAAACCTGCATTTTAAAAATCCAGAAATACACCAAGATAAGCTAGAATTTGCATCACAGAGCTTGATTTGTGTGTGGAGTGGGTCCAAGG
Source organism: Hemicordylus capensis (assembly GCF_027244095.1). Lineage (NCBI taxonomy): Eukaryota > Metazoa > Chordata > Lepidosauria > Squamata > Cordylidae > Hemicordylus > Hemicordylus capensis. Next base: position 14,444,112 of record NC_069667.1, on the reverse strand, counting down.
ATCTCGAAGGGACTTCGGGTTAAGTTTGGCTGGTGTGTGAATGCACCACACTCTCTTCTGAAGAAGATGCTGGGTAGAAGCCCTGTCTGTGAAGCCTCCTGGAGATGCTGCCAGGAATTGAAACTGGGCCTCTCTGCAGGCAAAGTGGGGGCTCCGCCACTGAGCCGAGCCCCACTGCTTTGACCTACAGCCCCAGTTCAACAGTCCGACTCGGTCTGAAAGACTCTGCCAGTCAGTGCAGAGAATACTGAGCAAGATCCCAGCAGTCTGACTCAGTATAAAGTGGCTTCCTATGAATATTCTATTCCTTCTCTTTGGTCAAAAAGATGGCAGAAGGTAGGCCAAGCCATCTTTTTTTGCCAAGAAAAACAAAACTCAAAGAGGAACGTAGGAAGCTGCCATATCCTGAGTCAGACCATTGGTCTATCTAGCTCAGTATTGTCTTCACAGACTGGCAGCAGCTTCTCCAAGGTTGCTGGCAGGAATCTCTCTCAGCCCTATTTGTAATCCCCCACCCCCGAGTTACAGTACTACCTGCATATACTTCATAACTTGTGTGTTTCCAAATCCTTGTAGATATATCATGTACAAACAACCACTTTGTATATAATTGTGCTTTGGCAACGTACTGTATGCTTTGGTAGTTTGTTGGTTCAATAAAGAAAATCTTGTCCTATTAAAAAATAATAATAATCTTGTCCTATCTTGGAGATGCTGCCAGGGAAGGAACTTGGAACCTTCTGCTCTTCCCAGAGCGGCTCCATCCCCTGAAGGGAATATCTTCCAGTGCTCACACTTCTAGTCTCCCATTCATATGCAACCAGGGCAGACCCTGCTTAGCTCAGGGGACAAGTCATGCTTGCTACCACAAGACCAGCTCTCCTCTGGATTCCCATTTCACATCAAGATCGTGTCTGCAGATCGTGGAAGCTTCTCTTCACATCAGACCAGGCAACCCCACCACCCTTGGCTTTGAAGTGTAAACAAGACTGCCTCCCACCCTTTCATCTACTTCTTCTTTTAATGTGACCTTGCAGGATCCCTCCACATCAAACAGGCTCTGACTTGCCAAAGGGTCATACAACATAAAAGGCTGTGGGTGTCCCTGGATTTTTTTGAATCAGCCTTTGCTACGGGAAAGGACTGGGCCAGTACGGATCACGATCAGCCCAATTCCCAGGTAGGCCTCCTCCCAGATTCAGCATTCATAGGAAGAGGGGCTGTTATGCTCAGTGACTTCTGAGCACAGCAAATAGGATCTCTAAGCAACAGGAACACACATTTAGTACTTGACGTGCGCTGCAGAAAAGCAACAGGAACACACATTTAGTACTTGACGTGCGCTGCAGATGACTTGAATTCCAAGAAGGGAGCCTGGGAGCTGCTCTGAAGGTAGGCTGGCCATAGATTCGCTACACATGTTATTCACCGGGCCCAATGCAGCCGGGTTGCATCATCCCTCAACCTAAGCCAGGAATTCCTTAAATATCCTGGTGACTGCCCCATCATCTCTCTCACAAGAGGTAGAGGCCCGCCCTAACAAGCCGGGGCTGGGTGCGGGCCTCTGCTTCCCAGCAGCAGTTTGGGTTGCTCCTCTCTCTCCTGCCATGCCTGCAGGCTGGGCATTCATCAGGTAGAGATGTGTGGCTAATCTGACGAATGGCCAGCCTGCAGGCGGCACAGAGGTCGGACAGCTGTCTTGTCCTTTGGTGCCCCCCTGGCTCATTAGGACGAGCCGCTCCTGCCAGAAGGGCCCCTGATGCTCTCCTCCCTGCCCAGAGCAGGGTCAGGAAGGCCCAACGGGCAAGCCGCTACTCAGATGGGCTTGGCCACAGCTCTGCTCCCCACACACCCAGCACAGCCCCACCAGGGCTTCCTTAATGCCGCCCTCTCCTCTGCCTCGGCACAGCCAACACTTCACCAACTTCCGCTGGCTGTGCCAACCCCAGGCCTGATAGTCTGACAGCTCTTCAGGACTGGGGGGTGGGGGCAGGCAACGAGCCAAAACATACTCTGGGCAAGATGGCGGTGCCAGTGCGGCTTCCATTGCAAGCACAGAAGCTTTTGCTCTAGACGCGAGCAGAAGGCAGCCATCTGTCTTTCCAGAGAGGAGCTTGGCAGCCCCTCCATGCCAGGCAAGCATCAGCCCCACACAGGGCTCAGTGGTGCTCCTGAGCTCCGAGGAGCCTGCTGGGTCTGACCCAGAGCCTGTCCAACAGGCTGCCAGAGAAGAAAAGGCTTCCTCCACCTGGCTAGCCTCTTCCTTCCCTGGCTAGTCTTCAGGCTGCCCTGGGCTTCCTTGCACTTGGCTTGTTTATTATTATGGAAGTACTTAAAATATTTATACCCCGCCCCTCCAGTGCACTACTGCTCGGGGTGGCTCACAACAATAAGACAGACACGGAGACAATAAAAGTAATAATAATTACTTTTATTAGGTTCAAATTAAAACTAAAAATTATAAAAAGCGAAAAGAACCTTCTAGATATAACAAAACAATAATGGAACATTAAAAGGCCTCCTTAAAAAGGTGCGTTTTGAGATGTTTTTTTAAAAAACACTGAGGGAGGGAGCATGGTGAAGCTCTTCAGGGAGGGCGTTCCAAAGCTGAGGGGCCACAACCGAAAAGGCCCTGTCTCTAGTCCCTTCCAGCTGGATCTCTGTTCGTGGCAGGGTCATGAGCAGGGTCTGAGATGATGAGCGGAGGGCCCTGGCAGATTCATATGGGCGAATGCCGTCCAACAGGTACCCTGGCCCCAAGCAAGCAAGCAAGCAAGCAAGCAAGCAAGCCCCTCTAGCTTGGGAGCAGCAAGGCTGGATGCTTGACCCTGAAGGTCCTATGGGCTTGAATATCATACTACTACTACTACTACTACTACATTTTATATCCCGCTCTTCCTCCAAGGAGCCCAAAGCAATGTACTACATACTGAAGTTTCTCCTCACAACAACCCTGTGACAACAACCCTAACCCTACTGGTTAGGCTGAGAGAGAAGTGACTGGCCCAGAGTCACTCAGCAAGTATCATGGCTGAATGGGGATTTGGACTCGGGTCTCCACGGTCCTAGTCCAGCACTCTAACCACTGCACCACACTGCCCTTAACCCACAGCAGAAAGTGAGCCATTTCCCCAGAGGAGCCTGAGCCACTCTCTGGGCCCACCGAGACAAAAGCTGCCTCCTCTCCCCCACCTGCTCAGGGCTCCAATGAGAGGAGGGAGCCTCACCACGGACCAGGTGAAAGGTGAGCATGGTTATCCAGCCCTGCTTTCTGGGGCAAGAAGGCCCCAGAAAACTCACAAAGGGTCCCACTGATCCAGTGGGCCCCTGGCATCCTGTCTGCACCCAGTTTCTCAGCCTTGCCTGCTAACCGGGCAAAGATGTACCTTTTTAACGGGGTGATTCTCTTTATTGAGCAGGGGGTGGGGAGGGAGTAACTGGCCCTATCCACCCCAGCACAGGACCTCCAGTGACTGCTGCTGGTGTCTATCTTGTTTCTTTTTAGATTGTGAGCCTTTGGGGATGGGGAGCCATCTTATTTATTTGTTATTTCTCTCTGTAAACCACTTTGGAAACATGTGTTGAAAAGCGGTATATAGATATTTGTAGTTGTTGTTGTTGCCTTCAAAAGTCTCCATGACCTGCCCATCCCTGCCCCGCTCTTACATCCCTGCCCACAGCCTCTACTCCCCCAGCTCCCGCAGCCCGAAAGTCTCTTGGGCCCTCCCCCTTGCGGCCCTGATGCCTGGACGTGCCTGCCGGATCCCACCCTCTCACTCTGCCTCCAAACCCATCTTTGCTGCAAAGCCTTCTTCTGTCCCCAGAACCTACCGCCTCCCAGCCCAAGGAGGGCCAATGCTTCCCTGGTTCACCCTGTCCCTGCTCCCCTACCCTTCTGCTCTCTCTTCTGTGGCTGTTTCGAGATGGCAGACCTGTTGGAGCAGAGACCTGCCTCCTTGTTCTTTGCAAAGCACAATGGTTGTGCAGGGTGCACATGGCTTCCTTGCACTCAATAGCTAAATAAATACAGACACCACAAGGAAGAAGCAGGCGAGTAGGAGCACAAGACCAGCACCACACCGCTACAGCACCACCACAGTTGAAGGAGGCTGCCTGGGTGCAGTTCGGCAGAGGCATTGACCCCTTTGCCAGCTGCACCCTAACTGACATCCAAAGCCAAGGGAGGGCTCCCAACTCACCAGTTCCAGTGAATACCCAGGACTCTTCCGTTCAACCACCACTGGTCACTGTCAGTGGCCAGTTGAGCCCAGCTTGGGGAAGAGCAGGGCATGGAAGGCTGGCAGGGTGCAGCGGGCTGCTCACAGAAGCAATCTCCCCAGCCTCCAACCCTCCAACCAACAGTAGGCAAAATTAGCTCAGATCCTGGAATACGCCCAGCGCAGAGGAACACTGCCTCCTTCCCATGTTGGTAGAATGCTTTCTCTCCGCAAATGTCTCCAGAAGAACCCCATTGGAAGCAACAACTGGGATCATTGTTAACCCGCAGAGCAACTGCCGTCCCTGCTAAGAGGTGCAGCAGCCACTTCGGGCACCAAGACGCAGCTGAGGAGCAGCCCTTCAGCTCCCCCAGGGCACAGAGAGAGCGCAGGCCTGGTGCTGTGTCCTTCACCTCCATTTTGGGGAGACCAAAGGAGGGAGCTCAGTGCAGGACTTTAACTCGCCCCTCACCCTCTTGCATTAAAAAAAAAAAAATTGCAAAAACACACTTCAGGATTATTCTTTTGTTCAGGGGGAGAAAAATAGCACAAAACAACAAGATACCAAGGACACATGATCAGAGAACAGAGCAAAACGCAGGCACATTTCCCCCACAGATGGTACCATTACAGCTCTCTTTGGTTCCTCGCAGAGACAGCCTTGGCTAATTCAAATGTGCACAATCTACAGTAACAACAACAACAACAACAACAACAAATGTTAGCCAGACCTTTGCTGGTCATCCTCCCTGCTTCTGTCATCAGAAGTCACCCCTTCCGTTGGTACCATATAACTTTTAGATAAAATGTAGCAGTGGCAAGAAAACGGAACCCTCAAAAAAGACACACACACAAACCCACCTCCCACCAACTTCCTGCAGAATTGGCCCTAGCAGTCACCTCCAGATTGACATAAGCACACATTTTAAACAAGCCAGCCATCCCCATTTAAGTGACTTACCCAAGATCATAGGGAAAGTCAGTGGCAGAACGAAGGACAGGTCTGCCCAGCTTCCTGCCCTGTGCTCTAACCATTGATCAATTTTCTTCCCAGCTAAATCCAATTCGCCAACCAGAGTCCTGTTTGCAGAAAGTCTGGCCTACACAGCAAGGCCTGGAAAGAATGGGCTCAATGAGGCACCCCAACGAGAAATGAGTGCCCTGCTAGAGATCCTCACAGGCGAAGAGCTGAAGCGAGAACAGGAGGCGGCTGGGACTCTGCCTTCCCCTCCTCCCTCCCCCATCTGCTGGCTGCCGGTCTCCTCTTCCTGTTTTCCTGGCTTATCTATGGTTGCCCCAAGTCTCCTCTCTTTCTAGAGATGCTGCTTTGCTCACACAAGCTCTGGAGCAGCCCTGGAGGGGGAGGAGGGGCCCCCAGCACCCCACTGTGCTGCCTGGCGAAGCAGAAGGACTTGGGCTTCAAGGCAAGGGCTGGGGGGGGGGTGTCCTAGAGCAATCCTCTACAAGTGGGGAGGGGGGATCACCACAAAAACACCCTGGGCAAAGTGCTCGGGAGCATCACTGAATTTGTTCCAAGGAGACCCCTAAGCATCTTGGGGCTAACCCCTGTGGGGCAGAAGAGCGGCCCAGGGGTATCTTCCTGGGTCCCCTTCACTGAGGAAACGGAGGTTTCTGTGGGGTGGCTTCAGGGATGGAGGGACCCCTGCTGCCTCCTCCAGGTAGCTCCTGCCCTACAGATATGCCTCACCAAAGCAGTCAGTTCCTGGGAAGGAGAGAGCTGTGCTTCAACCCCCTCCATACACACACCCTTTAACATCTGGAGGGCCTCCTTCACATCCCAAGGGCTTCAGGGCTACCGCTGCATCCACACATTGCAACACTTGAGAAAGACACCTCCTCCTGCTTCCATCCTCACAACCAGTGACAGGGATAAAACCCAGATCCTCCTCCCTTTCACGAGCAGAGAGCAGACAAGCCACCCAAAGCTGCAGGAGTTCAAGGACTAGAGAGTAGACATCCGTGTTAAGCGATCTTAAGAATGCAGCCCAAGAGGCAGGGCAGGAGAGGCTGCAAACTCGATCTGGGAGGTGGGGAGGGGGGAGAGAACAGCAAAGGCCTCTTGGCCTTCTGGGAATGCCCAGGCCCCTGGGCTCTCCATTCCCGAGAAGATGGGATGGGATGGGATGGATGGGATGCGACCCTGCGCCTCCTGCGCCCCACGACTGCCGACTCTTGCCTGTAGCACCAACATTCGCAAGATAGCCGGCCCGCAAGGGGGGGTGGCACACACCCCCTTGCGGGGCAGCGCTCCACCGCGCGGCGGCACCGTTCGCAAAGGCGGTCCCGAGGCAAGCTCAGCCGGAGGCATCGAGGCGCGGCGCTTCAGAATCGTGGTGGCGAGAGAGAGAGGCCGGCACGCAATTCGCAACGTGTGAAGGCGAGGCGCGGGAGGGACGGGCTTGCAATGGCTGCCCCTTCTCGTAGGTGCGGAAATAGGAGGGGGCGCTCTCTCTGCCTGGCTCCCGCCACCCGCCAAAAGCATCGCCTTGAACCCAGAGCTTTCCCCCGGCCACAGTCTCACCCTAGACAAAGAGCGGAGGGCAGCCGGCTGCGCCCAAAGTGGTCGCGAGACCGACAGACAGACCGGGGGCGGCGGCGGCGGCAAGATTTGCTAACTGGACGTCTGTGCGCAGGAGCGGTGCGCTCATCCACGGCGGGATGGCGGGCGGAGACGCATTACCCTGGCCAGCTGCTGGGAGGGAGTCCTCCTGGCCAGGCAGGCAGCGGCGCGCGGCCCACTGCACGGTACCGCCATCATCATCCCCAGGGTCCCGAGGCCGAGGCAGCAGCACAGCCAAGGGGGTGTGGTGTCCCCTCCGGGGGGAAGAAGAAGGCGCCGCGCTGCCCGACCAGCTCCCCTCGCCGGAGCCGCCGCCGCCACCTCCTGCTGCTGCTGCGTCTTACCTGCCGGGCGTCTCTGTTCTCCGGCTGCGCTTCAGGCTCGGAAAGGTCCGGCGCTCCAGCCGCCGCTACGACGGGGAGGGCACGACGGGTAGCTCGCCTCCCGGCTTGGGCGGCTCCATGCTCGTTCGCTGGGCGGCTCTGCGGCGAGGGGGCCGGGCGGTGGGCGCGCAAGGCTCACGGAGAGGCAGCTGGACCGGGCGGGCGGGCGGGGGGGGGGGGCGCCGAGCCGTGGGCATGCGTGGCGAGAGCGCGCGCGCGCAGGAGGCAAAGGCGGCTCTCCCCTACCTGCCAGGCCGGCCGCAGGGGTGCTCTGCTCTGGCCCGCGGGCAGCGGCCCCCCTGCGGGAATCGTGCGGCGGGTTCGAGTCGAGAATCGCCGGGGTTTCGCGCTCAGCCTCCGGCCTCGGCTGCCGCACGGAGAAAAAAGCAAGGCTCGGGTGGGCGCTTCAGCCGGGCGGGACTCGCTTTCTTAGTAACGGCGTGAGAAAGAGGGGACTCCCCCCCCCCACTCCGCTGGGCATTTGAGGCAAAGCCACCGCCCTTTCAGGCAGCCCCGACTAGCCCGGCGGCGCGCATCCTCGTGCCTCCCCCCACCGTGTACTATAGATCGGAGACTGTGACGACACGCCGATCTTTCCTACTGGAGCATGTGCAGAGTGCCTTTTGCTGGTGGCACAGTCTGGGCACTCCAGGGCCACCACCAGCCCCTCAGGGGAGGCTTGGGGCTGCTTTTCCTTTCGTTTTCAAGCCCTGTCAATTTTTGCTCCATGAGGAGAGGAGCCAGAGCAGGGATCCGAGTCTGAGAAGGGACGGTGTTTGGCGTCTCTCTTTTCTGCCACTGCCCCCGTATGCTGCCCCATTTGGGGCCCTCTGCCTGCCCTGCTGGCATAGGGTTGCACTGGGATTGCCAGAGGCACATCTTGGGGTCCTAAATTTTCCTGGCCAGTGTATCTAGAATATAGGATGGGGCCCTTTGCTGTCTGAATGAAGGGAGGTTCCCTGCATGGTTCTGGCCTTGGTAATGGTTCAGAAGATGCTCTGGAGTCAGGACTGATGTCCAGATTACATCTCAATAACCTCGATGGAGCCACAGATGATTGGCATACCTTGGCTTGTTCTTCTCCCAATTTCCCATGACCTCTGCTTGCCTCTCTTTAGGGGAGAGCCCTGCTGGCAACTGCAGCAACCCCAGAGGAAGCCACAAGTGTGGGTTCAGATGTCACATCAGACCATGGTTGAGAGACAAATCAACTTTCGGCTCAGATCATGGCTTGCTTGACTGCATAAACTTGTTGACTGGCATGAGGTCAGACGTACAAGCTAACCACTGTTAGATGAAATAAATCCTAGCTCTGTGTGACGTTCAACCTGCTCCATGTGATTCTCCTTCCAGAGGGAAAGGCCAGGATCCAGCTGGTTCTTGCAGTGTGTGTAGAAACCAGCCTGAATGGATCTGCATTCAGAAGTGCCCTTAGTGGAGCAAGACCTATGTGGCTATTCAGGCAACTGAGGAAATTGTCAAGGTGCAGATTGTGCACCTTGTTCAGTCACTCTTTCACACAACATTGCCCCCCTGCTGCATTTTCCACCTGCTTAGACAGTCTCCTGTTTATTGATGCACAAAATCCAACTTTTGGGAAGAGCGCAGCAGTGTCTGCACAGGTAGGCGGTTGTTAGCATTACTGTTCTGTCTTTTGGGGCGGGGGGCATATGTTCAGATGTCCCAGTCCTCAAGAGCACCAGGAGTGGTCAGTCTGCTGTGTCCTCCCAAACACATGAAATCTTCTGTGATGTGGAAGGAATGTCCACCAGCCAGACTAGCAAGTGGAGACACAGCACCTGGCTGGCACTACCAGGTGCATGTCTGTAAGTGCCCCGAAAGGTTTGCAGTTGGCTATGGAAGTCAGTGGGATCATGGGAGGGTGAACCTTCTGCCCAGGGGATCTGCCAAACCAGGGCAGAGCCAGCAGAAGCATAGTGTATTCCGTCCCTCCCCCTGGGGACGCCGATTCCTGCATCACAGCCACCTGCTGGGACCTAACTGAGCACCACAGCAAGTCTCTGCACTTCCAGCTACAACCTGGGATGCACCATGATATCTATCCTCTGCAGGGAAGCCTGGCCCTGCTATCTAACAGGCTTTTTGTTCTTCAGGGACCCACAGGATTTACATCAGGCTTCCTGACAGCTGCGATACCTACCCAAGAAAGATCGAGAAAGCCAAAAAACTGGTCCCCATAAGTGTTGCCTGGCAAAGAGGTCGGCCTCCTCCTCTGACCCACAAACAAACCTGAGAAAGATGAGAATCTTCCAGGTGCCACACGACTCTTCGGGTTCTTGCAAGGCTCCTGAGCAGAGCCCTCTAGTGGCTGCAGCCCGAATTGCATGAACTTCATGCTGCAGCGCATCCCCCCCCCCCCGCCCAACCTTGTTTTTGTTTATACTCATCCTTCTTTGATTTGCAGAGAATAATGAAGACTTTCCAGTCTGAGGAAGTAATAATTACAGGCGGAGGCTGCTGTGTGATAAATGGAGGAAGAAGGCAAAGCATCAAGACAGGAAATGGCTGAGCAGGGGAGGGGGTTTGCGAAGTTGCAGCCAAGCAGGAGGGGAGAGGGAGACAAGAGGAAATGATGACTGATGATGGGGGTGGGCAGGGTGGCGGCAACTTTCTCTGCTCCTGCATTTAGCCTTCCAAGCCCACAGGCCTTTGGACTAGCCACGCTCCCTTGGGAACCCCACCCCACCAGTGTTCCCTCTAAGGCGTGTGCACATGCGTCTGCTCACAAGTTTTTGATGTCCACTCAGTTAAGTTTAGATCCTGCTCAGGTTGAATCAGGAACGTCCCACTCTGAATGCACCTGCACACAACCTGCCTTGATCCTGCCACCCAGAACAAAACTCATTCCGTACACAGATGAAAAAAATTAGAGAGAATTGCACCGCACCCTTCCCCCAGTCCAAATTGCCTGTTTTCACCAGCAGCTTCTAGTGACTCATGTGGTGCTTGTGAAACTGGCCTTGGAGTTTTGCGGGGGGGGGGGAGGCTGACATGAAGCACCCCCCCAAGTGTTCAATTTAAGAGGGAGTCCCAGATTGTGTTGACTACAACTCCCAGCATCCCCAACTGCAACAGCCTTTGAGGATTATGGGAGTTGTAGTCAACAACATCTGGGAATTCCTCTTAGAGGGAACATGCACACACACCCCCACTGACTGCTTTCTTAGAAAGCTGAGATGAGTCTGGGGCTCCTCCTTGAGGCCTGCATATGACAGTCACCCCCATAACTTCCTTCTTTCTGCCATGTCTGTGCCCAGCTGTACAATTCTTGCTGCTGGGTTTGGGGCTTTTTTTGCATCTTATTTATGTGTTATTTCTCTGTGTAAACCACCCTGAGCCATTTTTTGAAGGGCGGTATAGAAATTGAATAAATAATAAATAATTATAATTAATTAAAATTAATCATGATAAATTAATTAATTAATCAATCAATCAATTAATAATTTTGGGCCCATCTGGGCCTCAAACACAATTCAGTTCTCCCTGAATATGTGAGGAAGCGGTTGCAATAGTTGGGTTCTCCAAGTTGCAAAGGAGCCCGGGCTGGCTTCTTCCAGTAGCCCATCTGGAAAGCCCTCTCAGGCCCCATCCTTGGAGACGGCCTGGCCTCTCAGCCGGCAAGCAGCAGCGGCAGCAGCTCCACCTTTAGTCCAGCCTGGGGAGGCAGCAGCAGCGGCCCAGGCCCATCTGGGTGCTGCCAGTGCCCAGCTGCTCCACATCCACTCTGCTGGACCCCACCATAGTGTGCCCACCACCTGCCCAGGCGGCTCCTGCTTCTAAGAGGGGCCTGCCTTCCCCCAGCCCCCACCCCGCTGCAGCGTGAATGAGAGCTGGGCTGCTGCCCGCAGGCTGGCCGGCCAATGGCTCTCATTCACGCTGGGGAGGGGCACGAGCGAGAGCAGCTGCTGCAGCCAAGCAAACCGAGCTCTGGGGAGCAGCAGAGGCGGCCGTGCCTTCCCCCCGCTCATTAGGAGCGCCGCTCGCTCCTCCGGAGGAGATGCCCGAGGAGGAAGACCCCAAACAGGGCAAAGCGTGGGTGTGCGGTGGCCTTCCCCTGCGGCGCCGGCGGTCTGAGTCCTCTGCATCTGGTATTCAGAGGTAGACTGCCTCTGGACACGGAAGTTCCACTGACCTATCCTGGACTGCAAGGCAAAGAGCCGCCTAAAGGTCCAGATCCTCCGCCGCACTTCAGAGGCCCCCAGTGTGCTCAGCAGCCCCCAGTCACTGCAAGCCTCGGGGCCAGACTGGAGGGGGGGGGAGTGCCAAGCGAGCGCCCGCCCCGCTCTGCCCACCCACGGCTGCTCCGTCGCTCGCCCTAACCCGGCCCGTGGCCCTCCGCCGCAGCCCGCTTGCTCGGCGGGGCAAGAAAAGACCCCGCCTTTCTAGACCTCGGCGGCGCAGGACAAGCTGCCCCGACTCCGGCCGTTTCTTTGGGACGTCGCAGAGCCGGGAGGGGACCGGACTGGAGGAGCCCCTCCTCCTCTGGGCGCCGCGGCGGAGTCGGCGGGTGCTTTGCTCCCATCCGCGTCCGGAGCTGCGCTACCGAAGGATGCTGCTGAAGGCGCCGGCTCCCTTCGCGATCCCCCGACGACGGCTGAAGCTGGCTCGGGCTCTTTCTTGGCCCGCCCTCCTCGGCGCCCTGGCCTGCGTGCCCTCTCGTAGGCCTCCTGCAGGGGGGCTCCTCTTCCCCCCCTCTCCGTCGCGGACGGAGGAAGCAAAGCTGCTGCTGCTGGGGGCCAGCGGAGGCGATCCCCGCTGGCACTTCCTCTGCCGTCAGCAGAAAAGGCCCCCGGGAGCCGTTCTGCCTTCTGCTGCTCTTCGGGGGAAGCTGGGGGGAGCTGCCCCGCCCGCAGGCGGATGCCTGGGACCTGCTGTGGCCCTTGGCATCCTCCTTGACTGGCAGGTCCCAGATCGGGTTGCGGGAGAATGAAGCTGCCGGCCTGGGAGGTAGAGCTGGAAAAGATCCTTCTCTGCCTAAAAACCTTGGAGAGCTGCTGCCAGCCAGTGCAGACAATACTGAGCGAGTTGGACCAGAGATGGACTCAGTAGGAGGCAGCTTCATGTGTCCATATGGGACTTGGAGCTGAAGCACCAGGTTCCTCCCATGAGGCTGCGTCCTACCACTGTCCGACCCCAAGCAAGGCTCTGAACTGCCCTGGCTGGCTGGCCCTGCAATACCAAGAAATGACCCTCCCCTTTCATGGGGGGATGCTGTTACCCAATGACCGTCTTCCTCCTTGTCACCTGCAAACCTCAGGTGGGAGCCAGGATGTCCAGGATGGTTTCCCTCAAGCCCTTGAGCAGAGCTATCCTGAGGATGGTGCAGGTGATGCTCATCCTCATTGCTTCATCGTGGTCTTCTCCTGGTGGTGGTGTTGCCCTTCTGGCTTTGGGTTCCATGGAGGAAGACGCCTAGGAAGTGAATGGGGCTTGGGTTGGGAGCTCCCTGGGGCCTCTGGGTGCTTTCCAGATTGCACACTATCACAGTGTCCAAACTGGTTCCTGAAGTGTGCTTCCGTATTGCCTGTGTCTTGACATTGCAGCCCCTGCGTTGCCCACGTTCATATTTCTGATGCCTTCTTTCAGATTTTATTGCTGCACCACAGCCCTATAACATCGCATCTGCGTTGCAAAAAAGCAAAAGCAAAAGCTGCAGTTGCCCGTTGTGGGAGGCTTGCCCCCTTACAACGGATCTCTAATGTGGCTTGAATTCGGCACTGCAAAACGTTGCAGCTTACACTGCTTTGGGTGGTGCACGGCTGGCAATCTGGGAAGCGCCCCCTGGCTCACTGCTAGCTCTGCATCTTTCACTCTGAAACAATGCACTAATCCTTCACAAGCCCTGGTGCTCTGCAGGCTCTCCAAACGCTTTGTTAATGTGGATGCATTAAGCTAAGGGAGAGAGGCTTGGTTTCCCTCGAGCCACCCTTTCTGCAGTAGGAGAGGAGAGCCAGAGGTGGCGAGGCAGGCCACAAGGTCACCTGGGAAGTGTGTTGTAGCACGAAGGGAGGCAAAGCACAGGGTTCTGAGAGCCCAGGGGATGCTTTCAGCCCCACAGCCCTGATTCTGAATGCGACAGCTCAGGGCAACTTGAACGGAGCACGGAGCCCTGCCATGCTTCTATTCACAGACACGCTCCCTTCGTTTCAGCAGATGCCACTTGATTCACTTTGTTTCTATGGAGCTGCATACCTCAGGCGGTGAGGGAGAGACATGGCATTCGCCCTGCTTGCATCAATGGCGGCCCCTCCTCACAAGGGAGGGAATGGAGTTATGGGCACCACCCAGGATCTGTACTGGGACCAGGGCTGCTGAACCCATCCAGAAGGGAGCCAGAGTCAGGCTCAGCAGGGAGGCAACTGAGCTTGGGGATGACGCCAGACTATGCAGGAGGGTGAAGGCAGGCTGGAGAGAGTTCCCAAAGGCTCTCTCTCGTTCAGAGCGTGCCTGGGCAGCAAAATGGGCAGTGAGGGAGGCGATTCTCAAAAAAGCGGGCTAAGGGAGCCCAGCCTGCTTTTTGGCTGTGCGGCTCCCCACAGAAAACCGCCAAAATGACCCCTCCCCTTAGCCGAGGTGAACAGAGCAAGCACTCCGTTAACCTTGATGTTCTGCTTGTGTGTCGCCGCAGAGCACAGCGACACACAAGTAGACCCCTGACCAGGAGGCTGCAAGGAGCCTCCCGGGCTCAGGGGTCTCTCCAGGATGTCCCACGTTCTTGCATGGGGCCTCCTGGAACTTCTGGGGGCCGCATGGCCCCCGATCCCCGCAGCGCCCTTCGGCTCAGTGACAGAGCTGGCAGTCGACTCATCTGTGGGGGGAGGGGGCTAAGCCCACTCTCTCCGCCTAGCCCCACCATCTCATTGATGGTGAGACTCTCCTCAGGGTTAGTGAAGGCAGCATAAAGTGAAGCACACCAGAGTGGTCTCCATGGCTATGCTGACAGGGTCTGCCCTGGCTGTGTCTATTGGCCAAGGTGATAGAATTGGTGCTCAGTGAAAGATGAGTTCAGTGCAGCAGTGGGAGGAAAGACCAACTCCATGCTAGGGATGGTTAGGAAAGGAACTGAGACTCCAGCAGTATTGTGGTGCCTTGATAGAAACCTCTGGCATGGCTGCATGTGCAATTTGGTGCCTGTGGTGCAGAAGAGGGAAAGCCAGATGGTTAGGGTGCTGGAGCAGCTTCCCAAGGAGAAAAGGTGGGAGTGTTTGGGAATTCCTAGTTTAGGGGGAAGGAACCATGAAGGAGGGACATGAAGGAGGTTTAGAAAATGGTGCATGATGTGTGGAGGGGGGGAGAGAAGTAGGAAGGATTTGGAAAGGATTCTGGGTTGGCTGGAAAGGGGTCTGGCCCCTGTGGTGGTGGTGGTGGTGCTGCTGCATTTGTCTGGTCTTCCTCCCGGCTGGCCCCTTCCAGCTACCAATCTTGAGAGGCCTCGGCCAAGCTCCGGACCAGTGACAGCTGCACCGGGGCTGTGCTCCATCAATATGAAATGCGTGCCACGGAAGGGAAGATATTGAGCGGGTGGCAACCAAGCACAGCGAAAACACCCAGCTCTCAATTTCCTCCCTGCACGGTCCCCTCCGCGGCGGCGGCGGTTCTGGGGTCAGAGGAGATTGATGGTCTCAAGGTGGGGTGTCAGAGGAGCCATTGCAGCTCTTGGCAGGGAGGGGAGGCAGGGCAGGGCCAGGGGCCATTAATCAGGGACCAGGCAGGCGCCTGGCTGGAAGAGGAGACGGAGAGCATCGGAGAAGCCATTAGGCAGACGCTCCTTACGGCAGACCTCCTCCAGCTGCCAGGGTGGGGGAGAAGCAGTCAGTGGCTTCTGCATGGCTCCCGAATTGCCAAAGAAAGAAAGAAAGATAGACACCCCCCTCCTTTCCACACCCAGCTCTGGCCTTGTTCCCCCCTCTCTTTCCCCACCCCATGGCTGAGACTGAGACGGGGCTCCTTGGGGCAGCAGTGGATGCCAAGGTTGGCGGTCCGGCCGGCCATGGGAGCAGGAGCCCAGGGAGGCATGGCTGTGCTGCAACCCTGACCATAGTTGAGGATTTGCCAGCCTGCCTGCTCCATGCCCTGTTGCCTGGACGACAGGAGCCTTCTGCAGAAGAGGGGAAGGAGACGGTGTGGTTGTTGGCGGCGGCAGCAGCAGCAAAGCGGGTGGGGGGGATGGTGGGTGATGCCTCCCCCACCACCACAGCCTTTGGCTTTTCCTTAGAGAAGCCCACCACTGAGGTCATGGTTGCATGATGGAGAAGGAGGAGGAGGAGGAAGCAGTGGTGGAGGCACCCCATGGCTTTCCCTAGCAGGGCGACTCAGGGTCCAAAGGCACCTGCTCCAAGGTAGTGCCCCCAGCAGCATCCAGACAGCACCTGGAAGGATTTGTTTGGGGGCAGCTTCGAGGCAGAGGCCCACTTCAGCGATCTTCACCCACCACACCCTTGAATGTGTCTCATTCCAGTGACAAAGCTCCTGACATGGAGAAGCTCTCTGAGCCTGTGTCTGCTGAAGAGCCGGGCACAGATTTGCTGAGAAGCCGCAAGGCTAGGCTTAGGATCCCTTGTCTGACTTGGCTAGAGCAGGTGTGGCTAGAGCAGCACCAGCAGCCTGCTGCTTCTCGGAAGTCCAAATGGCAACTCGGGAAACTCTTCCCAGGCCAGCCAGGGACCATTTGAGCTCTGCAAGGTCATGTGGCCCTGCCTAACGGGCCCTTTCTTTCTCCATTACAGAGAGACCCAGCCTTTCTCAGATGGCCCAGCTGCAAGCTCCAGGAACTCTGCCGGGTGGGGAGGGGGGTCGGAAAGGCCTGGCAATTATGCAGACTCAGGTGATGCCCCATTGCCCCATAGCCCAGACAGATGAGGGAAGACTCCCCCCACCCAGCAATGGCATGCAGCTCCCTCTGTCCTTTCTCCAAAGGGACTCCAGTAGGCGTGTAAGGTGAGCGCCGCTTGGCATCTCTGCTCCGTGGCTGCAGCCGGGCCCGTTGCTCTCCTCAGTGTTCACGAGAGGCTGCCTGCTCAGGCCTCGTGGTGTGCCATTTAATCGGCAGGTGGATCATATTCATCATCCCGCCTGGAAGAGCAAAGCATCCAAGAGGCGCCTCCTGTTCCATTATGGATGTCTGCAGCCCCCGTCTTCTGATGGATGCTCTGAGAACATCTTCCCCTGGCTGGCTGCTGAGAACCTCCTGGGGAACGGGGAGGGGGTGGTTGGTTCCTGGAACACAGGAACATTGGAAGCTGCCTTCTACCGAGTCAGACTATTGGTCCATCTCGCTCAGTATTGTCTACTCTACACAGACTGGCAGCGGCTTCTCCAAGGTTGCAGGCAGGAATCTCTCTCAGCCCTATTCTAGAAGTGGGTTTTTAAAAACCGGATTTAGAACGTAAACGCTACGAACACCGCACCTCACAGTACTTGTTGCAACCCGATCACCCTATCGCTCTCTTTAAGGAGAAAAAAGTCCCTTTCCATTTATGGTTTCCTATGGCTGCCCAGTGATGGCCTAATAGAGGCTGGGTTTGAACGTGGAACTCCTGATCCACAGCTCAGTTGCTGAGATGGCGTGGCTCTCCTGGGCAAATGGCAATGCTTGGAGAACCAGGCAGGCAATCAAAAGAGCTCAGCTTGATCTTCAGAGGAACACCTAGGAATCTTACACCAAGTCTGTCCGTCTAGTTCAAAGTTCCAGGCAGGACTCTTTCCCAACCTTACCTCAGAAAAATAATAACTAATGATGTCTCCATGTCCCCAAAGGGCTCACAACCAAAAAAGAAACCTAAGGTAAACACCAGCACCAGTGCTGGGGGTGGATAGGGCCAGTTGCTCTCCCCCACTAAACAGGAGAGAACCAACACTTGAAAAATGTCTCTGCCTCTACAGGCAAAGCTGGGGCTCTGCCACTGAGCTGCCGCCCCGTCCCTTCAGGGGGATATCTTAATTTAAGCTTTTATGTAATCCAGGCGATGGGAGGCTTGCCTGGAAAGCAAGTTAACAAGTAAGTGGGGGAGCAGAGCTGCCCTTGATTTCTCCAGGAAGATGCTGCCACCGTGGCTGGAGAGAAAAGATGATATTATGCGGGGAGTGAAATCACGATCTGTGGCCCGGCCATGAGAAAGAGGCATGGAGGTCGAGGTCGGAGGGGGAAAGCGACAGGGTGACCCACCAGCTTTCCTGGCTTCCTCTGCTTGGCCAGATCAGTTCTCTGTGAGGGAGGCCCCAGGAACTTTTGCAAAGGCTTGCTTTGGAACCTGGGCACTCACATGCTCTCCCCACCAGAGGCGTAACTAGGGAAAACGGCGCCCGGGGCAAGCACTGAAATGGCGCCCCCCCCCCCCGCCGCCCTCCCAACATACTACATTATACTTAGGGTTTTCCTCACAAGCTCCCGCTGCCGCCAAGCCAGGCCACTGACTGGCCGCCAGGCACCAGCAAAGCAATGGGGGGGGGGCGCAGGCGGCGCGGAAGGGACCGCTCGTGGGGAAGGGGGCACCAACGCGCTCCCTTGACTGCTGCAGCGCTGCTGCACTGAGCAGGAAACATTTGTATTAACAAAAAAAATTAAAAATTTTTAAAAAAATTTGGTCATGGCGGCACCCCCCACGTGACCAGAAAAGATGGCGCCCGGGGCACGTGCCCCCCCTGCCCCCCCTATAGTTACGCCTCTGCTCCCCACTCCTTCCGCTCAGGAAGGGGCCCAGTACCCCTTTGGGCAATGGGACCTACAGCCGCTGTTTAGGTGCAAGCCCTTTCTCAAGACCAAACAGCAATATGGGGGGAGGGGGAGGAGTGGTGACGGCTTGGATTGCAGAGGCCTTCCTTCCCCACTTGAAAGGCTGCTGCGGCTGTAAGAAAAGCGCTCTGTGACTAGAAAGCAACCAGCCTGCATTTGAAAAACTCCCTGCCTGGAAGTGACACTAGTTAACCTTTCAGTCTGGCTCTTCAGGGGACTTTTTCACAAGCAATGCCAAGAAGACTGGAACACCAGATGAGCATTTGATGGTAGTTTGCATGTCGACAATTTTAACTGAGGAAATATGTAAGGCGTGGAGTCCCTCAGGGATCTGTACTAGGAGCTGGTGCTTTTTAATTGCTTCATAAATGATCTAGAAATTGGGGTAAGCAGTGAGTTGGCCACATTTAGGACTGCCCTATTCTGGCTTCCTGAATCCGGGTGCCTAATTTGCATTTTATGTAATTGGCTAGAAAATCATTTTTGAGCAGAAGAGTGACGGCACATTTTGCTCCATAACTCTGCTTCTACAAGGGCTAGAGCTTAGCTTTAAAAAAAGAAAAGAAAAGAAAAGAAAGCTGCTATCCAGGCATATATGGGTTGACTAAGCAATCTGGGTAAGATGCTTAAAATCCGTGTGAAACCTGGAATTTTAGGGGGCATGGCAACTCTAGCCACATTCAGGGCCGGCCCAAATCTTGGGGTGCTTTAGGCAAAGTCCACCTGCCCCCCCCAAACCAATCATCTGAGTACCCACACTGCCCCTGTCACCCACCTGGGTGCCCTCCTGGCCAAACTGGGCAGAAGGGTGGATGAGTAGCAGGGATTCAAGTAAATGGTGATTGATTGCTATGTGCTGGCCAGCCAATATTGATTCCTACTGGGAACTTTCAGAGTAATTCAATGTTGGGCTCTCCACCATGACCGAAACTGAGGCGGAAGTCCGCTTCTCCACCGAGAAGATCCTTCTAACACAAGAAAGTCCCCTTGGGGACCACAGATATAAATAAGCTTCCTGGGGCAGCTTTGGGACAAAGTGCTGATGCCAAGGAGCTTGCTCCTATCAGCCTGTGCTCAGCTCATAGAAATCTTGAGGTCTTCTCTCCCCCACCCCCCACTGGAGCTGGGAAATACTCCCATCTGAAATACTGGAGAAGCCACTTCCATGCAGTGCAGACCATGTTGGGTCAACACAGTAGGACAGCTTACTCTCAAGGATGGGGCCGTAGCTCTTTTGTGGAGCGTGCAGAAGCATCTCTTCCTCTGCCCTGCAGACATTAAGGCCACAGGAGTCTGGCCAGCAAAAAAACAGTTGGCAAACTGAAAGGGGAAAACACATCATCACCCCAAAAAACAGCTGCTGGGATTGGTGTCATGGGCGGGAAGGCAATATTGACTCTGGCCACATAACCAGCAGGTGTGAAGCCCAATGGGATGGCCTGAGCTTGAAAATAGGTTAAGTTTGGGATGGGTGGGAATAAAAGCAACGTTGTGGGAGTCTGACAAGCTCAGCTGAAAATTGAACACATTGTGACCCAGAGGGCCTCTGCTCTAACCATGGGCAGAGTGCCTTTCCCCCCGCATAGCCTCATCTTGCTTACACACATCTAGGATTAAGGGGTAGGTTTCCGCTAGCTGTTAGGTTTGGTTCCCCCAAGTGTGAGTAAACATTACAGTATGCAATGCCAGCCTGTCAATTTTTCCATGTGCATCATAAATATTATTTTTGGCAGTTTCTGCTGTGGAAACTCTGGAGCAAAGATTTTAATTCCAATGCTCTTTAACCATGTGTCAAACCCTTACACTGCAGACAGGGTTGCCAACTTCCCCCACAACTGGAGGTGGCCTTTAAGACTGGAAAGGAGCCTTTTGAAGACTTGTCCTCCATGACTTTAGCTAAGCCCTTCTTCAAGCCATCCAGGCTGCTGACTGTCACCATATCTTGTGGCACAGAATTCAAGGCAGTCTTGTCAATATAGAAACACATTAGGCCTTGAACTGACTCCCAGTACAGAGCAGTAGCCCATGTAGTCACTTGATGCTTGCTTGCTTGCTTGCTCTATCTATCTATCAAATTTAGATACCGCCCACACTTTCGTCTCTGGGCGGTTAACAGTTAGATAAAACAATTAAAACACATATAAAATTTAAAGCAGTACAACAATTTAAAATCAACCACAAAATTAAAACCTACAAATTTTAAAAAACTGAAAAAGCTTAGGTGAAAAGATGGGTTTTCAGATGTTTCTTAAAAATAGCCAGAGATGGGGAGGATCGTATCTTAGTGGGGAGCACATTCCACAATCTTGGGGCAGCAACCGAGAAGGCCCGTCTCTGTGTAGCCAGCAGACAAGCTGGTGGTAACCTCCTCAAGTTACCTCAATGGGTGGTGGGGCTCATAGTGAAGAAGACGCTCTCTTAAATACCCAGGGCCTAAGCCGTTTAGGGCCGTTTAGCTGTTTAGGGCCGTTTAGGGCTTATAAGTTATAACTAGCACTTTGTATTTTGCCCAGAAACCTATTGGCAGCCAGTGTAACTCATCAGCAAGTGAGTAATGTGGTCTCTCTGAGATGACCCGGAGACCAACCTGGCTGCTGCATTCTGAACCAGCTAAGTTTCTGGACCATGTACAAAGGCAGCCCAATGTAGAGCGCATTACAGAAGTCAAGCCTGGAGGTTACCAACAGATATACCACTATTTTGAGGTCATTGATCTTGAGAAATGGGTGCAGCTGGCGTATCAGCCGGAGCTGATAGAAAGCACCTCTGGCCACCACTTCAAAAAGACTGCTGTCCAACAGGTCTTGTTTCCCATCCCCATTCTGTTTGTAGCAGGGGGAAAGCTGTAAACCACCCTGAGCCACTTAGGAAGGGCGGTATATAAACTGAATAATCTTTCTTTCTTTCTTTCTTTCTTTCTTTCTTTCTTTCTTTCTTTCTTTCTTTCTTTCTTTCTTTCTTTCTTTCTCTTAGGCGTACCCATTGCTAATCCCATGTGTGGCAGCTCTCGCGAGAGTTTGCGAGCAAGCTGCCAGCAGAGGAAGAGGAAAGCGGCGGCACTGGAGGCCAGGAGGGAACAAAATGGCAGCGGCAGGCTGGAAAAATGGCAGCGGGGTAGGTGGAGGGGAGAAAATGGCAACGGCGGCAGGAGGTGGGGAGAAAATGGTGGGGGGCGGGCATGAAACTAGAGACATAGAAGCTCTGTGTAATCATGTATATTTTCATGTATATTTCCAGCTAGTAAATAAATAAAATCTATGGGGCCTCAACCAGCAGGGCTCTTCTTATGATAAGTCCATGTCATTTGAAAGAAGCTTTATCAGAGAGATCATACTCAGAGGTGATTTGACTTGCAGACACATTATTTGGGACTCAAGTGAGTGAGGTGGGAAGGCAGGCTTCCTCTTGGGACAGAAGGACTCAGTAGGCAGAGGCCAGGGGTTTTCCTTTGTCTTTGTTCCCTCAGAAGCTGGCTGTGTAACTCTGATGTCTGGCGTTTCAGACACCACCTCTCTGGGCCTGACAAATGCTGGGGCAAACTCCAGACTGTCTAGGGGGGAAGGAGACTGGGGTCATGTCAAGCCTGGCTGTCGACATGACCCCAATACCCTACCCACAGACGCCATGTTCAGACACCATTGTGAAGCTTGGTATTTGATACCCAGCCACGGAGGGGAGGCCAGCAGCTCCAGCTGCTCATTTTGTTCTCTGCAGCAATGAATTAAACATATTTTAATATCAAAAATGGAAAGATCAAGGGGCAATCACAATAAATCCCTGCGTCTCATTTTCTGTATTAAGCAGGCACCTACCCGGGGCAAGAGCAATCAAGAAGCAGGCACAGGCGAATGGTGATTTACTTCCAGTGTAAGTTGCCTCCTCCCTCCCGTCTCCTCCCTCTCCCTCCTCCTCAGTGCTGCTGTGCAGCCCAGGAGTCAGCTAGGGACTGCTGCAGCCTCCTCCCAGCAAGGGTCCTTCAGCATCTGTGCCGGCAGTAGACAGGCAGATGGCAGGGACTAGAAGCCCAATGTGCCCCGAACTGGAACTGTGTGGCTTCATGCAGTCAGAATTCATCTGAACAGAGCCCTATTTTTACCCCCCGCCCCCCAGCCATGCTATGAGCTCACCTGTGCAATATTTTGCAATATAAAAGTGGGGCAGGGGTCCAGGGGGATGAGAGGACTTCAGTAATAAAGCCCCATCATAACCCACAGAAATGACTATTCATGGTCATGAAGAGAGGCTGTGCCTCACAAATCTCCCAGCTGCCCTGGATGGTGAAGCACAGAAGGGAAGAACCTGAAAGCCGGAAACTTTTAGTAGACACGGCCGTGGATCTTGCTGAATACATCTTACACTGGCCCCTGAGGAAAATTTTTGAATGGGTTCTGGCCTGGCAAAGAGCATGGCCAGGTAATCTTGCAGTAAAGCCTCATGTGGAACCTCCAGCTTTCTCTGAAAAAGTCTGCTTCAGTAGCACAAGGGGTCCCCAGCAACCATAAGGCATGACTGTGGAAGGGTGGGGTAGTAGCTTGCTCTCGCTGCCATTTTATAGGGAGCAAGAGAAGGTAAGGCTGTCCTCACTATTGACCTTAGAGGCCACCTACCCTAATTTGGGAGCTGGGTGGGCTCCCGGTTTTTGATCTCAAGTTAAATAAAAATAAGCTAGGAGGCGGGGAGCTTGATGGTCAGTTAAACCGCAGCTAAGGTATGGGGAGGCTAGCCAGGGATCCAGGAAAGTGGCTGGTTCCAGGGAAAATCCAGAGGAGTTCAGTTCTCTAAGGCAGCCAAACGTGGTGCATGGTTTGGATCAAGAGCTAGGTCCAGTCCAGGCTGGGAAGTGAAGCCGGAGTAATGGCCATGGTAGATGGAATTGCCAGAGCCAAAGTGGGTGGTGAGTCCAAAGAAGAAGCACACCACTGAGTGGGGATCAGGGTTAAAATAGGCATGAACATGCCTTTGGGCCAAACACTGGTCATACCACCTACTTGCAGTGGATGATATCCGTGGTTAACAAAAGGATACATGCTGTGTGCAATGTTCCCTCTAACAGGGATTCCCAGATGTTGTTGACTACAACTCCCAGAATCCCCAGCTACATTGGCTTTTGCTTGGGGATGCTGGGAGTTGTAGTCAATGACATCTCAGAATCCCTGTTAGAGTGAACACTGGCTGTGTGGTTCAATCACGGGTGTGTGCAGTCTTGAAAGACAATGGAGTGAAATGGTTTGAAAAACCTGTATGGGGCAGAGTGAATGGGCAAGTTCAAAGCTCATCTGATGGGTCAGGAAGACCTTCTAGGTGTGGAAACTAGAATGCTTTTCACACTAAGGAGTCTCTCCCTGGTCTGTGCCAGATCGTTAATGCTTATAGCGAGGGAGCAGGCTCAGACTGGCCCACAGGGCAACAGGGCATATTCCCGGTGTGCCCCACCTGTGGGGCCCTCCTGTGCCCTAACTCCCACCCTTAATTACCCATTCTGCTCAAAACCCGGTGCCCTCCCCACATACATTCCACTGCCCTATCAATGCCCCCAGTCCGGCCCTGAGAGAGAGTGATACAGAGGGGTGCTGCTTGTAGACCCCGAACAGGGTGTTCTTGTAACAGCCTTTGGGGAGAACAAAGTACAGCCATCCTTCAATGAAAGTGCAGTCCTTTCATCCAAAGAGGCCCAGTGCCAGGGGCGTATCTAGGGTGGGGCAGGCAGGGCACGTGCCCCGGGCGTCACTTGAAGGAGGGTGCCATTAAAAAAAAAGTCTGCCAAATACAAAATGGCCACCACACATGCTCAAGTGGCCTCTGTGAGTCTCTAGGCCATTCCAGGCCTCACAGAGGCCATTTGAGCATGAGCGTTGGCCATTTTGTTTTCAGTGGCCATTTTGCTTAAAAAATATTTTTTTAAATGGCCACTGCACATGCTCAAATGGTCCCTGTGTGAGGCCCTAGAGGCCTGTGGGGGGAGGGGGAACCTTTGCAGACCCCCTGCCCAACGGCCTTTAGGAAGGCCCCCGCCCGAAGGGACTACAGATAATTTTTTTTAAAAAATGTAATATAATCTAAGTCACTGTACACATATTCAGATATGTGACTTGTACGTGACCTTCAGACTTGTACTTTTCAGCTGATATAATGGTAAAGTTATCTGAAAGATGGGTGTCAGATGTTTGGACAAGGGGCGCAATTTCGGTGCTTGCCCTAGGTGCTATTTTCCCTAGATACGCCTCTGCCCAGCTCACAAAAGACTCCACAGTCCATGCCAATGGGACACAGCCAGTTAGCACCATCCACCACTCCTTTCTTCAGCTGCGTTTTAAAAGATTGTCTCACATTTCTAGTCATGTGCTAAATCCAACGGCAGCAGGACAAGAGGTGTAAAGAGAAAAGGCAAAGCATGCACCGGAGCTCCAGAGCAAGGAGAAAGAGCCCTGTGGTGGGGCTGTCAGGACCTTGGGAGGGCAAAGAAAACAAGGCAGTGGTTCAGCCAAGGAAGCAGCTGTGCCACCTTTTGACGTGGATCTATATGAGAGATTCATTTGCTTTCTCTTCTGCCAGCTCCTGAGCAGCACCACCAGCTAACCCTCCCCTCCATCTGAGCGTCTGTCTTTGCCCAAATGTGGACCTTCCTGAGTTGCTCTGCTCAGAAAGTGAGAAAGGAAGACAGCCATTGGGCGAAAGGCAGCAGTCACAAAGAGAACCCTTTTGCAGCTTTTAATAAACCTTGGCTTTGAAAGGAACTGCAGAGCCTCCTGGAAACCCTTTGGGGTTCCAGGAGGCTTTAAAGCAGAGCTTTAAAAAGTGCTGCTAATTTGAAGGGAAGGATGGGAAGGCTTATGTGCTGGGGGGTGGGGCTGCTTTCTTATGTACAACAGAGAAGAATTTCAGTGTCTGGTCCCTTGGAGGATTCCTGGAGGAGTGATGGGGGTGTGAAGTGGGGGATGATACAGAAGGAACCCGCAGGTGAAAGAGCAGCAACAGCCCAATCTACCCTCCCTCCAAATTCCCTGCCAAGAGTAGCTGAATGTAGAAGCAATGTCAGGTGCTTTGATGGGAGAGAAGCAGTGTAGATTTATTGTGGCTATCTTCACTGCGGGAGATGCTGCACAGATATCGGCTCCTAAACTGCTTTTGTGGAGCGAGAGGGGAGGGCGTCCAAAGAGCGGTGTCAAATAGAGATGAAGTTTAACATCTAATGGGCAAATTTAAAAAAACACATCCTGAGGCCCAGAAGGCATTCCCCAGGAGTTGTTAAAGAACTCAGATGTTAATCTTCTAACATCAAGAAAATCAGCCCCCAATAGTGGAGGACTGTAGAACGCCCCATGTAAGACGACGCTTCTGGATATTAATTGCAGGGGGAGGAAAGTGCTCCCAGCAGGCAGCTGGATGGGCTCCTCTGGCATTCTTCACCAATCCGGGAATCTTGCCATTGACAGGAAGATCCACTCACCTGTGCACTTAATGCCCCAGGGCGTACTTGCTCTATAGTTCCCATCTTGGCCACAGATGATGGCCATAATCACTGGCTTCTGCTCACAATACAGACATGCACCACTCTTTTCTCAAATCTGCTCCTAAAAGGGTCAACTCTTGTGAAGGGGTCCTAGGCTGTTGAAAACTGCTAGAGTGGACCTTCTGGAGCTGCCAGGTCACCCTTCAAATTGAGCTCTTGAGAGGCCTGCAGTATGTACAGATAACCCTGGAAACAGGGGCCGGTGCCTTGACTGGACCAATTCATGGAGAATAGGGCTATCAAGATCTACTAGCCTTGATAGCTGTATTGGTCAATCAGGATCAGAAGGGACAGGTCCATGAGTACCAGGCACTGGGGACAATTGCCCTCTTTCCCCTGCTTGAGAGCTTCCCAAATGGATGCTGGTCTGGATGGGGCCTTGGCCTGATTCAGCACAGCGGGGCTCTTCTTACAGTGGGCTCATGGCTGAAATCCTCACATCAGGATATACCCCAGAAGTCCCAGAGCTGAGGATTCCTATCCCTGCAGCTTTAATGGCCTTGGCCAAGATTTCTTTAAGGTCCTGTGCATGTCATAGGATTGCCTGTCTCTAATTAGAATTAACCTTCTCCCTCAGTTTTAATCTCTTATTGTTTTTTGCTGTCTTGTATATTAATCTCTGCCTTTAATTTGCCTGCCTGATCGTGTTCCCCTGGGCACCTCTATTTAAACTAAGATTCTTCTTCTTCTTTTTAAAGCAACGGGGATGATGAGACATTAATTGGTTACTCCACAGTCCAAAGACTGCAGAAATGCCCACTCTCAGGCCTTGCAAAGGTGTTCAGGCTTTTCTTGTGTCCAAGGGGGTTGTGGATTCTAGACAGGGTTCCAGGCTATGGGCCATTCTGTGCCCAAGCAGGCCGTGATCTCAACAGAGCTCCTCTTCTGTGGCTCCTTCTCCAGAGTAAAGAGGCACAGCTCTGGTACCACAGAGCCCCTGTAATCCAGTTGGGCATGGCGCCCTGCGCGCTCAGGCTGTAGGGCTGCAGTTAAGAGATTGCCTCTTATGAAATTCCATATTGATTTTAAGGGTAATCCACTTAAAACACAGACCATATTAAACTGGCTGATCCCAATATATCCTGTAGATTTCAGAGTTATATTGCAGAATAATGACATGGCTGCATGGGCATATTATTTTGATTATATTAAAAATGTCATTTGAATCATGGGGTTTAAAAAGGATTTTGTTCTCTTAATGAGCCTCCTTCTTTTTCTGTGTTTGGCAGGCACTGCAGAACCGCATGTATGCACTTCTTTCTTACCATGAAGACCAGGGAACCGCTTCATCATACATCTGACCAGGAAGAAACTGGTCCACTATTGGCACTTGTAAGGCAAGTGGTGGCAGGCAGGGCCGGCCAGTGCCTCTGCAGCGCTCTTCCTCCTCCCTCCCACCCACCCCTTCTCCTGACTCAGCATTAATGTTGCCCAAATGGCCCATTCATCACCCCAAATTAGCCATTATTAAAGTCATCCATTGTGCAGCTGGAATGAATTGTGTTATTGCTCCGCTTACCACAATAAATGGCCCAGCATCCAAGCCTCTCCAAATGTATAGCAAGGAGGCCATTAATTATTTTGTTCCGCTACCTGGCTGGCTGAGCTATGGCTAAATGCTGCCCTGTGATTGAGCACTGCACCTGCACTGGGACGGGGAGTGGGGAGGAGGAGGAGGAGGAGGAGGAGGAGGAGGCTGCTGAGGGACCCTTGAGAGTCACCCCCATCTTCCCCCTGAGATGCTGCTCCCCAGGAAGCCAGATGGAGTCTGGCCTCAGCATCCTCTGTGTTGAATGTCAGGGAGGATGCCCTTCTAATGTGTGTGAAGGAGAGGCAGCAGGCAGTATTGTTGAGTGCTCTCCAAGTCCTTCTGCCCTGCTACACTGTTAACAGAACTGTTCTGGAGCTGTGGCCGAATGCCCCGAGACTACTTTTGGACGTGTGGGGAACAGTGTTCTCTTTAATTTCTTTCATCTGTGTGCGGAATGCGTTTTGTTCTGGGCAGCAATATCAAGGCAGTGTGTGCACATTCGTATTCAGACTGGGACCTTCCTGATTCAATCTGAGTGGGATCTAAAATTAACTGAGCAGACATTTAAAAACGTGTGTGTGCACACGCATGTGCGCACACCTTAGAGGGAACACTGGTGGGGAATTAGTGAGACTATAGTGAACAGCCTGTTACAGTATCAATTTGTGCGAAGCTTTAGACAGAGATATGGTACAAGATCTATTTAGGGGTACAGGAAGAGAAAAATTGATTAAGCAGGCAAGAAGGCAATAAAATATTAACTAATGATGCTAATTTGGAATCACACAAAGAGGTTTTTTAGCTTAAGGTTCGAATTATTACAAAATCAGCTCAAGGCTGGCCAGAGAAAAGGTCTGAGGAGCAGCTTTAGACAAAGAGAAGGGGGGGAGGAGAGTTAAGAAGATAGGCAATTAGTAATACCTAATCTGATACCCATTGGTGTGTTGGTTGCACTTGCAGGGTAGCATGCATTGGTGGTTATCCTTGCAGGGACAAGGTAGGAAGGCAGGGGAAAGGACAAGCAAGCATGACACTCGCAAGCCAATAAACCAGGATAGGGTCTGATTCCAAGAAAAGTCCAGAGATGGTTGGGTCTCTAGGGTCCAATTATCCAGGGTAGCCAAGCGTGGTGCACAGTTTGGGTCTGGAGACAGGTCCAAACTGGAGGTTAGAGCTGGAATCTAGGCTAGAGCAAAAGCTGTAGCTGATGGTATGGCTATTGCTGAAGCGTACGCGCATGCACCCGCACAACAGTTGGCATTTGGGCTAGAAATAGGCAAAATCATGCTTTCAGACTATCCATGGGTCACACCTTGCTGATCAGGCTGGCATGTGTGGTTAACAAAATAATTCATATTGCTTGAATTGATCACCACTAGAGGTGATCTCAATGCACAATAAAGTGAAATGGTTTGGACACCCTGTATGGGCTGGAGTGAATGGGCGAACTCAAGGCTTATCTGGCATACCTGGAAGACCTTCCAGATGGGGAGATAAAGCTTCTTTTGAAACTAATCATCGTTCCTGCTTGTCCCTGCCAGACCATTAGCACTGTGATAGCGGGGTGGGAGTGTTCAGCCTTATCTGAATTCTTGAGAAGACAATTAGTGAAAGTAATCCTTCATCCCAAAGGGGGAGATTTACTCCTCTCTTGAAAAATAGTCCTCCTCCTGTCTGCTCAGCCAGCCTCCTTTTCTGAATAGCAAGAAGCCATTGGGTCATACCTTGCAGTTGCTTTATACTGACCTTTGGTAATATGTTTGCTCATGCTAAGTGACCAACTTGAGAGCTTTGCCAAACTTTCTTGCAGCGCTCACAATCATGAGCTCATAGCCAAGATGGAGACTGCAAGCCTGCAGTTCCAAATCACAGAGTGAGGTACTGTTTCTGTAGCCCCCAAACAAGCTGTTCTTGCAACAGCACATGGAGCTCCTTTCAGAAGGTTGGGGCTGAATCTGGAGCCCCCTGCAGGTGTTCTTCTAATGGGGCAGCTGCTTGGGGTATCAACTAGTTTGGGCTATGCGCGAGAGAGGCCCCCATCTAAGAAATGAGCCAGATCTTTATCTTGGCTTGGTTCCCACATACCACTCTGATGTATCCTATCAAGCAGTCCTTTATGTGTTGTTGAGCAGAAATTTGTTTCGTTGAGCAGAAGAGAGTGTGGGGGGTGGGGTGGCATCAGAAAGAAAACTGAGTTGATCCTGGAATAAAGTCAAACACAATTACTTTGTATTTATGAGGGAAGCAGCTATGAAACCCCAGGGATGGGTCAAAGCAGCTCTTTGACCCACCCCACTGTCTAGCCCCCTCACCAGCTCTCCTGCTTTGAGGAGGTTGTTTGTGTGCTCCGGAAATGTCAGTGGAAGAACAACAGTCCCATCTACCTGGAAGCAGGGACTGTGGTGTCGACCCCCTGCCTCATGTAAGGTGATCATCCTGAAGGCTGGATGGAGAGAGATAAAAGGCAGATTCAGCCCTCCCTATGCCTGTGCCTTAGTCCCTGCTAACTAGGCAAAGAGGCACCTTTTTAACGTGGTGATTCTTTTTATTTAGCAGGGGGACCACTCCCACCACAGTATCCTATCCACCCTCAGCACAGTGTCCCTCCAGTGGCTATTGCTGGTGTCTTTCTTGTTTCTTTTTAGACTGAGAGCCCTTTGGGGACAGGGAGCCATCCACCTACCTATCTATCATTCTATCTCCCCCCTGCCCCTTCTGTCCCAGTCTCCTCTCCCAGCGGGGAGGTGGGCAGAAGGTGGGGGGAGTGTACTGCCACACAGATGCTCTGTGCGGGTTCAGCTAGTTTTATTTATTTATCTATCTCTGTAAACCACTTTGGAAACTTTTGTTGAAAAGCGGTATATAAATAGTTGTTAGGGGGGTGACCCCTCCCCCCAAGGTGCATCTAGGAAATTTTGGAGCCTGGACTTTGTGGGGGACTCTTTTGGGGAGGACTTTACACTGCTGTGTTGAGCTCGTCTGCCTTCAAGGAGCTGCTGCCTGTTGCTAGGACACCATGCCACTCCTTGCCGAGGTTGGCCTCCCCTTCGCTCATTCCTGCTCCACATTTAAAATCATTTCCTTTGCCTCTGAGGCAAAAACGAATGCTTCCCCTCCCTTCTGGACACTTATTGCAGCCTAATCTTCCCCTTCATCAGTGTTATTGGCACTTGAAATGGGCTGTGATATTGAAAGGATATGCAGCAAGCAGGCTTAGCTTCAAGAGGCTCTGGAGCCGAACTTGCAGCAATGAGGAAAAGTGATGAAGACTGAGAAGGAATGAGCACCAGGTGCCCTGGCCTGGAACCCAACTCTGGCATGCCCAGGAGAGGATTTTTCACACAATAAACCGAAGAGCGGATGTGAGGAGTGCTCTCGCTTGGAATCCTCAGCTCAGCCACAAAGCTCACCAGGCGACTTCAGAATGGTGACTGCCTCAGTCATTGCAGGGTGGTTAAATCCCCTCTTAAATTAGGGAAAGGCAGAGAACTCTGTGCGCCGCAGAGGATGCCGACAGCAGAGAGTCTTTGGCTCAGAACAGGAGCTGCAGGGCACAGAGGCTGGGACAAAGGGCTTATGTGATCCACGAGCTGATTGTGGAGAGGTTGGTTGCCTGCTCCCAGAGCAAGCCTTGAAATTTTGTGGTCTGTCTCCATCAGGCCAAAGGAAAGGTTGATGGGCTCCAGAGCGGATGGTCTGTGTATGTGCTCCTCTCTGAACCCATTCCCAGTACCATTTCAGGAAGAGGGAGGGCTGGCAACTGGTGGGGAGTGGAATCAATGGGAGAGATGTGCAAGGTCTTGAGGGCTGAATCTGGACCCCAAGCGCAGACCCCTCCCTTCTACAGCAAGTCTAGTTTCTGCTCCTTTTTGAATGCCCTTCTTGTCCTAGAACACACTTGCAGAAGCATCTGCTGTGCTTGGATGGAAGAGGGGTGCCAGGGCCCCCAGATGGCACTGGGCTCCCTCCCCCTGGACCTTGGGAACAGCATGCTAGAGAGGGTGCTCCTAATTAAGTAACTAAACTGAACAATTCAATTAATATGTTAATTACTTTGGGAACATTACATTTTAATGGGACAGTATTTGTTTTGGTCCAGCAATGCAGATTGACAGATCAAGAGCTGCTGCTCTGCCTATCAGAGGCTGATTGCATCAGCGAGTGCATTCAGACCAGTCTGGGGTGTATGGAAGCAGCAGCCCTCCTTTCTGTTGGGTAACCCATTGCCTTCCAGCTTGAGCAGGATTTGGCTCCCACTAGAATCTCGCTGCAGCTCCCACCCTCAGAAGGGCCGGCTCCCACTTGCCCGCTCCAGCGGCTGCTCTTGAGGACCGCTGGAAGCCTGTGCATGTGCAGATGCTCCTCTCTCCCCTGCTGTCCTCACAGGCCTCTGTGAGCCTGGCTTGCTCCTCAGGCCTCTTAGCTTCTTCAGCCCTCAGAAGAAGCTGCAGCTGATGTTCTGGTGAAACACACCAGAAGAGCCCCACTCCAGTGTCTCCCGCTTCTCACAGTGGCCCATCAGAGGCTTCGAGGAAGGAGCCCTCTCCCTCCTTGCCCCCCCCCCACAAGTGGTATTCCATGCCAGGCTGCCTTTGAATTCCCATTTTGCCATCGTTGTGTTTGTAGCCCTCCCTGAGGAGATTCCCATAACCAGCACCTCTGATGCTGGTGGAGTTGCCTTGCCCTACACAGCTCTTGTGCACCCACAAACTGACACCTCAAAGGCCAAGGAAGGCTGTAGCAAAACAGGGGTTACTCTATGCCTTTCTGGGATCTACCCTCAGTAGAGAGATTGCTCTGATCCCAATCTAGGAACACGCCACTCTTTCAAGGTAGGCTGCCACCAGTTGAAGTCTGATCTAAAGTCACAGACCAGGCTTAGACACAGCTTCAACCACCTAGAACTGTCTGGCTTGGGATTTACAGGCAGGGACACACCTAGGTAATTTTGATGCCCAGACCTGAAGGGCTTAGCCACCATGTGTGTGGCTGGGGTGTGGGGGTGAGCCCAACAGGCCTCCTCCACCCGTGGTGGTGGTGGTGGTGGTGGCGGCAGCGGGAGTGGCCACTGGGCCTTACCGTTCGGCCTAGTGGCCCTTGAGAACTGTGAGGTGCTCCAGCATGCCTGCGCAGTTGGAATAGAGCATTGCAAACCTGTGACGTTGGGGCTGGCGACACTCTATTCCAACTGCGCAGGCGCGTGGGGTCTGCTGCCCTTTCCCGCATGCTGGCGGAGCAGGAGCTGCAGCCCTTCTGCTAGGTGCCCCCTTGGCTTGGGGCAGGGCAGGCAGGTCCCTTTTCTGCTCTCTTCTGAGCTGTGTGTACCCTCCCCCCGGGCACAGATTCCCCTCTACCAGCTCCTCCTTCAAGGTCAGGAGCAACTCCCAGTGAAGGCCCTTAACTGGTCCTCTCAGCTCGGCCTGCGCTGACCTTTGCTTCTCCCACTGGGACTCCTGCTGCATCTGTGGCTTTTCTCTCCACCTACTTATGTTGCACAAAGCCACCTTCTCCCATCTTCATTCATCGCCTTCTCTCATATGCATCCGAGTCTGTGATTTTTCAGCATGAAAAGATGCACAGCAAGGAAGCCAGTTAGCTCCTGAGTTGTCTTGACCTTCACCTCTCTCCAGCCCAAGTAGCGAGTGAGTTCCCATCACTCCTGACCAGCAGCAGCTCATGCTAGTGTCAGCCCCCAAATGCATCTGAGCGAGAGGAATGCCTAACAAGTTGGGATCATTTCATGAACTGCTTTATTGGCGAGCTGATTGGGCTACATTATTTCTGAAGAGCTTAATGAAACTGGCCATCTCTTTGGACCAAGCTAAACCATCTGCCATTCGGCTAATCGTCTTTCTTCTCACAGAACACTCAGGCAATCAGCCTGGATGGGGAGATATGGTCTCTGCATCCCTAATGAAGGTCCTGGGGGTGGGTGGGCTAGAGAGTACACACAATGTCTCAACAACCCGGTCTTTATTGGAGCTCATTTCACTAATTCTGCACATTTCCTCCCTGGAGGACTTGCAAAGCAATGCTGACACATGGTGCCAGTGCCCTCCAAGCATTCTCTGTCCTGAACCACTCATGCCTTGGATGAACAGGAAATATGGACCATATTTCTTGGCTTATTTCACTTATTGCTACACTGAACTCTCGTTCAGTGAGGAACCTCTGAAGAACAAGTGGGTGCTTGCTTTGCCCCAGTGACCGCTGTCCTGGGGGCCCAGTCTTGATCTTGCTGCTAATTGCTTAGAAGCTTCCCCCACCTGCATCCTGGCAAGGCCGTTCCCAGCTGCCTAGGTCTGCCTGGGAGGAAGGGGGCCTGTGGTCGGTCAGGCAGCAGTGAGCAGTGCCAGCTGCCCCCCGCCCACCCTTGGCCAAGTGCCCCAGGTATGGGTGGCTTAACTTTAAAGTGAGTCGTCTTCTGCCACTTGGCACCCAGGATTTGACATGACAGTAGCCAAGGCACTTCCTGCCATCCCTTGTTTATCTGCTGCCATTTCCTTGCTTTCAGATGAACTCTCAATTGCATTCCCAGGACAGCTCCCATGAACAGGGAGCAATTTGTACTGCTCTGCTTCCACAGGGAGCAGCAGCCTGTTGGAATAGCCTCCTCTTTCGGAAATGCCATCAGGTCCAGTGTTTCCTCTAACAGGGATTCCCAGATGTTGTTGACTACAACTCCCAGAATCCCCAGCTGCAAAGGCTTTTGCTTAGGGATTCTGGGAGTTATAGTCAACATCTGGGAATCCCTGTTAGAGGGAGCACTGATCAGGTCTGCTCGTGCCTTGGAAAACATCTGGACAAGGAAAGGAATGCTGTTCCTGTAAAAACAGAATACTGCAGTGCACAGTTTAACAGAGTGTGAACACAGTTTAATTATTCCCTAGAACAGGCCCCAGGTAATCTGAAGGAGAGGGCAGCAGTTCCAGCGGCAAAGGTGGCAGCCCTGGGTTTGCCTCCCTCCCTCGCTCTGTCTCCCAGTACACCACCCCTGCTGCACAGACAGAGCCGGAAACCCCGTTGGAAGCAGCAGTAGAGATGAAGAGAGGCTCAGAGGCAGCAAGGTTACAATTCCAATCTAGGCTGGCCAGCGGCAAGGGAAGCGGAGGACCCAGACTCCCCAGAGCAGGGTGGGATGACCCACCAGGCACTGCAGCAGCACATTTGGAAGCAGCAGAGCAGAGATGCCATCCCTGCTGCTCAACTGCCTAACTAGGGAGTTTCAGCCAGCTGCTTTGAATCCATCTTCAGGAGACGCTGCCCTTTCTCTTCAGGAAAAGTTGATGAAGTCAAACTCTCGCTGCATCTTCAAGGTAACTTCCAGAGTGTCCCTTTCGGCAAAGAAGCAGGCCTTTCCGCTCTTAGTGTCCACTGGGTGGGGCAGGGGCAAGAGGAGCTTCCTGCAAAATGCACCATCTGAAGTGGGAATCTGATGCTGCCAAGCAAAGAGGCTGGGGGCCAAGGCGGGGCCAGCCCTGAGCCCCCAGCCTCCTCCTCATATTCTGCCCTCCCAGACAACCATGCCAAGCAAAAGCAGCTGGGCAGGAATACCTGCTCTGGCTGTTGGCTTGGGCCTGAAATCATGGCTGCTTGCCTTGATAAGTGACAAAGCACAGGAGATGAGGCAATGAAAGCCACAGGAGGCCCAGAAGGACTAGGGGTGAGGTATGGGGAGGGACACTAAGGACACAAGTGCTCCCCACCAAAGGACTTCCTTGCTTCTGGCTCAGTACCAGCTACACCTGATTTTTGAACCCTTTTCCTGCATAGAAACATTCTTTGCTAGTTGTGAGCAGGGATTCTTAGGTTTTGTAGAGATGAAAGTTAAATGTGCAGTCTCACAACTCCCAAAGCCAGGATTCTCACTGTTTTCTAATGTCCCTGAACTCTCCATCTGCCACCAGCCGACCGATGGGCACTGAAGTGCTATTGCAGAGGTCCCCGGCTGGTGTGAAGTTTGCATGCCTACCCAGGAATCCTCAAGTGTATAAAAAGGAGTGGAGAACCCCCAAGTGTGCAGGATTCCTGCATGAACAAGGAGCTGTTGGTTTGGGGTAAATCACCGGAGAAAAAATGCAACATCCTCTCTCCCCACCTTCAACTTACTTCTGGGGGCTCCGAAGATCTAGAACTTTTTCCCGGATGTCAAGAGTAATGTCTGAAATCTTTGTATCTGGTAGTTTGATTTTAATCTGAAATGAAACGCAGAACAGAAAAGGTGGAGAAGACCACCGGACCTGTCCTGGAACCAAACATTATCCTGGTTCCCTCGCTTGTGCATGCCAACTCTGCACTGCTTGCCCTTTCTTTTTCCTGCCTTTCTACTTTGTCCTTGCAAGCAAACCTGCTCACTACAACCTGCAAGTGCACCCAACACACCAACGGATCGGGACCGGTAAAACTAACCCTTTAAATCTCCTCACTCCCCTCTCTCTTCTCTTTAAGGTCCTTTCTCAATTAAAGCCTTAAGTCGATTCATTGACAATTCGGACCATAAGCTAAAAAGCCTCTACGTGAGACTCTAGTTAATATTGTTAAGATTTTATTGCCTCCTCACCTTGCCTAAACAATCTCTTTATTTTCCTGTACCCCAATTATCCCCAAATAAATCTGATTGTACCATATTTCTGTTTTATCACTTCCAGACCAAATCTTTGCACAAATTGATACTGTAAGGAAGTATATCATTACTATACCATGGATATAGTCAAGCTGATTCCCCACACCACTCCAGAAGTACCACTGGAGTGTTTAGCCAGCACCCTGGAAGAGTTTCATTTACACTGCACCACAGATGCGCCATGTGAAGGCGAAAAAAGGCTAATTCCAACATCACATTGTAGCTACTATTTGGCAGTGATCCAAAGAGAGAATGACGCTGGAAGCCAAGAGCCTGCTTACCAGCATATCTTCACAACAGGCTGTGGAAGGATCCTTTCTGCTCATTCCCAGGAAGATGTCCTCGGCCCCCACGTGCTGCTTGAACAAAATTTCATATCTAGCAAAGAGACAGGATGAGTCAGCAAATGGGAGGTTGCCATTTGTGGGCCTCCTTCATTTCACTTCCCTCCACCCATTTTGTGGCTTGGCAGCCCCCACATTCCCCACAGGAGCAGAGGCTGCTGCCTCCAGCTCACGCGGAGCCATTGCAAGCCCAGAAAGCCATCTGAGAAAGGTGGAGGTGGAGCTGCTCTCCTGCAGGGAAGGGTTCTCACGCAGCCTGCCAAGCCATTATTTGGCAAATCAGTTCCGACTGTGTTCCGCTCCCCTGTTCCTCATGCCTTTCAGAAGCCTGGCCATCGCAGAGTCTTTTGAACCCATTTTAATTATTTTCCGTTTGGCAACCATTGATTTTTCTCCTCCTCCAAATCAATTTGTCTAATTCAGAATGCAGCAAATTCAAGAACTGGATGTTCTCTTTCTGCTGATTTTTACAAATGAGAAAACATGACTGGAGATTGTAATTTGAGCGTGTAATGTGTCTAATATAATTGAGCAAAACAAATTGAAATTTCCCCAAATCACTGGAAGGGCTGTGCAGAAAGCAGAACTTCCTCTACTGACTGAGTTGGAACCCCTGTTTGCCATGCAAAAATCCACCCCCCCCAGCCTTGATCTTTGCCAGTGGCCCTTCATTGCTCCAAACTGACTTCACAAGCCATCCGTTCCTGTTTGGGCCAATGTCCATGCATTCATTTGGCAAACTAACACAAAGATATCTCTGTGTGGCATTTGGGACGCTGATAAGCGTAGCCTTTCCACAGGAAAGCTGGAGAAGGTCGAGAGATTTTGGCTGATACTGAGTGGGCAAGGGTCACATTCTACAAATGAAATAGATTGTGCTGGATTGTATGACTGATAGGTGAGAACTTAGAAGCTTCAGCACAAGACGACTTTGGGGCAGTCTTCCTGGTGATGGAGCTGGTGGGCCTGTGACAGATCTATTCATAAAAATGGATTTCATAACCTGAATCTCCACCATGTGGCAAATCTCAGGAATCACTTCTTTAAAATGACATTGGTGTGAGTTAACTTACATCAGTGTTTCTCAACCACCGGTCTGCAGAACGGTGCCAGTCTACAAGGTGTTGGGTACCGGTCCGTGAGGTATCACTAATAAAAATCACAAATCCCTCAAAAAAACCCAAAACAATTTCAGGCCAGCAGGGGCTCTCCAGAGCTCATTTCCAGGCAGCCCTTGCTGCTGGATAAAATTCAGCTCTGGAGAGCTGCCCGAAATTGGTTTGGGGGAGGGTGCCTGCGGGTGAGGTTGGGGGCAAGGCGGGAGACCCCCTTACTAACTGCTGATCTGGGAAACTGTGCACAAACAATGTGCCGATCCATGACTCCAAAAGCATTGAGAAACACTGATCATATTACTTACATGATCTGTGGCTTTCACTTGATAAAAAGTACATACAGAACTGAAAACTGGTTGTCAAAGATACATTCAGAGCACAGGCTGTGTGGGAAGGGCTCTCCTTGGGACCACACTCAACTGTGCTGCTGTAGTCTGCTTACTCGGGCTGCTCCCTTGAGTCCCAGGTGTCATCAGCCTCGGATCCTTCTGGCACCTCCTCTGCCCTCCAGATCTCTTTGCTAATCCCAGGTTTCACTTGAGTAGGGGCTAGAAGGAGGAAAACAAAAATCACCTGGTAACTCTGGCAAAGCCCATTGTTTCTGGATTAATTACAAAAATTAATAAAGTTTATTATCTGAGGGTGCCACCGGCTCGCCTGGTGATGACTCAGAGGTGAGCCTTCTCTGTAGCTGCCCCAGAGCTGTGGAACGCACTTCCAGCTGAGATTAGAGCTGCTCCATCTCTGTTGACCTTTAGGAAACTGAAGACACATCTCTTCAGACAGGCTTTTAAATTATTTGGTAATTTTTAGCTGTTTTAATTTGAACTTGTATGCGTTTTAAGTTGTTCTTAAAAAAAATTGTTTTAATGTTGTAAACTGCCTAGAGACTTTGGTAGTGGGCAGTGTACAAATATGCCAAACAAACAAATATATATATATATATATATATATATATATATATATATATCCCACTTTTACATCACAATTAGTGGTCAAGGTGGCCCAGAACAAGAGAATCACAACTGCAATCAAATAGCCAGTGACCTGTTCTTGATGGGCACTCACACTGAACTAACCAGAACGAACTGGTAACTCTATCGAGGCACTGGGTAGCTTCTAAGTCACAGGGTCCATAAGCCAATGAGAATCTGGGTTTTCAAACTATAAATACTGGCTCAGGCTGAATTCTCATTCATTGTGGACATTCATGAAATTGCTTCTTATGTAGAAAAAGGAAGGACATAAGTATAGGAATTGTAAGGAAAAGAGAACCTGCTAAAGAAAATCTGGTGATGGATTGAATTAAAAGTATAATTAATCATGTTTACCTCACCCAAAGTGTTCTCCAAAGCCTCTGTCATTAACTTATCTGAGGTAGGAACTGAGTAAGAAAGGCCGCCCACCTATTTAGCACAGGGATGGCCAACCTGAGGCTCTCCAGCTGTTGTTGGACTACCAGTAGTATCCTCAGCCACTATAAACCGTGGCTGTGGATGATAGGAGTTGCAATTCAGCTGTAACTGGAGAGCCTCAGGTTAGCCACCCCGATCTAGTAAGTTCATGGGCCAAGCCAGATTTGTTTTCTGGTCTCCCCTTCACTTTTAAGAGAGCTGAAATCTCCAGAATCCTTTATTTAAAAAGTGTCTCGCTTGTGTCTCCCTCATCTCTTTCTCCAAGTTCCTTGGGCAACTACCTTGGACCGTCTTTTATTTCTGACCCCTTGACTCTCTACCAGCTCCACTGGAACCACTCCTCTCCCAAGAGGGGCTTCTCCTGGCTGAATCTGAGGTTTGGATGCCTCCACTTGGATGTTTCAGTGGCAGAGCATTTGCATGCAAAAGGTTCAATTCCTAGCAGTATCTCAAGGTAGTAGGAGGAAAAGCTCCTGCCTCAAGCCCTAGGGAGCCACTACCAGTCAAAGTAGGTGATACTGAGCTAGATCCAACTTTAGAAAGATAGCTTTCTATGTCCCTAGGAGAAGGGAGCAAGGGCTGGGTGCCTTGCCAAAAAGGTTCAGAGCCAGTTCCTTTCTGCCTGCGGAAAAGAACTCTGCCTGGTTTGGGAGTGGGTTGCTTCCCCAAACCCTCCTCGTTGTCTGCTGCCACCCCCGACTCCTCCAGAGCTCTTCCCGGAGAGATGAGGCTGCTTCTGCTTCCTGGAAATCCGCTTGTCCCTCCCCCTCCCACCCCACGCACTGCCTGCAGGCTGGGCATTTGTCAGGTAGAGCTGAGCGATTAACCCTGAGATCCTCCGATTCCTCCTCAAGCCAGGGCTGCTTCCAAGCGCCCTCTGCAGCAGGTGGGCCCCAACCCTGGGGAATGGGGTGGCGGGGCGCCTTCTTCCCAGCCCTGACCCCAGCTTCTCCCGCGGTGGTGGGGGGGGGGGGACACTTACCCGCAGCGGATGCGGCTCTCGGCAGGGCTCCGATGCTCCCTGGCCCGGCGCGGCTCGTGGTCGAGCCCAGCCCCTGGAAGACATGCGGGGGTTGGGGGGTCAGAGGAGTCCCGAGTAGCGGCTAGTCCTAAGGAGCTGAGAGGAACAGAGGAGAAGGGAGCGCCAAGAACTTTTCTTCCTCCTCCCGCCACGCTGCCTGCAGGCAGGCTGACCATTCGTCAAGGAGAGCTGCGCGCACGCTCGACCTGACGAAGGGCCAGCCTTCAGGCAGCGCGCTGGG
The DNA here is from genome assembly GCF_027244095.1 of Hemicordylus capensis. NCBI lineage: Eukaryota > Metazoa > Chordata > Lepidosauria > Squamata > Cordylidae > Hemicordylus > Hemicordylus capensis. The sequence continues at coordinate 14,404,378 of NC_069667.1, read as the reverse complement.
CGGGAGCGAAAGGAGGAGCAGCCCCTCTCGGCACCACCCCACCCGCGTCCGAGTCGAGGCCGCGCCGCTTCCACCTCATCTCACCTCCGCCTGGCCGTCGTCGTCGTCTTCCTCCTCGCGCTCCGGGGCTAGCAGCCGTGCCAGCGCCAGCAGCCCCTCCGACATGACCGCGTCTCCTGCGTCGCCCAGGCAACGGACCGCCCTCTGACGTCACACAGCCGCCGCGCCAGCGCCTTGGCCCGCCTCTCGTGGCGCAGCAGTGTGCGGTCATTAGAGCGCGCCGTGTGGAGACCGAGGAAGCGGCGCTCTTGCCGCTCAGAGAGAGAGAGCGCGAGTCGGAGCCGTAAGTGGCCGGGGACCAGGTAGCGGTGGCTGTTCCTCCTCTCCCCGGAGCCCAGTGGCTCCTGCTTCTCAGCAAGGCCCGGTGCCCTCTCTGCCTTTGCTCTGAAACCGGGGCCAGCAGGCTTCCGGGGTGGCTGTGGAGGGTGTCTGTGGCAGCCAGGAACGCATGGAAGGATCTGCGTGCGGTTGAAGCAGGGGTGTCGCTGTAATTGAACGGATGGGATCAAAGAACCTGGCCCCTCAGATCCTGAGGGCCCCGTCCTCCATTCCTCCTTGTGTTCTTCACTATCTCCCTCACTCCGAGGGGCTGCTGGGGAGAGGGGTGAATATAGGCCCCCTTTCTACTAGCTTGAGGGGAGAGGGGGCCCCCGGGTTGAAGGACTCCCCTTGGTGGCACCTGTCCATGTGGCCAGTGTTCCCTAAGGGGTGCATGTGCATAAATAAGTTTTTTAAAAAATGTTTGCTTAACTGACAATTTTAGATTCTGCTCAGCTTGAATCAGGAAGGCTCCGTTCTGAATGCACGTGTGCTGATACAGTTGCCCGGAACAAAACTCATTATGTGCATAGATGAGAAAAACTTGTGGGAACGTTGGTGTGGTCCTCTCTGTGTGTTTTGGGGGCAGCTGACTGAAGGCCCCACAGAACCTGGCAGGAGTGGCTCATCTTAACAGACTGGGGTGTACTAAGCGAGGTGCAGCTGCCTCTGCTTATCAGAACTCTGTTTGCTCCTCTTTCTTCCACCCCACACACTGTCGGCAAGATGTCTGTTCATCAGGTAGAGCTGTGTGGTTAACCTTATTAATGCTGGGACGGGAGAGAGTGAGAGAGCGAGCAAATGGAGCTCTGGGAAGCAGAGGCAGCTGTGCCTTCTTTGGATCCCCTGCTCTTTAGAACAAGCTGCTTCAGGAACATGGCTACATGTGCTTCTGTTCCTGACCTGCATTGCTTCTTAGACGGACAGAGTGGGAGCAAAGCTGCTCAAGCACTCTTCCCTCTAACCGGGATTCCCAGATGTTGACTACAACTCCCAGAATCCCCAAGCAAAAGCCATTGCAGCTGAGGATTCTGGGCGTTGTAGTCAACACCATCTAGGAATCCCTGTTATTATTTATTTATTTAATGTATGTGTATGTCCAACCCAAGGTCTCAGGGCGGTTCACAAAAACCCAAAAACATTAATATCAATTAAATGTTGAAAACAGTTTTTTTTAAAAACCAGTAAACAATCTAAAATTTAAAAAGTTAAAAAGCTAAAAGGCCTGGGTAAAAATATGAGTCTTCAGACATTTTTTTAAAGTCGCTAGAGATGGTGAGACTCTTATTCCCTTGGGAAGTGCGTTCCAAAGCCTCGGGGTGACAACAGAGAAGGCCCATCCCTGGGTGGCCACCAGGCAACATGAAGGTAGCCACAGACCATCCTCCCCAGTGGACGATGGGGATCATGCAGAAGAAGATGCTCTCCTAAGTACCATGGGCCTAAGCTGTTTAGGGCTTTATAGGTTATAACCATCACTTTGTATTTTGCCCGGAAGCTTATTGACAGCCAGTGCAACTCCTGTAATATAGGAGTAATATGGTCTCTTGGAGATGACCCGGAGACCAACCTGGCTGCCACATTTTGTACTAATTGTAGTTTCTTGTTAGTGGGAACACTGTGCTCAAGTAGTGCTACTTGCAGTCAAGAGTTGTGGCAGCAGCAGTGGAAGGGTTTTGCCAGTAAGAAGGGGCCATGGCATTGCACACGGTGACGCTTTGCTCTTCTCTTACAGACCCAGAGTTCATCATGAGCCAATTTAATTTTGGTGGTAGTGGTGCCACTGGAGGGGGCTTCAATTTTGGGACACCAAAGACAGCAGCCAGCACGGCCCCCACGGGATTTTCCTTCTCAACTGCTTCTGGGGGAGGCTTCAGCTTTGGGACACCTGCTCAGAACCCTCCAAGCACCCAGCCTGCAGGCCTCTTTGCCCTTGCTACTCCAACAACAACAACCACACAGATGTCTGGATTCAGCTTTGGCACACCTGCCACGTCTGCCCCAGCTGGAAATGTCTTCACATTGGGGTAAGAGTGGCAAAGGTTGCTTTGGGGTGGAGGGAAGGGGGCTACTGATGAAAAGCCCTTCTGCTTAAAACCTTAAAAGCTCTTTCAGTGTAACAAATGGATGCCTTATACTTGGCAAAGGCTGACCCAGTTCTAGATGGCAGGGGAGTTGATCTCCGAGAGTTGTCACAGTTTTCTCCAGTTAAACTTCTCTAAATTATAAATTGATGAAGGTATTTGAGCACAAATCAGGTAACTTTAATGAACTGCTGAATCTCAGATAACCTTGGCCACTCTAGTTTTATAACTGTCATGATTGTGAAGGAATAGTCCCTGTCGTCTTTGCTCTTCTGCACTTCAATAGGTTGTGTGGGTTGTAGAAAATAGTATTAGAATCCTGTGTAGAGGCTTATTCCTTAGGGATGTGGTTTGAGTTATCAAGCAGAACCTGGCAGTAGAAAACCAGCATGTGTGGTGAGGGGAGCACAAGAGGGAAGCCACTGCAGGCATATAAAATGATTTGGCTTAGAGGAGGCAGCAAAAAAGGCTCCTGAGAAACCTTTGTGCTGGAGAACTTGAAATGCTGTAATTTTCAGCCTGAACAATTGTACTCTTGTGCTCCTTTCTAGGGGAAATGCACCTAAGCTGACCTTGGGTAGCACTGGCACAGCTGCAGCTCCTGGCATAACAGGTGGATTTGGACTTGGCAGCAGTGGTGGGCTGGGCGGCTCTGTCCCAAGCAGCACGCCTGCCAGCCAGCCAGTGGCTCCTTCAGGCTTTGTCTTTGGTTCGACGACCACTACCCAGCCTGCCACGACTGGAGGTTTCAGCTTTGGAGGTGGGGGAGTCGCCCAGACCGGAACCCCCAACTTCAGCCTTGGCTCAGTGGGGAATGCGACACAGCAACCCACGCCCACTGGGTTGACGTTTGGAGTGGCCCCTGCCGTGGCCAGCACCCCCAACACCACAGCAGCTGCATCACAACCAGCTACAGCTTTCAGCCTGGGAACGCAATCCACAGGTGAGGGGGCTGCTTCTTGCATGGAAATGCTGTCCGCAGTGATTCTAGACTGATACTGATTGAATTAAGGCTTCTCTGTAGGGGAGTTACATTGTGAGTACGGGAACCCATATGCTGGCATGACATTGTACATTGCTCTATCCTGAGGAAAGTAGAGTGGGCAGTTTCTGAATTGCAATATAGAAGCTCAACATGGGCAGGTAAGGGGCTGCAACAAGCAGAGCTCCTTTGCCCCAGATTCAAGCCAGTGAATGTGGGCCGAGGATATGATCCAAACAGTGGGGAAGCATCTGTGGATCTGCAGGAGAATCAAACGGGATGAACTAACAGTTAACAGATGCTTCTCTCACTTTCCTTGGTTTTTATTCCAGGTTCAGGATTTGGGCTCTTGGTTTCAGCAGCAGCTGCCGCCGCCGCCTCTGCCACTTCTGCCCCCACAGCGACACTAAGCCAGGGACCCTCCTTGTCCTTTGGGTCCAAACTTGGAGGTAGGGTTCAGTGCCTGCTGAGGAGAGTGGGGCTAACTAATGGGTGAGGTGGGGTTGGGTTGGGTAGAGCAGGTTGTCATGCTGGGTCACTACCTGTTTTGCTGGCTTTCCCACCTTCCTTTCCCCGGACGTTGCTCTTTCCTTGCCTTTTAGATTGGAGCCTCTCTCCTGGAGTTGCTGCTACTCCCCTTTGTCACACCTCGTGTGCTGGAACTGAAGTAGCAGCTTAGTGGGGCTCAAAGACGAGGATCTCTCTGACCTCATTTTAGTTCATTTGGCCCACTATGCTCCACAGTACTTCAGTTTAAAAAAACCAAAGACTGGTGGTGGGGGGGTGCTTCCTGCACATGCAAACTGCATGAGAATAGAAACGTGAGGACAGGACGCCCTAGTGCAAAGTGTCGGCAAGGTGAAATGTATACAGAAAAGGGTGCAAGCCCAGGGGACGGACATCTGCTCCCCTCTCCTGGGAGGAATCTGGACCCCAGCAAATGCCTGGTTCTCCCTCCTCCACAGGTACAGCTGCCACGTCCACAGCCCCCGCCACCACAACTGTAAATTCCCTCCTTGGGCTCTCTGGGCCTTCGCTTTTTGCCTCCATTGCAAGCTCCTCTGCACCAGCAGCCTCTACTGCAACCAGCCTCTCGCGTAAGTGGAGTGGGGCCACCCTATCCTCTGTTCCTGTGGATTGGGTATGGTAGGGGTCTTGGCTCATGGGTCTTGGCTCAACCCAGGAAGGGTTGCCCATTGCCCTATCAGTGCTGATTGGGAACTTCTGGGGACTCCTGGGCAGAAGGGAGTGGGCTGCATTGGCTCAGGAGCTCTGGGCACTTGTGTTTCCCTGCAGTTGGCACTCCCTTGACTGGTATGGCCCCTGCTGTGACTTTGGGGTTTGGCTCAAAAGTCCCTGGAACGCTGACAGCAGCGGCGGCGACAGCCACCACAACAGCCAGTAAGGATCAGAAGGCAAAAGGGGAAGGAGAGGGGTGGGACACAGCACTCATGCAAGCCTTGTGTACTTGCCAGCGCCTTGAGTAGGATGCTCTGCTGCCTGGAGGCGGGGGTGGTTCTTGTCCAGGGTCCTGGTTATTCTGGGCAAGGATCCTCCCAGGCCTGCTTCACTCAGAGTATTGCTGTGACACAGTTCCATCAGCTGGTGACCTGAGCTTTTTGCTCTCTCTTCTCTGGGCACAGTGGGTGCCTTGCATCAGCGTGGAGGCTTGCTTCCTTCTCTTGGGGGAAAAAGTGGTGCTGAGATGCTGGATAGACTGTCCTGTCGAACATGGCATGAAGGCTGGACCTGGGCAACTGAGATTTCGCCATGCATCTGGCTGGACCACCTTGGGAGTCTCTCTCTCCATTCCCCAAGTGACTTGTTCTTCAGTCATAATTAAGCTGAAAACATGAGTTGCGTGTTTGGAGCAGGTCCCCAGGTTTTGACTACCCTGTCTCTGTCCTGTTGCAGCTCTGACCCTGCTGTGTTTGTTTTCTGTACAGGTACCACACCTGTCCCCAGTACAGGATTCACCTTGAACCTGAAGCCCCTGCCCACAACCGGAACTGCAGCCACCACGTCCAGTGTGGCCGCCACCACTACAGTCACGTATGTTCTGTTTGAGAGAGCTTGCCGTAGGGTAGGGGTACCATGGATTTGGGGGTGCAGTGCGGGGAATCCTGTGGGAGATTTGGTCTTGTGGTAACGAGCATGACTTGTCCCCTTAGCTAAGCAGAGTCCATATGAATGGAAGATTAGAAGTGTGAGCACTGTAAGATATTCCCCTCTGGGGATGGAGCCACTCTGGGAAGAGCAGAAGGTTCCAAGTTCCCTCCCTGGCAGCATCTCCAAGAGAGGGCTGAGAGAGATTCCTGCCTGCTACCTTGGAGAAGCCACTGCCAGTCTGTGAAGACAATACTGAGCTAGATGGACCTCTGGTCTGACTCAGTATATGGCAGCTTCCTATGGTCTTATGGGGAATCTGATAAGGAGGTCCTGGCAAATGCCCTGGGCCTTGCTCGGACTTGGCCAGGCTGCCTCCTGTACTCTGCTGAACTCCTTGTTCCTTCTATCTCCTTGGCAGGGCTCCTCCGGTGATGACCTACGTGCAGCTGGAGAGCCTGATCAACAAGTGGAGCCTGGAGCTGGAGGACCAGGAGAAGCACTTCCTTCAGCAGGCCACGCAGGTCAATGCCTGGGATAGGACACTCATCGAGAACGGGGAGAAGGTATGGGGCCTTCTTGCCTACCAGCCAAATGGGTCAAGGGATTGCCTCTTGGGATAGCAGCATGCAAGCTGCCTAGAGACACAGAACTCTGTGTCTGTAATTGCTCAAACGGTACAGCTTAACAGTAGAACAAGGACAAGCACTTGCCACAGGGAGCTGGAGTCCCACTTTTTGTGTTGGAAAAAGGAGCCACTGTCCAGACAACTTTCCCCTTTCCCTGTTCTGCATTGTGAGAAGACCATCTTGGTGTTGGGTCAGTAAACTCTGTCTCTGTCTTGCAGATTACATCTCTGCACCGAGAAGTGGAGAAAGTGAAGCTGGATCAGAAGAGGTAAGGTGTTGTAAGGAAATGTTTGAAATGCTGAGAGATGGCAGGCACCAATCTAGTCATGTTCTGCTCAGGCTGGACCTTCAGTTCTCTAAAGCCCCCTTTTGCTGGGAAGAGTGGGAGCCATTCTTTTTAGAAGAGGGCTGCTATCCTAGGGCAAGGCTGCTCACCACTTCTGGGTATGGATTGGGGCTTGTGGGACCCACGTGGAGCTGGTTTCTCCCCTTCTCCCATAATAACCTTCAGAAGCACACATCCCCCTTGGCAAGGGCAAGGTCTGTGTGAGCTCCCTGGGAGTTGGCAAGGTGCCAGGGCTCCCCTCCCTGGTGGAGTGCTTGGCTGGAATGATGCTCTGTCAGACTGTGTTGAACTGAGTCTGTGTTGAACTGAGAGAAGCAGAGTAATCTTGGCCGGTGGTGCAGTTGCTGTTGGATGGTCTCTCCTGGCTGCCCAGAAGCCAGTCTTGGGTGGAATCCTGCCAAGTTCTGGAATGAGATGTTCTCCAGTGCCGATGGAGCCCCCTTCCCTGTGACCTTTTGGGTGCAGTTCAAAAGGCTGCCCTTGATCTCTGGAGCTCTTAATAGCTTGTGCTGACTCAGTGTGCTTCAGGTATGTGCGTGGAGAAGAGCAGGAAGAGCTGGCTGCAAGTTCTATGGCTACCAAGCGTGGCATCTGAACTTCCCCTTGGTGCTTTCCCTAGCATGTTGCTTGCTTCATTCCTCTGCAGGCTGGACCAAGAACTGGACTTCATTTTATCCCAGCAAAAGGAGCTGGAAGACCTGCTGATCCCACTGGAAGAATCTGTGAAGGAACAAAGTGGGACCATCTACTTGCAGCATGCGGATGAGGAGCGGGAGAAGACGTAAGCTGGCGCCAGCCTTGAGTGGCCAAAGGGTAGCGATGAAGGAGGCCTGCTCCTCCTGACTGGGGTTGTGACTTTCCTACTCAGGAAGTTGAAGAGAACCGCCTGCTTGCTGGCTTGGGCCAGCAAGAGATTGCGCGCAAACACTCGCGGTGCACACACACACACAAACACACACACTTGCCCCACAAGGGGTTCGGGCATTGCAAAAGAGTAGGCATGGTCCCAAATGAACAAAATGTTTTTAGCAAAAAGGTCCAAGGCTGTGTCTCAAGACATGAGGAAACATTTCTCTCTTGAGGAGGCCTGTGTCTGGCCTTTCTGAAGGGGGAGCCTTGCACACTGGAATGTTCCATCATTCCTTGTGTCTCGGGCATGGCTAGAAGGGGTAGTCTTTAACGGGGAAGCGGGGGGCTGTTACTTTGCTTAGGGGGCTCTCCTTTTGGCTTTTGGCCTAAGTCAGAATCCCAAGGCTCTTATGGCTCCAGTCATGCTGGGCACTGCACCAGCTACATACACAACCCCTTGAATTGGGTCCGGGTCCCCATGTCTGTGTATCACAGTGAGATGACTGTGCTATATACCTGCCTGTTCCAGTTGCTGTCATCTTCACCTAACATTGACAGCAGCCCCTGCCCACACACACTCGCATGCTTGCCAGTTCTGTAGAAGAGGTCCCCAGGGTCAGAAATGAAAATGCCCTTTGTGTGTTTCGGCCCTGGGAGGGAGGTTGGAGCCTTCGTGTTCTGGCACTCACTGGCTTCCTGTCTGTCCTGTGCTGCAGCTACAAACTGGCTGAGAACATTGATGCACAGCTGAAACGCATGGCTCAAGATCTGAAGGACATCATCGAGCACTTGAACACATCTGGAGGCCCTGCTGACACAAGTGACCCCGTGAGTACAACATTTGGTAGATGTACTGTGTAGGAGACACTAGGAATTTTTCTGTTTGGAACATGCTGCTGCCTCCTTGCCCAAGCCGTCATCAGCAATTTTGTTGCAACAGGCAGGCTTACACTCTGAGAGCCCTAGTTGGCTTCTATTGATCCTTCTTTGAGTGGACGCAGGTGTGGAGGAATTGGTAGTTCCTAGTTGGGGGTGGGGTGAGGTGGGGGGAACACAGCCAGAAGTAGTGCTAGTCTGTGGAAGAGGCAGGGGCCCCTCCTAATTCACTGGCACCCAGTTCTCTTCTGGCCCTTGGGTTCCTTCCCTTGAAAGAAGTAGTCATATTCTTTGTGCAGCTTTAGCACTTCCCTTCTGGCTGAAAGGCCAGGCTGAGAAGAAGCAGGACTGTGGTCAAAGAGTGCTCTGAGCCTCCTGCCTAAATCTGCCAGCTGCATGGAACTGGAGTCACCCAAGGACTCAGCAAAGTCCTCAGTTTCTTGGGTGTTTAGAATTCCAGGGAAGGCATTCTCTCTGCGCCCTGCAGGTGAAAGTAATTACCTGGGTCTTAGTTGGTGATGATGGTTACAGGACTGTCAGCCAGAAGCCCCCTGGAGGCTTGGCCTTCTGGACATCACCCACCTGGACATTTCCCTGCTCTTCCTTCCAGGGGCCTTTTCCTCCTCCCTTGCATTCTTGAGTTTCTAGAGATGACTGGAGAGAGCACCTCAGTCTACCGCTCCCACCCCAGCCTTCCAGCTGCTTGGCCCTCTGGTGCTCCTGCCTGCCTGAGCTTATCTCTGGGAAGGGAATTTCCAAACATAAAACAAGCCAGGCAGTACAGATGACCTTCCTTGAAAGAGGTCCAGGGGCTGTTTGATTTTTCAGTGTTGCCTTGCTCCAGAGCACCCCGGCTCTGTTTTGCCTTCGCTGGAAGCTGGCTAGGTGTGGCACTTTTCAGTAAAATCTCTCTCTCTCTCTTTCAGCTTCAGCAAATCTGCAAAATCTTGAATGCACACATGGACTCTCTTCAGTGGATTGATCAGAATTCAGGTATTGAGTGTTGCTTATCTTTTCTAGAGAATATCCACGAATAGTTCATCTCAGTTTTTAAGCTTCTGAAGGTTGAAGTGGATTAGGTGGGAAGAGAGTGACCTACCATCAGTCACTGAGCAGGAATCTGAATGCAGGTCTTGTGTCTGAGGCTATCAGCATTTGAGGCTATCAGCATTTGGTCAAACATCTAGGAATTTAAAACCTGCAGTTTCAAGATGGGAGGATGTGACTTGCATAAGAGTGCACGAAGTGGAAGTGGCCGCTGCTGAAGCTGCTCATTCTTTCGCGGGTTTCGGTTTAGAAACTCCTGGTTTGTGGAGGCTGATCCATTGGACACTTGCACAGATAGGCTGAAATCTACCTCCCAGTTTCGGCAGTGTGCCAGGCTTTCTGTTGGATGCAATGTGTAATTCAGTTCAGCTTTATCCCAGCCATTTTTGCTTGTTTGGAATTGAACGTAATTGGCCACTGGGGTGGTGGGGCAGGTGCTGTGGAGGAGCACATGGCTTCTCTCCATCCCAGCCCTGCTTGTTGGCCTTGGGTTCAGGCTCTCAGCCTTTCTACATGATGCATGGCACACTGCTCTGATGTGGGATTGCAGCCACCTCACCCAAGGCACCATTGAGCTTCCATGGGGCGGAGTGGACCTGTTTTTACTAGCTGGGTGGTGGGAACATCAAGGAAGTGATGCCAGACTGGTGAACGGAACACGTCTAGAGCACTTCTTGGGGAGGCGTTCGGGATCTTCAGCTCTGCACTGACCTTTCCCCTGACTCTGTTTCGACTACAGCCCTGTTGCAGAGGAAAGTTGAAGAAGTGACCAAGGTTTGCGAGAGCCGGCATAAAGAGCAAGAACGCAGTTTCCGGATTACATTTGACTGAGATGGACAGCAAGGCCTCTCCTCAAAACACAAGCTTCAGAAACAGTACTTGGAAAATGTATAGCTGTAGCTGAATTGCAACACTTCTTTTATATAGTACAATAAAAGCCCTTTTAGAAAGGAAACACCTGCCTGAAGCTTACTATTGGACTGGTTCATGCTAATGCATCTGTGGAGACCACCTTTACAGCCTTCTTGCTGCTTATTCTTTCTGGAAGCTGGCGGACTGCTTCTGGCTGTGTTCTGCTGCTGGCAAGAAACAGCCCGTACAGTCTTGTGGTTTCCCCCACTCCAGGGTATCTTCTTGGTGTAATGTTCAATGTTCCCTGTAAGAGGGAATTTCAGATGCTGTTGACTACAGCTCCCAGAATCCCTAGCTGCACTTGGCTTTGGCTGAGGATGCTGGGAGTTGTAGTCAAGAACATCTGGTATTTTCTGTTAGAGGGGAAAACTGGTAATGTAGTGGCTAAAGGGGGATTTAAAAAATGCATAAATGGAAGGATTTGTGTAAGCCATCCCATCAGCTCCAGGCTATTAAGTACACTTTTATTGAAATTGAGTAAATATCTGATTAGTGGCTCTTGCAGATGGATGAGTAATATCCCTTTTAATAGGAGATGCCATATTTGAGCTGAAGATGATGTAGAAGAGATTTCTCAACATTTGCTGTAGTGTTTTATCTACAGGAATACTAGACCCACAAGCCTAGCCCCTTTGCCTTTTGTATTTATCAGCTGCATGCATTGCTGCACACTAGAACATGTTTAGCCCAGATATTTCCAGCCTTGAGTCCCGACTACACTTTCTACTTCTACGAATATTTATATTCTGCTTTTCAACAAAAGTTCCCAAAGTGGTTTACACAGAAAAATAAAAACAAATTTCTAGTCACAATGGCCTTCAGCCATGTTGTTCATCTATTACAAATGTGATTTAAATCACATTTTAAATGTGATTTTTATGGACTCTTGTATTTTTAAGTTTTTGTAAACTACCTTGGGATACCTTATGAAAGGTGGTATAAAAACTGAACAAATACATGTAACTTATTTGACATTTCAAACATTACAGTTCAGGTTAATGTCTGTGCCACTGATAGGGCCCAAATCACTTTTCTTGACAAGGCAAAACTTAGAAGTTAACTTGGGCTAATTTCTGACATAAGAGTAAAATGTCATGTGATGCTAGCAGAGGACAGTGTTTAGTGGGAGGCTTCTCATGAAACATCTCCCAAAGTGCCTCTTACAAAGACTCTGTTAAAGCGGTCACAGGCATCCTAAACTGCTGTACCAGTGAAGTCTACATCTGCTCTGCTGCTTCAGCCCCCTAGTAAGTGGGGCCAAGAGTGTCTCTAGCCCTGGTTCTCCTCCCGCTGCCCCCTCTGCCAGGGGTACACCAATCCAAATGGATGTTGGGATGGTATTTTAAAATGTTTCTTGCTAGCACATCAGTGACCTGCTCTGTGCCTGCAGGGACCTTTTCAAATGTAACAAACTTAAATGTAATGAAAAAGAACTGGCAGTTCACCTATGGCCACCGGGAAAGGAACAGCTCTCTTCTCCCTGCACACCTAAGTCCCACAGGTCCTTCACTCCCCAAAGCGCTTGTTCCTCTTTCAGTCAACTGGGGAGGAGAGCTGGTCTTGATGTAGAGGGCATGAATTGTCCCCTTGCAGGGGTATAGTGGAGGGAGGATGTGCAGGGATGGAGCACTGGTACTTCTTGACCTCTCTGGCTGTTGGGGTGAGCATGGCCATGGGGGCTATCATGGAGAGTGCCTTCTGCACTTCTGAATGGGCAACATCACTGTGGAAGAGCATCTAAAAGCTTCCATACAGAAAGTGTGGAAGAGGAAAGCTGTTCTTGGGGTAAGAAGCATGACTTGTCCCCTGAGCTAAGCAGGGTCTGCCCTGGTTGCATATAAATAGACTATATGTGTGAGCACTGTAAGATACTCCCCTTAGGGGATGGAGCCACTCTGGGAAGACATCTTAATGCAGGAGGTTCCAAGTTCCCTCCCTGACATCTCCAAAATATGGCTGAGAGAGACTCCTGCCGGTAACCTTGGAGAAGCTGCTGCCAGTCTGTATAGACCAGGGTTTCTTAACCTTGGGCCCCCAGATGATGTTGGACTACAACTCCCATCATCCTCACCTGCAAAGGCCATGTCTGGGGATGATGGGAATTGTCGTCCAACAACATCTGGGGGCCCAAGGTTAAGAAACCCTGACAATACTGAGCTAGATGGATCTATGGTCTGTCTCAGTATATGGCAGCTTCCTATGTTCCTAAAGTCCCAACCGGCAGCATCTCCACATAGTGCTGAGACGCCTGACTGCAACCCGGGGAAGCAGCTGCCAGCCGGTGTAGACCATGCTGAGCGACAGTAGGTGCACCAAGGGTCTAACCTGGGAGAAGGCACCTTTCTACGTCTCCGTCCTCTGCACTACAAGGCCCGGCAGCCTCCGCGGCTGCGCCTTGTCCGCCTCTCCCGCGCGGGGCATTCTGGGAGCTGCAGTCCGAGGCTGCGCGACTCTCCCCGGCGGTGGCAACGACAGTTATGAGAAGGTGGGTAGCAGTGGGGAGGGCGGCGGCGGCGGGGAGAGTCTCGCTGCAAAGGGTTGGCCCCATGGGAGGCCCCCCCCGCCGCCGAGCCCCCCCCCAACGGAGGCGGACCGCCGGGGTCCCCGCCTCCGAGGGCTGTGCAAGTGGAGAACCAGCGCAGCAAAGGCAGCCCTCCGCGCTTCTTGGAAGACTGGCCTTTGGCTTGTCGCAGGGGGAGGCTTGGGGGGGTGGGAGGTCCTCAGAAGCGCCCCGGGGCTCTGCCCCCTTGCTCCGCTGCAAGCGCCCTGCCCTAGGGGTGGCTGCTGCCTTTGCGCGCGGGGTGGGGTCTGTGCTGCCCCCTGCCCCCCCCCCGCCCGTAGCAGGGAGAGTTGTGCCAACGGAGCCCGCTCTGCCCGGCCCGGAGCCCGGCACACAGCCTCTGGGGAGGCGGGGAGGGCTGTGTGTTCTCCCGAGCAGCGCTTGGTTGTTGGGCATCCTTCCTCCGCAGAGCTAACCGTGCCCTCCGCAGATTCTTTCCCAGCCCCGAGTAGCTCTTGCCATTTCTACGAACACGTTCCATTCCCCAAAAAGGTGGTAGGAGAGTCTCTGGGTGTAAGAATCGTCTTTCTGATTCAGGGCTGCTGGTGGCGGCGGTGGCGGCAGAAGAGGGGAATGTTTAGTGGGGAAATGGCTGCAAGAGGAGGATTAAGTTCTGTTTCCTGGCCCTCCACAGCAGCCTTTGGGCAAGACGGAGGGGTTCCTGTATCCACCCTTAATAGTTGGTGTAAGGGAGGGGTGTCATTTGGCTCCTAATGGAGCCCTGCACGCTGTCTCCGAGAGTGGGCAGCCAGGCACCTCTCTACATGATGCTCACAGGTGGAGCGTGGGGGTGATGGCCCACCAGCACTGAGGGCCTGGAGGATCTACTCCTCACGAGTGCCTCTCCCTGCTCTTGCATTCACCTCTCCCAGGGTCAACAGCAGCCTCAGTGGGGATGATCTCCTCCTGGAGGACCTGGAGACGGAAGGAGAGCGGCAGCTCAAGAGCCTCCTTCATCACCAGCTGGACACGTCCGTCTCCATCGAGCAGTGAGTGCTGACCTGGGGCGGTGGGGGTGGGGGGCAAGTAGAAACATGGGCAGTGCTTGGAGCTCCAAATACAAATGCTTTTTGGTGTAGCCTGGCCACAGCAACCTGTGCTTTGGGAGCCTCCAGGCTAGACTACTGCAATACGTTGTTTGTGGGGCTGCCCTTGAAAGCTCTTTGGAGGCTGTGGCCCGTCCAGAATACTGTTGCTGGATGCTGACTGGGACTTCTACCGGGGACCCTATCTTGCCAGAACTCAGATAACTCTACTAACTCCTAGGTGCTGTTCAAAGTGCTGATGATGAAAGCCTTAAATTGGGGTTCTCAGCCTTGGGTCTCCAGCAGTGGTTGGGCTTCAGCTCTCACCATCCCCAGTCACACTGTCCAACAGTACCAGGGGCCAAAGGTTGAGAACCCATTCTACATGCTTTGGGCCTGTGTATAGTAGCGGCTCATCCTAATGAGCTAGAGGGGTGCCAATAAAGGTAGCTTGGGTTGCTCCTCTCCCCCGCACCCTAGCATTAATGAGAGCTGCACTGCCTGCAGGCTGGCCATTTGTCCGGTAGGGCTGCATGGTAACTCAGAGGGAGCAGTTTGCTAAGTGACCTTCAGATCCTCTCTCCAGTGGTCTCCTCTTGTTACCGTCCGAAGGAGGTGGGTGGGAGAAGTAGGCAGCCTCTCTCCTGGTCCCCCACCTGAGGACCTTTCTCTCCCCAGGGAGGGAACTCACTTGGCATCTGCACCCCTAGGCCCATTCACACTCTAAGTTCAATGTTCGTATGACAAGTGTGCACTGTACAGATTTGTACACAGGTACAGTCATTCACATGTGATGTTGAACACAAGTACAGAAGGCTATCTGTACCATTCATTTGAAGGACCTACATCCAAGTTCACTAAAAAATCAACACAAATACAGTCATTCACACAAACATGTACAACTGTATGGACATCTGTACACTCGTACAGCATAGTGTCTGAATCGGGCTCCTGTCAGTCTGGTACCAGGAAAATATCTCTTTATTCCCTGCTAAATGGGCAAAGAGACACCTTTTTAACGTGGCAATTCACTTTTTTTTAGCAGGGGGAGAGTAACCCCAGCACAGAAACTCCAGTGACTGTTGCTGGCGTCTATCTTGCGTTTCTTTTTAGATTGTGAGCCCTTTGGGGACAGGGATCCATCGTTTGTTTGCTTGCTTGCTTGTTTGTTTCTCTATGTAAACCACTCTGGAAACATTTGTTGTAAAGCAATATATAAATATTTGTTGTTCTGTTCCTGCAGGCTTTTAACTTCAGCGCTTTCTGCATATGGCTCTTTACCGCTGCTTTTTAAAATTTATTGTTTTGTTGTATATTGATGACTTTATTATGTGAAGTGCCCTGGCATATCTGTTGAAGAGTGGGCTGCATGTTGGTTAAATCAATAAAGTTGCCTTGAGGGTTCCTGGAACAAGAAAGGGGCGGGGGCGGCAATGTCTCTGGTGAATGTTCCTGCGTAGTTATTGGGGTGTCATGGCCTGGTGAGCCTCTTACCTGAGCCTTCTTTCCGGCCTCCCTGAGTGTCCCCTGTTCTGATGCCGCCTGGCCTGGCCTTACAGGTGCGTCTCCAAGCGCCGCCGCTTTGCACCTGCAGCAGTTTACAAGCCCTTTGGAGAGGAAGCTGCCGGGACCCGCACCTTGCCTCAGTTCCAGGCCCTGCAGGAGAGCAGCAAAGAGGCAGCCTCTCTGCGGGAGCTGGGCCTCTCCGACGCCGAGATCCACCTCTGGAGGAATCGGGCTGCGGCAGAGAAGGTAGGATGGGCCGAGCTGGGCACCTGCTCCCCTATGGGGCGTGTGTCTGTCTGTCTGTCTTCAGAGCCGTTTTTGTTCTGGATACACCCCAGGCACAGGCAAGGCTGTCTGGGGCTGAGCAACCAGATCTGGTCTTGAGGTAGCAAGCATGAATTGTGCCCTTTGCTAAGCAGAGTCCATCCTGGTTTGCATTTGAATGGGAGACTACATGTGAGCACTGTAAGATCTTCCCCTTAGCGGGTGGGGCTGCTCTGGGAAGAGCACCTCCATGTTTGCATGCAGAAGGTCCCAAGTTCCCTCCCTGGCAGCATCTCCAAGACAGGGCTGAGAGAGACTCCTGCCTGAAACATTGAGGAAACCACTGCCAGTCCTTGTAGACTTTACTGAGCTAGATGGACCAAGGGTCTGACCCAATAGCTTCCTATGTTCCTAACCGCAGCCCACTGGGTTGCTGTGTTTGGGTGTGGAGATGATTGGAGGTGGGCGAATGGTGATGGGGTGATGCTGTCCAGCTCTGGAGCCATTGGTCGGTCAAGTCCTTTGGTGCTGGAAACAAAATGTCCTGCTCACCGGAGCCTCTGCCTTTCCTGTCTGGAGTCCTAGATCTCTTGCCTTGCTCAGCAATGTTGTCCTGATGCAAAATGCGTGGACGTCCCCAGCCAGGGCCCAGCTCCAATGTTTTGTTCCAGCCCTGTGTTCAGGGGTGAAGCCTTGAGCTGAGGAGGACATGCCTCTCTGGGCCCAGAATTGTAGCCTCAGTCCGACAGGTGTTGCTGCCCCGAGGGAGAGGATTGGCTGACCTTCTCGTGAGCTAGCTTTAGAACATAAGAACAGCCCTGCTGGATCAGGCCCAAAGAAGCCCATCTAGTCCATCATCCTGTTTCACACAGTGGCCTACCAGATGCCTCTGAGAAGCCCACAGGCAAGAGGTGTGTGGGCATGCTCCCTCTCCTGCTGTTACTCCCCTGCAACTGGTACTCAGAGGCACCCTGCCTCTGAAGCTGGCCTATAGCCCTCTGACTAGTAGCCCTTGATAGACCTCTCCTCCATGAAGTTATCCAAACCCCTCTTAAAGCCATTTGTTGAAAGCATGGCAGGAGCTTCCTGGGACATCATCCTTCCTGGCTAACCCACAGCCACTGGGGCACATTTTACAGGTCCAGAAAAAAGAGGCTGAGCAGAGGAGGGCGTTGTTCATGGGGCCTTGGTGACGTTTGGGGGCCGGAAAGCGGCTGCTTCTGCCTGCGTCCCTGACGGGCTCTTGCTTCCTTCCAGAGCTCTGGGCTGGGGGCAGCCCCTGAAGCCCTGCAGGACAGGATAGAGGCCATCCAGGCAAAGATTGCTGAGCGCCAGCAGATCCTCTCCTTGCCCCAGCGGTTTGCTGGCAGCAAGCAACTGAGCCGGCGTGAGATGGAGATTGAGAAGGCCCTCTTCCAGGGCACAGACCGCCACTCCTTCCTCCGGGTGCTCTATCACCAAGGTAGGCCTGAGTCCCGGGGGCCCCATGTGGGGAGATGGGAGGTAGGAGGCAGTCGTGGCTCATCCTAACAAGATAGTGGGGCACCAAAGGAAGCAACTCTCTTTGGTGGCCGCTGCTCTCTCTTTCCCCCTCCTGCCCAAGAACCACGTGGCCTGCAGCTCTACCTGACAGGTGGCCAGCCTGCAGGCAGCGCAGCCCTTGGGCAGGGTGGAAGCGAGAGAGAGGAACAACCTGAGCTGCCAGGAAGCAGAGGCAGCCGCACCTCCCTTGGCACCCCCCACTGGCTTGTTAGGACAGGCTGCGACTGGTAATGGGGAGGTTCATTGTCCTGGTGCTTTGAGAGGGGTGGCAGAACAATCTGCAGAGGGGCCCTCTGTGTTTCCTTGCTACTCAGATGAGGCAAAGCAGAAGGCCGGCCACGAGAAGGACCCCATGGCTCACTTGGAGGCGGTTTATCAAGAAATGCTCCACCCAGAGGTGCAAGGCTTCTGCCAGCCAGCCTCCCACAGCACGCCGGGCCCCTCTTCCTCTGTGGCCCCCAGCACCCCCACAGCAGACCAGAGCCCACCCCAGCCCCCTCCTTCAGGATCTCTGACGGTGACGGAGCCAGTGGGGTTTATCCCGGAAGAGGAGATTCAAAGGAACCGTCTCTCGGAGGGGGAAATCCGCCAGCTCCCCAGGTTTTCTTCCTATCACCCAGGACAGCCAAGTGAGGCAAGTCTCTTCCTCCCTCATAGCTGGGCCTGAGTTCAGCAGCTGAGCAGCTTGTGGTGTTCAAGAACGGTCCTTTGTCAGCCCTTAGGAACATAGGAAACTGCCATATACTGAGTCAGACCATTGGTCTATCTAGCTCAGTATTGTCTTCACAGACAGGCAGCCGCTTCTCCAAGGTTTCAGGCAGGAGTCTCTTTCATCCCTATCTTGGAGATGCTGCCAGGGAGGGAACTTGAAGCCTTCTGCATGCAACAAGCAGGCAGGTTCTCTCCCCATCCCCTGAGGGGAATATCTTACAGCAGTCCTCACATGTGGTCTCCCATTCAAATGCAAACCAGGGCAGACCGTGCTTAGCAGAGGGGACAATTGATACTTGCTACCACAAGGCCAGCTCTCCTGACCTTTCTTCCTGCCTCCACATCATGCTCTCTGTTGGCCTAGCTGACCAGCACCTGGCATTGTGCAAGAGTTGCTGCCTGCAGGCCCATTGGTCTAGGGCCAGGCAGATGGGGTGGGCTGACAGGGTTCCCCTGCCCACCCCCCACCCCCCAAAAAAACCAAACAAACGTTGAGCAACTTTTCTAAAACAAAAAAAAAAAAGCCCAGCCCGGGTCTCCTCCCGCTGAGGATCACTCTCCAGGGTCCCAGGTGGAGAGGACCTACTGCAGGCCTCATGCCTAAGCCATGAGCCCTCCCCGCCTTGCCTGGCAGTGACCCAGCAGAGCGTTGCACACTTGTGGGTGGTGATCGTGCACACGCAGCAGGATTTTGTGGAGCGTGTGCTCTCTGGAGAAGTTGTGAACAAGCCCTGCTAGATTCACTGGCTTTGAAAGGGGTCTAGGCAGAGCTGTGGAGAAGTCAGTGGCGAGTAGCCATGGTGATGCCACAAAAACCAGGGGGGGGGAAACAAAAAACATCAAGCTACAATACCTATTACACAGGGGTTCTCAGGCCCGGGGCCCCTGATGTTGTCAGACTACAACTCCCATAATCTCCAGCCACAATGGCTGAAGGCTTGTGTGGGTGAGGATTATGGGAGTAGCAGTCCGGGATCTGGGGACCCGAGTCTGAGAACCTCTGCTAGAACACATTTAAAACTTCATATGAAAATAGGCAATAATAAAAGTCCCTTGAGCCGCACCATATAAAATGAACTATAACACAGGCCCAAAGGTTGTAGTTATAACAGAAATTCATAAAACCTTTGCCACACAAATGACCCATGTAATAATCACACAAATCTGCATATCCACTTCCCTTGAGGCTTGAAACAAAGCAGCCTCAGAGGCGTATGGTGTGAGGCTTTCTGTCAGCCTGGTTATGCCTTGAAGCCTCTGGACTTGGAAGGCGACGAGATTTTCATCAAAGAAACACAGCAACTCTGGGTCCTCTCATGCAGATACCTTGAAGCATTCACTGCCGAAAGGAGATGAGGAGAGTTTCTTGTGTCATCGACGAGGACCTTATCTAATTAAAAAAAGCTTTACATTTTGAAATGGGTTACCGTTAAGGATATGCAGATTTATATCATTACTGGCTTTGAGTACCCAGCGTTGCTCGGGTATAGAAACTTAGAGATTATTCATTCTTTCTTTCTTTCTTTCTATACCACCCTTCCAAAAATGGCCCAGGGCGGTTTACACAGAGAAATAATAAATAAATAAGTTGGATCCTTGTCCCCAAAGGGCTCACAATCTAAAAAGCAGCATCAGATAGATACCAGCAACAGGCACTGGAGAGGTACTGTGCTGAGGGTGGAGAGGGCCAGTTACTCTCCCCCTGCTAAATAAAGAGAATCACCATGTTAAAAGGTGCCTCTTTGCCAAATTAGTAGGGTTAACAGCTCTCCTTCAGCCATAACCCAAACCTGCTGTATATCTGTCTGTCTGTGCAGGGTGGTTGTCAGGGTTCCCGGGTGCCTTGTGTTCCTCATAGGGTCATAGGAAGTCACTTTGCAAAGTTTGGTCCCGATAGCTCAAAGGGTGTGGAAATGTATAGGGAACCGACAGACATTCAGTTTTAGATAGATAGATAGATAGTTATTTTGAGTTATTTGTGTGGCAATGTTTTTTTTTTAAATCAACTTCTATTACTTTTACATTATTTGTGCCTATATTATAGTTCATTTTATATGATGCAACTTGTATTGTTGCCCATAATCATAAGTGGTGTTAAATGTGTTGTGTTGTTGCTTTGGTGGAGCTTTCTGTTTTTAGTTGTGTTGTCGACTTGCAGATCTTGGTGCACGCTGTTTTGACTTACTGATCATAGTGGCCGGGTGGAATCTCTTGTGTACAGAGGAAGTCTGCATTGGAGTCCTTGATGGGGTATACTCAAGAGGGAGTTATGGGCTTCTGGGCCCTGCTGGTGGGATCCCTAGAGGTATTGGTCCTGCTTTGGTCCGACCCACCAGCCCTGCTCTTCAGCCTGGCGTGGAGCAGGCCAGCTGCATGCTCGGTGCGGTCAGGCACACCGGCCACTCTTGCCGTGAATATCCCAAGTGCCTGACTGTGTTCTTTGGTGCGGATTAGGTGCTGTACTTGAAGAACCTCAGCCCTCGTGTGACGGTGAAGGACCTGGTGTCCTTGTTTGCCAGGTACCAGGAAGAAGATGGCCCCCAGGTCCAGTTCCGGTTGCTGAGCGGGCGCATGAGAGGGCAGGCCTTCCTCACCTTCCCCAGTGAGTCCCTCCTCCTGCCCCTTGATGCCGTTTTGCAAAAGAGGCCTGGCTTTCCTGTGTTGGTGGGCAGAGCTGCCTGTCCAAACTCCTCCCTTGCTGCTTCTGCCCCCTTTCTTGCTGACTCTCTGAACTGGAGAGGGAGGGGGACCCAGGCAGCCCCGGGAGGCACTTGTGCCTCTCACGCTCTTCATGGGGGAGGGTGGGAACAAATGTGCGGAATCTCTCTCCCTCTCCCCTCTCTCTCTCTCTCTCTCTCTCTCTCTCTCTCTCTCTCTCTCTCTCTCTCTCTCTCTCTCTCTCTCTCACACACACACACACACACACACACACACACACACACACACACACACACACACCCTCTTGCAAGAGTGTGATGTGTGCTGAGCCAGCCTCGCTCTCCTCTGGCCTCAGGTGTCTCTGCAGCACAGGCAGCCCTGGAGCTGGTAAATGGGTTCTGCCTGCTGGGGAAGCCGCTCGTCATCGAGTTCGGGAGGAAGAAGACGCAGGCGGCCGGCTCTCCCTCGGAGCCCGCGCCAACTCCTGGGAGCCCCAGTGCGCTCTAGAGGGCCAGCGGCCGGTGGGCTCGTGTGGGCTTATGGGCTGGCTCCCCAGAGCGTGTAGCAGCCGGAAGCAAGGAGATTCCAGGAAGGCCAAGTCGGTGTTCCCCAAAAGAGACAGAGGCAGCAGGAAGCGACGGGTGACTGTGTTTGCACACCAGCACTGGTGTTCTCCGCGACCCCTAGTGCCATGAACGAGCAGCCCGAACCTGGAGCAACCATGGGCAGTGAGGCTGGAGAGGGGCAGGATGATGCCCTATGTCTTGGGGGAGGGCAGGCAGGGTGACTCTCGGGCAGGGCAGGGGAAGTCGCTCCCGAGTTCTGCAGGGATTCTCATGTGAAGAAATCAGGGAGGCAGGTTTCGTTTCCAAGGCCCGCTTCTCTTTGCTGCGCGGTCCAAAGCCTTGGAGCCGGTCCAGGCCGCCCTGGCTCTTGGCTGCTGGTCCTGCTCAGGCTGATGCAGAGAAATCCATTAGATTTGCTCAGGGGCCCCAGCCTTCTCTCCCTCTGCCTGGAGGAGGTAGTTCCCTGGCCGCTGTGGGTTTTGCTTTTTCAAATACTGCTTGGTCTTTTTGCAGTGTCTTCTAAAACGAAGAACAGACATCCCGCCCCCTCCTGCAAATTGGCTGTGTATGTCCTTGTCTAAGTGACCACAGCAGAAATCTCTCTGCAGCCCCCCTGGTGGGCTTTGCCGTGCGGTGACGTCGCTGGATGGGGCAGCTGAGTGACCCACCGGCCACTTGGCTGTGCTGTCCAGAGTGCATCCTGCTCCCTCGCCCCTGCTGGCTCTCCTTGTTCTGAGGGGGTCGTTTTCATGCTGCCGCAAGGACAACCTTTGCCAAAAGACCTCATTATTTACATGCACAATGGTGGCATCTCTCCCTGAGCGTGGAGTGTGTGTACAGCATCCTTGTTTTAAGTGGAACACGTCAGCAGTCTAAAAATAACTCCTTACTCTAGTGGGTCACAAGACACAAGAGAGAGAAATGTTCAAAGCTGGAAGCAACTCTGCTACACTTTCCCCCGCTTGTGGAAGTAAAATCCACAAGCTTGGCGTAGTTATGGGTCAGTAACTGTGGCCGGTGAACTGTCTCTCCCCAGCCCACCCACATGCCGTTGAAACGGCTCAGGCAGAGACAGGTGGCTGTGCTGGCGCTCACCTGCACGGAGGCACCTGCACCTTGGGTGGGTGGGGGACGCTCTCCTGGCTTTGTGGTTTGGCCTCTGCTGGAGAATTGTTCTGGAGTGGCTGAAATAGAAGACTTCCCCACTTTTCCACAGTCTCCTGAAAAGCTCTTTATGTCATGGGAGGAATGTTCTAGAGGAATTGCCAGGTATTAGGAACATAGGAAGCTGCCATATACTGAGTCAGCCCTTTGGTCCATCTCGCTCAGTATTGTCTACACAGACTGGCAGCGGCTTCTCCAAGGTTGCAGGCAGGCATCTCTCTCAGCCCTATCTTGGAGATGCTGCCAGGGAGGGAACATGGAAGATGCTCTTCCCAGAGCAGCTCCATCCCCTGAGGGGAATCTCTGACAGTGCTCACACACCAAGTCTCCCATTCATATGCGACCAGGGCTGCAGCCCACTGAGAGGATGAGGTGCCCTCTGCACCCACTCAGCCGGGCACTGTCCCCAGATGGATCAGGCCTCCTGCTGACAGAAAGCAGAGTTCAGCTAACTGAAGAGCGGCGGGATCTCCTTACTTACTATCCAGGTTCGGAGGAGCCCCCGGAAGGATTGATGGGCAAGTCCCACTGCAAGCGATGCCCCAGGGATGGTGTCCAGATGCCCTTCAGCCCTGCCCTTTCATCGGAACACAAGCAGCAGCCCTATATCCAGTCAGACGCTTGGTGCCTCCCGCTCAGTGCTGCCTCCTGGCAGAGTTACAGGCAGGCGTCTTTCCCAGCCCTACCTGGAGATGCTGCCAGGGATGGAACCTGGGTCCTTCCACATGCAAAGCCGAGGCTCCACTCCATCCCCAAAGGCAGTATCCAGGGATCTCCCCCGCAGGCACTGACCATGCCAAGACCTGCTGTAACATCTGCCCTTAGACCAGGGCTGCTCAACTTCGGCCCTCCTGCACATGTTGGCCTACAACTCCCATAATCCCTGGCTATTGGCCACCGTGGCTGGGGATGATGGCAGTTGTAGTCCAAAAACAGCGGGGGGCCCAAAGTTGAGCCGGCCGGCCTTAGACCATGCTCCCAGGACCGATTTGGAGACGGGCCCTCAGCCCTCTGCTTTGCATGCTGAAAGTCGGAGGTTCTGTCCTTGGTACCATCTCCAGGTAGGGCAGGGAAAGCTCCCTCTCTGGAACCCTGTGGAAAGCAGATGCCAGCTGGCATAGGCCAGTGGTTCCCAACCAGGGTCCCTCCAGATGTTGCTGAACTGCCACTCCCAGCATCTCCAGCCACACTAAATTACAGCTGGGGTATATGGGAGTTGTGGTTCAGTGACATCTGGAGGGACCCCGGTTGGGAGCCACTTGTGTAGGCAGTGCTGAGCGAGATGGTTTTGCACTGGGCAACTCCGTGTGTGCCATCGGCTCATGCCTTTCTCCCCGTCTGCAGTGCCAGTCTCTTCTGGAAGGCTGCTTCCTTGCCTCGTGTTCTCTGCTGAGCAGGAGCCCTGGATTTCCTCGAAGGGGAGAAGGCCTGGGGGAGGGGTGTTGCTGGCCCAGCCCTCTCCCCCCCTTCCTGGGTGAGGGCCACGTGAGGCTCAGCCGCTGGGAGCTGGTCCGCGCCTCCCTCTGCCCTGCTCCATCCTGGGCCCCTGCCTTGGCCAGCAGTTTCCCGGGGGTGGTGAGGAGCACTTAGCAGCAAATCTGATTGAAGCAGTTGGCGGGCAGTTCCGCCACTTTCCTTTTTTAACTGCAACCATTAAACTTTCTTCTTAGCCTGGGAGAGGGAACAGGCAGTGCTCTGATTAAGGGATTGCAGGGTTGTCTGGTTTAATTACAGCTCCGGCCTGTGACTCTGGTATCCTCTGCTGAACCCTCGCTGGAGTTTCAGGGCAGTGTGTGTAGAGAGCGGGTCGGAGTGAAGGCGTTTCCATCTGAGCAGTTTGCTCCTCGCACCTGCGTCTTTTTGCCGGAGTCCGCCGGGCACCTTGCTTAGCCAAGGCAAGGTGGCTTTTGAAACGGGGCTGTGGAGCATCGGAGGCTGCCGGATACGGAGTCAGGTCTTTCTTTCTGGAAGCCGGAGGGTGGCAGATGTTTCGTCCTGTAAATGGAACCGAGTGAGCACAGCACCATGGCCCAAGCAGCCTGCCTGGTCAGGATTTGTGCCGTATGCAGGAAGTAGTTAGATTAATGTAAAGCTAAAGTGTGCCCTCGAGTTGGTGTTGACTCCTGGCGCCCACAGAGCCCTGTGGCTGTCTTTGGTAGAATACAGGAGGGGTTGACCGTTGCCTCCTCCCGCGCAGTGTGAGATGATGCCTTTCAGCACCTTCCTAGATCGCTGCTGCCCGATAGAGGTGTTTCCCATAGTCTGGCAGAAACATACCAGCAGGGATTCGAACCAGCAACTTCTTGCTTGCTAATCAAGTCATTTCCCCACTGTGCCATTACGTGGCTTCTAGATTAATGTAGCCTGAGCCAAATGGGCTGTTTCTCCCTCCCTCACCTGGCAGGCCGTGGATGTGGAAGGGGGTTCTTGTCCGCGTTCTGTGCAGCTGTCTTAGAAGGGTTTGCCCACCCTGATCTCCGGCTGGTGCTGCCTTGCCCTCTCCCTCGCTGCCCTTTCTCTCCTTGCTGGATCCCTGTCCAACAACCCCTCACCTCTTCGCCACCGTTCATGTGCAGCTGTGCACACCTCAGTCATCTCCATGGTGTGTGCAGCCAGCAAATAAATTGCTTTGTGATTCTGAATGAAAAGAGCCATTCAGAAAACATATACCTTGGTGGTTTCTGCCCCAAGACAGCCCTTGTGACCTCAGTGCAAGGAAGCAGGAAGCTATGCAGCCAAAGTCACTTCTCTAGACTGGCTTAGCCGTGAAAGACACTTGATTGATAACCTGTGGCTGCTGGAAAGGCGTGTACTCTGAAGAGGCTTCTCTCTTATCTGCCAGGGACCCAATGACATTTCCTTTGTTCCTCTGGGAGACTGTAGTATCTGAATGTTTCCGCTGGGTGTCATGCTTTGCCTGTCTTTGCTGCAAGGGATTTTGGGCAGCAGGCTTAAATGCAGGAGAGGGATATCCTAGTCCTAGATAGAAACTTAAAGCAAAAAGGAAAGGTTGCGCCATCCAGTCGGTGTTGACTCTTGGCGACCACAGAGCCCTGTGGTTGTCTTGGGTAGAAGACAGGAGGGGTTGACCATTGCCTCCTCCCGCGCAGTGTGAGATGATGCCTTTCAGCACCGTCCTATATCGTTGCTGCCCAATATTGGAGTTTGCCAAACTCTGGGGAACACACCAGCAGGGATTCGAACCAACAGCCTCCTGCTCTCTAGGCAGGTTGCTTCCCCACTGCTCCATGAGGTGGCTTAGATAGAAACTTAACCAACCCCCCAAACCAGATACAAAAATATTTTTTTTTAACTGCAGATATAAATCAGGCTAAGCTCCAATACGCAGGAAGAACACCCTGATCACGTATAGAGTTCTCTGTGATGTATCTTGTGGACTTCAGGGTAAATCTGGTCAATATGTGAACGCACACCCATCCTCCCATGGGTGAAGCAAAGCAGAGTTGCTGCCTGGAGAAGATCCAGGTGGGGAGAAGGAGTGAGATAACCCTCACGCGTGCTTTAACAAGCAGTGGCATTTGCTAAGGCAGCCACTGGCAGCCACCCACTGGCCCACAGCTTGCTGGCTTGTTGAGTCAGTGGGGCTCCGGGGGCAGAAAGGCTTCCGCTTCTGTGCATTCTTGGTGAGCATTGTTGCACATGGGCTGAGAAACTGCCAGGGCTGCAGCAGAGCTCAGGGTCTCGGAGGCTTCTGCTGGGCTGGAGGGAGAGAGGCGGATGCTGAGTCCTCCAAAATACGGGATCATGGTCGCCAGCAGTGTGCTGCCTCTGGCATTGGTGTCCCATTCTTGGGTGGGCGGCTGTTCTGTGATGAAAGACCCTCAGCCTTCCCTTGCTTGTTGGCAACGTTGACAAGGGGCAGGCAGGTTCTCCCCATGAGGCACCCCACCGCTGGCTACACAAGTCTACACAACTTCGATGGAAAGAAGACAATAGTTCTGGTACAGGAGCAGCTCCTCCTCACCAGCCAGTGGGCCACCAAAGAAGCCGGCGCAAGTTTTTCCTCTCTCCCCATTCCACCCAAGAGCCACGCCGTCTGCCACATTGGCCATTCATCAGGTAGATCAAACGGCCAGCCTGCAGTTAACTATGGAGCTCCACCTGATGAATGGCCAGCCTGCAGGCAGCATGGGAGCAAACCACCTCCCATGCGTGCCCCCCCCCCCAGCTCTTTAGGATGACCAGCCTGACCCAAAAGAAGAAAAGTGGGAGAGTGCAGCCCGGACTTCTTGCTGAGAAAACTCCTGACATGGGAGGAGATAAGAACCTCTTTGTCAAGGGAAAACTGCACAAATATAGAAAGAAAACTTCTCTCCAGCAGGTATCTTGATAAGGGGCTGAAGATAAGGGCCTGCTACTGCCTGTGGTGACGTGAAGCATCACTGATGCCCTAATCAGTCATGAGCTGCTAATTTCCCGGGTGCAGAGGGCTTTCCTGATAATGGGTTTCGGCATCAAAGCAAGCCTGTTTACCCAGGGAGGCGGAGGTTTGCCCTTCCGGTGCCTGGGAGCAAGGAAGGCGGCCCTCTCCATGGGCACACCCGGTGCCCCTTGGAGCTGCGTTGTCTTTAGGACCTCATGGCAGTGCTTGAGCCGTTCTCTTTGGCCAGCAGGGCCTCTTTTGCAGCTGCCCCAGCCAGAGCTCAGGGACACTCCGAAGAAGGGGCGGGGTTTAGCCTGCCAGCCTCTCACAATGGCAGCCTGCAGCTTCTCTTGGAGCATCCGCTGGGCCTGGACTCCACCCCCAGAGCCTCCAGCCTGGACTAGGGTGAAACTGCTTGGGGAAAGAGCAGGGAAACCGGCACAGAAGCGACTGGGAGGACTCTCGGTTTAGCAGCCACCATGGGCCAAGCATTGCCGGACCGTGTTGCCGGCTCTCTGCACCTTTCCGTTCCTCCCCTCCAGCCATCCCCCTTTCTGGGTCACGTCCTCTTCCCTTGCCCACCTCGCTGACCACGGTGTCTTGATTCTTCTGCTGGCTTTGGCACAGCTGCTCCTTGGCTCCGGCTTCTGTGTGGCCAGCAGGACCATTCTGGGGCTTGGCCCGGGCAGTTGCCCCGTGTGGGCAGCAGACCAAAACCAGCCCTCATCTCCCAGGACCTGTTCTCAGGTAAGTGTGCAGTGCAGGAAGACGCTCACTTGCGCCAGTGCCAGACAGCTCCTCTGTGGGGGAGAGGGGCTTGATCCCTGGGTCTGGCATTGTGGAGGGTTTTTTTTTTTTTTTGCCAGGACAAGGAAATAGTGGAGGCTGCTTCCTAGAGATGTTGGAGGTGTGACAGGCCTGTAGCCAGCCTCAAAGTCTGGGCGGGGGCGAGGGGGAGGTTATATGGCCTTTCAAAAACAACTAGCTTTACCCGCACAGAGCATCGGCATGCTAGTACTGAGACGGTGACGATAGCTCCTTCCTTGGGTCCACCTTCCCTGCAAATGCCAGGTTAGGTTGTTTTGGGGTCTCGGAATGGGCAAAAACGGCCCAACCTAGTTTTTGGGAGGACAGTTGGCCCAAGTAAGGAGCTCTCTCCCATCTCCCCCCAGATGGTGGAGACAATGAGAGCTCCTTCCTCAGGCCTGCCTTCCTCCCAAATGTAGTTTTGTCATCCCCCCCCCCCCCGGAATTTCAGGTTTCACCCGGATTCTAAGCATCTGACCCCGATTGTGTAGCCCAACCAGATTTGCCTGGATTTCAGCTTTTTTTTTTTTTTTTAATGAGCTAAGCTCTAGCCCTTGTAGAAGTGGAGTTATGGAGCAAAACGTACCGTCACTCTTCTGCGGAAAGATCATTTCCACGCCAATTTACATAATATGCAAATTAGGCACCCCAAGTTGGAAAGCCAGCATAGGGCAACCCTACCCAAATGCCAGGTCGGGCCATTTTGGGGGGATTGGGGAGGCAGGCGGCCCATTGGAGGAGCCCTCACCGCTGTCCCCGCCCACCCTCGGCTTTAAAAGGCCATGACCTGAGCCCCAGATTCCTCCACGCAGATCTGGAGTGGCTCCCAACTGGAGCTCCAGCGTCGCCCCTATCTGGAGTGGCAGCTTCTGACTGGGCTTGACAGCAGTAGAGACGAAATCAAATTGGACCACTGGTTTGCAGGGGGAAGGAGAGAAGTGTGGGGGGGGGAGAGAGCAGCATTTGCAGGTCCACAGGGCTGGCTGCTGGCAAGGCTGATGCTGGAATCGCAGCAGCCGTGAACCTCCTGCTCCCCTTGCTTGCACTAATCTAAATCACTTTATGGCTGGAAACGGATTTCAACTTCAGCACGGAGCTTGCAGGTTCCCGAAACAGGTCCTTAGCGAGCTGCAGAAGAGGCGTGTGGGGCGGGGCGAGGAGGCACTGCAGGCCCCAGGCTGCGTGTCTGTCTGTCCTTGCAGCAGCGCTGCGCTGGACTCAGCCTGGCCTGCGGGCTGCCTGCCATTCCTGGCTGGTGCCAGGCGCCTGTTGCAGCCTCCCATCCCTGCCGCATCTGCTTCCTGTACGGCACACTGCTCGGCATTGCCAGCCGTGTGCTGGCATGAGCGATGGCCTCCCAGCCTGGCCAAAATACTCTTCCCTGGCAATGCTTTCAGCAGCGGCCAGATCCACGAGCGGGGGAGGGCTTGATCCTGTTGCTGTGGTGCTGCTGCAGTGGGGATGGGAAGGGAGGAGAACTGCTCTTGGGGGAGCAAGCATGAATTGCCCCCTTTGCTAAGTAGGGTTCATCCTGGTTTGCATTTGGGTGGGAGACAGCATGTGAGCACTGCTGTCAGATATTTCCCTTAGTGGGTGGGAAGAGCGTCTCCACGCTTGCATCTTCAAGTTAGAGCAGAGAGAAACTCCTGCCTGCAACCTTGGAGAAGCTGCTGCTAGTCTTTGTAGAAGACAGTCTAGAGCTAGACCGGTGGTCTGACTCGGTGGAAGGCAGCTTCCTAGGTTCCCAAGCTGATGTTTGCTCCCAAGGTTTTTGTGTCATCCGCTGGAGTCCCCCAGGTGACAGACGCAGAGGTGTATCTAGGGAAAATAGCGCCTAGGGCAAGCACTGAAATTGCACCCCCGGTCCAAACATCTGACACCCATCTTTCAGAAAACTTTACCATAATATCAGCTGAAAAATACAAATCAAGCTCGTTAATCTTTTAATATTTCAAGAACTATTTAGCAGTGGATGTAGCCAGACCAAAAAATTGCTGGAAAACTACACATTTCAGTATGCTGGGGCTCATGAAATACACAAGTACTATGTGGAGGTGTACTTGGAAAACTAAACAGAAGTGTCTGTCTAATTCTCTACTATGTATTGTAGCATCACCATTACATAAGTTTTAAAAATAAATGGAGAATTTGACTTTTCCCAGATACTCTGTAAATAATTAAAGGATATGCAGAGTAAACTGTGTCACTGCTTGGAATATGTTCTAGTATTTCAGAAAGACAGTTAAAATGAGAGAAAGAGAGCAAGAAACTCCCAGTGGGCCTTAATACTAAGGATTTCACACGGATTCAAAGACAAACTCACCATTAATAGTCAATATTATTAAGACATCACATTTAACTCACTTCTCACAAGAAGCAAAGTAAGAGCAAATGAATACAATCCTAGCTCATAAGCTTCAGCTCAGTATTCACAAGCCCTGATTCTCTGTACATAGTGCCAATCTGAATTTGTGTACAGTGACATAAATTTTTTTTTTTACCTGTAGCCCCTTTGGGTTCCTCCCCCCCCCCCCCGCTGGCCTTTAGGGCCTTGCAGGGACCATTTTAGCATGTGCGGTGGTTTTAATACCGCACATTTTAGCATGTGCGGTATTAAATATATATATATATATTTAAAATGGCCGCTGAAAACAAAATTGCTGCCATGCATGCTCAAATGGCCTCTGCAAGGCCTGGCATGGCCTAGGACCTTACAGAGGCCATATGAGCATGTGCGGTGGCCATTTTGTTTTTTGTGGCCATTTTTTGAAAATTTTTAATCTAAAAAAATGGCGCCCCCCCTTCAAGTGGCGCGCGGGGCATGTGCCCTGCTTGCCCAACCATAGATACGCCCCTGGCTGTGATGGCTCAATGGGGCCCCCGTGTCCAGGGCAGCTGACCGCGGGACTGGCTGATGGGGCGGCTGTCACCTTCATGGGAATTGGCTGGGATCCTGTGGTCAGCGGGTGCTGGGGACAGGATGCGGGCTGGGTGTCCAGCTGCCGTGCGCTCGGCCTCCTTCAGCAAGGCAAGCCTCCGATCATAGGAACATAGGAAGCTGCCATATACTGAGTCAGAACATTGGTCTATCTAGCTCAGTATTGTCTTCACAGACTGGCAGCGGTTTCTCCAAGGTTGCAGGCAGGAGCCCTATCTTGGAGATGCTGCCAGGGAGGGAACTAGAAACTCTGCTCTTCCCAGAGCAGCTCCATCCCCTGAGGAGAATATCTTCCAGTGCTCACACTTCTAGTCTCCCTTTCATATGCAACCACGGCAGACCCTGCTTAGCTATGGGGACAAGTCATGCTTGCTACCACAAGACCAGCTCTCCTCTCATTGTTCTCTGTCTGTGGCAAAAGGGATGGCCATGAATCGGTCTGCTCCGCCTCAGTCCTGGGAAGCCATTTAGGCAGCAACGGCTCCCTTCTTGTCAGGAATGGACCGAACTCAGGGATGTGCTTGGCCATTAACCAGCCTGCCGCCACCACCAATGCTCTGCCTGCAGCCCAGGCCTTGGCCATGAAGTGCCATTCAGCTCCCCCCCCCCGCCCACTTCTTGGCCCTTGGGGCACTGTAGTCACACTGACAGTCAGCAGAAGCCACAAAGCTCTCCTTGGGTGGGACTTTCAAAGGGACAGCCAGCTCCTCAGGGCCTATACAAGGTTGTTGTGAGGATAAAAATAAGCATGTACACTGCTCTGAGCTCCTCCGAGGGAAAGTGGGATATAAATGTAACTAATAATAAATAATGATGATGATGATGATAATAATAATAATAAATATACCAGAGGACCAGCCTCTCTCTAGGCTCCCTGGCCCACTGTGCTGACCCTGGGCATTCAGCCCCACTCTTAAGGCCTATCAGATTCCCTCCTTGCCTCAATTTTCTGCCTCCTGTGCAAAGATTTGAACAGCCTTGTGTCTTGTGGGCTGTTTCCGGAACCAGCTCATAACAACAGCCCTGCTGGATCAGGGCCAAGGCCCATCTAGTCCAGCATCCTGTTTCACACAGTGGCCCACCATTTGCTACTTTCCAGTCCTCCAGTACAGAGGATAAGTGATATATTTTTGCAAGGAGGTTGACAATTTCACATTTGAGTTCTTTAAGAACTCGTGGGTGGATGCGTCTGGCTCTGGCAATTTGCTAGTTTTAAATTACCCCCCGCCCCCCGACAGTTTAGAACATCATCTCTTGTCACCTCTATATGACTCAGTTCTTTAGCCTCCATCCCCGAGAAGCCTGGTTCAGGAACAGATATATGCTCAGTATCCTCTGCCGTGAAGACAGAAGAAAATAAATCATTTAGCTTCTCTGCAGCCTCCATATCCTCCTTAATAATCCCTTTCACTCCCTCATTGTCTAACAGTCCAACTGCCTCCCTAGCAGGTTTCCTGCTTCTAATGTAATTTAAACAATTTTTTATTACTCCCCTTGATGCTTTTAGCTAAATGTTCCCCAAACTCTCTTTTCGCCACCCTTATTGTCACCTTGCATTTCTTTTGCCAGAGTTTATGCACCTTTCTGTTCTTTTCATTTAGACAGGCCTTCCAATTTTGGAAGGAAGTCTTCTTCCCTTTTATGGCTTCCTTGACGTTACCTGTTAGCCATGCTGGCATCCTCCCGGTCTTGGTGGTACCTTTCCTCCTTTTTGGTATATAGTCTAACTGGGCTTATAGTATTGTGGTTTTAAGTAAATTCCATGCATTCTGGAATGAAGTGATTCTCCTGATTTCCCCTTTCAGTTTTCTTTTCACCAAACTCCTCCTTTTGGAGAAGTTTCCTCTTCTGAAATTCAGTGTCTGTGTTAGAGACTTCCTAGGTGATTTTCTCCCTGCATGTATGCTGAATTAGATCGCACTATGGTCACTGTTCCCTAAGGGGTCGATGACACTGACATCACACACCAGGTCCTGGGTGCCACTCAGGGTTAAGTCCAAGGTCGCCTTTTCTCTGGTTGGTTCCAAGACCAACTGTTCCAGGGCACAGTCATTCAGTGTATCTAGAAACTTGATTTCTTTGTCCTGACCTGACTGTGAATTTACCCAGTCTATGTGTGGGTAATTGAAGTCACCCATAATTACAGCCCTGCCTCTCCTTGACGCCTCCCTGGGTTTCCTCCTGCAACTCCCAGCCACTGTCAGTGTTTTGATCCAGAGGGCGATAGCATGTCCCCAGTAGCACGTTCCCTTTCAGGCCTTGTATTGTCACCCACAGGGTTTCTGTGGAGGACTCCAGTCTACCTAGGGTTTCCAGCTTGTTAGATTCTATCCCTTCTTTAACATACAGTGCTACTCCATTTCCAAGGCGCCCCTCCCTGTTCATTCTATAGAGTGTATATCCAAGGATAACAGTGTCCCATGGGTTCTCACTGTTCCACCATGTTTCTATTATGCGCACCTATCTATTTTTTTCGTTAACAACCAAGCACTTCAGCTCGCCCATCTTGGCTCGGAGGCATAAGCACCTATACGTTGAATCTCTTACCTGGTGTATGCTATCTTTCTTTTGGCTCTTTGATCACACCAGGCAGGCAAGTCACTGTACAGTGCGGTCTACACAGACCCATTTCTTTTTACCTCTGATGATTGAATCACCCACTACAGGAGGCCCCTACCTCCTGGAGGAGTATCCCCTGTGCGAGAGGATATGGGCTCCTCAACCACGGAAGGGATCCCTTCTAAAGGAGCATTTCCCTCTTCCTCAGACTGATGTCCACCTTCCCTGAGACCTTCATTCTCCCTGACAGGAGAGAAGCTATCAGCCTTGGAGTGGGATGCCTCTACCATGTCCCTGAAGGTCTCGTCTGCATGCCTCTCTGTCTCTCTGAGCTTCTCCAGATCTGCCACCTTGGTCTCGAGGGAACAAACTTGTTCCCTGAGAGCCAGAAGCTGCTTGCATGGAGCACACACCCATGACTTCTGCCCATGGAGCAAATAGTCATACCTGCAACACTCTGTGAAATAATCTGGGAAGTGCCCCCTCCCCTGATGGCTTCCTATCTTCATAACTGGTTTTGTTGGCTGTTTACAGTATTTAGAGATCGTTTATTAGAAAATTAGGTCTTAGCTATATTATCAGCTATTTAACTGTTCAAACTTCCTTTATCAAGAATATGAAGTAGGGAGTAGTTCTTACTTTATCTTCCCACAGGGCTCCTTGTGATCAAGGGGAATCATTTCGGGTTCCCCCACACATTTCCCCACTAAACTCCACACAAAACTCCAATGCCCTGTTTGCTATCCCTGTTCGCTAAGTTCTCAGGCCTTCACCTCTTCTATAGAGAGTATGCTTCAAGCTGAGACACAGGAATGTGGCCCCTCCCACCAGGTGTGACTCACTACAGCCCTAGCTGATTCCTCCCTCCCGCCCCAGGCAGAGAGAAACAACAGCTGCATGCCACAGAGCCCCCAAAGCAAGCCTTGGCAAATGCTAGCCCTGGCAAGAAACAAACACAGACACACACAATAGGACTTCTCCCTTGAAGAGAAACCAAAATCCCTCAAAATCTCCCCTCCTCCTGTTTGTTTGCAGGAAAAGTGCTTGTTGTTGTTTTGTATAGAAAAGCTTGCTTAGCTTACCTCCCTGAATCTGCTCTTCTCAGAGTAGGCTTCAAACACAGCCAACTGGGGTCCAAAGCACCCCCCCCCATGCTTTCCAGATCCTCTGCCATTTCATAGAGGAACATGGAGACACCCTTATAGCACCCTGATTCCTTGCACATTGGCTTCCTCCCCCAGCGGCACCACTGGCTGTGTTTGTGTCATGTGCCAGAGGCAGCCTCTGTACCAATTTCCAAGCTGCTTGTTTGCTTTTGTTGAAGACACAGGAGAAAACAGAATGGCTTTAAAAGAGGCTGTCCCTGGTTCGCAGTGGGTGAACTGGTAACATGTGTTAGTATTTACAACTATGGCATTTAGTTAGTTTCGTAGATCCATCCATGCGCACTGGAGAGGAGAAGCGCTCTTGTCTTCCCACTCTGAGATGTGATTTCTAGTGTTCCTGTGGAGGAGCTGAGCTCCGAAGAGCACCCATGCTAGGAAATGTTCAAAGGTGGCACCAAGAGGGCCATACCGGGGAGAGCGACCCCCCTGGGGCAGGGGCCAGAGAAAATCCCGGGGAAGGTGGGAGCATGGAGACAACTGGGGATTCCCCCAGGAAGGCTCTGCCTTTCTCATTCCTCGGAGCAGAGTTATTTATTTCTTTTTTATTTCATGGGAAATGCTTGATAGTCCAGGGATGCTGGGAGTAGCTTGCAGTGACCATGAAAGCGAGAGCTCTCCAGATGGCTACAACAGAAGCAGTCTTCAACCTCTCCTGGCCCCATCCTGGACACCTCCACCTGGGAGACATTCATCGCTCCTGCCTTCCTTTCCTCACAGCCCAGAATGAGGTCAGGGGACCTGCAGTGGGGGAGAGATGTGGGACACTCCCCCTCCTTTCCAGCACTACCGGACTGAATGGGGAGATGTGCGATCCCAGAAACGCAAGCACCTCCTGAGCAAGCAGCCCCCTATTCCTGCCCCCACCCTGGCAATTCCTGCGATTACAGCCGGTCTTGAATTCTGCAAAAGCACCATAATGACTCCCTTGGAGGCCCCTAACTAGGCCACCCAGGGCTCCCCCCCCCACCCCTGCCTCATCATGTGTATCCTGCCTTATGCTCCCTCATTTGTCCTGTGGCTGCTTTACCCCTCCAAGACAGTCCTGCCTTTGGGACCCCTTTGACGAAGCCTACAGTCAGAAAGGTGTCTTGTGGATCAGGCAGCCTAAGCACACTGAAGGGTCCCTTCCCTCGGCCCACCTCCTTCCAGGGCTGTTGACTGTGGACTGGTGCCACCTGCCAAGGCCAGAGTGTTCTGGCACCTGCCCGCCCACCCGCAAGGGCAGCAGCTCTTCAAAGCAGCAAGATCAAAGGGAGCACTGCCTGCCAGGACATGTCCTGGCCCTTTGAAGTCTGCGACTGTGGCAGCATTCTCCACCCCCCCCCCACCCCCCCGGGCTCGCGTGGGCACAGGGCCCTTGGCCTGGCAAAAGTGGGGGCAGCTGGGCAACTCCGAGGAGGCATCCTCTGGCCAACGACCCAGCCTAGCTGGCTTCTGCTGCATCCCCTGGTCTCGCTCACCACCCGTATTTCTTCCTGGACCCCAGCTTCAAACACCAGCCCTGCCCCGCTCTCCCCCACCCCACTCCCGTCACTGAGTTCCAACAAGCTTCCCCCAAAGCCACCCACACCCCACCCAGCCAGCTCGACTCCTCTCCCCTTGCCTGGTCTTCCTTGTGTTCCATGTCGCCCACCCAGAGTCTTGTGGCAGGGACACGCGTGTGCGAGAGTCTGCAGCCAGAGGCTCCTGGCGGAGACCCTGGCTATCCCCTTGTCTGTCCTGTGCTGAGCGCCAGCAGCTTGGTGACCTGGCGAGGCTGACGGCCGGCCGGTCATGCTGCTTGGTCCCTCCAAGACGCAGGGAAATCGCTTTCCTGACAGGCGTGCCACTCTGAAAGGTTTGCAGCTGCTGCCGGTGGTGTGCCAGAAATGTCCCACATGGCCCTCTGGGCCCGGTCCGGGAGAAGTGTGGAGCTTTCAGGATGGCCAGTTGAGCCCCGGGAAGAAGAGCGAGGGCTGCCGGGTGGCTGCTTACCTCTTCAGTCGGAGGGCCCCCCAAGGAGGAAGAGGTGGCTGTGTGTGGGGCCCACGGGTAGCTCTGCCCGCAGAGGCCGGCTGCTGCTACACGTAGCCTGTCAGGTTGTAAGAATTGAACTCACTCTTGGCCTTTGGGGAGGTGGCAGGCAGTGGGGTGTTCCTGGCTGGAGCCGGTCGGTAATAGCCGGCGCTGTGGGGTTCCCGGGGCGGGCAGGAGGCGCAGAGAATGAAGCCCCCAATGAGGGAGAGCAGGGAGGCGAGGATGCCCAGGTACAAGGCTTCCCCCAGCTCAAACTTCATGCTCTCGGGGACGAGGGGGTTGTAGAAGTCCTGGAGCACCACGTGGATGTTCCACACGATGGGGATGAAGCAGAGGAGCCCCCCCAGGGCAAAGGCCACTCCTCCCAGCACGGCCAACTTGTCCTTGCTGGGGGAGCCCTGAGAGAAGATGGTGCACCTCATCCCCACCACGCAGATGATGGAGGCCAGCAAGGAGACGGCGATGGAGGAGGCCATCATGGCCTGGGCCGCTTGGACGTCGGCTGGCAGGTTGAGGAGGGAGCTGTAGATGTCGCACTGGGTGATGCCCGTGCTGTGAGTGGCGCACTCCATCCAGAGGCCTTTGGAGAAGCTGACCGCGGTGATGATGCTGGAGCCAATGTAGGAGCTGGTCCTCCAGCTGGGTAGGAGCATGGCTATCAGGGCCCCCAGCAAGCCCAGCAGCCCCAGGACATAGCCCAGGAGCTGGAGACCCACAGAGACCATCCTCTGGCCGGAGTCTTGCTCTCTCCAGCTGCCCAGGTTCCTGCCAGTGGCTGGCTGGCTGCTGCTCCTCCTCCTCCCTGCGGTCTAACCTCTTTCTTCTCCACAGGCACAGCCACGGCTCACTCCCTGCCGGTAGCCTGTCCCTCCCAGGTCCTTGTACTTCTGTGGGTTGGAGTGAGGGGGAGAAAAGGTTATCTAGGCGACTGGTGTGTGTGGGGAGAAGCCATCCCAGATTAATTATTGACCAACAACCTCTGAGAAATGCCAGCTGCCTTTTGCCCCCAGTTTATCAGCAAAAATTACATTTGGAACAGTAAGAAGAAGGCCCCACCAATAAGAGGGCAAGGGTTAAAAAGAAGAGCCCCCTCGGGTTCTTCTAACAAGAAGCCATGCAGAGAAGGCGGGAGAAAGGAAAGGGGGTGGGACGAGGGACGCTGTTGGCCCATTTGCGCTGGGTCCAAACTGCTGGGACAGCTTCTGAGAGCAGTCGGGGAGTGGGGCGTGCCCTTTCCAAATGGCCCCTAGCCGCAGAAATGGGGGGCTTGTTCTCCCCAGTTTCTTGGACCCATGCCCCCAGTTCAGGGGTGTAGCTATAACTGGATGGATGGGTTCGATTAGAACCTGCTCCCCCCCCCCCCGCTGCACCCCTCCCTATTTTCTTCATTATCTCCCTTCCTCCGAGGGGCCGCCAGGGAGAGGAGTGAACTCGGGCCCCTCTCTCCTCGCCATGCCCCTGCTGCCCCAGTTCCTCCTCCTCCTCACCCAACCCACCCTCCAGCACCCCTCTCCATCCAAGCTCTGCTTCCAGGCCATTCTGCGATTATAGACCGAATTCTGAAAGGGGACCGAAGTTTGTGTGACATCCTGGGACACACAGAGACTGTTGTACGGGATCTAAAGAAGACATGGATGTCTCCTGCCGAGTCAGAGCCTCGGTCCATTGACACTGACTGGCAGTGCCTCTGCGGAGTCTTGGGCAGAAAAGGGTCTTCCCCAGCCCTGCTGGAGCTAGCTAAGAGCCTCTTCTCTCCCAGGAATGTGTCTAATGCCCTTCTCAGGCCACCTTGGCTAGTGGCTATGACCACCTCTTGTGGCCCTGTCTCTTCTCCTTTCCAGCCAGATTCCTTGATTGGCTCCAAACTGATCTCTGGCTGTCAGAAGGGGGGGGGGAGGAGGAGGAGGAGGAGAGGAGGAGGAGGAGGAGGAGGAAGAAGAAGAAAGCCTGGATCTATTTCTGTGGAGGCTGAAACAGCCCCCCCCCCCCGGCGAACAGCCTCCCACCACCAGCTTTTGGGAAGGGTCAGCTCAGGGCACACAGTGCAGCCGGGGGGAGCAGCACCTTGGAGGAGGCACAGAAGGTGTGGCCCTTGAGAGACTTACCTCGGCAGCCTTGCAGCAGCTCCTGGGACGAGTGGAGGAGCCTTGGCCAGCCATCCAGGTGGGGACGAGGGAGCCAGCCCAGGGCGAGGAGGTCTGGGCCCCAGGGATCAGGGCTTTCCGATTGTTCGCTGCAGCTTTGCCAAATCCATCTGCAAATCGTCGCTTGGGTCAGAAGCTTATTCCAGATCAGAATTAAACCCTTTAAGGGCTAGAAAAGATTGAGGAGCCACCGGCCCGCCCTCCCTCCCCGCTCTCAAGTGCTTTTTAGCTGCAGTAGTGGATCCCGCCAGGCTGGCTGGGTGGGAAGGGGGAGGCAGGCTGAGGATGGAATGGCCATTCTGGGTGTTCGGTTTTTGCCCTGGAGGACACCTGGAGCGGCTGGTTCCACCTGGCCACCTTTGGGTGAATAGAAGTGCATGAACAGGCCCCAATCCAGCAGAGGCAGCTCTTTTGATATTCATCCAGCCAGCAAAGGGGCAAGGTTGCAGCGTGAAAGGGCCTTGTGTGAGCAGCACAATGAAGAGGGTGTGAGTGCAGCCCAGAGAGACCATGGGGCATCATCCAAACATCGATGCTTGGCAATGAATAGCACCTGGGTCCCCAAGGACAGAGTCACCAGATCTGTCGGTCTCGCAATAACTGTAGTCATAACCACGAGATGGAAGCTCCCTATACAGAGGCAGCATATGCCAGAGTACTAGGCAGAGGGGAACATAGGAAGCTGCCATATACTGAGTCAGACCATTGGTCTATCTTGCTCAGTATTGTCTTCACAGACTGGCAGCGGCTTCTCCAAGGTTGCAGGCAGGAGTCTCTCTCAGCCCTATCTGGAGATGCTGCCAGGGAGGGAACTTGGAACCTTCTGCATGCAAGCAGGCAGATGCTCTTCCTAGTGTGGCCCTGATCCCCAAAGGGGAATATCTTATAGTGCTTGCATGTGTAATCTCCCATCCAAATTATTATTATTATTTCTTGTTTACACAGTCAGACAGGTGTTATTGACTGGTTTGTTTTATGCAGACATCGAGTCCTTCCCAAGGACCTGAGATGGCTGAATTTTATTGGCAATTGTTATAGATATCATCGCAGAATATAGGCTGATCCCAGTAAAGCTGCTTTTTTTAATTGGCTGATGGTGATTTCTGTGGCCCCTATGGTGTTGAGGTGCTCTTCAAGGTGTTTTGGAACTGCACGCAGGGCGCCAATGACCACTGGGATTATTTGGGTCTTTTTCTGCCACAGCCTTTCAATTTCAGTTTGTAGATCTTTGTATTTGGTGATTTTTTTCTGTTTCTTTTTCTTCTATTCTGCTATCCCCTGGTATTGCTATGTCGATTATTTTGACTTGTTTTTCTTTCTTCTCGACTACAGTTATATCTGGAGTATTGTTGTTATTATTTTACATTTATATCCCGCTCTTCCTCCAAGGTGCCCAGAGCGGTGTACTGCATACTTGAGTTTCTCTTTCACAACAACCCTGTGAAGTAGGTTAGGCTGAGAGAGAAGTGACTGGCCCAGAGTCACCCAGCAAGTCTCATGGCTGAATGGGGATTTGAACTCAGGTCTCCCCGGTCCTAGTCCAGCACTCTAACCACTACACCACGCTGGCTCTCCAGTGCAAAGCAGAGCAGAACCTACTTAGCAAAGGGGACAATTCACGCTTACTACCACAAGACCACCTCTCCTCTCAGGCAAAGACCAAAGTGGAGAAGAGACCAAAGACACTGAACGGCTTCAGCCCCTGGAAAGGTGACAGGAAGCAAGTGGGCCGATGCTCCTATCGTCGCCCAAGCCACGCTTAGAGCAGCTGGTGGGGTTCTGCAGGACCAGCAACCCCCTGCTCAATGCTCTGGCAGCATCTAAGGCCTCTAGCAAACAGTCCCACTCAAGTGATCAGCGGTCGTGAGAGCAGATGCCGTCGCCTATATGATCAGCCTTCCAACCTTTTGCCATAAAGGGCACACCTGGGCTTCTCCTGCACTAGGAAAGGGTTTGGCTGCTCTCTGGCACTGCCAGTCCAGCTTTTCTTCTGTGGATTCTTTCAGTTCGGTGGATTTGGGCAAAGCGAGTGTGCAGCCATGGAAGGTGGATGTATCTCTTGACAAAGCAGCAGTG
This sequence comes from Hemicordylus capensis, assembly GCF_027244095.1. Classification (NCBI taxonomy): domain Eukaryota; kingdom Metazoa; phylum Chordata; class Lepidosauria; order Squamata; family Cordylidae; genus Hemicordylus; species Hemicordylus capensis. The sequence goes on along the minus strand of NC_069667.1, from coordinate 14,364,083 downwards.
ATGGGGAATCCGTCTCTAGCAAGTCCGGCACAGGGCTAAGTGGCCCCAGGAGTTCTGCTCAGCGCTTGGATCCTGCACCATATACAGCTTGGGGGGAGGAGCCGGTGTGGGAAAAGCACCATCATGACCCGCTGACAGTTTGTGCTGTGCCCTTGGGATGGAAAGGTCAGAGTGGAGGAAGCAGCAGCAGGTGCCAACCAAGGAGGGGGAATCAACCATTTGTGGGGCGAGTGGGGGGGGGGAGGAATGTACTCTTCTGGCCTCTTCTTCCAAAGGCTTCTCTCTTGCCTTCGTAGCAGTTGCTGCTCATGAGATACAAATGCAAGAAAGGGGTCAGGCAGACGTGACGAGGAGGAGGCAGGAGGATCCCGAGACACCAAGAGCAGCCTCAAGAAGACCCCAGCCACAATGACTGTTGTTGGGTTGCCCCACACTCCCCCTCCCCCCGCCACCGCAGAGGTTGCAGATTGGAAGGCGGCATCTTTTGAGACCTGCCTAGGAGGCATTCCCTAGGAGGCATTCCCAAAGACCTGCCTAGGAGGCATTCCCGGGAAGCAGGAGCCAGTTCTCTCCAGGTGGGTGGCCAAGGCCTCGGATGTCTTGAGCAGCGGCGGTGCCTCTGCTGCTCCAACCCTTTCCGAACAGGGCGGCCTCTGAGCATGCGCATCCAGAGTGCAACCCCCCTGGGTGTCCTTTTTCTTCAGAGGGCCACCAGCACTGCGGGTGCTGCTTTGCACCCACTGCCTCTGCTCTGCTCCTCAGCGCAGCCACAATCTTCTCTCTCCTGCACACAACGGGCAGCAGCAGCAGCACCAAGTTGTGGCTCATGTTGCCTGCCGAGCTGGGAAGGGAAGCGAGGCCTGGCGGGGTGGAGCCTCTCTCTTTCCAGCCAGCCTGTCTCTGTGCACCCCTCAGATGGCCAGCGGGGGTTGTTATTCCAGGTTTCTTCTCCCAAATGAGAGACAAATGGTGGAAGCAACAGTCTGCAAAAGGAGGAGGAGGAGGAGGGTGTGTGTGTGTGTGCAGATTGTGCCACACCAGTGAGCATGACCAGGAGAGCTGGTCTTGTGGTCGCAAGCATGACTTGTCCCCTTAGCTAAGCAGGGTCTGCCCTGGTTGCATATGAATGGGAGATTAGAAGTGTGAGCACTGGAAGATATTCCCCTTAGGATGGAGCCACTCTCAGGAAGAGCAGAAGGTTCCAAGTTCCCTCCCTGGCAGCATCTCCAAGACAGGGCTGAGAGAGAGATTCCTGCCTGCAGCCTTGGAGAAGCCGCTGCCAGTCTGTGAAGACAATACTGAGCCAGATGGACCTATGGTCTGACTCAGTAAATGGCAGCTTCCTAGGTTCCTATCCCGGAGAAGGAATATTTGGACAGCGGCAGGCAGGGTGAGGGGAGTGTATATTGAGAGTTGGGGGATCTGATTGGCCCCCCCATTCATTTCCCTGATATGAACGCCCTTCTGGGTCAAGCGTGGGTCTGCTGTTAGGGTCTTTGACTCTGCCTCCAATGCCTGTGTTCGAGTGACAGGGCCATGCCACACGTTTGGTGGAAACATGTGCGCATGCCTGGGGTCATGGCTGAGGTGCCTGAATTCCTTGAGGAACAACCTGATTTAGGGGCAGGTTCTTTATGTCCCTATTCCTAATCCTGCTCCACAAGGGAACCTCCTCACCCGCTTAAGGCAGCAAACCTATTCCAGACAAAACTATCCAGAAGCAAATAATCCTCCTAAGCAACAGCCTTGAATAACAAAAGTGGCGAGGAGATGGGATGTGGGCACCTGCAGGCATCTTTCTCCTCTCAAAGGGGGTCCCCCTTGCTGCTGCTGCTGCTGCTGGTACTTGGAAGGGCATCTCAGCCCCACTGCTTCCCCCTGAGGGATAGCCCTGGAGCCCCGGTGCAGCTCAACCCCCATGCTGCCTTCTTTGAATGTCCTAGTGTGGTTCCAGCTGGAATCGCAGTTCTCTGCTGAATCCTCAGCTCTGCTTGGAATGTGGGCTCCATGGCTCCACACTTCTTTCTAAGCTTGGGCTGACATGTGGGTGGGGATGATGGGAGTTGTAGTCCAGCAACAGCTGGAGGGCCAAGTTTGCCCTGCCCTTCCCTAGACTCTGGGTGCCCCCTGGGGAGCAACTTGATTGAGTGATTGATTGATTGATCCTTAAGTGCCGTTAAGAAGTCGGTGTCAACTTTTAGTGACACGTAGATAGATCCTCTCCAGGATGATCTGTCTTCCACTTGGCCTTTAAGGTCTCTCAGTGGTACATTCATTGGTGTCTTAACTGAGTCCATCCACTTTGCTGCTGGTCGTCCTCTTCTTCTCTTTCTTTCCACTTTCCCCAGCATTATGGACTTCTCAAGGGAGCTGGGTCTTTGCATCATGTGTCCAAGGGAGCAATTGGAAGAAGGCAAATCCCACAGGACTGCCTCTGGGTGGGTGGGTGGGGGGTCTTCACACACACACACACACACACACAAACACACACACACACACACACACCACCCCCCCTTCTTTTCTCCTCACAGGCCCATTCCCACCAGCGATTGTGTGAGAAAATAAGCAGCTAGACTGCAATTCAGGGAGAAGGGCTGGCTGGTTCTCGCCTCTGACTGACACCAGCGTGGCACATGCTGCCCATGGGTGTTCACGCTTGTTTTTCTGGCTTGTTTGGGGGAGTGAGCATGTTCTTGCCAACATGGGGGAACAGGCCCAGCCTGCTCTCCCCCAGGTTGCAGCTGAGGCTGGACAGGAGCACCTTGCTGAAGGCCACTTCTTGGGTCCCCAGCAGAGAAGAGAGCTGGCCTTGTGGTAGCAAGCATGACTTGTCCCCTTAAGCTAAGCAGGATCCGCCCTGGTTGCATAAGAAAGGGAGACTAGAAGTGTGAGCACTGTAAGAGATTCCCCTTAGGGGATGGAGCTGCTGCTCTGGGAAGAGCATCTAGGTTCCAAGTCCCCTCCCTGGCAGCATCTCCAAGATAGGGCTGAGAGAGATCCCTGCCTGCAACCTTGGAGAAGCTGCTGCCGGTCTGTGAATACTGAGCTAGATGGACCTGTGGTCTGACTCAGTATATGGCAGCTTCCTATGTTCCTATATTCCAGAGGGGAAGAGAGACCGGGACCCAGAAAAGCAACACCAGCCTGCCTTTCTCTAGCCCGGCTTTGGCTTTATGACTCCCTCCTCCCCCCACTCTTCTCTGCCCGTCCTCACCCCCTGCGGCATTTCTCACAAATGGTGCCTGATTTTTCTCCTCTCTGTTTGGCTTTGTTACTGGAGCTGACAAAGCTCTCAGCCCCCCACTGGCCCACTGTTGTTGATTCAACTGGGAGGCATTTCATGGCTGGGGCACACTCACACACACACACCCCCGCCCAGCTGAAAGCAGGGGCTCATGGCCGGACTATAAAGATCCCCAGCAGAAGGCCGAGGAGCTGCTCCCACCCAAAGGGGACTCCGCCATGGAGGACGCTGCTCGGAAGTGCCCAGAAGTCCCTGGCAATGCTGGAGGAGTCCCTCCACCTTTGGGGCTCTGGGACCACATCCAGGACCCAGGACAAGGAGGGAGGTAAGCAGAAGCCAGCCTGTGGCTCCTTGGGACACTCCAGGAAGCATGAGTGGGGGACCCGGACCCAGACAGGAGCGGAGTGTGGGTGGGGTGGTGGCTGGGGCTTACTGTCCTGACCGTGGCAAAGACGCAGAAGAGCTGCTTTCTCCTTGGACTTGGGAAGGTAGAAACTGCCCCCCCCCCCACACACACAGTCATTTTGGTTCAGATAAGTCCTGTGGAGGGCATCCTGGTGGATCAACTGAACTGGTGGCTGGGAAGAGGCCTGGCTCAGGAGAGGGCTGGTTCAGATCTCCCCTCTGCTGGGCAGTCAGGAGGTGGCCTTTGGCAAGGCGCTCAGCCCCAGCTGCAATGTGGGGAGAACAAGGCAGGCTTGCCTCACTTCACAGGGTGGCTGTCGGAGACAGAGCGGGATGGGTTGCACACGCAGAAGACTGCTTTTACTTTATTAGGTTTCTGTGACCCTTTTCTGTACCCAGGGAACAAGAAGTAAGAGTAAAAATAAATAAAAAATAAAGCAGTTGAAAGGACTGTCTGGCTACTTGCGCTTCACAGGAGGAGGCTTGACACAGGAGCCCTCACTTGCAGCATCTCTTGCTGCTGCTGCCACACAGTCCTCCTCTCTTTGCTAGACAAATGCCAAGTTTGTCTGAAGGAGGACGAAGCCCCTGTCTGTGTCCCAAAGGAGGTAGCTCTCTCTCTCTGTGTGTGCGTGCACGCACACACGCTTCTGGGCCATATTAGACTACAGCAACGTACTCTATGTGGGGCTGCCCTTGAAGACAGTTTGGAAGCTTCTGCTGGTCCAAAATGCTGCTGCAAAGATGCTTGTGGGTGGAAGTCGCTTCATGGGTGTGGCAGCTTCACTGGTTACCAGTCCGCTTCCAGGCTACATTCAAGGTGCTGTGTTGACCTTTAAAGCTCTACACAGCTTGGGGCCAGGGTACCTGTCAGACCACATTCACCCATGCGAACTTGCCAGGGCCCTCCGCTCATTCACCCATGCAAACTTGCCCATGGCCCCGCCACTAACAGAGATCCGGTTGGCAGGGAATACAGGCAGGGCCTTTTCAGTTGTGGCCCCTCAGCTTTGGAACACCCTCCCTGAAGAGCTTCGCCATGCTCCCTCCCGAGTGTTTTTTTAAAAAACCAATTGAAAACATATTCTTAATGGGTCTTTTTAATAGGAACATAGGAAGCTGCCATTTACTGAGTCAGACCATAGGTCCATCTAGCTCAGTATTGTCTACACAGACTGGCAGCGGCTTCTCCAAGGTTGCTGACAGAAATCTCTCTCAGCTCTATCTTGGAGATGCTGCCAGGGAGGGAACTTGGAACCTTTTACTCTTCCCAGAGCGGCTCCATCCCACGAGGGGAATATTTTACAATGCTCACACTTCTAGCCTTCCATTCAGATCCAACCAGGGTGGACTCTACTTAGCTAAGGGGACAAGTCATGCTCACTACCACAAGACCAGCTCTCCTCTCCCTAGACCAGCTCTCTTCTCTGTTCAATCTCTGTTTACTTCTGGTAGGGTCTTTCGTTTTTAATTTCCCAGTTTTTAGCTTTTAAAATAACTTAATTTGGAACCTTTTTTTAAAAAAAATAAATAAATAAATGTAATTTTAAATGTGGTTTTAGCCTGGTTTTAACTTGTTTAACAAATCTGGTTCATTTTATTAGTCTTATTTTACACTGCAGCTTCTTCTTATTGTTGTGAGCCGCCCCGAGCAGTAGTGTACTTGAGAGGCGGGATATGCATAAATAAATAAATGAGAAATGTTGCCATCTCTCTCCTCCTTTCCCCTGCAGACCTGCTGCCGCCTTGTGGAGACCATGGCTGCATCAGAAGAGCCCTGTAAGTGCCGCCCGAATGGCAGAGTCAGAGGCACCAGGCTGAGGGTGGAGTGATGGGGCCTCTCTCCTGGGGAGCCCATGTGCCAAGTTTGGGCTAGGCCAAGGGTGGGCACACTCAGCCCTCTAGGTGTTGCAGAAGCACAACTCCCATCATCCCCAGTCATGCCACTGAGGATGATGGGTTGTAGTTCAACAACACCAGGAGTGTGCCCACCCCTGGGCTAGAGTTATCTTTGGTGATACTCTTTATTGAGCAGGGGGAGAGTAACTGGCCCTCTCCACTCCCAGCACAGCACCTCCAGTGACTGTTGCTGGTGTCTCTTTTATGTTTCTTTTTGGATTGTGAGCCCTTTGGGGACAGGGATCCATCTTATTTATGTATTTGTTATTACTGAGTAATAAATTAAATTGCTTTGTAAATTACTTTGTAAATTGTTATTACAAAGTGAGCCACTTTGGAAACTTTTGTTGAAAAGCGGGATATAAATATTTGTTCTTGTTGTTGCTGCCCGTTCCACCCCAGTGCGGGCAGGGTAGGCTTTTGTTGTTGTTGTTGTTGTTGTTGTTGTTGTTGTTTTGCATCTCTGGAACACGCCCAAGGAATCCTGCTGATCCAAGCAGAGGGGATGAAAGGGAGGCTTGTTCTCTGGCATGGCTGCCATGCATGCCTCAGGGGGTTAGTGGGATTTGGTGCAAGCAGCTGGCTGGCGAGAGCCCAGGTCCGCTGAGCTGCTGCTGCTGCTGCACCACCACCAGGAGAGCCGGCTTCCAGAAAAGGACTGGGACTGGGAGCCCAGCACCACTTTGCTTAGCAACAAACCCCAAAGCGGCCAGCTGCCTCCCAGAGGAGTCTTTCCAGCTCCGTGCAGTGGCATGGGTGGAGCCCAGGTGGGAAACTGGGAGGTGAGGGAATGGAGGAAGCCACCACGGAGGCGGATTTCACTTACACACAAAGGAGCTGTGCCGGGGGCCTCATACATCCTCCAGCACACTTGCAAAGCACACATGTGCCCCAGAGCCCCAAGTTGATGTCAGATGCAAGGGGCCGGGCAACCAACACTAGCTTGACGGCGTGGAGCCAGACCAGGTATGGGGTCGGCGGCGGAGGCGGATTGAGGCCGGGCAGCCCCTCCTTCAGCGGCTCCTGCATGGCGGCTAGGGGGTCCGCCCTGAGGCTCGTGGGCCCCTCGTGGGCCCCCTCGCCCTTTGGGCCTGGGGATACTGCCCCCCCCCCGGTGTCCAATGGATGCTACACCCATGAGCTGTACCCAAAGCTCTCTCTTTGCCCTAGCAAGTTCTGCTTATCGCTGGGGAGGTTGACCTCAATTAGCAACTGCCATGAGAAAACCCAGTGACGTTGCCCGAGCAGCAAAGCTGCGAGGGAGACCGGAGAGAGATTTGGAGGAGAGATCTGCTGATCTACCCCACCCTCAGCGGAAGTGCACAAGGAAGGAGGGCACTGCTAATTTAGACTGTCTGGAGACATGGAGTTAAAAGTTCTAAGTAAAGTAGTTCATTTAGGAATTCCATCAGAGAGGTAGGAAAGAACTACATGCCTGGCTGCTTACTGCATCAGAAAGGGGATCAGAGCAGAGACGGCAGCATGGTCAGAAGAGATTTCCTTACTCGCTGTTTCTAACTCAGTGCCCCTAGTGGTCAACAGGGTTGCTGCATCTCCAAGAAGAACTAGATGGCTGTTGAGGGGGTGGGTGGGAGGCAGTGGTGTAGGGAGGCCAGCGGTGGCCCCACCAGCAGCACCCCCCCGCCACCTGCAGCTGACATCAGATGCAGGGGTGTGGCTGGGGCACAAGGTGCGGCCCCCATTCGTGGCGGCCCGGGTTCTTTGGACCCATTCAGACAATGGTGGCTCTGCTCCTGGTGGGAGGAGAAGAGACCCCTCTTCTTGCATTGGCAGCAGACAGGCAGACTTTCTGCATGGTGCTCTTTAATTGCCCGCAGCCTCCAATTTCTTTTCACCACCAGCTGCCATTTCTGAAAGGTTTGGGAACTGGGAATAGGGGGCTGCTCCCCACCCACCCAGCCAACAACAGACAGGATCTCTGGCAGGGTCCCCTAGAGGATGCCCCAAGCGCCTGGGGGACGGTGTGGCTGAGCCAGCTCTGCTTGGTGATGGGCAGGCTCTGAATCCCTTCCAGCTGTGCCCTTGTGTGCAGGGCACCTCCTTGAGAGGGCTGCATTTGCGTGTTGTGGTGTGAGCTGGGCAGGGGGATGCAGCCAATCCTCTCCTTTGTTGTCTTTCTCAGGCCAGGGATGGAGAGGACAAAAGGCCCAGCAAGGAGCTCGCGCCCTTCCGGCACCCTGTCAGGTGTGTGTGTCCCACGCTAACCTTGGAGATGCTCGTGGTGGCCCTGGCTGGCCTGCCTCTTCTCTTCCCCCTCTGGCTTTTGGGCCCAGCCAAGGCTGCTCCTACTCTGCTTCGGCCTTGTTGGGCGCCCTCCATGCTCCTCACTGTGAACCCCAACCTCTCCCTCTTGTGGGAGCAAGCATGACTTGTCAGCTAAGCAGGGTCTGCCCTGGTGGCATTTGGATGGGAGACTTGATATGTGAGCACTGTAAGATATTCCCCTTAAGGAACGGAGCTGCTTTGGGAAGAGCATCTAGGTTCCCAGTTCCCTCCCTGGCAGCATCTCCAAGATAGGGCTGAGAGAGAGTCCTGCCTGCAACCTTGGAGAAGCCGCTGCCAGTCTGTGCAGACAATACTGAGCTAGATGGACCAAGGATCTGATTCAGTATAAGGCAGCTTCCTATGACTCCCCCCTCCCTCTCGGGCTGCTTTCTTGCGCCTTCCCAACAGGAAGTTGCCCAGCTCTGATGTCTCTTCTCCTATCCTTTCCATAGACTCTGCTGGCCTCGATCCAGGGCCTTTGACTACCTCTACGCTGAGGGCAAGGAGCTGCTGGAGAACTTCCCTGTGCAGGCGACCATCAACCTCTACGAGGACTCTGAGGAGTCAGCCAGTGACTGGGAGGAGGAGGAGGAGGAGGAACCAGAGCAGAGGGCTGGAGCAACCCCTTTGCCTCCGGGGGTTAGTCAGGTTCCCCTCCATGAAGAACCAGGCCCCATCAGACTCAACAACACTGTCTGAAGTGACCTCGTCCCACTGGGCAATACTATGACCACAGCAGCCCCCTTCGCTGCTCACCCATTGGCTGAGCACTTCTGGGGCATCTTGTGCCCAAAGAAGCATCTTTGGCTGGTCTCCTGCAGGAGGAGGGAGGCACCTCAGGCACAAACATCAGGGCAGGCAGATGATCCTCAAGCAAAGAAGTGGGGCGATGGGGCAACCCCTCCGGCTTGTGTCTTGAAGAAGAGAACCCGGCTAAGGGGTCTGCCCCTCTCCTGAGTCAGCACCAGCTGCAAGGAGTTGACCCAACCTCTGTGGCCAGGCCGAAGCAGATCTCCCTTCTGTGGAGGAGGAGGAGGAGGAGGAGGAGGAGGAGGAGGAGGAGCAGGAGGAGCAGGAGGAGCAGTTGGGTGGTTTCCAGATTAAACCCTGCAACGGGGTAAAATGCTTCAGCTCGGCAGGATCTTACTGAAAATGATCCCCAGAATCTCAAACTCCTGCCACTGGAAAACACAGCTACTTGTTTTTGATGCACATGCAATGTTGTAGCACTATCTGCTGTCAGTGCAGGGACTGTGGAGTCACAACACAGGCAGTGCGGAAAGCGGAAGCACCCTGAGCAGATCCATAGTGACACTGTTGTAGTGTTTAATCTGGAAAGCGCCCCGGAGGAAGAGAGAGGGCTGCCCCCCTCTCCAGCCAGTGGTTTCTCTGAGTATAGGCGCTGTGTGCTTTTACAGTTGTGCCTCTACAACCTGTTAGAAGTAAACCCCAACCACAGTCGAGCATGTAGGGTGAGCTTTTATAAAAGGAGAGGAGGGCCCCCAAACCCTCCTCCCCACCTAAAAAAAGCCCTTGCCTGCAAAGTGGTGAATCTGCCCAGAGGGTACCCCCCCACACACACACCCTGCAACCCATCAAGACAGATGTGGTCAAAAATGCGGCAATGGTTCCATCTGGTGGCAAGTAATGACATGTCACCATCCCCTAAAAACTCTGTGATGGGCTTGTAAGTGGTTGCCCAGTTAATTGATGCATTTACAGTACAGCCATATCCCCTGATGGACCAGGACACCATTTGAAGCTAAGCAGGTCTTGGTCCAGTCAATATCTGGATGGGTGGCTGCCTCATAGACTGACCTGATCCCTCCCTCGTGGGCACTGTCTTTAGTTCCGCCAGAGAAGAAAGGTGGGAAGAAATAAAATAAAATGTCTTCATCATCAGGATCTGCTTCACCTTGCATATCTGTCTCTCCCTTCTTGGCCTGCACCTGCCACATCCAGCCCCTGCACTGTCTGCTCCATGCCTCTGGCCGGGTGGGCTCTTGCCTGTGGAAGCCTATGGCACAATAAATCTCTCTTTAAGGTGTCAGAGGACTCCGTTGATTTAACCTACTTAGACACATTTCCCGTCTGGTCTATTCTATCCACAAATATATTGCTTTGCCTTGAAGAAGAAGGAAGCAGCAGTTAAAATGTGAAACTGGGATCTAGGAGGAACCGTTAAGTCCTGGTGTTTAACCTTTGCAATTTTAACATTTAACATTTGCAAACACTCAACTTCATTTGTAGACTCAGCCCCTGCAGCTCTCCCTCACGAACGGCCAGCCTGCAGGCAGCACAGCTCTTGTTCACGTTGGGGCGGAATGGGAGAGAGAGGAACAACTGGAGGTAACGGTGTCTCGTCTCCCGCCGTCCAACTCATTCAGACAAGCTGATACGGAGGTAGATCCTAAAAATGTTCTGAGTTGTTGACTGCAGTAATCTAGCTCAGTATTGTCTACTCTTGAGTGGTAGCAGCTCACCCGGTCCCTGGAAGAGAGAGGCCTTCCAGCAGTGTTCCCTCCAACAGGGATTCTCAGATGTTGCAGGCTACAACTCCCAGAATCCCAGCTGCAATGGCTTTTGCTTGGGGAATATGGGAGTTGTAGTCTATCAATGGCTACTAGTCTGTGGCTGTGGGCCACCTCCAGCCTCAGAGGCACGATGCCTCTCAATACCAGTTGCAGGGGAGCAACAGCAGGAGAGAGGGCATGCACATATCTCTTGCCTGTGGGCTTCTCAGAGGCATCTGGTGGGCCACTTTGGGAAACAGGATGCTGGACTAGATGGGCCTTGTGCCTGATCCAGTAGGTCTGTTCTTATGCTCTTAACACCTGGGAATCCCTGTTAGCAGAGGGAACACTGCCTTGCTAATCTCTGTTAGAGGGAACACTGCCTTGCTTTGTTAACCTGGGACATTCTCCTGCCAAGAATTCAGGGCCTTTAACTGGATATGTGGCCAGGAACCAAACCTGTGAACTTGTGCATGCAAAGCAGTGGAGAACTGTGGCTTCTCCTGCAGGAGCATAGAATTTACATCTATGTGTATTATTATTATTATTACATTTTATATCCCGCTCTTCCTCCAAGGAGCCCAGAGGGGTGTACTACATACTTAAGTTTCTCCTCACAACAACCCCGGGAAGTAGGTTAGGCTGAGAGAGAACTGACTGGCCCAGAGCCACCCAGCAAGTATCATGGCTGAATGGGGATTAGAACTCGGGTCTCCCTGGTTCCAGTCCAGCACTCTAACCACTACACCATGCTAGCTCTATCCAAGATAGTGCACATATAGCAACAAACTATATATTCCTTTACTGCTAGAACCCCACCTTCTGCAAACAAGCTATTCTCCGTTTATAGCCCTCCATGGTATTCCTGGATTTAGCCTGCTTCCCCAAGAGCCTCTCCCCTTGCTGCCTGACCTGCCGCTTTCCAGAAATGTTCAAATTCTGAATACATGTGCGCCAAATGAAGGGTTCAAAATAAAGCAATGCAATTTGCTTAACGTTTATTATCTGTGCAATTTTGTGGGTGCAAAACTTGAGAGGAGGAAGGTGTGGGATTCTGCCTTTTTGCCCAGACTCCATCTGCTGCAAATTGCCAGAAGCAAGGCTGGCTTTAATAGATAGATAGATTGATTCTCTCCAGGATTATCTGTCTTCAACTTGGCCTTTCAGGTCTCTGCAGTGGTGCATTCATTGCTGCCTTAATGGAGTCCATCCACCTTGCTGATGGTCGTCCTCTTCTTCTCTTTCCTTCAACTTTTCCCAGCATTATGGACTTCTCAAGGGAGCTGGATCTTCGCATCATGTGTGCAACGTATGACAGTTTGAGCCTGGTCATTTGTGCCCCGAGTGAAAGTTCTGGGTTGATTTGTTCAATTATCCATTTGTTTGTTTTCCTGGCTGTCCATGGTCTCCTCAAAAGTCTTCTCCAGCGCTAAGCGTCAATGCTTTTTCTATCTTGCTTCTTCAAAGTCCAGCTTTCGCATACATAGAGCGTCACAGAGAAAACCAGTGTCCGAACGATTCTAATCTTTGTAGGTATAGACACGTCACGGCATCTAAATATCCATTAAATAAATTGTAAAAATAATTTTTAAACTTTTTAAAAATAATTGTATTTATTTATTTTAAATAAATACAAAGGTCCAAAATGAAACACCTCAAGCTGCAGTTTTAGTCAATAATGGCTGCGCTCGTTTCTACGCGAACTTGGCACGTGTGTTCCAGTCAATCAAGCTCGGGACTTCTTCAGGCCAGGGAGCAGGCGGATGCTCTCTTTGCTGCTGAGAGGGAAACCGCACCCCGGCTCCGAACGCCAAATCCTGGACCACAAGCCCCAGAACGCCCTGCGCCATGGGACGCCCACTTCCTCTCTGGGCTCTGCGATTGGGCAGGAGTGAAAACGCAAAGCTGACGGACCCGCCTGTCCTGGGACGGGCGCGGATTGGGCGGGCCGTACGCCTTCAGAGACTGTGATTCGCTAAGACGCGCGGCTTGGCCACGCCCCTTGGCTCTCCTGGCAGGCAGCGGCGGCGGCACCGCGGCCGCCGCCGCCGGCGACCCGGGCTTGGACGGGGCGGACCGAGAGGCGAGCGATCGGGCTACACAGCGAGGACGGAGCCTCAGCACGGAGGGAGGCGGGCCCGACCGCCGCCCCCACCGGCCACACGAGAGACCAGGGTGAGGGGCGCCGCGGTGAGAATTGGGTGGGGAATCGCTAGCCGTCATTCCTTCTGGCTGCCCGGGGTGCTGCCGTCGCTGCCTACAGCTACTGTTAGCGGAGGAACGGGACCAGGAGGGGCGCGTCTCTGCACGATAGAGGTCGGCGCCCCCTCCGCTTCCTCCCAGGCATGCAACGGCCGTCCAGGGAGCCGGCAGCCAATCTTCTCTCTGCTCCTGCGGCGGGTCTTGTCCGCCTGGAAACTTCCCCTTGGGAAGCGACGATGGGGTGCCCGGGGTCATCCCCGGCTGCTGGGAAAGCAGGAGCTCCCAGGAATCCCGTGAGTCGTGAGGGCGGGCGGGATGCCACCCCCAGGGCCACTCCCACCACTCCCCGCCGGGCTTCGAGCTCCCGGGGACGGGCCCCGCTCCCTCCGCGCGGCCAGTGGGTACCACATTCCTGCATGTGGAGCGTGTGACGTCAGCAGCATCCCCATCGCTGCATCCCTCACGCCTCCTCGCCGTTGCCATGGCAACCCCCTCTAGTGATGGGGACAGTTTATTTATAGAGGGAGCCACTCCTTGGGAGTGGTGGGGGCGGGCGGGCGGGCAAGGGACTTCGTTCGCGGGGCTCCAGAAAGAACCTGTTGCTGCCCACTCCTCCTTCACAAGATATTTTTTTTTTGCGGGGGGGGGGGAGGGGGTCCTATGCTTCCATAATTCATCCAAAACCGTGCTGGCCCTTTTCTGAATGCAAAAGTGCATCTGTTTTTCTGGAAGCTCCCTCCTCCTGCAAGATGGGCACCGTGGTGACATCATTAGTTCCTCCCTGCCATAGAGGGGGCTTCACACACACACACACACATACACACACACCTCTCTCTCCTTGCCATCACTTGCCATTTGTCAGCTGCTCTTTCCATTCACAGTATGAAATATTACTCATGTTTACGGTCACAGTGAAAGACTCCTCCCCCCGTGTGCAGGGTTCCCAGCCCCAAAAAGGTTTTGGGAAATGGCCTCAGCTTCTGACTTGTCAGATCCTGACAGGCAGGATTTCTTCACACTTGACCATGGCCCACATAGACTGGGCCTTGACGGAGGCTCAGTGGGACATGGAGGGTCATCTTTCTTGTTGGGGGTTGTTTTTTTTTGCGGGATCTGTATGAATGGAAATGCGAATGGCATTCATGTTTTTACTCTGAAATGCTGCCTTGTAAAATATTTTGTGAGCCTGCAGACACAGACAGAGCAGGATAAAGAATTGCTGCTTTGGTACCACAAACTCATTCCAGCATAAAAACTCACACCGCAAATTCTTCACAGAGAGAAAGCCAAGTGTTAGAAAACACGCCCTCCCACACACACACAACCAGGTGCTGCAAGCATTTAGCTGGAGCCTTAAGTCTGTGTTTCCAGGTACTGAGATGGTGTATGGTTTGGAGGCAGGGAGCCTGTTAGGGTGCTGCTCCTTGATTTCCTTGAGACCAAAAAGGCAGGCGGCTGTGCTAAGGAAGTCTGCCTCCCAGATCTGGGGGTCTATGTTGTGATGTCTGTGATACCTTGGGGGCTATATTGTGATGTCTCCAGGGCCTGTGACTGCCTTGTCTTCTTTTCAACAGATGGGCGAGACCCTCAAGTGAACAAGTGAAGACGCAACATGGCGAGTAAGCAAAGTTCGTGTTAGACTTCTTTCCCCTCTAGGGATGAGGATTCAAATAATTGGGGTGGGAAATGGGGAAGCACAGGATGAGACTCAAGCAAGTGGCCTCCTTAACTGGTGGCCCATCACAGCTCCAGAGTTTCTAAACTGGAAAGCAAAATCCTGAAGGCCACCATGGGCTGGCTAAAGACAGTGATGTATCAGAGAAATTATGTAAGAATATTTGATGTGATAAACCTGTCCCAGTTGGTTGACTGGACGTGAGGCCCATGTTACAAACTAGGGATGTGCACGAAGTTGCTTTGGCACCAGCAGGGGTAGTCCTTTAAGGGCGGGGGAGGGTGCACTCACCCCTCCTGCTGCATTTCCCCCACCGGCGCTCCATTATTTCTAAGCCCCTCGGGGCGGCAGCGTTCCTCCCTGCCGCCCCGTTGTCATCATTGGCCAGAAGTAGCAAGTGCGTGTGCGTGCATGGCAGATGGGCATGCGCATGCAGGGGGCACCCATGGACTTGCTACTTCCAGCCACTTCCAGCCGATGACGACAACAGGGCGGCAGGGAGGAACTCTGCTGCCCCGAGGGGCTTAGAAAAAACGGAGTGCCGGCAGGGGAAGTGCGGTGGGAGGCGGGAGGGGTGAGAGTGCACCCTCCCCCGCCCTTAAAGGACTACCCCTGCTGGTGCCAAAGCGCCCTGGTGGCGCAGTGGTAAAACTGCCGCCCTGTAACCAGAAGGTTACAAGTTCGATCCTGACCAGGGGCTCAAGGTTGACTCAGCCTTCCATCCTTCCGAGGTCGGTCAAATGAGTACCCAGAATGTTGGGGGGCAATATGCTAAATCATTGTAAACCGCTTAGAGAGCTTCCAGCTATAGAGCGGTATATAAATGTAAGTGCTATTGCTAAGTGCTATAATGGCCCCCAGAGCCAAAACGTTTCAGAGGCCTTCATAATGGCCTCTGAAATGTTTCGGGCACAAGCCTATTACAAACGTCCCAGGGGAACAAAAACAGAAATATTTTCTCTGAGGCAAGTAAAACAGGGCGGGGGTGGGGGGAGAAGGAAACTGGAATTGGGCAGGGAAGAACCTAGTGGAAAGCAGAGTATGTGGGCACAGGCAGCTCAGCCGTCTGCCCTTGGGAGAGCCCCAGTCCATGACTGGTGCAATGGCTAGCTAGAGGCTTTGTGGGGAGGATCCCAGTCAGCTTGCGGCTTCTGTTTCAGCCTTCCTGGCGGCACAGAATGCCCACTCGGTCCTCAAGCGCTTCCCTCGTGCCAACGGCTTCCTGGAGGAGTTCTGGCAGGGCACCATCGAGCGGGAGTGTGTGGAGGAGATCTGCAGCTATGAGGAGGTGAAGGAGGTGTTTGAGAACAAGGAGAAGACGGTACGTGAACACAAGAAGCTGCCTCTGCTGAGTCAGGCCTCTGGTCCGTCTAGCTCAGTGTCATCTGGAACATAGGAAGCTGCTGTATACTGAGTCAGACCATTGGTCTATCTAGCTCACGATTGTCTACACGAACGGGCAGCAGCTTTTCCAAGGTTGCAGGCAGGAATCTCTCTCCACCCTATCTTGGAGGAGATGCCAGGGAGGGAATGTGGAACCTTCTGCTCTTCCCAGAGAAGCTCCATCCCCTGAGGGGAATATCTTACAGTGCTCACATGTGGTCTCCCATTCAAATGCAACCAGGGCAGACCCTTCTTAGCTAGGGGGACAAGTCATGCTTGCTACCATAAGACTGGCCCTCCTCTCCAATCTGCACTTAGGGACTTTCCCAGCCCTACCTGGAGCTGCTGCCAGGGAGTTAATTGTGGGCCTTTTGCATGCACAGCAGAGGCTCAGCCACAGAGCTGTGGGGGGCGAGACAGATGTAAGGGGGAGATTTATTTTATTTATTTATTGTTAAATTTATATATCGCCTTTCATGAAAACAATCCCAAGGCTGTTTACAGCAAAATTTACAATCAAGATTGTAAAATAGACACAATTAAAATATTAAGCTAAAAATATAAAACAAATCTGATTCAAAATTTAAAACAAAAGCATAAAAGCAATGCAGAGTACAAAGAGCAGCAGCAGAGACAATCAAATAAAAGCCTGGGTAAAAGCCACAATTTAACATGTTTTCTAAAAGCTGTGATGGAGACCAAGGAGCAAATAGCCACCGGGAGAGCATTCCAGAGTCTGGGGGCAGCAACAGAGAAGGCCCTGTCCCACGTGCACGACAACCGAGCCTCCCACATTGTCGGCACCCGGAGCAGAGCCCCCTCAGATAACCTCGTCAAGTGGGCAGCAACCCTTGGGAGCAGGCGGTCCCTCAGGTATCCCCGGGGCCCAAACCATTAAGGGCTTTAAAGGTCAAAACCAGCACCTTGAATTGGACCCGGAAACAAACTGGTAGCCAGTGCAGCTCTTTCAAAATGGATGTGATGATGTGTTCCCACTGGGCAGCTCCAGATGAAACCCTCGCTGCCGCATTTTGCACTAGCTGCAGTTTCCTGATATTCTTCAAGGGTAGCCCCACATAGAGCACTTTACAGTAATCCAGCTGTGACGTGACTAAGGCATGGGTAACTGTGGCCAGATCTGCCTTCTGGAGAAAGGGACGCAGGTGGCGCAGTGGCCGAAGCCGTGCAAAGGCACCCCTGGCCACCGCCGCCACCTGAGCTTCCAAAAGCAGAGCCAGGTCCAGTAATACCCCCAAGCTGCGTATTTGCTCTTTCAAGGCGAGTCAGTGCAACCCCATGAGATGGTCCCATGAGTGTGCTGGGGGATGTTTCTCTCCCCTCATTCTTGACCTTTGCTTTCCCTTTGCTGGGATTGGCTTTCCTCTTCCTTGGCCATCTCTTTCCTCCTCCTAAGAGACTTTGCAAGTGTAGTGCTGCTCTCTGCCCTGGTGGCTGATCCAGATGCCTGGGCTGATTTATGGGTCAGTGGCCTTCTTGGGGCCTCAGATGGCGGTTGATGGAGAGCTGCACACAGCCAGTTCCCTCCAGGAGAGGAAAGAGGGCGGGCAGGGGATGTGCACAACAGGGTAGTTGTGGGGCCAGAGGTGAAATAGATGACCCTTTCTCTTATTTGGGCTTTATAGGGTTTTCAGCACTCCAGAGAGGCTAGGGATGGGGGTTGGAATATTGCAGCAGTGGATGGGTCTGGAGGGGTTTGTCAAAGGGGCCTGGGCTAACCTGCAGAAGAAGGAGGAGGTGGTGGACTGGACCACCCCCCACTTCAGACACCAGGTGTCTTATGTTGCTGGTCCCTGCCTCTGGACCCAGCTTCCTTCAAACATACAGAGCACTTACGTGAGGGGATAATTCAGAAATACGAAACACCCTTCCTCACAGTCTGGAACGTTCCAGGTTTGGACAGGGAGGTCCCTCTTCTCCTGTCCATGGCCATGCAGTCTGTTCACGCTCCTTGGCTGGGAGAGTCCCTCTCTGGCTTTCCAGCTCCCCTCCTGGGAAGACCCCTCTCTTGCATGACCTCCCTCCCTCTTGCGCTGTGCAGAGACCCCTCTTTTTTGGCAGGCATCTGAACCACCAACTTGCAAAGTCCCGACTTCCCTGGTATCCTTGGCACGGCCCAGAGATGTAGGTTTGGGGTGGTCTATAAATACGTTAAATAAAAGCAAAAATAAACAAAAAGTTGTTGGACGATTGTGATCGATGCATGTCTTTGGGATTTTAGTTGTTTTATCAATGGCCCATATATTTCAGTAAGTAAGGGTCAGGCTGCCGCTGGGATGGGCTCCTTGACCCCTCTCCCTGCTCAGTGGTGTCCTGTGCAGGGCCTGCCTGCCTGCCTGCTTGCCATGGGTGGGGCCCCCCTCCTGACCCGCCCTTCCTTACTTCCCTCTGCAGATGGAGTTCTGGAAAGGGTATGCCTTCTCAGTCAAGGATCCCGCAGATGGGACGGGGCGCTCGGACGCCATGTACGTGGTGGTGCCGCTGCTGGGCATCGCCCTGCTGATCGTGATCGCCCTCTTCATCATCTGGAGGTGCCAGCTGCAGAAAGCCACACGCCACCGCCCCTCGTACGCCCAGAACCGCTACTTGGCCAGCCGGGCGGGCCGCAGCCTGCCCCGGGTGATGGTGTACCGCGAGGCCTTGCACAGTCAACACGAGACCCACGGCCAGCGGGACCCAAACAGCAGGGCTGCTGGCGATGGCCGGTGGGGCCCAGGGCCTTCCAGCCAGCCGGACCACACCCTTCGCCCCTCAGTCCACCGTTCGGCTCCGGCTCTGCCCAGACTGTCCAGTGCCACGCCGCCCCCGTCCTACGAGGAGGTGACGGGGCACCCCGAGAGCAGCAGCAGCAGCAGCGGGGAGGAAGGCAGCTTGTCGTACAGCGACCCACCGCCCAAGTACGAGGAGATCGTGGCCGCCGTTTCCGCCCCTGGGAAATAGCCATGCTGGGGGCTGCTCTTCCAGTTCCTCTCGGCCAGACGATGCTGTCACAGAGAAGCCTTACCCTGCACGCTTGCCAAAACCTCCAGGGGTCGTGGCTTCCGTGGACAGCTTTCCCTTCCCCAGCAGAAGGTGAGGCGGAGAAGATCGAGGCGCCCAATCCAGAGAGCGCCCGCCCCCACCCCATCTCCCAGAGGACATTGTGGGGAGCCATGGCCAAGCGGGACGCCCGGTGCTCCTTCGGGCGCCACTCTCTCCTGGGGAAGCATTTCCAGTGTTTCTGCTGCTTGCCAGGAGGCGCCCCTCTTCCCACGTGCTCTATGAGGGGGGCAGCGCACGTTGGATTTCCAGCAGGGGGCGTGGCACCCCCTGGCCTTTGCACCTGCTTCTGGTGAGGTTTCACCTAGACCCACCCACTGGTGCCGATGGTGCTTGGGAGTCTATGGACTGAGGGCCTGGCATCTGGGTCCCAATAAGCTTTCGGATTGGTCGTGTGTGTGTGTGTGTGTGTGTGTGTGTGTTTTGTGGGGACTTGTGCTGGCCATGGCCAAGTCCTGATCGCTCCTTCCGCCTGTATTGTGCTTGCCCCCCTCCCCTCGCTCAGTCCAGCTTTGTGCAACAAAAGGGCACTGGCTGGTGGGGGAAAGAAAGGGTCCCCCGCCCCGCCCGGTGAATGCTTCCTCTCTTCTGCTCCTCCCACATGCCTGCCCAGCCCTCAGCTCCTTCCATGGCTCCAAAGAAAGCTGCTAGTCTCTTGGAAGTAACCCAAAGTGCACCTCTCTCTCTGTGCCCCCTGCCTCTTTGTCTTGACAGTTGCTGCTACTTTCTGACTTGTCTGCCCGTCAGCCTCACACTGGAATGGGGG
This sequence comes from Hemicordylus capensis, assembly GCF_027244095.1. Taxonomy (NCBI): domain Eukaryota; kingdom Metazoa; phylum Chordata; class Lepidosauria; order Squamata; family Cordylidae; genus Hemicordylus; species Hemicordylus capensis. The sequence continues at coordinate 14,344,653 of NC_069667.1, read as the reverse complement.
TGGGTGAGTGGGCTTTCCCCTCTCGCTCCCAGCCTGCCGGGTGTGGCCAGGCACTCTCGGGTCTGGATCCTTCCCCGCCATGCCCTCCTCCCTGCCAGGCACCAGCCCCACTTCCCACCTGGATTGTTTGACTTGTCTGCGGGATGGGGGCAGACTCCAGCTTCCCTGCTCAGGAGGAAAGGCCAAAGCAGCCGGGGTTGGTATCGGCCCCAAGAGAGGCTTCTGCAGCTGGAACCCTTCCCCGGCGGGCCTTTTGCTGTTCATCCCCCCCCCCCCGGGTGTTTGTGAACTGCCCCCTTCTGTCCTCCTTGCCTTCCGGCCTCCCAGCCCTTGTGTCTTGTCTCTTGCTTCGTACTCGCTGCCATCTTGGCTGCTTTCTGTGCAGCCGATGCCTGTATCTTTCCACACAACGTAGTGGCCACAACTAGGCACAGCCCCCCAGGAAGGCCTGCCCGGGGAGGGGTGGCCTCCTTCTGCTTCCCCTATCCAAGGCTTCCTTTACTGTGGTAGAGAAGAACGCCACTGCTGGCTCAGGTTGTGAGCAAGGGTGTGTCCTCCCGCCCACCACACAAGGGCGCGCATGTCCACGCACACGCACGCACACACCCCTCCCACCTCTCTCCCTCAATGGTGCTAAGGATCACCCCAGGGATCACCCCTCGCGTGTTAAGTGTGCTTTATCGTCGTCGTACATTTTGTTGAAGCCAAAACAAACTTTGTTCATTGAAAAAGTAGATTTATGTTCTACGTGGTTGCCAGCCGCGCATCCTAAAACGAATACAAACCACTCAACAAAGAATGAAAAGCGGCCTTTTTCCTCTCTTCCTTTTTTTGAAGACGGGTGGTCAAAATGTAAACAAGAACAGAGGGAGAAATAGAAGAGCAGCTGCTGCCTGCCCACCGCCAAGAATTTTGCCAAACCCTGAGAAAAAGGGGGTGCCGGGGATGTGGGGCAACACTGCAAAGGACCCCCCCCCCGTAGGTGGCCTAGCTGGCCTGATAAGAATGGTCCCCTACAGTGGTCAACAGGACCCTGTGCTGAGATGGTCACTTTGGGCTGCTTCAGGGGATACTCCGACTGGCCTGTGTCAATACTTGGGGAGGAGAGTGGACATGCACATCTGTCCCCCCCATCCCACCCCAGTGTGCTGTCATCTAATCACGGTGGGTGGGGTGTGTCTGCTTGTCCAAACCGCTGCTCTTCACACCATTCAGAAATGCTGCTTTATTTGGGATGCAGTCCCCCTCCCCTGCGCAAGGCCTGCCCTAGGCTACAGTGTGCAGGACAGTAACGTGCATGGCAGGGCCTGCCTCCCCTCTGTGTTGGTGCTGGCCATTTCAGAGTCTCATCCGAAGCGCCCTCATGTTATTGTGCAGGTGGGCCAGCAGCCACTCAAGGTCTGCAGAGGCCAGTGAGAAGCTGGCCAGCAACTCGGGGTCTCCTACATGTTCAGCAAAGAAGATAGGAATCCAGTGGGTTTCTTGCCCCTCCTATTTTGGGGCTCCCTGGTGCCTTCTCCCCTTCCTCTGAGTGAGCATTACAAACCCAAGAAAGCTGTTAGCCATTCAAACCTCGCCATAAAAAGGAGGATTGAAATTACATTCTTCATTCCCTGCTGCCGCCTCCAGAAGAAATCCAGGCAAACCCCTGTGACACTGCAGCTGGCCTTCAGCCTCCAAGTGTGGCCTGCTGAAGCTGCTTTGGAGGGGATTTGTGCCATGGATGGCTTCTAATGCAGATTTTCCCATCCCACTTTGATCCATCTCTGGCCCTCTGGGCAGCTTACCAATACGGCTGGAACACTATAAGCCCTGTGAAGGAGCTGGAAACACTTCATCTGCCTTGTCTTGGCCATCCTTCCAACAGCCCCATCAGAGCAGCTGGTGGTATTACGATCCTGGTGATGTGTACACAGCAAGGCTATGTGAGATCCGGCTGGGACATCCCCAGCTTGAAGCAGCACCCACTCATGCCAGCTCTGCCACTCATAGGAAGCTGCCTTATACCGAGTCAGACCCTTGGTCCAGCTAGCTCAGCAGTGGCCCTCCAAGGTTTTAGGCAAGAGTCTCTCCCGGCCCTACCTGGGGATGCTGCCAGGGATTGAACCTGGAACTTTCTGCATGCAAATATGCAGGTGCTTTTCTGCTGAGCAACAGCCCCATCTCCGAAGGTCCTACAGTGCTCACATGCAGTCATCCATCGAAATGCAAACCAGGGTGGACCCTGCTTAGCAAAGGGGACCATTCATGCTCAGTACCACAAGACCACCCTCTTCCCCTCCAAGCACATTAAATGCACCTTGGGTCTGGTGGTGGTCCTGGCAAGCGATGGCCAGTGGCCATCTCTGCCTGGAACTTCACCACTATCCGAACTTTTGCTCCTCATGGCGCAGCCTTGGTTTATGGCCACTGTTGCAGCAACTCTTTGCAGGGCTGCTTGGAGTGCAGAGGGATCCTTTGGCAAGACTGGAATTCCGGAATTCCACCGGAATTCCCACCATTGGCAGATTGTCGCTGTGTGGATCCATTCCTCGGGCCAGGGCATGCAGTAGAACAGAGGTTCTCAAACTTGGGTCCAGAGCTGTTATATTACAATCCCACCATCCCCAGCCAAAGGTGCGGGATGGTGGGACTTGTAGCCCAACAGCAGCTGGGGACCCAGGTTTAGTAACATAGGAAGCTACCCTCAACTGAGCCAGACCACTGGTCCATCTAGTTCAGTATTGTCTCCATAAACTGGCTTCCCCAAGGTTGCAGGATGGAGCCTATCTGGAGATGCTGCCAGGGGGGGAACATAGAAGCTTCTGTGTGCAAGCATGCAGGAGCTCTTCCCAGAGCAGCCCCATCCCCTAAGGGGAATATCTTACAGTACACACACATGCTGCCTTCCATTCAAATGTAAACCAGGGTGGACCCTGCTTAGCAAAGAGGACACTTCATGCTTGCTACCACAAGACCAGCTCTCTTCCAACAGAACACACAACTGATGTTGTGTTGCAGTGTTTTTTTGGGTGGGAGTTAACCCCAAAAGCACCTTTCCCCAAAGGGTCAGGGAATTACTACTGGACAGCTGGAGAACATCAAAGCTGGTGCTCCTCTGTGATGCAGGTTTTTCAGCAGGTGCCCTACCTTTTCCTAGCACCTTTGCCAGGGAGTGAGGGGAGGAGGATGTCAAGGCAGTTTCTGGAAAAGAAGGCAGAGGCCTTGATGTGAGACAAAGTGTTCTGTGATTTGGCCCAAATGAGGAGAATTTTCTTCCAGTGCAAATCAGAGAAAGTGGGATCCTGAGCCCTTAATGTGTGTTGATTCCCCACCCCTCACTGAAGTGGTGGTCCGTGTTCCTCCCCAGACCTGCCCAGCCATACCTGCTGGGTCATGGCCTTTTTTGTGTCTCCTGTGCTGGGGGGCATGCTGTCAGTCAGGGTGCCCCTCCCCTTGAATCTGGACTGCTTGCCTGGGCCTGGCCTGTGGCAAGGAGAGAGACAATCTCACTGCAAGACTGGTGAGAAAGCAGACAGGTCTCATCTATTATCTCCAACTTCTACACTTAACCAGCCCTGGCATTGACACTCTATAAAACCTGGTCTATTTTTGTGACCTCCCCCCCCCCACTGCAAAGCATTTAAAATAAAACACTTGCTCAATGTGGCTTTGTTTTTAATCACCACCAAAAAGCTGCAGTTCACCTCTGGGTTTGTGGCTCCAGCTGCTTTCATCTCCTGGGTTCTCCAAAGTGTTCCCCACCCTTTGACTTAAAAATGGTTCTTGTGGCTTACAAAGCAGAATCGCATGAAGCACAATAAAAGTGCAATATCAAAGTCAAACGTCAATAGAGGTCTCATCATAAACAGCCAGCAAAAAATAAAATAATAATAATAAAATCTTCAAGTGCCCTTTTTCAGCAGACCTTGCCTGGTGCCTGAAGACAATCATGGGTCCAAGCAAAGCTGACTCATTGGAGAGAGTGCCAGAGGTGGGGGGGGGGAGGTGGGCGAGGAAGACGACCTCAATGGATGGGTAGCTTCAGGTGGGAGAAGGTAAAGGTAAAGTGTGCCATCAAGTCGATTTCGACTCCTGGCACTCACAGAGCCCTGTGGTTTTCTTTGGTAAAATACAGGAGGAGTTTACCATTGCCTCATCCCACGCAGTCAGGATGAGAGGATGCCTTTCAGCATCTTCCTACATCGCTGCTGCTGGGAGAAGGTACTAGGGACCAAAGTCATGTAGGTTTTTAATTTTAAACACACACAGTCTTTAATGATCTTTTTCGAAAGAGTCAAGAACGCTCTTTGAATCGAGGCTGGACAGAACCTGGAAGCCCTGGAGATCTTTTCTCACTGGAGGGGGAAAGGCCTTTGCAGGGCCCCCCCTCCCCCAACCCCGCAACAAGCGTCCAGTCTGTCTCCACAAGCGGCACTTTCCCAGACGCTTTTCACAGGCAGGCAGCGACACCCTCTGGCAGAGGTGCACCCAAGTAATTGCGGAGCCTGGACCTAAAGGCCTTTGGAGGCCCCCTTCCCTGCAAATTACGCATCATCATGCTCGGCTGGGCGAAAACACCACCGGGGACAGACCAATGAGGATTTGGGGGCCCCCAGGGGCTATGGAGACCCTGGACTTCGGCCCCAAAGTCCAGGGGTAAGAGCACCTCTGCCCTCTGGTCCCCCTGCCCCCGTCTCTCTCCCGGTGGAAAAACCAAGTCACTGCGGATCCCCCACCAGGAACTGAAACAGGGGAAAAAAAACATCCAGAAAGGCACAAGCGCGCAGATGTCTAAGCCGGATCCTACCTTGAGGCACCCTAAAGACTCGCAAGCACCTTGTGGCAGAGGCTTGTCTAGACACCAAAGGTCCAGCGTCCCCGCCCACCGACCCGCCCGCCCGCCGCTGTCTGGCTCTGCAGCGCCGCGCACCCGCCGAGGGGAGGGGAGGGGCGGAGCCGCCTCCAGCCAATCGCGCGCCGCCCGCTGGTGACGTCGCGGCCGGCGGCTGAAGGTGGTCGCAGGTGCGTCCCATTGAGAAAAAAAGAGCGAGAAAGAGGCGAGTCGGGTTGGGGAGGACGCAGCACAACCGGGGTAGCAAAGCGAGGGTGCCGGTTCCGCGTCTCCGGGTCCCAGATCCGAAAGGCAGCCCCAGAGGGAAGGGGAGAAAGTGCCCCTCCCCTGAAAGTCGCTTGCCTCGATTTCTTCTGTTTCAGAAGACTTAACACGTGGGACAAGCTCGCCAACCCATGAATACATTTTGCGCCTTCTGTGCAAACCCCCCCCCCCCATTTCTTTTTCCTGTGTCGCCGCTTGGGGCCGAGACCTGTTGGTCGCAGTGGGGCTGCTCAGGCCTGGAGACCGGCAGACGTCCCTAGTCTGAGCTCGTCCCGAGGGCGAAGAAAGGGTTGGCGTCTTGTCCTGGCTTCTGGTCTTGTCCTCGTTAAGAAGCCTTCCAGACTGAGGCTCCATGATCATTCTGGCCGGCGTGGAGTCCCGCCCCCGATCTCCTCGGCTTGCCTAAAAACGCCTGGGATGCTTGCAAGCAGCCTAGACAGGAAGGAGAGGCCTTCCCTGCCTGGCAAGAGGCGCCAGCCTGCCTCCAGCCGCGGTGGCTGCATTCCACTCCAGGACCTGGGCAGGTTTGGACAGCCCTCTTGCTGGGTCCTTCTTTGCCGGCCTCTTCCTGCTCTGCTGTGGTCAGAACTCTCTTTAGTAGCTGTTTGTGCTTTGGTTATGGAGATAATCTGGGCCTTACCACTAGCCACTCTTCCATACCCACCCACGATGCCGTTGCTCTGCTTTTCCTTCCAATCCTTTGCATCTCTGGCTAGTTCTTAAGAGATGCCTTCAAAAGGTGCGCTCTGGGCAGGTTCCTAGGCTGTGCTCCAGATGCTTCAGGGTGACATCCCCGGTTTTTTAAAAGCAGGCCACCAAAAGAGCAACCCACCGACAAGCCTGCCAGTCCAAAGTGCACCTGAAAGGGAAATGCAGGATGCCCAAGAGAGGAAGTAGGGGGTTAGGGCAGGGCAGCATCCCCACCTGAAATGCATGGGACTTGCCCCCCCCTTCCCAGAGGCAGCTCCTGGCCTTCACTGCCCCACCCCTCTGCTTATTTATAGGTCGCAAGCCTTCCTGGCTTGTGATGCAGAGTCGTTTATCATGTCAACATCTCTGTTCCCGGCCCAATGCGGTGGTGGCTGCCAAGACAGAAAGTCCTTGCTGGGACACTGTCAGCCTGAAGAACTTGATGAATCAGAAGCTCATAAAAGCCACCAATGAGTTATTAGGGGCCCTGGATGGATTCCTTGGCATGTTCCTGGGGGTGTGTCGAATGTTTTGTAACCCGCAATCCGACTAGAACAGAGTCGTTTTGTTCCTCCCCTGCCAGCAAGCAGGACCCCGCCTCGGTGCTGCTGGATCTGCCCCAAGCGTCTCGCTAGAGCAGCCCTTCTCTCTTGCCCAGCTGCTTCTCTCCAGTTGGGAGACTCACGGCACAGAGCTGAGCCCTCCACATTACTCTTGGAGCCTGTATGCCCTCCTGGGTGCCTGGAGCAGTTCAAGGTTATACAGGGCTTGCCTGATGGGGCACAGAGGCAGGGGCCTCGCTTGTCTAACAGCCAGCCTTCCTAGCTCCTGTTCTTAGAAGGCTTTGGCTTTGACCGGTGCTGGGGGCTTCTCATTCGGGGGGCCCCTTCCTCTCCCCCTCCTCGTTCACAGGTGCTCCTCCCAGTTCCTGACTCAGTGATTGCCACAGACGGAACTTTCCACGCTGAGGTCTCCTTTGCCTGCCTCTTATTGATTGTACGCTTCTGGGGGCAGAGCCTCAGGGTCAGCCCTTCTGTTTGCTGCATGGTGGCGTGGTGGCTAGGCCAGGCTGCCGGGCACGTGAGCAAAAGGAGGAGGTTGTGAGGAGGCTGCAAACGTGCCCGCTCCTGTTTTCGTAACCAAGCAGAGAAGAGTCAACCAAGCCCAGCAGTGGGTCTGTAGCCTTGGCCCAGTGAGCCGTCTGGCCCCCTCCTTGCCTCCCCAGCCTTCTTCCTGCAGTGCTGCTTTGGGGCTCAGCACCGCTCAGAGCAGCTGGTGTGTGGGCCCGTGCTGACTTCCTTGCTCAAACGGGAACCTTGCTCATAGAGACGGCTTGTTGGTGCTCTTGGTTGTTCTCAGAATTGGCCGCTGCCTCCCAGCAGCCCACTAGAGGGCGCCAGGGAACACTTGGTCCTTGGACAATTTTTCACTCTACCAAAGCATCCCAGAGGATTCTTCTGTTGATTTCTGCCCAATTTTTTGCAAGAGGGCTCTCATTTCACTCCCTCCCTCCCACCCCCATGTTGTCCAGGTGGGTGCAGAGTTGAGGAGGGTTTCCCCCAGGCACCCCAACAGGATGCACAAGAAGGCAATTATTATTTTTATTTATTTATTTATTTTACATATTATATCCTGCTCTTCCTCCAAGGAGCCCAGAGCGGTGTACTACATACGTAGGTTTCTCCTCACAACAACCCTATGAAGTAGGTTAGGCTGAGAGAGAAGTGACTGGCCCAGAGTCACCCAGCAAGTGTCATGGCTGAATGGGGATTTGAACTCGGGTTTCCCCCGTCCTAGTCCAGCACTCTAACCACTACACCACGCTGGTTCCACTTGCCCCAGATCCCACCCAGCCTCTAGCCAGGACTTCCACTGGCCTGCTCTGAAGCTCCCTGAGGATCTCTGCAGCACAGAGGTGGTGCTGGGTTGCCGGTCATCCATCGTCAGCACAGAGTTCCTATCCTGGCTCTGCTGCAGGCAATGGCCGGCAACCCAACACCATGCTGGCTAGAGGCTGATTGGGACCTGAGGCTAGTGCCTGCTGAAGGGGTGAGGGGTTCCAGCGGAGATGGCGGCTTCTAAGAGGCCAGAGAAGCGGCAGCTGCTTCTGATCTGAATTTCCTGTGCTCCCTTTCATTCCCCCTGGTGGGCCACTCCTCTGAGCTCACTCCCTTAGCATCCTGATTCTCCCTCCTCCTCGACGCACCTATAAAAAGAACACAGTTGCTCTTGAAAGCAAAATGAGATCCAGCACAGCTGTTTCTGCTGAGCTTTGCTGAGCATCTCCACGGAAGACCCCAACGTTCTGGGTCTCCGCCCTTGCTTGCTTCCTTCTGCCTCACTTATGCCGGACCTCGGGGCACTTTGCACTTTAAAAGCAACGCATAAGGAGGCTTCTAGTGAAATGTCTGCTCACGCTCTTAAAAGCTCTGGCCTGGCTGTCAAAAGCTGTTCCCGCCCCCGCCCCCCACCGCCTTAATGGGAGCCCACATGATGCTTCTTCAATCTTCATCGCAGTGGAGGAGCCAAGCGGAAGGCTCTTCAGGGGCTCTCGATGCCCTCTCTGAGGAGCTGCGGGCAACCAGTGGCTCCTTTTATGCCTAAGGGCGATGGAGAGTTAACTCCCAAAGGAAGGGCTCTCGCCCCCCACCCCAGAGGAAAAGGAAACCAGAGATCTCTGAAGAGTTAAGTCATGCTTTTACTTTTTGACTCTTGAACAGGAAGGATAAGGGGGCGTGTGGCACCTGATCCATCCCCCCCCCCCCCGCCACAATCCCAGGCTAAGGAGGAGAGGAGAATGTGGCCAGGATGGAGAGTGGGGCTGGACAAGAGCGGCTGTGACCTGGGCTTCACAGAAGCCATCAACAAGAGGATGCAGGTTCCCAGCCGGCTGAAAGTGGCTGATGAAGAGTCCAGTTCCTCGGGAGGCCCCCAGAGGAACCTGCTGGATGAGCTCCCTCCCTCCTTCCAGATGCATGTCCCAGACAGGCTCTTGCTGGCAGGTAACAGGAGGCAGCTGCTCCAGGTCAGGGTGGGTGCGAAGTGCTTCCTGGTGGCCCTCTGGGCCTGGGCCTGGATTTGGTGAGGCATGAAGGCAAACCCACCTGGGGGGCTGGGAGCAGAGGCGTCGCCACGATGGGGCCAATTACAGCCCTGTAATTCTGTGGGGTGCACGGTGAGCCTGGGGCTGGCTGATGCGGGCAGGGCCTGGAGGCTGTGCACCTTGCCCTGAGCACATACTGTACGGTATGAGGGGTGGGGAGGTGTTGCCTACTGCTGAAGACACACAAGCCACCTAATGGCGCCGCGGGGAAATTACTTGCCTAGGGAGCAAGAGGTTGCTGGTTCGAATCCCCGCTGGTATGTTTCCCAGGCTATGGGGAACACCTATATTGGGCAGCAGTGATCTAGGAAGATGCTGAAAGGCATCATCATCTCACACTGCGCAGGAGGCAGCAATGGTTGTTGGGAATTCTCTCTGGTAAGAGAATCCCTTCCTCATTATAGTAGAGTGCACAGAGGCACAACACAGCAGATTCAGTTAGGCATGCGTGTATGCTGAGAGTAAAGTAACTTGGAGCCAGTTCATAGTTTCAAATCAATATATATATAGTATTTATTAGAGAACTCCATTCTAGACAGGAAAGTGAGGAGTTAGGATCTCTAATCTAGCTAGCTAGCTGGATGCAGATAGATTCTGCATCTTCTCTGCACACATGGTGCAGGGAGAGGAGCTTGCTTGCATGGTGCAAGGTGGAAGGAACAGGAAGAGAAGGGAGGGAGGAAGTTAGTCCCTAAGAGTAGCAATCTACATTCCAAAGGGATAGTGTCAGAGCAGTAGAGAAGGGATGACCAATGTCTTGACCCTCTAGCCCTCTGACTCACTAGTCTGTCCTCCACCGTCTTTGAGACAAGAGACAGCGTATAGTCCTTCACTTCCAACAATGGTCAACCCCTCCTGTGTTCTGCCAAGAAAACCACAGGGCTCTGTGGGTGCCAGGAGTCGACTGGACAGCACAAGCCACTCCCTGCTGCTCTGGCCATTGGCAAGGAGGCTGAGTGCAGTTCCCTGGCAGCCACTTGCAGGAGGAGGGATGTTGCAAAAAAAGGTGGTTGCTGGCCATGGGCTGAGAGGCCAGGACCCTGCAGCTCGGCCACCAGGGCCGGAACTGTGCAATTCTGTTGGCTGATGCTGTCCTTGCAACCCATCCAGATGACAGATTTCCCCTTTGAAGGGCAAAGGTGGCTGGGGCTCCTGGAATCTCAGACTCGACTCCACAGCCCTGCCTTTTTGGCTCAAGGAGGAATTATCTGCCCCCCCTCCCAGATTAGCCAACAGCGTCTCCGAGTGTACTTGTGAGGGGAAGGGGGACAGTGGCAAGACCAGAACTGAGTTATTGTTGTTGTTATTTACATGTTATATCCCGCTCTTCCTCCAAGGAGCCCAGAGCGGTGTACTACATACTTGAGTTTATCTTTCACAACAACCCTGTGAAGTAGGTTAGGCTGAGAGAGGAGTGACTGGCCCAGAGTCACCCAGCTAGTCTCATGGCTGAATGGGGATTTGAACTCGGGTCTCTCCGGTCCTCGTCCAGCACTCTAACCACTATACCACGCTGGCTCTCTGGTTCTGGATAAAGCCCCCACCCCAGGTGCCTGCAGGGTTCACTGGGGTTGCATATCTTTGAAGAAGGTTCTTTGGGCGATCCCTCGTCAGTTCTGTTTCCACAAGAAGAGCTCTTCCGCTGTGGGGCAGACGGGGACTCCCATCCTCCTCTCTTTTCCTCTCCCTAGAAATGGCAGATGTTGCGTTCAGGCCCTTCTTGCGGCAGCAAGGCCCAGCAGGGACTCTGAACCCTCTTCTGGAACCTGCCGTGAGAGATGGAGAGCATCCCTTCCTGAGCTTCGCCTCCAGAGCTGGATCCCAGAAACGCCGACGCACGGTACTCTGTCCAGGAGGGGCCGCCTTGCAGCCCGGCTGACGATAAAACAGGACGTGGGAGGGAGGCGTTATCTTCTGCTGGGCGCTCTTACGTTCACAAATAATGCTCAGAGCAGTTTGCAGCAAACGAAGTGACAAAATAGCAGCATGGTGAGCTGCTTAGATAAGCATCTCGCCATGCTGCTATTTCCATGCTTCTCAAAGATGGTTAGATAAGCATGGATACACATTACAATTAAAAGGCATTTTTAAAAGCCGGGTTTCCACTAAAAGAGTCTCTTCCCCACCACCACCCACCTTGCATTTGTACTTATTTGGCATGGTTGTGTGTATCCCACTGGGAGAGGTCGGGGCAGCCTTGCTGTGGGGACAATTGCCGTGCCCCATTTACTCTGTTTGGTGGGGGGGGGCAGTGCTGGAGAAGGGATGTGCACACAGCCTTCAAGGCTCCAAGCCGCATCCCGGCGGCTCATTCACGGCGGAGGATGCTGAGCTGGCACCGTTCGCCTTCTGGCTTCCCAGTTTGTCGTTTCCAAAGTGTTCTTTGCAGCCATCAGCTTTGTGGGTTGGAAAGCTGCCTGGCTGCAAAAAGGACGGCTGCGTTGCTTGTGCTTTTGGCAGCTGAGGCTTGCTCAAAGCCCGCTCAAGGTCAGGATCGTCGCCAGCCTCGCCTCCTCCGTAGCAGTCGGGGAATGTGGCTAACCTCCAACCGGCAAGACAGTGCTCCGTGCAGCCCAAGGCAAGGGGTTGGTGGGAAGAAGCCGGTCGGGCCAAGGTGGATGAGCCCAGGGGTGGTGGGAGGGAGGGAAGGAGGGAGGGGGTGCTGACCGTGTGACTGAGCCTCTTTCTCCCATCCCACCCTCGTTCAGGCGAGCCGTGCTCCCTGCAGGCTGGCCGTTCATCAGGGCTTCGTCTGCGCAGCTCCACCTGATGAATGGCCAGCCTGCAGGCAGAGCAGCTCTCCTTGATGGAGGCAAGGTGGGATGGGGGAGACAAGCACAGCTGGGCCTGCTGGGAACCAGAGGCAGCCGTGTTTCCTTTGGCACCCCCTCCCCGGCTCATTAGAATGAGCTGCTGCCTAGGATGGCATCCCCTCACCTGAGGACAGGCAGGCATGCCCGTTCGGCTGGGAGGACTTTCTCCTCCCTGAATATAATGGCACGACAAACAAAAACGGGAACCACTGGCTTGCTGCATCTTGTCCCCACACAGACCTGGCACAGCCAGTGCAGCTGGGGTCCGGCAAGGCTGGGTCCCCTGGGCCCCCCAGAGTCCTGCCCGCTGAAGGTGGAGCTGATCCCAGTGACCTGACCTGTGGTGCTTTGCAGTACCTGGGAGCAGTGTGCCCTGCAGGAGGGATTCCCAGATGTTGTTGACTACAACTCCCAGAATCCCCAGCTGCCTGCAGTGGCCTTTGCCTGGGGATTCTGGGAGTTGTAGTCAACGGTATCTGGGCATCTCTGTTCCAGGGAGCACTGCCTGGGGCCTGGAAGGCTGCTGCTTGGGTCTGAAATCCCCGCCTGTGGCTTTTGCAATGGGGTCCTTGGAGTCCTTACAGGGGAAGGGGCTGCGGGGCTCTTGGAGGGCTCTCTGCTGCTGGGGATTCAGGCTCTCTTCCCTTCCCTCCCTTTGCTGCTTGACCCCCAGCAGGCCCATCAGGGCAGAGCCCGGAAGGAGAGAAGCTCAATGGAGGAGCCTCTGCTGTCCCCAGGTGGTGTAAGAAGGTAAGAAGCGGCAGCACTGCGGTGTGGGGAGGCGGTGGGGTGGGGTGGGGGGCTGCCCACAAAGCTGCAACTGTTCTTCCGAGTGCCCTTGCTCACGAGGAAGCAGCGCCGGGATCGGGGATGGGGAGAGAGGGGCTCTGGACCCCTTGGGTCTCAGCCTTCTCCCCGCTGGCTCCCTTGCCTGGCCCGGGCTTCTCCCCCTCCGTGCCATGCAGCCTTGCCTCTCTAGCTCTGCCCCTCGTCTCTGGGGGCTGGCCAAGGGTGGGGGCATTGGCCCTGGTACAGCCGGGGATCGTTGAGCGCTGCTGGGCTAGCTGGTCTGGTGCGGAGCAGCCACCAATGGAGGGAGACCAGGTCCTGCTCGCTTTGCAGCCTCTTGCCTGGAGGACAGGATCCGGCCCTTAAACCCTGCAGTGCTCCCTGGCAGGAAACGTGTCTTATGGTCCGGATGTGCCTCATGTTGACTTAGGGCTGCTCCCACATTGGCCCTCCTGCAGATGTTGGCCAACCATTCCCATGACCCCTGGCTGTCGGCCACTGTGGCTGGGGATTATGGGAGTTGTCGTCCACAAACAGCTGGGGGGCAGAGTGTTCTCTCTAAGAGGGACTCCCAGCTATTGCTGACGACAACTCCCATAACCCCCAGCCAAAGGCCACTGCAGGCAGCTGGGGATGCTGGGAGTTGTAGTCAACAACATCTGGGAATCCCTGTTAGAGGGAACAGTGTGGGGCAGGGGGCCGAAGTTGAGCAGGCCTGTGTTGACGGAAGTGCCTTCTGGATGTGCGGCTTCTGTGCTGAAGCATCTCAGGAGTTTCACTGGCGACCGGTGTGAGGAGGTTTGCTGAGACAGACTTCTGCAGGGGGCTCTCTTTCAAAAGCCCGCTCCCTGTGGGATTCTGCTTTGGGAGGCCCCGAGAACATGCTGGGCGTCCGGCAGCCCTTTGGTCCCGAGGCGCGTGTGGGAGGCTGCCAGGCCTTGTGGTGCTTCCAGGTGCCAGAGGGAGTGACCGGCCGCTGCCTGCCTGCCTCTGTGTGTGTCTGTGTGTGTGTGTGTGTGTGTGTGTGTGCCCTGCAGGCTGGAGCCAGGCCCTCCCCCTGCCGCCCTGTTTCCTCCATTCCCTGTGGAAGGCAGGATCTACTCCTTGCAGAACGTCCTTCAGGCGCTCCACTTCCTGGGCCTCCAGCTCTTCCAGCTGTTTGGGAAGCCTGCCCATGCCCGGCTCAGGTGATGATGCTCTCTCCAGCGGCTGCACGCTGCCAGCATGTGCCTTTGAACCTTGAGTGGAGGCAGGAGTTGAGGGCTGTTGCTGGATGCATGAGTTTTCAAGTTTTCAAGTTTTCAAGCTGCAAGCTTCCGAGGGGCTGGCCTCCTCCTCTGTGGCCTCTGCCTGGCCTGTGGGTCCACCCTCCACGCTCTCCCCTCTCCCTTCGCTTCTGCACCCCCCAGGGCATCTCCGGGACTGGTTTGGGGTGCAAGGCGACCGAGAGGGGGTGGGGTCCCCGTGAGCAGTCTTGTGCGCCCCTATGGTTGGAAGCCCAGAGCCTGCCCATGGGGCAGCTGAACTCTGCAGGCTGGCTGGCTTGCTTGCTTGCTTGCTTGGAACCCCTTCTGTGGGGAAGGGCAGCTGGGGCTCAGGGGAGCCTGCGGAAACACGGCCTCCTTTGAGGAACAGAATGTTTTCAGCATCCCGGTTTGGCTTGTGTGGAACCTTTGGGCAACTGCAGGGCTTCTGGGAGCCTGCTGGATGGTAACCGTCCCCGCAAAAGGACTCTGGAAACAGCTCCCCTTCCTGGTGCTGTGGGAGGCATTGCCCCTTCTCACCTGCACCCCACATGCCTCTTTAAATGGTGGTCGGGAGGAGAGGGGAGGACGCCCTGCAGGAATTACAGAGCACTCCATGGCTTTTAGCGCTGGGCTTTCTATGCCTGGGGGGCTCCTCCTCTTCCTCCTCCCCTCCATATGCCAGCATTGCTTCTCTTTCTCCCTCTGCACACATGTAGCCTTTTTTCTCCTCTTCCTCCTCCTTCTCCCCTTTAGTTCTCAGGAGGCTAGCCTGACCTTGGAGGAGGGTCCCCTGGAGGAGTTTGGCTCAGCAGATATTCTGGCAATGAAGAAACAGGTAGGGGAGAGCATCTCCAAGCCCGGAGTTCGATGGGGGGCCTCTTTTCTTGCTCTCCCGGGAGCAAAAGGGGAGTCCAAGGAGGTTGTCTCCTGTGGGGCAGGGGCGTAGCTAGGGGAGAAGGAGCCTGCTGAGGGGTGGAGCTGTGGGGCCCCAGGTTCTTTGAGCACATCTGCTCCGTAATAGCTACCCCCCTGGGGCAGGGGCTTCTCCTCCTCCTCCTGCCTCCTCCTTTCCCTGCTCTGCCCCTTGGCCTGAGGCTGACTTTGACCCCCTTTTCTTTCCTCTCTCTCTCTTGCAAATGCAGCTGGCCAGGATCTCCGGGCGGCTCCGGAGCCTAGAGGAGCAGTGCGTGGGCTGGCGTCAGAAGGAGCTGCTGGCCTACTCTGTGCTGGTCTCTGTCTGTCTCCTCAACGTGTGGCTTTGGCTCAGGAGATGAGGAAGCCCCCTGCCCCCCCCCAACTGGAAGGAGGATGGGGGCCCCTAGCCAGCACCTCCTTTGTGCTTCGTAGCTTTCACAGGCCTCCTGCCTAGATGCCCTGGGGGGGTCAGGGGTAGTGGCCATGCCGGAGGAGGTGGGAAGGGGGTGGCCTGAAGCTTCCCACAGCGGCTTGAGGGGAAGGCCGCTGAGTTTGGCGGGAGCCGGACTGGCAGCGGCCAGCAGGGCTAGGGATCCTCTGGGGGGGGGCCACAGGCCCCGGGGTGGCTGCTGCGGCTTCCTCTCCAGACAGGGCTCTTCTTTCTTCCCTTTGCATGTGTGCGTCTCCTCATATTTCTGAGGAATGCAACACACACCACTCTAGGGAAGAGCCTCGGGCCTCTTGGACTGGCAACTCCAGCTAGGTTGAGGGTTTTGTACTGGGACAACTGGACTCTGCACTGCCCTGGGAGGGAGAGAGAGAGATGGCTTCCCTTTCCCCAGTGCTAGCGGGTGTCACCAGGGGTGGTGACTGCAGTATTGAGAGGGAGAAGTTCCGGTCTCTGACCCCTGGGCTCAAAGCAAACTATCATGTGTCAGGAGCAGAAATGGACCCGAGGTTTCTGGGTAGGGTGTCGCCCTAGTGATTTGCGAGGTGGCTCATGGGCTGCCGTGTCTTGTCAGCTTCTGCGAGGAGGGTGGGGTGGGGGGTCAGACTGAGCCTAGCAGCCCCTTGAAGTACCCCCCAGGGCCCGGCCCTGCCCTGGGGTGGAGAGCCTGTGACTCTGGGCTGTGTGTGGGTCTTTAATAAAACTTGAATGTCCTGAAACCTGAGTGGATGTCTGGTACGTGGTCTGGCCTGTTTCTCCCAAGAGCCTCTGAGCAGCAGCAGCAGGCCAAGGTGGGGTGACCCATGCCCAGCCAGATGGGAAGCCCACAGGCAGGACAGGAAGGCAGAAGTCCAAATGCCTTTTAAAAACAGTGGAGCCCAGATAGCGCGCACACCCCCACCCTCCAGTTCCCCTTTAAAAGCAGCCGTCAACGCCACATCTGGGGGCGGTGAAATCGATCAGTTCCTTTCCTCTGTCTTGATGCTTCCACTCGCTGACTTTCTTGGGTGGCCCTGTGTTCCTCTGTGGTGGGAGAGGAAGGAAATCTTTCTTCCTTTCCACACCGGGCATCAGAGGCGCACCTAGGTAATTTTGGAGCCTGTACCTAAAGGCCTTTGTGGGGGGGGGCTCCCCACCCCACTGCAAGTTTAGCATCATACCCCTACACACACACACACCGTGACACATGCAGTATTTTTAACATGTGGGTTCTTGAGGGCACAAAGAGCAACTGAACTCACAAGAACATAAGAATATAAAACAGGGTATTTTTTGCAAATATGCCTTAGTAGGAACATTTCAACATGCCACTTAACATATTCCCATCCCACATATTTCCTTTCCACACTCCCCCCCCCCCCGTCTCTAAAGCACAGGTCACTCTCAGCTGCCCAGCACTGGTCACAGTCACACTTGGCCACCAGGCACACCATACCACCTGGCCAGACTAAAGAGGACCCCCAGGGGATGTGGAGGCTCTGGACTTTGGCCTCGAAGACCAGGGGTAAGAGCACCTCTGCCGGGCATCCTTGTAGCAACCTGTCTCTGGTCCTGCCACCCTTCGTGGCCGCCTTCCTCTCTCAAGCTTACAGGGAGAAGCAGATCTGCCCGCCAGGCCTCTCCAGGGACAGGGTGGGTGGAGGGAGGGGAGCCTCCATTCCTGCAGGTGCTGAGGCAGTGGCATCCTGTCCCTTTCTCTGATGCAAGGCTACCCACTCCTGAAAGGAGCAAAGAAGCTGGTCTGAGTGCTGCTGTTGGAGCCCAGGGTGTGCATTTCCCAGCATGGTGGAGGTGCATGCAAGAAGCCTGCTTGTAGGGGCTGGAGGCCTCCATGGGTCACGAAGAATCCCTCCAGCTGTTCCTGGTACTGGGCAGAAAAAGGCCCCTGCTCAGGACCGCAGGGGTGTTGTGTCTTTCCTCCTGGCACCCTCCTATGGTTGCACTGGAAACAATCCAGCCCAAACGGGGCCCTTGGGAGCCCCGAGGATGGCAATGGGCACACTTACGCATGAGCTGGAATCTTAAAAGCACAGAAGAGCGAGGAGAGAGGAGGGCCTTCAGAAGAGCCGAAGGTGAGCGCAGCTTAGCAGCTGCTTATCTGCTTGACTTGCACTCAAATGACACAGGCTGTGTCCTCCGACAGACTGGCAAATCTGTGCCTCAGTCTCCCCTTCGTAATCCTCCCTCCCAAAGGTTTAATTAGCCGGTGTTTGCAAATAGCTGGCAGACTGGCAAGCAGGGCCAGCAGTTGTGAACGCCTCCCCCCCCCCCCCAACACCACACACACACACCAACCAGTGCTGCCTCTACCTGGCCTCCCCCACCTTCCTTCCCCAGGGGAGGATTGTTTGCATTTGTTTGTGTTTTGCAACAAAGATGCTCCAGGGAGCCAGAGGCCACCACCTCAGCAGGGGCGGAAACAGCTCCTCCGCTGGTCTCATCGGCCAGCTGTCTCTCTGCTCTCTAGCTTGCTTGGCCTGCCTTTGTGGGGAGAGGCTGCATTTCTTCCCCCCAGCCAGCCCCTT
This sequence comes from Hemicordylus capensis, assembly GCF_027244095.1. NCBI lineage: Eukaryota > Metazoa > Chordata > Lepidosauria > Squamata > Cordylidae > Hemicordylus > Hemicordylus capensis. Next base: position 14,327,025 of record NC_069667.1, on the reverse strand, counting down.
CCCTCAGGAGAGCAGCAGGCATCTTCCGGGCACTTCTTGAGATGGCCAGGCCATGAGCCAGCTGGGGGTGGGGCTGCCTCTGGCACTTGGCGGGGTGGGGGGTCTGGGAATCTGCCTGCCACCTGAGTGGCTTTTCCTCTTTCCTCTGAGCATGTGCCAACTGCCTCTCTTTGTCCAAAGGCTGTGCCACATGGGCACACATTGGGGGTGGATGGGAAGAGGGGGCAGTTGCCACGTACACAACCAATTGAACCAGTTCCAATTGAATTAAATTGGGTATATGCCCAGGGCAGGGGGTATTGGATTGTTGGCTCTGCCTCTCCACACCGGGGGTGGGGGAATCGCAGGAAGCTGCCTTCTACCGAGTCAGACCCTTGCTGCTTCTGGCTCGGTATCATCTACCCAGACTGGCAGCAGCTTCTCCAAGGTTGCAGGCAGGAGTCTCTCTCACCCTGTCTTGAAGATGCTGCCAGGGAGGGAACTTGGAACCTTCTGCATGCAAGCAGGCAGGTGCTCATCCCAGAGCAGCCCCATCCCCCGAGGGGAAGGTCTTCCAGTGCTCACACATGTAGTCTCCCATCCAAATGCAAACCAGGGTGGATCCTGCTTAGCAAAGGGGACAACTCATGTTTGCTACCACAACAGCACTGTGCCACCCGCACCCTGCAGGGTTTCCAGGCAGGATTTGAGTCTTGACCCACTGGAGTGGTGAGGATGCTTGCTGCCAGAGAGCTGGTCTTGTGGTAGCAAGCATGACTTGTCCCCTTAGCTAAGCAGGGTCTGCCCTGGTTGCATATGAATGGGAGACTTGATGTGTGAGCACTGAAAGAGATTCCCCTTTAGGGGATGCAGCCACCCTGGGAAGAGCATCTAGGCTCCAAGTTCTCTCCCTGGCAGCATCTCCAAGATAGGGCTGAGAGAGACTCCTGCCTGCAACCTTGGAGAAGCCGCTGCCAGTCTGTGTAGACAATACTGAGCAAGATGGACCAAGGGTCTGACTCAGTATATGGCAGCTGCCTATGTTCCTCTCTTTCTCCCAGAGCCTCCTGAATCGCCCCTTCCTGTGACACAGCGGTCCCCACTTTCTGAATAGGTGCCCCGTGCACTGGAGGACTCCCTTTCCAGGGCCATTTAAGGCTGAACTGCTGAACTGGGAGTGTAACCTCAGCCCCCTCCCCTCTGCACACATGGAGCCAGAAATGGTTGCCACCTTGTTTTATGGTCTGTGCCCACCATATGTGGTTCATGGCATGGTGGGGAAGCAGCCAGTTGGCACTCATGTGACGAGGGCTGTCACTGTTGCATCCGTTTAAGGAAAAACCTGAAAAGGTGCCTTGATTAATCAGGTAGCAGGCATTAAAAAGACACAAATTCTGATTATTTTGAATGCAAATAGTTATATAAAACGGCTGGAAACTTCCCAACACCCGGCTTTTAGTTTGCATCTCCTCTGGAATGGAGGTGTGCATTCGCATATTGGCCAAATTTATCCTGAAATCCCTGTGAGCTATCGGGGAGTGCTTCACACACACACTTTGGGTATTTCACTGCACATTAGAGTGCAGCCTGATTTATATCCAGGATTTTTTTTAAAAAAATCCACCTTGCATCTGTTTTTTTGGTGGAGGGGACTTCAAACTTGCAGCAAACCTGTGATGAAGCCTGGTGTCTGGGCAAGCTGCAGGTGTCAGGTTTGCCTTCTCTCACACAGGAGGGAGAGTGGAGACCTGTGAGTGTATCATCTCATCACACTAAAGAAAACATTGGGATTATTGCCGTCTTCCTTTGCAAAGGTGACCCCTGATTTTTGGCTAGGAGTGGACTCGAAATGGGACTTTGTGCTGCGAGCCACCCAAGAAATTTGGGGAATACCTCTGCAAAATAGGCCTCTACACCCCAGACAGAATTGCAGGTGTCCAGGGTGAGAAATGGTCGGGTTTTGTGAGGGCCCTGTTGTGATGAGGAATTTGAAAGGCTTTTGCACTCCTGGAAATCATATCCAAGCGAGGGACCCCGTCTCTAAAACCAAGGGAGATGCACTGGCTTGCTCATCTGCTGGCTCCAGCCCGGGGGGGGGGGGGCGGTTCAGCTTCAGCCCACCGCCTAGCCAGCCCCTCTTGCGGAAGGGCAGCCCCGATGGGGCAGGACGGCCTGCAGCAGGCACCGCACAGCCGGCTTCCTCTCTGAACTGGAGCCGGAGGAAGGGTTAAAAGGCAGGCAGCTGAAGAGGCGAGGGAGAGCCTGCCTGTGGCTCTTTCATCCCCTTGACACACAGCCAAGAGCTGGTCCCTCTGGCGGAGTGCACCTTGGCTTCGAGCAGGAGCGCCAGGCAGCAGGTGAGCTGCAGCAGCAAGAGGGGCAAGTTACCGCCCACCCGCTTGGAGCCAGGCGGGCCTTGGGCCTGCCCTCTGCACCCCCAGAAGCCAGCTCAGCCTCTCAGCCCTCCGTGGGCACCCCCTTTGCCGTTGCCAGCGAGCTGCAGGGCTGGGCTGCGGAGAGGGGGGCGGAGGGCTGCCCTTCCCTGCCAGGCAGCCCCCAGAGGGGGCCATCCTCTCCCCCCCCCCAGCCTGCTGAAGGCGCTCCTCCATGTTCCTTGGGATGAAGCCTGGACGCCTCCTCGGTGCCTTTCCGAGCAGCAGCAGAGCTCTTGCCACGTGCCCCACGCAGTGCCGAGAAGGGGGGCCCAGGACCAGAGAGTGAGCCGCTCTGCCCTGCCATCAGAGGCCACGAGGAGGACCAGCCGCCACCAGCCCACCCTCTGCTGCCCATGCTGGGTTTGGGCCACGGCTCTGTGCAGGACACCTAACTTGTGAGTAAAGGAGCGGGGAGGGATGACATAGCCCTCACCTGGCCGTTGTGTGTGTGTGTGTGTGTGTGTGTGTTGCGGGTTAGGGTTGGCTGCAGTGGTCAAATGCCACCCTTTTGCACTGGGGTGGGATACGGAGGCTATGATCTGCCTGCTCTGCCAAATGCCTGTAGTGCTTAGTGCCCCCCCCCTCACACACACACTTGGGGCCCTGTCATTTCATATCCTCACCTTGGCACAGCTGAGCTCCCTTTTCGGCTGTGCCGATGGGCACGGGCACAGCGGGTGGGGTGGAGACCTCTTTCTGCCAGGCTCCATCCAGGTTTCGACAGGGAGCTTAGGCATCCGAAAGAGGCAGAGAGGTTTGCTAAAGAATTCGGAAATTATTGCAGAAGCACGGAACAGGGAAGTGTGTCCCAGGAACAAATACTTCACCTTCATGTGGCGTGGCCAATACAAGCCACTGCCTGCTTGAACAGTAATGTGGGAGAAAGGATGGAGCCCAGGGCAAACACTTCAGTCTGAAGCGATATTGATCAGTAAATAAAATAACAGTAAATTAAAACCTCGAAAATCCTCCTGTACAATAGACTCCCCCCCCCCCTCACAATATGCCAGCAATTTAGACTGAAGGAGTCCTGCTCATTGCCTGCTGGTTATTATGAATGAATACACCCCTATAACGTGAAGAGCAGATCTGGACAGGCTACACTCACCGGGAGCCCCTCTCTTTCCAGGCCCTCCTCCTCTCTCCTTGTCCTAACGGACTCTTTCCTGGGTGCCAACTGACCAACTGCCCTGGAATGCTCTTAGCTTGTGCCCACTGCAGGCTGCTTCTGGCTGGCATTCCAGTGAGACCAGGACACCTCTCTCCCCACCCCTTTCTCTGCATCTCTTTGGGGTCAGCTCCCCTCGCCCCCAGGAGTGGAGACTAGTGCTCAGGGAGGAAACCTAGAAGGTAAAAAAAGGGTGGGGGGTGGGGCCGCGAGGTGCTCTGATGAGACTGGAGTGGTGGGGGCCAGAGCTGACCTTGTGTGTAGAGGGAGGAAAAGCTCCTGCCCCCAAAGGTAGGAGTAGCTCAGCTGAGATTGTGTGTATGTGTGTATGTATTTATGTGTGTGTATGTATGTTTACATACATACTAATGGCACAGCGGGGAAATGAATTGACTAGCAAGCCAGAGCTTGCCAGTTTGAATCCCTGCTGGTATGTTTCTCCCAGACTATGGGAAACCCTATATGGGGCAGCAGCAACATAGGAAGATGCTGAAAGGCATCATCTCATACTGCGTGGGAGGTGGCAATGGTAAATCCCTCCTGTATTCTACCAAAGACAACCACAGGGCTCTGTGGGCGCCAGGAGTCGACACTGACTCGATGGCACACTGTCTGTATGTCTGTATGCATCCATCCATCCATCCATCCATCCATCCATACATCCATCCATCCAAAAGGCCCCCCAAGATGGCTCACAAACATGGATTAAAATAATTAAAAACCCAACAATCCATGAAACAAAACCAAAATCCACCATGACTAAAACCTGAGAAACAGCAAACAAAGTCACACCTAGGTGGCCAGATTTGGCTTTAAAAAAGCCAAATTCTGGCTGACGGCCCATTTGACCCACGAGTATACCCTTTAGGTTCTGGCAACTCTGACACCCTGACAAGGAAGCAGAGAGGCCACCAGGCCTAAAGGGCAGCAAAACAGGGACGTTTCTACCACACACTGAAATGCCACCCATAAGATCCACTCCAATGTCTCCTTAGCTACTTGTTGAAATGCACAGGGAAAGCACAGCCTAAACAGCAAGGGGGGTCTTTTCTTCGGGCAGGGAGTCTGTCTTTTCCAAGCCATGTCAGCTGGCTGGGAGTCCCCTTCCCGTCCACGTTTGCTCGTAGCTGGCTGCCCTTTTGCTGACCAAAGGAGGTCCAGCCTTAACTCTTTGGATTAAGCTAGGCATGCAGTCAGAGTCTGGGAGAGAAAGAATACCGCCCCCCCCCGCCCGGGTGTCTTCATGCTGTTCTGATCCTGATCCCTTCTGAAGGGTTTGCATCCACCCCGCACATTAGCTGAGTTGGGGCAGTTCAGTGGCCATGAGGAGGAAGTGCCCAGCAGAACTCCATGGCACAGGCCTGCTCTCTGCATTCGTCCAGCTGCAGGCGCTCTGCCTAGAGTTACTGCAGGGGATTGTGGGGATATGGTGGCTGCCCCTGCCCCCCTTCAGGGCCTTCACCCCAGACCGGACATTCCAGTAATGAGTGTTTGAAGCAAAGCACGTTCCAGGTTGTGTAACAACACACACACAAACACGACTTACAGCAAAGTCTTGTGGTATATCTTAAATCTTTTACTGAAGCTTTTGTGGACTAGTTAGGCATGGAGTTTGCTTGTCAGACTTACTAAAATCTGTTCGAAAATCAGGGTTATGCAGGGTATCCCATGATAACTTCTGAAGAGCAATAGCACAAGTGTCCTTCAGAAACGGCACCTCTGAGCTAGGCGTGAGTTGCTTTCTCTCCACCCGCCATCTCTCCCTCCCATTTTACTCATTGCCCCTCAGGGTCTCCCTGCCCCCATGGACCTATTGAGGATGGCGAGGAGAACATCTCACACCTGTTGTTAGGGTAGGGCATGATGCTGATGCTGTTGCTGTGGCAACGGTGACACAGATGAAAGCCACTGGGAGAAGTCTCTCTCTTTCTTCTTCAATCACAACATGGAGGCACCACATGCGAGAGGCAGGGGACCAAGGGAAGGGGGTTCAGGGTGGAGAAACCGAGGCAGGGAACTGGGAAGGAATTATTCTGTACATGACACAATTAAAATGTGGATGAATATCAAACATTTAACATTTATCTGATTAGTTCACACTGGTACTCTTTGAAAATGGTGATGATCTGACACCTGTGGGGTTATAACATATAAACCCAGTTTTTAAAAACTAACCGGCTCTAGTCCTCATTATCGCCCAATACATGTGAAGCTGCTGCCTACTGAGTAAAGCCTTTGGTTCATCTAGCTTGGTGCTGACTGGCAGCTGCTCTCCAAGGCTTCAGGCAGAAAGGGATCTTTCTCAGCCTTACTTAGAGATGCTGCCAGGAACTGGGACCTTCTGCTTTCAAAGCAGGGGCTTTACCACTGAGCTACACTTCCTTCCTCATTACAACTTGTGGGGTACATAAGTTTGTTTGTTTCACTGATACACTGCCCATCCACAAATAGCTCAGGTCAGTGCAGTCAGAAATAAAGCCCTTTGCAATATTAATATAAAACTCATTCAAAACCATTACAACCTCTTAACTATTATTAAAAGCTAGGCTAAAGAAGTGGCTTTTTATGGCTCTCTTGAAGGCCTCCAGGGATGATGGCCCTCTTATACCCGGCGGGGAGTATGTTCTACAAACTAGGAGTGGCTACTGAGAAGATCCGATTCCACATTGCCACCAGAAGACCTGGTGGTACCCAAAGACGGAACTGTCCTGATGTCTGGTGGGGAATTGTATCGCATCATCCAGGTGGCAGAGTGAGATTGTGGGCTGGAAGCAGGCAAAGCCGAAACCCCAGATCTCTGTGTGTGGTGGTGGTGGTGGGACTTTCTGCTCAAGGTCCAGATGGAAAGGGCCCTGGGGACTAAAGACCAGGTTGGAGGAAGAAAGAGCAGAGGGGGCTCATCCACTCCATCCCAGACCATCAGCCGGGGGGTGCTTGGGGAGCTCGCTGGGGATGATCAGTGGCAGAACATTGGCTTGGCATGCAGGAGGTCCCAGCTTCACTCCCTGGCAGCATCTCCAGGTAGGGCTGAGAAACACCTCTGCCTGGAACATTGGAGAGCCTCTGCCAGTCAGTGTAGACACTACTGAGCTAGATGAACTCAGCAGAAGGCAGCTTCCGATAGCCCCCTGCCTGGCTATATCAGGAAGCCCAGGCTTGGTCTGTGCCTGGGTGGGAGACCACCTTGAGTCCCAGGAAGAAAAGCAGGCATGAAATGAACCTTGAGCATCTCTCAGCAATGTAGGTGGAGTCCAATCCCCCCCGCCAAAGCTCAGGAAGAGCTGCCTGGTAGACTGCACTTGCTCCAGGGGCTCAGGTGTGTTTGTGGCCTTAAAATAAATTATGCAGAAATAAAAGGTCCGGAGAGCCCACAGTTCCACTCTGCAGTTGCCAAAATCCAAACTAGATCTGCAGCACCCTCCATGCTGTGCACATCCCAGCGCCTTTCTCAGCATTCTTTCCTGGGCCCTGATTTGTCTCCTCTTGAGCAGGTACACGCTGGGGCAGCCTTCTGTGCATGGAGGATGACCGAAAAGAGCAACGGCTTGAAGCCCCCCGCTGCCAACCATGCCCCGCATGTCTCTGTGGAAACACCCACGGAAGGCAGTCCGGAGCGGACCAAGCTGGACAGGTACAGCAGGTGAGGCCCTCTGAGCTTTTCGCCAGGTGCCAGGCCCTGATCCTCACGTGCCAGAGGAGGAGGTTGCCTCCTCTGCAGGAGGAGGTTGCTGCAAACAGAGGGAAGAGCGGGCTGTCTGGAGCCATCAGCAAGACTTGCACGACCTTAAATCCTCCCGGAGGAGAAGCCTTTGTCCTGGCTGACCTCTCGAGCCCCATATATGCATGGGGTAGGCTGGGTCACTCAGTAGTGAGGGAGGCACCAGGGGTGGACAAATGTGGCCCTTCAGCTGTTGTTGAACTACAGTTTCCATCACCCCCAGCCACAATTTATTATGGCTGGGGATGATGGGTGTTGTAGTTCAACAGCTGGTGGGCCAGGTTTTCCCCCACCCCACCCTAGAACAACTATCTTGGGGGAGCAAAGGGGTGGCAAAGATAATCATGATTGGTGAGAACTTTGCTTAAAGAGGCGAGGTACCGGTAGTTTGTTTACTGGATTAATGGAGATTGCTTGACAGTTTCAAACTTATTCAGGAAATGGGCCAGATTCCAATCACCGTCCTTTGGGATTAGGCCGCACCTTCCAGCCTGCTTTCCAGGTTTGTTTTCTCTCCCTGTCCATGTGGCAGGAAAGACTGGGGTGGTGGGGAGAGAAGCCAGTACCAGGCCAGCTGAAATCTGCAGGGGAGATGATTCTGCGTCCCCCACGGCACACGTGGTCTCACTAAGGATACAGTACACCAGAGTGTTTTAAAAGTACTTAATTCACACTATAGGACATAATGTTCTATGACTGTATTGTCTGCCATTTTGCTATAAAGCTCCAGGCTGGTGGAGGGGAGAGCGGAAGGGGGAGTAGGAAATTTTTTTGGGGGGGGCACTTGCTACCCATTGGAGTCATCTTGGGAGGCACTTGGAACATGCTCAGAAAGACTCTTGCTTCCAGCCAATCTTCAACCATGTCCAGCTCTCCCCCAACTGAATAGGAGTGGGTGGGGTGGGGGGAAGTGGAAAACTCTGCGGAGTCCTTTTGGAAGGAATTCAGGGGCAAATGATCCATTGCATGGCGGTTGGACAGGAGGAGGGATTGTCTCTGATTTTTGTGTCTAGAAGCCTGAGGCCCATTCTCGGCACCAGGCACAAAACAGTGGCTGGGAGAGAATGAAGGCAGAGGTGCCACTGAGCATGCGCTCAGCTCAGAGGTTTGGTCTCTCAGTCGGTTCAGGCAAAAATCCACTCTAAATCCCACCCCCCTTTTAACCTTCCAGCAGCCTAATCTGCCAGGGTCATGGAGCACTTTCATGCTCAGTACCACTGGCAGTCAGAAAGGGCTACCAACCAACTACAATTTGCCCAGAGATTTCCTAGTAGGTCTTTATCTACCTTCCGCCCCTCCCCGCACTATACCGGAAGTGGAGATGATTGGATCCCGGGAAAGCCTTCTCCTCCTGGGCGCAAGGCCACAAGAGGTGGTGCATCAGTGGGAAACAGCATGCCTTGAAATGCCCTCTTGACCTCCCCTTTTGAGGATACTGAGACCAACAACCGGGCTGTGATGGGTATCAGCAGCGCATCAGAGCCAGGCCCGTGGTAGCAGAATCGGTCCCCTGCAGCCATGAGGTGGCATTCTGCACCCTGCCACTTGCTCTGTCTGATGCCCCGAAGCAGGGAGCCCCTGATCCAATTCAGGCTGGAGTCCGGGTAGAGAGGCCAACAGGAGGCAGGAACACAAGGGAGAGAGGAGGAAGGCAGCCAGGTTCTGTCCAGGCCCGCCTGTGTGTGTGTGTGTGTGTGTGTTGGGCGGGGACACACAGAGAGAGATCCTGGATTTGGTCAGAAAGGAGGGAGGAGGAGCAGGGAGAGGCAACACCATCCACCCAGCCCTCCTCTACCTGCAGCAAAGCTGTCTCTTTGGTCTCTCCACAGAAGGCAGTCGGCTGAGGATGACACCTCCTCGGAGCTGCAGCAGGTTGCTTCCTTGGATGACGCAGACCAGAAGCCTACTGCCCATGGGAAAGGGGGCCTCTCCAGGTACTTGTGGGCCTTGGCTGGGCACTGCTTGAGGGGCAGAGCATGGTCAAGGGGGCCTCATGGTGGGGAAGCCTGCCTCGGGGAGGCTGGTCAGCCTGTGTGTGGGCTTTGTGGGGCAGCAGGAGGCCAGACTGCGGCCTGAAATGTGGTGTCGCTAAAGGTGGTATAGGCGGGCTCCACCATCTGAACCTCCAGGGCTTCCTCTTGCTCTCCTCAAATACGAGGTGAGCTTTTTGACCCAACAATGGTTCTCCAGCTTGGATTTTAACCCCAGCTAGAGAAGGATCCCGCTCCTCCCCACACTCATACATGATCCTCCAAGCCCCGTCCCCGCCTTCCCTGGCTGTTGGTCCAGTGGGGGTGTCTGTTTCCACCCCCACTCTGGGCCGTGACATGTGGTTCTTCAATGCACCGGGTGCAGAAGCAGGTGGGCAAAGATGCCGAACAGGCTACTGACCGCGCTGGCTGGGAGGAGAGAAGGAAAATCTCTCGCTGGGGGGCAGGGTTGGGGGGAGGGTGTCCAACACGACTGCACCTGCGATGGAATAAATGGAGCTGTTTTCTGAGTCTGGCAGGAAGCAGCTCAGTTTTCGGAGCCCAGTTCAACGGAGGGGAAGATGAAACGCGGCCACTTTCCCTCTAAGGATCGTAAAGCATCTTCAGACTTGTCCTAATGAGCCAGGGGAGGGCTAGAGGAGGCGCAGCTTCCTGGCAGCAGGTTGGGTGGCCTTCTCTCTCTTGTACACTGCCTGCAGGCTGGCCATTCATCAGGTAGAGCTGCACAGTTAACCGTGCAGCTCTCGGGTGGGGTGGGAAGAGAGAAGATGGAGCAACTCAATTGCTGGTGGGAAGCAGAAGCAGCTGCTCCTGCTCCTGCCACTTCTTTCTCTTCCTCCTTCCGGGGAGGCTTCTTTGTGATGGTGCCAGTCACGGGAAACAAAAGGCAACCACAAAAGGCAACCGTTAGTGTCTCTGCAGGGAGCTCTCAGGGAGCTGTTCAGCAGGAGTTCGGTCCTTGATCCATCTAGCTCAGTATCATCTACAACAAAGATTCTCAACGTTGGGTCCCCAGATGTTATTGGACTTCAGCTCCCATAATCCCCAGCCCCAGTGGCCTTGGGTTGGGGATTATGGGAGTTGAAGTCCAATAACATCTGGGGAGACCCAACGTTGAGAATCCCTGATTTACCACCGACTGGCAGCTGCTTTTCATGGTTTCCAACAGAGAAGGGTCTTTCCCACCCTGCCTGGAGATGCCGCCGGGGACTGAACCTGGGACCTTGGGCATACAAAGCAGGGAGGGGCTCTACTCTTAAGCCGCAGCCCTTCCCTTGATGGTGTTTTCTGTTCCCATGGCACTCTGCCTTGGCCACCATCTCTGCCTTTGAGCTGGAAATTGCAAGCTGTCCTGACATGGGAGACGTTGCCAGATGGTCACTTCCAGAGCTGGTTCTGCCTGGACCACTTCTTCCTGCTCCAGTCCAGGACAGGAATGTTGCCTCGGGGGCTTTCCCCACCGCTGCCCCTCCCTGCTGCCAAGGGACTGTCCTCCTTCCCTAACGGGGCTGCTCAACCTTCTCTCCCCCCACCGGCTCCTTTCCAGGATAGCCCGGCTGGTGATGTTGTTCCGAGGATGGGCGAATAAGAGCTTGAAGGACGATATTGCGCGCCCGGACTCCTTCCTCGACCGCTTCCGTGGGCCTGACCTGCAGACCTTGGCGAAAGCAGCTGAGGACGACGGCTCGGGAGACTACGACAAGGAGGGGGCCAAGCAGAACAAGTAAGGCTCTGGAAGAGCAGCGGGGCCCTCCCTTCTGGCTGCTAGGGCCACGTCGCCCTCGGCTGCCAACCAGCCCAGCTGCTCTGCCCGGCTGTGTGCACTGCAAGGGCTCTTTTGCGTCCCTGCCTCCATCTGTTCAGCAGGCACGGAGAGGAAATTACTGCCTGCCTCTCCTTCCTTCCCTGCAGAATTGAGGGGCAGGGCTTTCGCTGATGAGGCTGGACCCTGCCATTAGCCAAGGTAATTGGAGCGAGGAGAAAGGATTGCTTTCTGCAGGAGAGAGAGGCTGAGGACTGGGCACCTCTTGGCATTTGTAGTGTGGAAGGAAATGAGGTCTTCCCGGAGAGGTTAAGAGAGTCTTGTTACTTACGAGAGGACAGAGCCTGGGCAAGAGTGAGAGGGTGGGGAGGGGGGCCTGCCGGAGGAGCCCCACTTGCCCCTGGGAGCCTAGGTGCTGCTGGTGCCTTGAGATCGCTGGTGAGTGTGGGTGAGGCTGGTCACGGTGCTCGCATCAGGAATCTGTTTTCATCCAACCTGGCCAAAGGGGCCCTTGGCCTACTGGGGAAAGGGTTAGGTCACGTGCTTCCCTTGGAAGCCTGGATTTGGGACTACTCTGGTCCCTCTTCCGCTGCCTGCCCCCTCGGCTCCCCTTGCCCTATTCTGGCTTTCCAAATCTGGGTGCCTTATTTGCATGTTATGTAAATGGGCTTGAACATCATTTTGGAGCAGAAGAGTGACGGCACGTTTTGCTCCATAACTCCACTTCTACAAGGGCTAGAGCTTAGCTTTTCCTTTCTCTTTTTCTAAATGGAATCTGGAATCTGGGTGGATCTGGGTGGGCGAAGCAATCTGAGTGAGATGCTTAAAATCCAAGCGAAACCCAGAATTCCGGGTGGGGGCATGGCAACCCTACCCACAGAGAGCCACCTTTGGGGGCAAAGGCCACTGGGAGCCTTTGCCCCCAAGGCAAGGTGCAGTCCAGCCTGGCTAGCCTTTGGGCAGAGAAGGAGCACTGAGCAGCTGCAGGGAGCTCTCTTCCACAGCCCCTCCCTGCCAGGAAGACTCTGCTGGAAGTGGGAGGGGCAGCCCTTTGGCCACTGAGTTCCCCCTTCGTAGGGGTGGGGAGGGCTGCTGCCATTTCGGCCCCCTTGAAAGCAAGAGGCTGCTGAGAGAGGGACCCATGCTCTGCTGTCCTCACCCGGGCACATTCAGCCCAGCCCCTCACCCGCTGTCTGTCTCTGCCACATGCACGAAGAAGAAGATCCTCAGCACCAGGCACTTTGAGAACAGCTCCTGGGCAGGATCTCCATCCAGGAGGAGCCCTCCTAGCAGCAGGAGTGGAAAGCGACCCCTAGCTGGTAAGCCTTTTTGGGGAGAGGCACCTAAAAATGCTGTGAACCAGGATGGCCAAGAGACCCCTTGCTAGGAGGGAAGGTGAACATCAGGCCCAAGGAACAGGCGAGGCTCCTCTTCAGGGGGAGGCTGCATTCTCCTCCTTTGCCTTACCTTACAGTAATGGAAGGAAGTGACCGGGCTGTTGCTGCACTTTAGCCTCTGGCTATCTGTGGGGCTCACACCCTTATGTACAAAGAAGCATATTCAGTGCTATTGTTATCAGTAACAGCTGATCTTAAGGAGCTGGGGTGGGGGGACCAAAGGAGACCCAGTTGTCTCCGCTTCCCAGCAGCGGGAGTTGCTCCTCTCCCTCCTGCCCCCCACCCGAGAGCCATGCGGCCTGCAGGCCGGTTAACCGCACAGCTCTACCGGACGAATGGCCAGCCTGCAAGCAGTGCAGCTCTTGGGCCGGGTGGGAGAGAGAAGAGCAACTCCAGCTGCCTCCTTGGGTGCCCCCCAGCTCATTCAATCAAGCTGCGATGGTATGTTATCAAAGCAATATCTAGGGGAAGATTTTGCAGCCCAGGGGTGTTGGGGTGTGTGTAACTCCCCACCACCACTACTGTTTGTTTGCTCCAAATCAGCTACTTCCTTCATCCAGTCTCAACAAGTGGAAATTTTAACCAAGGCTTTTGGGCTCACAAGCAGCGTTCTGACCTCCTGTTCCTGACAGGCCATTGATAGAATGTTTTGATTCTGGTTCCAGGAAGAAATGGGGAGTCTTTGTGTTGGATCCGGCTGGGGACTGGTATTACCGCTGGATTCTGGTCATTGCAGTGCCCGTCCTATATAACTGGTGCATCCTGGTCGCACGGTGAGCTGGAGACAAGGTTGCTAGGTGATGCAGCCCTTGAAAGCAAGCCTTTTCATGCATGTGGTGGACCTGGGCGGTGGGTGGGGAGACTCGGCCCGTCTGGTCCCTCGGCCCATCTGCTGGGAACTGGAAGCAATGGCCCACAGGATGTGCAAAACAGCTCCTTGCATTTCCCTTCACTGCCCGCTCTCCTCTGGATAGTGTTTCCCCAGATCCTTGCAGTGATCCCTATGTGCTAGTGTTCCAGCTCTCCCCCTTTCTGTGGAGACCCCCTCCTAGCCTCAGCTTGTGGGGCTGGCTGCTACAAGCCCTTGTTTGGGCTGCTCGACTGGCATGGAAGGGTGTGTGTGTGTGTGTGTGTGTGCACAGTCTAAAGTGTGCTCTTGTTCATGCCCAGCCAATTGAGGGGTGTGTGTGTTCAACTCCTGCTAACTTGGCAAAGAGGCACCTTTTAATGTGGTGATTCTCTTTATTCAGCAGGGGGAGAGTAAGTGGCCCTCTCCACCCCCAGCATAGGACCTCCAGTGACTGTTGCTGGTGTCTATCTTATGTTACTTTTTAGATTGTGAGCCCTTTGGGGACAGGGATCCATCTTGTTTATTTGTTATTTCTCTGTGTAAACCTCCCTGAGCCATTTTTGGAAGGGTGGTATAGAAATAGAATAAATCATCATCATCATCATCATCATCATCATCATCATCATCATCTCTATTGTTTTGGCAACAGGGACACCTGCCCTGCTTCTGCATCCTTGTCCTAGTTTCACGGGGGCAAATAGGCTCCTCCCCCCTCCCCTGAGTAGTGGCCTATCCCTAGGCTGCACTTCCCCTTGAGTAGACCAAAGCAGTGCGGAGGTCTGTCTGCCTGTCTGGGCAGCTCCTCTTCTTCTCCCACCCCGTGGCTCTCATGGCCTGGCTTCTGGTTTCCCTGCAGAGCCTGTTTCAATGAGCTCCAAAGGAAGTACCTGTCCGTCTGGCTGGTCCTGGACTACCTCTCAGACAGCATCTACATTGCGGACATTGTCATGCGGCTGCGCACAGGTGAGTGGGCTTTAGGAGCCTGGGCTAGGACAGGCTCTGCATTGCCAGTCAAGTCTGTGGTGGCCAAACATTCCTCTCTCGTTCTGCTCACAAGGCTGAAAATGACCCCAAGAAAGGAAATCTTATTAACATCCGTTCTGAAGAATAGATTGTCCCAATGAAAGATTTATCAAGCTCACCACTGAATAATTTTTCAGAATTACCCACATGGGCATTAGTATTCAGGCATGGCGAAGGCCTCTGCCATAATATCCTGGCAAATTAATGAATGATTTGAAGGAGGAAAATGCAGAATTTTAATGGTCTTGGAATATCTGGAGCTCAGCCTTGGGATGGAGTTTCAGCAACCCCAGCCCTGCCCTGCTAATTCACCCACTGTGAGGATGAAAATTTTGCTTTCCTTTGTCTCTTTGTGTCATCAGAACCAAAGCCCCAGCTAATGCCTTGTACGTGGTTCTCACCAGATGAAGAGGCTAGAGGCAGGCAAAGGCAGAGGCTTGTGGAATGAGCGGATGGGCTGTGACTGTTTAAACAGCCGTATTTGCAACTGCACAAGTAGCCACAAGACCAGAGGGCTAATGCCTCACTTTGCTTTCCCTGGCAGGTTTCCTTGAGCAGGGCTTACTCGTCAAAGACCTCAAGAAGCTGCGTGATAAGTACATTGCCACCATGCAGTTCAAGCTGGACATTGCCTCCATCTTGCCCACCGACTTGGCATACTTTGCTGTTGGTTTGCACTGCCCTGAGTTGCGCTTCAACCGGCTGCTGCACTTTTCTCGCATGTTTGAGTTCTTTGACCGGACGGAGACAAGGACCAGCTACCCCAACATCTTCAGGATCAGCAACTTGATCATGTACATCTTGATCATCATCCACTGGAATGCTTGCATCTACTATGCCATCTCAAAGTCCATTGGCTTTGGAGAGGACACTTGGGTGTATCCAAACATCTCAGATCCTGAGTTTGGCTACTTGACAAGGGAGTACGTCTATTGCCTCTATTGGTCCACACTGACCTTGACCACCATTGGAGAGACTCCCCCTCCAGTGCGGGATGAAGAGTACCTCTTTGTCATCTTTGATTTCTTGATTGGAGTCCTCATCTTTGCTACCATTGTGGGAAACGTGGGCTCCATGATCTCCAACATGAACGCCACCAGGGCAGAGTTCCAAGCCAAGATTGATGCTGTCAAGCACTACATGCAGTTCCGCAAAGTGAGCAAGGATATGGAGGCCAAGGTCATCAAATGGTTTGACTACCTCTGGACCAACAAGAAGACCGTGGATGAGTGGGAGGTGCTCAAGAACCTGCCTGACAAGTTGCGGGCTGAGATTGCCATCAACGTCCACCTGGAGACCCTGAAGAAAGTGCGGATATTTCACGACTGTGAGGCTGGTCTCTTGGTGGAGTTGGTGCTCAAGCTCCGTCCTCAGGTGTTCAGCCCAGGAGACTACATCTGCCGGAAGGGAGACATCGGCAAGGAGATGTACATCATCAAAGAGGGGAAGCTGGCAGTGGTGGCTGAGGATGGCGTGACCCAGTATGCACTGCTCACGGCGGGCTGCTGCTTTGGCGAGATCAGCATCCTGAACATCAAAGGGAGCAAAATGGGGAACCGAAGGACAGCCAACATCCGCAGCATCGGCTACTCCGACCTCTTCTGCTTGTCGAAGGAAGATCTCATGGAAGCCGTGACTGAGTACCCGGATGCCAAGAAGGTCCTCGAGGAAAGGGGCCGTGAGATCCTGACCAAGGAAGGGCTGTTGGACGAGGCAGCAGCGGCTGAAGGCACAGAAGGGATGGATGTCGGGCAGAAGCTGGACAGGCTGGAGACCAGCCTGGAGACACTCAGCAGCCGCTTCTCCCGACTCTTGGGGGAGTACGATGCCACCCAGATGAAGCTCAAGCAGCGCATCACCTCCTTGGAGGCCAAGGCGAAGCAGGACATCCAGGACGAGCTTTTCTCAGTCACCCCAGACAGCCTTGGGCCAGATAAGTATGAGTAGAAAGCCCTGAGCCTCCACGCTGCTGTGGAGAGGGCGTTTGCTGCTTCCCACTGCTCAACACCTTCTTGCAGTAGATCTTTCTCCAGGCTGCTGCCTCACTCATGGCTTCCCTCCTGGTCTCCTCACAGCTGGGAGCTCCTGGGAGCTCTTACTTAGGTTCACTGCCCTTCCCTTCCTTGTTTCAGATGGACAACTTTGGTCACTTGTGCTCTTGCTGCTGCCATTACAGTCTCCCTTGAACTGCTTCAGGAAGCTCCGATTTGTATTTCCTTCCCTCCAGTTGTGTAGACATGCCAAATGGCCAGGAGGAGTTGGCTTCTTTGGACAATACCACCTGCTCACAGCCTTATTTTGACAACTGCTTTTGTAATATAACTCTCCCCCTTTGCAAAGCATGGTTCCAAAATCTGATAAAAAGTCCCAAGACAGATGTTGTTCTGCCTGTCCATGGAGAGGTGTGTGTGTGTGTGTGTGTGTGTGTGTGTGTGTGTGTGTGTGTACATGTGCGTGTGCACCTAATCCATCTGTTTCAATAAAGATTAGCATCTCGCAAAATTATGAGAGATTTGGATTCTAAAAAGACTCTCAAGTTTGGCTTTTAAAAACCCGAATTTCTTTTGGATGTGGGAAAGTGGAGGCAGTTCACTTCACCCACCTCCTCAGACTACCTTTCCTTTGTCCATTCCTTTTTTCCTGCCCCCACTTTGATCTTTGCAAGATGGCTCCAACCACTGGACTAACATTTTGTGGGCAAACTTAATTGGTTCAACTGAGCTGTCGGGTTTTTTTTTTTTTAGCTTTCCTAGCAGCATCCGTTTCATGCATGAGAAGTCTAATGTGGCCACTTTTCTCCCATCGGTTAACCACAAACTCCTCAACCAAAGTACTTCTATGCTGTTTTACTGGACTTGGCTGGGTCTGCTGAGATCATGTCTGAAACACAGGAAGCTGCCATATACTGAGTCAGACCATAGGTCCATCTCGCTCAGTATTGTCTACCCAGACTGGCAGTGGCTTCTCCAAGGTTGCAGGCAGGAATCTCTCTCAGCCCTATCTTGGAGCTGCTGCCAGGGAGGGAACTTGGAACCTTCTGCTCTTCCTAGAGCAGCTCCATCCCCTATACTCACACATCAAATCTCCCATTCATATGCAACCAGGGCAGACCCTGCTTAGCTAAGGGAACAAGTCAAGCATGCTAGCATAAGACCAGCTCTCCTTCTTCCTGTGCTGGAATGAAAAGGAAACTCACTAGAGATTGGATGGGGGGCCGTGTGTGGGCTCAGGGCAGCCCAGCTCCCAAGAACAGCCCTTTGCCCAGCTGAGAGCCGGACTTGGGGCCTCTTCACTAGGGTTCCCTCTAACAGGGATTCCCAGAAGTCGTTGACTACAACTCCCAGAATCCCCAGCTGCAATGGCTTTTGCTTGGGGATTATGGGAGTTGTAGTCAACAATATCTGGGAATCCCTGTTAGAGGGAATACTGCTCTTCACACACTTGCACAAACCTGGGTTCTGACAGACATGTGCCCTGACATAAGATTCATGGGCATGTGCCAAGAAAGCTGCAATTAGCTGGGCTTTCCTGGGGCCTGTTTGCATCTTCAAAAGAAGGACTGAATGTAGGAGCAGCTGCTTGTCTTAGCCATTTGCCTGCCTGCCTTCTCTCCCGCTCCTGCCCCTCTCTGTGCTGGGCTAAGACGAGCAGAGGATGGAGGACCTCTGGGACTTTGGTTCAGGTCAAGAAGTTAACATGCCATGAGCATCTTTATTTACCAAAAAATTGCCCTGCAGTCGCGCTCCTTGCAGGGCGAGGCTCAGGTGACCCCGGAGTTGTAGCAGCCGGGCAGACCTTCATTTCGTGCCAGGGAGCAGCTGACAGACCTTCCCTCCTGCAGAGGAAGAGCAGGAACCACAAGGGGGTGCTGTGCACCACGGAACTGCTGGAAGGTCTGCCTAGCTCAGCCTGGTCTGGAATGCAGACCGAGCCAGCAGCAACCATCAAACAGCTTGGCAGTCCAGAGGGAGGGGCGACTGGGGGCAATCCTGTCGTGGGCCCCCACAAAGCAGGCCCTCCACCTCAGCTCATGGTCCCCCCCAAGTTTGTACACACATGCATGAGTCCTTGTCGCCCAGCCCCCCCCCCATCCCAACATGAAAACGGCAAACCCTGTGTGTGGATTCTCACATCGATTCCCCTGCATTCGATGGTCAGCATGCATTCCACACTTGTGAAGGGTTTCAAATCCAGGGCCGATCAGCATTCGGTCTGACCTGCCTCTGAAGTTTGACAAAGGTGTCTTGAGCTTCACTGCCCCTTCACTTTGGACTTCTCTCCCCCCGCCCAATTCAGTCTGCCTCCTCCCTTTCAGCCTTCAAAACTTTATTGAAGACATTTCTTTTCCACCAGGCGTTTGCCCTTTTTGTTTGTTTGTTTGTTTTATTTATTCCACACACACCCATAACTCTCAGATGGTACTCAGGGAGATACACCTCCCTGAGTCTGTGGATTGGGCGGTATATTAAATATCTTAATAAAATAAAATAAAATAAAATAAAATAAATACAGTCCAGGTGGGCGCTGAATGGCTCGCAAGGCGGAGGGCTCCTTACATGTCAACACAATTTTCTGGATACCGAAACTTATTCCTTGCAACTTGGCCCTCTCTGTGGCCTGTGATCAAGACATGCCGGACACTTTTCTGAGCAGCTCACCTGCATCCCTGGCATCTTCAAAGGTAAATATCTCA
Source organism: Hemicordylus capensis (assembly GCF_027244095.1). Classification (NCBI taxonomy): domain Eukaryota; kingdom Metazoa; phylum Chordata; class Lepidosauria; order Squamata; family Cordylidae; genus Hemicordylus; species Hemicordylus capensis. The sequence continues at coordinate 14,308,009 of NC_069667.1, read as the reverse complement.
CCACACTACAAGATGCACGGCAAAGGCCTTGGGCGGCAAGGGGGCCACTGAAACGGGCCATGGGGATCCATGCCAGTTCAGGAGCAGCTTGTCCTAACAAGCCGGTGGGGGGTGGGGGGGATGAAAGAAGGCAAATCTTTCCCGCCATGCCTGAGAGCCACACTGCCTACAGACGGGCAGTTTTATTTTATCTTATTTATTTTTACATTTTGTATCCCGCTCTTCCTCCAAGGAGCCCAGAGCGGTAGACTACAAACTTAAGGTTCTCCTCACAACAACCCTGTGAGGCAGGTTAGGCTGAGAGAGAAGTAACTGGCCCAGAGTCACCCAGTGAGTCTGTGGGTCAATGGAGATTTGAACTCGAATCTCTCCGGGCCTAGTCCAGCACTCTAACCACTACACCACACTGGCTCCTTCTTAAGCATAATAAGGGAAGGGAAGCCTCTGCTCCTTGCCTTTTGCCCCCAGAGAAAGAGATGAAGGGGACGATCTGCCCAGAATTATCCGCACATAATAATATTTATTTATTTATTTATTTATTTATTTACATTTTCTATCCCGCTCTTCCTCCAAGGAGCCCAGAGCGCGCGGTGTACTATATACTTAGGTTTCTCCTCACAACAACCCTGTGAAGTAGGTTAGGCTGAGAGAGACGTGACTGGCCCAGAGTCACCTAGCAAGTCTCATGGCTGAATGGGGATTTGAACTCGGGTCTCCCCGGTCCTAGTCCGGCACTCTAACCACTACACCACGCTGGCTCTTGGGTGCCAGTGCTGCCCCACTCCCTGTGTATTTTTACTGTGCTGTCTCAAGAGCTTGGGCAAAAGGTGAGGCAGTTGCAAGCTTCCGACTGAAATAGGGGACCCTGGTGCGAGACACAGGAAGCTGCCTGTGGAGTCTGACTTTTGGTCCATCTGATGCAGCATTGGGAACTCTCCAGGGTTCCCAGGCAGAGGATGGCCTTTTCTATCAGCTGCCACCTGAGATTCTTTTGAATCTCAGGTGCCGAGCAGGTGCATGGCCCCCTTGCCTTGTGTGTAGCAGCTACTTTGCTGCAGCAGCTGCTGTTCCTGCTGAATCCGTCCACTTGCTTGGAGCAAAGAAAGCATCTGACTCATTTTCTGCATGAAGGCACTGGAACTGTGCACTTTGCTGCCCAGCCCGTAATGGGGGTTGGGTTGGGATGCAGGATTCCAGGTTCTGCTCATGGCGGAGGAATCAGGTGACCCATTTGCACAGAGGACTGCTTTGGGAGGCTTTTATTGTTGTTGTTATTATGATTATTTTAAACAAAGCAGAACAAAACACCCAGGAGCTACAGTTATTTCAGCACTCTGGACAGCGACAAGGGAAAGGAACAGTTCCAGGGAAATGTGCCCTGCAGCATAGAGGAGGGAAGGGGCTGAAAGAGCTGAAGGAATCTCCTGGCATCAGCCAAAATCTGCCACTGGCCAACCTATTAACCCACTTGGGGAAACTACCAGCCAGTCAATGAATTACTCAAGTGGTGGGCAAGGTGGGGGGGGAGACCCTCATGGATTCTAAGCAGACCCTCCCTGGTTTCTTATGCAGCCAGGACTTCAGACTCACAGATCCCTCATGGGATCAACACTTGCATTTGAGTGGCTATAATCCAAGGATTGTGCTAATGCGGTGCGACCTAGAGGGAGGTGTGGTCTTGCTTGGGGCCCTCAGTTGCCAAGGAAGGCTGAGATGCGGTTTCTCTGGACACTTCTGGGTGGAGCCTGGAAGGGGGCACCTTCAGCCCCAGGGGCCTCAAAGAAACTGCACGTCCACCCAGAGCACCCTGGAGCTCAGTAGCTCCCGTCATCCATTCCTGCTTGGTGGCTTGAAGCAGAACCCTGGATTGCCCCAAGCAAGCACCTGTGCTGTGTCTGTCCCGCCATCATTTCCAGAGAGTCTCCTTGGAAGGGGAGCCTCTGGCTCTCCTGGGCAGCATTTCCACTGTTGTGAGGCTGATACTGCTGGGAATTTTGCTCCAGATTTTAGAAGGATGGATGCTTCCAAACATATTTGGCAGATCATTTTGGAAGCACCAGTAGCTCAAAGACACCCTCTTTATCTTGCCTTCTGTGCCAAGCCATTGGTGAGGCTGTGTGCTTCTGGGTTTCTTCCTTCATGGTGGACACCAGGGTGCCAAAGGCGAGACAGCTGCCTCTTCTTCTCAGAGCTCTTTGCTCTTCTGTCTCCCATTCCACCCTGCCCCAGTATTAATGAGCACCATGCTGCACTTAGGCTTGCCATTCATTAGGTAGAATTGCATGGTTGATCAGACCATGCAGCTCTACCTGATGAATAGCCAGCCTGCAGGCAGTGTGTGGGGTGGGAGAGGAACAGATGGGAGTTCCAGGAAGGAGAGGCAGCTGTGCACCCTCCCCTGGCTCATTAAGACAAGCCGTTCCTGGTGGACACTAATCACGAACCTCATACATCGATCCTCTGTGGCTCTGCAAAAGCAAAGCGCATGATCCACGAGCCAATACGGGTGCATAATAAGCAAGTCAGGGGCCTGGAGTCATCATCACACTCGCTGACATTCCCAGCGGCATCAGCCCTCAGCCCCCTCCTCCAAAGGAATGTCACTGCTCTGATTCGAACCCACCACAGCCAAGGGAAATCACACAGAAGACTGGGAATGTAACCTGACATCCCAATCTTTATTCCGGCCAACTGGCCTTTCTTCCACCTGAACTGGAAATGCTGTTTGGGGGTTCAGATAAGGCCATTAGCACCGGAGACTGGTATCCATATTAACTAGCAAGAAACTCTGCAACAAAACTTTCCAGATATGCTGCCAGGACTAGCAGGCGTTTTTCTTCAGGGAAAGGTGCATATTGGGGTGTGTGTGTGTTCCTTCCTGAATCAAGGGGGGTCAGCCAAGCTGACTGCACTCAAAGTCCAAAGCAGCCGTGTGTGTGTGTGTGTGAGAGAGAGAGAGAGAGAGAGAGAGAGAGAGCGCAAGCGCAAATACACACCCACACACAACAAGGCTTATCTGATTCTCTTACTCTGAAGGTGATAATGTTGAAAACCTAACTACCCAGGGTCCCTGTGGGTGACACACGGGAGGGACTCATCCACTCGGTGTCCTGCAAGCCAGTTCCAAAGCAGGGAGCTTAAACTCCCTGCTTTTTGAGATTATTTGGGCAAGGGAGGAGGTCTCTCTCCCCAACTACATTAGGGACTCAAGGGAGAGGCAAGACTCATTGAGAGTTCACGACAGCTGCTTCTAGAAGTCTCTCCAGGGAAAGAGACAGGGACTGCAAACCCTGGGACTCCAGACTCCCTCCTTGACCCCTTCCCACCAATCAGCCTGACTCAGAAGCCTGGGCTTGTCCCTCCCTTTCTCCAATTAAGCAGGTGCCACTCACCTCACTTGTCCTCAGCAAGCCAGGAGATCAGCTCCTCAACGAGACCCTCTGTGTGAGTGTGCTCTGGATTACGCCCACCACAAGGCTCCCAGCTAGCTGCTGGTGCTTGGTCAGAATACCTCTCTGTCAGCTATTCCGACTTCTCATTGGTAGAGTGCGTTCTAACTGAACGCCCCCAAGAGGGGGGAAAGAAAGAAAAGGAAAAAGCAGATCCAGATTGGTGCTGGATCTGCAGTTTAATGGTGCAGTGGGGAAATGGCTTGCCTAGCAAGCAAGAGGTTGCTGGTTCGAATCCTTGCAGGTATGTTTCCCAGACTAATGGGAAACACCTATATTGGGCAGCAGCAATCTAGGAAGATGCTGAAAGGCATCATCTCATTCTGTGCGGGAGGAGGCAAGGGTAAACCCCTCCTGTATGCTACCAAAGACAACCACAGAGCTCTGTGGTTGCTAGGACACTGACTCGATGGCACACCTTTACCTTTAAGAACAATAATTACTCCTTTGGGGGTGTGGTGGAACCCATCGAACACCATGAGAGGGAGGAAATGTATTTTAAGAAAGGACAAGGAGACGGGCGAGGTGCCCTCTAGTGGTCAGCACTGCAGTAGTTGTACAAAAGAAACAGAAAACAAGATGCAGCAAGGAAGAAAACGAGATGGTATGTTTAGGAGAACTGGAGGAGGGGGCTGGCAAAGAGGAGGCTGGCGGGGAGTGTGTGTGTTGCCCCTCTTGCCCTTAAAGACCAGCCTCCCATGCTTCTTCCCATCTCCCTTCCGACATGGTGGAACACCACCTTTCTCTTGCCTGCAGGAGCAAGAGGCCACCACCCAGGCCTTGGCAAGGAGGCATGGCTTGGCAACCAACCAGGACTGGCCGCTCTTTTCCAAGGTCGTCTTGGCACTCGAGCCGTTCTTGGTTGCCATTAAGATCTGGAGTGTTCACCATCTGGTTTTGCTGGATCTCAGATTGACGGAGGCAGAACTTGGGTGCCTGCTTGTGGTTTGGTCTGTTTGTGAGATGGTGTCAGGGGTGCATCTAGGTCATTTTGGCTCCCAGGCTGCCCCTGGCAGGAAGGTCCCCCTGGCGCAAGCCCCCTCCGATCTACTTTTGGGGGCCTCCTGCGCCTGCCCTGCCGTGCGGAACACTCCTTTGAAAAGCTTTTTCCAACCGCTGCTTGGCCAAGGGGCAGTTGCCAGAAGGTGACAGCAGTCCTTCTCCCTCCACCCCCTGCCAGCGACGGCAGCAGTGACCAGAGAGCAATGCCGGACCTCGTCACGCAAGCCCGTGATGTCATGGGCTTACGATGAGCTTTCACAACTGCAGTTCGTTAGAGACGCTGGGCCAAATGGCAGGCCCAGCATTGCTCTCCAGTCTCTGCTGGTGGCGGGGGGTGGGGGGAAGAAGGACTGGGGAATGGAGGGAGGGAGCATTGGGATGCCCCCCCCCAGGCGGCGAAGACCAGGCCAGATGGCCTGGTCCTAAGAGCACCGCTGGACGGTGTTGTGGCTAGAAATGGACAGTGGCAGCTCAGCTCTACGTGTCTGTGTGTCATATTTCCTGGTGATTGCTGCGAAGATCTCCATGTCTGGCTTGGAGACAAACTTCTGCTTTATTCACTGCTCCGCCATCTGCACTGCAAGGTGTACTCAGTCAAAATGTGGCTGAAGTTGCCCCGGTAGTTGAGTGTATGGCTATGCTTGCTGCTAAGGGTGCTGCTGTGTCAGCTGCTGCAATACTAGGAAGTAATGTAAGGAGTCATAATTGCATGTGAGAGAGCAACTTACGTCAATGATGTTACTCAAGTGCAGGCACCGTGTCTGGCAGTGGATTCTGGGTCAGTGATTCTTTTTTGGCCATTTTTGGACAGTGTGTTTGGCAAAATGTGGTGTTCTGTGTTGGGAGGGGTGGTGTGCTTCTGTTCTGCAGTGTTTTTCAAGGCAGGGTTGCAAAACATGTGAAACTCTACTTGTTTGAGCCATAGAAAACAAAGGGGAACTCAAAACACCCAATTGTTCCCCATGGGTAGGTCCTAGGGACACCAAAGTGGGTTGGGTAGTACAGCATGATGGGTGCTACTTACCACCCAACCCACAAAAGAAATAGGCAAGCGGGCAATTTTTAGAAAATGTTTAACCTTTCCCCTCTCAAAAACCCTCATAGGATCCTATGGGGTTTGGGGGAAAAGGTTAAAATTTTGAACTGTACCACCCAACACATGTCATCCACCCAACCTTAGGACCTACTCATGGGGAACAATGGAGTGATTTGAGTTCCCCATTGTTCCCTATGGCCAAATCACTCAAATCAATTTGAGTTGATTCATCAATACAGCCAACAATGGCTGCTGTTTCGAGAAACCAATTCTAGTATTTTGCAATTCAATTTGAGCTCAAATTAAATGGCAAAAACCCATTTGTGCACATCTCTGGTTCCAGCGAGCCTGGCTGCGTACCAGCCTGCTCCCTTCTGTGTATGGGTGGGGGTCCTCCTTACTCTCCCCAGTCATTGTCTGTGGCAAACAGGTGTGTGCCAGTGTTGCTGCTCAGTTTCCCAGGGCTCCACAGCTGCCGTTTCCCTCCTTACAGCCCCTTCATTCATTCCCGACTTCCCATGGATTTTGCTCACTTGCCTTCAAGGGGTTTGCAAGGTTTAATTAGCTAATATGTGCACAACATTCTGAAATCCTTGGATGAAAGCAGAGGCCTCTTGTAGCCTTGCAAATGATTATTAGAGTTAAATAGTCTGTCAGGAGAGTCGCTGGCTGCTTGCTGGAGGAAGAGCTGAATGAAATTCTTTAACCTGAAAGCTATTACAATTTCTTTCTCTCTAAATAAATAAAGCCTGTCAGTTACCTGGAAGGGGTACATGGGATCCTTAGCTGCCTTAGAGGAACTTCATGTGTGGGGTATTGCCCCCTCTCCCCTGATGGCTCCAATTTTAATGAAAAGTGGTGCAATTAGTGCATAGAATGTTCATTAGCTGTCTGTTCGTTAAGCTGCCCTGGATAATTTTTGAGTTGCCTGAAAGCACCTTGCTGGTTTAAATCTGCAAGCCATTTGGCTGGTGTGGCTGCAGGAGATTGATTTTATGTCTTGCAGCCCACAAGGGGGCAACATGGCCAGTTCTGCACACCACTACCAGCCCAACAACAGATCAAGTGGCTGACGGAAGTGGAGGCATCCGGGTAGAGGAAGACCGTAAGAGCCACCTGCATGGCTCTTAATGCATGGTGTGGAGAGGAGAGGAAGAAATGGTTGGTATTGTTTAGACCAGGGGTGGGGAAACTTGGCCCTTCAGCTGTTTTTGAACTACAACCCCCAAAACAGTTGGAGGGCCAAGGTTTCCCCACCCCTGGTTTAGACCCTTCTTGCCTATAGGGAAGCCATGTTGTTCCATTCAAATATGTATGGAAAGCTCCTGCAGTTCAGTGGATGAAATTCGAAAAATATATGTGTTAAGGGTTCCTCCCAAGGATCAACCAGGTCCAGTCAACCAGGCCCCATAGCCAGTGAGAGGCCTGGGGCGAACATGCCCCCCACCCAGTTTCTCTCCTCCCCCCACAGACAGCTGCAGTCCCAAGTTTTTCTGTGACTCCCGATTGCGGCGAGTCAATTCTCTTTTGGAGAATCAGCATCTGCAGAGAAAGAAAAGGGTTAAAAACCAGCCCTGCTATACGAGCAAAGAGGCACCTTTTCAGAGTGGTGATTCTCTTTATTGAGCAGGGGGAGAGCAACTGGCCCTATCCATCCCCAGCACAGCATCGCTCCAGTGGCGGTTGCTGGTGTCTGTCTTATGTTTCTTTTTAGATTGTGAGCCCTTTGGGGATAGGGAGCCATTCTATTTATTTATTTATTTCTGTATGTGAACCGCTTTGGGAACTTTGGTTGAAAAGTGGTATATAAATATTGGTTGTATTGTATATTCTATTGCCCTGTCTTCTCCCAGCAGCAGCGGCCGCCATCTAATTGGTCTTCCTCGCCATGTGCTCCTCCCCGGCTCTGCATTGCAATTGAATGCTGTTGCTGAGCAAGGAGGAAGCGTGGAAAGGAAAAGAGGAAAGGAAAGCCAAAGAAACAAGCAACGCTTATCTTTTTGTTTTCTCTGTGTGGTTTCTTCCCCTCAGAAGCCAATGTGTGTTTTTCTCCTTCCCACTTTTATGAACCGTGTGAGTGAGCGAGAGAGCGAGAGAGCGATTCCATCCCCAATTGAAAGCACCCCTTTGCATTTCTTCCCCAGGCCCTTGTTCGTGATTGAGTGAGATATTTTTAACTTTTAAAAAATGATTTAAAATGATTGGCTCTTCCCTCTAAGTCCTGACCCATGTGATTTCCCCCTTGGAACTTGCCATGGTAAGGAAAGGGCAAGAAGGAAGAGAGAGGGGTGCGTGCATGGTGAACATAGGAAACTGCAATATACTGAGTCAGACCATTGGTCTATCTAGCTCAATATTGTCTACACTGACTGGCAGCGGCTTCTCCAAGGTTGCAGGCAGGAATCTCTCTCAGTCCTATCTTGGAGAAGCCAGGGAGGGAACTTGAAACCATCTGCTCTTCCCAGAGCGGCTCCATCCCCTGAGGGGAATGGAGTGCTGGTGGGTGCTGGTGGGGTTATTGGTTGGTTTTACTCTTGTCTATGGTGGTGGTTGTTCAATATATATATTCAATTGTTTTTCAACTAAACAAGTTCTCAAAATGGTATACATAACAAAGCATTTTAGAAAATGTTCCTTGCTCCCAGAAGGGCTCACAATACTTGAGGAAGAGTGGAGCATCCTGGATTGTTTGCTAATATTAAAACTGGTTTGATTCGACGCCCTCCCCACCTCTGCCTTACACCCCCCACTTTTAAACAAAAAGGTCTCCAAAGCAGTAAGTCCCCCTCCCCCAAGATATGGAAAAAAAATGGTTCTCTGCTCCCATATGGCTTTCCTCAAAAGAATTAGCAGCTTTAAAACTTTTGCTCAGTGCTTATAATAGCTCACACATAAACCTTGGTAGGGGGGAGGGAAGCAGCTGTGATTACAATGAATTTTGAGATGTTTTAATATGCATTAATTAAGCCTTGTTAAGTGCTACTGTGCTCAGTTTCAACACTGCAACAGTGTGTTAAGAAAAATGCCATCTACCAAAGTTCTCTTTGTATGTATATTTATTAAAAGCAAAAGTGCACTTTTGGAGTCTTGAGAGATGGGGGGGGGGGGAGAGTGAAATTTTTTATTATTATTATTATTATTATTATTATTATTATTATTATTATAAATTCAATTTCTATACCACCCTTCCAAAAATGGCTCAGGGTGGTTCACACAGAGAAATAACAAATAAATAAGATAAACAAAATGGATTATTAAGAAATGTTAAATTTTATTGCATTGATTAGACATTGATTTAGAAAACTGCCATTCCTGTTGACTTTTGCACTACTTCAATAGAAGTGCTCCAGGCTGCAAATTGTTTTTAAAAGGCCATATAGCCTGCTCCCCATCCAGGTGCTTTTGTGGACTCCCGCCGCAACTTTTAGGCTGGCTATGGGCCTGTCAACAACTGAGGATTTTTCCCCATCCCTTCCAGCCAAGGGAAAGCACTCTCTTGAAGAACTCTCTCACAGCCCTCACCAGTCTAGCGGCCTTCCTCTGCAGCCACAAGGTCCCAGGCTTAGTTTCCATCAGCATCCCCAGTTAGATGCTGATGGAGGGAGGTCCAGGAGAGGATCATTCCTCAGCCCTGGCCAACCTTCCTCATCCCATGACTCAATGGCTGCGAATGGGACTCTGTCAGGAGGTGGCCCAGAGGAGCAGAAAACACTTCCCCCCGCCCAAACGTCGAGTAAAGTTGTGCCGTCGAGTCGGTGTCGGCTGCTGGCGACCACAGAGCCATGTGGTTTTCTTGGTCGAGTACAGGAGGGGTTCGCCATTGCCATCTCCTGTGCATTATGAGAGGAGGATGTTTTTCAGCATCTTCCTATATCGCTGCTGCCCGATAGAGGTGTTTCCCATAGTCTGGGACACCCACCCGCGGGGATTCGGAACAGCAAACTCTTGCCCCCACCCGCTGCGCCATGAGGTGGCTTGAAACATAGAGTGCCTCACCCTTAATTGCAAGCTTGGCTCTGACATTTCTGCCTTTGTCTGGTGCTCGTTTGCTGCACAGGCATTATTGAGCTTATTGAGTGGAGAGCTTGCAGGAGTGGCTGAGCAGAAGCCCTTTTCAGCTGGAGGAGCTGTGAAGCTAGCCGTGTGTGTGTGTGTGTTCTAGCAATCTGTGGGCTTGTTAGCTAATTCCCTCCACGCTATGCAGTGCATGTCAACCAGGCCTGATCAATGTCCCCTTTCCCCAGGTAGTCCCAATCCTGAGATTGAAAAAAGGGATGGTTTCTCACCAGCACGGATGCAGTCTTTTCCTTTGCAAAAGACATCCTTGGAGGCCCCAGGTGCCATGGCTCAGCAGTTGTAGTGCTTGGATTCATGGCCAACCACCCAAAAGCAGCTGGCCCTAACGAGTCAGGGGGTGCCAAAGGAGGGGCCGCTGCCTCTGCTCCCTGGCAGCAGCTGAGGCCACCTCACAACAGCTTCTACCAGCCCTCAGGTTCCTGGCTGTGGCTCCCTTCAGGACAGGGCTGCTCAACTTCAGCCCTCCTGCAGATCTTGGCCTACTATTCCCATATGCCTAGGCTATTGACCATGGTGGCTGGGGATTATGGTGGTTGTAGTTCAAAAATAGCTGCTGGTGGTGGCGGGGGCGGGGGGGGGGCCTAAGTTGAGCAGGCCTGGTTTAGGGCAACCTTGGCAACCAGGTGGTGAAAGTGGCTTCCTTCCTTCATAGATTTGTATTCTGCCTTTCTGCAAGGTGTTCTTGACAGCATGCAAAACCTTTAGAAAAGATCCCCACAACAGGAAAATGATATCAAAGAATAATAAAGGCCTCTTGAAATGGTTAAACTATATAAGTAAAGCAGCCACACAAGGCTGAAAAATGCCCTTTGGTTAGGGCTGCCATATTCAAGCTTCCCAAATCCGGGTGGCCTAGTTTGCATATGATGCAAATTATGTGGCAACTAATGTGCATTTTTTAAATTTATTTACTTATTTGACAGATTCGTATACTTTCCCCTCCTCCTCTGCCTTCCCATTTGATCAGATCAAGAGTGAAATCCAGACAATCCGGGCATCACATTTGAAATCCGTGTAAATCTGGGTGGAATTTAGCAGCCAGGGGGAGGAGCCAAAATCCGGGGGCCACCCTAAATTCCAGGAGACATGGCCAGGCTACCTTTTGTGTCAACTGGACTTCATGGCCTGCCTGATGGCCGTGGGAGGGCTTCTGAGGGGTGGGGTCTGGTTGCCTCCTGAGGGAGGGAGGAGGATGCCGGACTAGACAGGACTTTGGTCTGCTGGTGCAGCAGGAGGCTCCTCCTGGGCTCTCTGCAGAGACGGGGGTTTGGTGAGCATGGCAAGGGCAGGGCCTCTGGAACAGTCTCACTGGAAACAAAGGATGCTGCCCGAGGCAGAGGCTGCCCGTTGGCCCATCTTGTTCCCTCTCACCTGGCAGCAACGAGGGAAAGGCAGAGAGAGGCCTTTCCCAGCCCAGTTCCTGGAGGTCCTTTGAACTGGAGACGCTGCCTGTTCTGCTCCGGTAGAGGCTGACCAAGGTTGCTCAGCATGCCAGTAGCCAGATAATAAGATTGTTTGTGCCTGTTCAGGAGCCCCAGGAGGTTTGCTCCCCCTCCATGGCTTCAGTTTGCATTTGACATGAAGACTGGCCATGTGATGAACACTGCAAGGCCTTTTGTCTCTGCCCCATAACCGCTGGCATTCAGGGCCAAAGAGCCTGGGGACGACCTCAGCTGCTTTGGCCGCATGGCGGGGTCATCTCTGTCTTCTTTGCAGCTCTTCTCTCCGCCCTGCCCAATCACTTCCGCTTTTATGGGGGAAGCCAATCTATTAATTGGATGCCTCCACGGTCTTTCTGCTGTGGTTTTGTTTTATTTCCCCCCTCAGATCTTGGGGTTGTCTCCACTGAACTCATTTCCCCCCTCTGACTTCCACACTCTTAATTGCACAGAAGGAACTTGAGAGAGAGAGAGAGAGAGAGAGAGGTGGCAGATCTCTTCAGCCTTTGCTGGCCTTACCAAACTCCCCTCTAAACAGCTGGCTAACTCACTTGCTTGGGGCCAGTGGGAAACGGATGACACTTTGGGGGGAAAGAGCTGCAATAATCCTGCCACCCACTTTCCCACACTGCCATCCTCTGAGTAGCATCTGAAGAACAGCATCCCGAAGCATCTGCTTTCGGCCTGTGCTGTCTGGCACTGGTTCCGCAGGCTGCCAAAGGAAAGGAGGTGTTTAGCATACTGTGAGTTCAGTGTTGCAGTGGCAATTTATCAGTGGCAGCAACTGACATTTAAGAGACTGTGAGCACAGGATGGGTGTGTGCATGTAATGGGCACAGGGGAGGTCTGTAGCCGAGATGCAGCATGCATCATTAACAAGGATGGAATAAAGAATTCACACAGCTCACCTGGAAGCAACATTCCAGTCTTGTGCATGCTCCCAGTCAGCAAAGACCCAGGTGGGAGGAGGGGGAAGTGATCACGTGGGAGGTGGGCACAGACTCCGAGGGTGTTTCCTCCACCCTTGATAATATGCTGGGTAGAAGTGCTGGGTAGCCACCTAATAGCACAGAGGAGAAGCAAGAGGTTGCTGGTTCAAATCCCCACGGGTATGGTTCCCGGACTATGGGAAACACCTCTATCGGGCAGCAGCGAAATAGGAAAGATGCTGAAAGGCATCGTCATCTCATATTGCACAGGAGGAGGCAATGGTCAACCCCTCCTGTATTCTACTAAAGAAAACCACAGGGCTCTGTGGGTGCCAGGAATCGACACCAACTCGAGGGCACAACTTTACCTTTAAAAGCGCAGGGTAAGGCAGTGCCATTGGAGGCTGAGCCTGCCTTCAGCACAAACACTCCCCCTCCTCCTACCCATAGTGGCTCATTCTAATGAGCCGGTGGGGGGGGGTGGGGACCAAAGGAGGCAGCTTGAGTTGCTCCTCTCTCCCCCACCCTGCCGGAAAGCCATGATCGTACTGCCTGCAGACTAGCGATTCATCAGGTAGAGCTGTGTGGTTAACCACACAGCTCTACCTGATGAATGGCCGAAAGGAAACCCAAGCTGCCTCCTTTGGCATACACATCCGCCCGCCACCCTCAGCTCATTAGGATGAGATGCTACTTTGTGTCTTTGCTGACACAGGACCCAAGAGCGGTAGTGGGCGCAGCTCCTGAAGTGGGACAAGAACTAGCCTCATGAATGCTGGAAAGCCGCAAGAATGTCGGCACACATTTATTCATTCATTCATTCATTCATTCATTCATTCATTCATTCAGTGTCACTACATGTCCTCCAAGTGTGCTTCCGTCCTGCCTGTGTTTCAACATTGCAGTTCCTGCACTGTTGGCAAGGTGCCGTTCACATTTCCGATGCCTTCTTTCGGGTTTTATTGATGCGTTACAGTCCTATAATGTCGCATGTGCATTGCAAAAAAAAAAAGCTGTATTTTCCCATTGTAGGAGTTTTGCACAAGCTAGAAAAGACTGCTCCCCTCCCCCAGGGGTGTAGCTATAATTGAACGGATGGGCTAAAAGAACCTGGGCTCCCCCTTCTTCTGAGGGACCCCCAGCTCCACCCCTCCCTATTTTCTTCATTATCTCCCTCAATCCAAGGGGCCATCAGGGAGAGGGGCAAACACAGGCCCCCTCTCCCCTAGTTACGCCCCCTGGCTCCCCCTGCTGGTGGCTTTGCACAACAAACAGCTTCAACCCTTTATTAAATTTTGAATGCCATCTGCCAAGCCAAAGCATTTTACTGCTGTTGTAGCGGGTGATCTGGAAAGCGCCCCGCCTCTGCCAGCTGAGTGGCGGGAGCCGATCCTACACCGCAGTGGGTGATGGGCGGCGCGGCGCTGTTCTGAACAGCTTTTAGGTGCGGCGGGAGGAGAGGTAAGGACTACTAATTTACAGTTAAAGGTGCCTCCTGCCGCCCACCCAGCACACCCGCACCAGTCTCCGTTGGCTGCCTGCCAGGCCAGATCTACTTCTGCTCAGCCTTGTCAGCCAGTTCTTACTTAGGCAGGAGAAGAGCTTTGCATAAGGAAAGAGAAAGTCATGGCTAGAGACTGCTGTTTGCACAGGAAGGGAGCCTCTTCCTAAGAGCAAGCACATCTTGAACGACTCTATTTGCACAGGTCTTTACATGAGAAAGTAGATCGTCAAACACAGAAAGAGGTCTTTTCAGAGGCTTTTCCATCCTGAAGCAAATGCTGAACCAGGGAAGTTTGGGTCAGGCTGGAAGGACAGGTAATTCTTCCACTTTTTTTTTCCTGCAATAGTCACTTGGAATCTTGTGTCCAGTTCCAGGCACTGCCTTTGAAAGAGGACATTGAGATCGAGGGCAACCAAGATGGTGAGGGGTCTGGAAACCAAGTCATAGGAACATAGGAAGCTGCCCTATAGTGAGTCAGACCATGGGTCCAACTAGCTCAGTATTGTCTAAATGGTCTGGCAGCAGCTTCAAGGTTGCAGGCAGGAATCTGTCTCAGCCCTAACTGGAGATGCCAGGCAGAGAACTTGGAAAATTCTGCATGCAAGCAAGCAGGTGTTCTTCCCACAGCGACCCCTTCCCCTAAGGGGAATATCTTGCAGTGCTCACATGTAGCCTCCTATTCGAATGCAAACTTGCTTAGCAAAGGGGACAATTCATGCTTGCTACCACAAGACCAGCTCTCCCATGAGGCTGAAGGAGCTGGGCATATTTAGCATGGAGAACAGAAGGCTAAGGGGCAGATATGATAGTTGGCTTCAGATATCTGAAGGCCTGGTTCATGCAATCAGTTGAATCTAGGTTTAATGTGGGCTACTCACTTCACTGTGGTTGTGTGAACCCATGACAAGGCAGGAATCTCAGATTCATCTGGGGCCATAAACCACCTTGGCATGGGCTCACACAATCACACTAATGTCAGTAACCCACATTAAGCCTAGATTCAAATGGCCATAGAAGGAGTGGACTCAGTCTCTTTTGCTCCTGAGGGCAGGACTAGAATCTATGGGTTGAAATTTCAAGGAAGCAGGTTCAGGCTAGACATCAGGCGGAATTTCCTGAATGCAAGAGCTGCTTGACAGTGGAACAGTCTGCCTCATGTAGGGCTGAGCTCTCCTTCCCTGGAGGTTTTCCAACAGAGTTTGGACAGCCATCTGTCAGAGATGCAGTAGCAATTTTCTGCACTGAGCAGATGGACTAGGACCTTCAAGGTCCCTTCCAGCTATAGCAATCCATTATCCAGGAGCCAAGGGGCAATCCATCAGAAGTCTACGTGAATGGCTTGGATCTGCCCAGCTGCAGCCTGCAGCAGAAGTGCACAGGTAAGGAGCTAATTAATGTTGTCTGGAGACATGGAGTTAAAGTTCTAAGTAAATTAGTTTATTTAGGAAATCCATCAGGGAGATAGATAAGGCCTACATGCCTTGCTGCTAGAGACATGCAGGAAGAGGAAGGGAGAAGAAGGATGTCTCTCTCTCCAGATGAAATCTATCAGTCTAACCAGATGAGAGCTTGAAACCTATCAGAGAGCCAGCATAGTGTAATGGTTAGAGTGTTGGACTAGGACCAAGAAGACCCGAGTTTGAATCCCCATTCAGCCATGAAACTCACTGGGTGACTCTGGGCCAGTCATGTATCTCTCAGCCTGACCTACTTTACAGGGTTGTTGTGAGGATAAAAATAACCATGTACACTGCTCTGAGCTCCTTGGAGGAAGAGCGGGATATAAGTGTAATAAATAAATAAACAACCAAGGGGGAGTAGAGGAAGCATAGTCAGAGAGGGGATTCCCTTGCTCAGCATCTCTACCCCTAAAGCCCCTAGTCATTGGTGCTAAGAGTCAATGCCATCAGGAGCTGCATCTCCAACATCAAGTGCAGGCAACAGGGTTGGGGGTGGATCCAGCCTCTCCTGTGCCCTACTCTTTTTTCACTCCCCAAGCCAAATGCCACATTTCCCCCTAGCGCAATCCAGACATCTGAGTGCCGGGGAAGATTGTTTCCAATAAAATGCATAGACATATTGAGTGGTTGCCCTGGAGGGAGGGGAATGGTGACCATGACCAAGGGTTTTAATTAAGTGTGGGATGTGTGTGGACCGACCCCATGAATTTCTAGCTCATCCGAAGTCATGGCTGTACTGTATTCTCAGAAAGCAAGACTATTAAACCTCATCCACAATCCCCAAGTAGTGAAAAATGATTTCTAATTACTTCTTGGGTTGTCCTCTCTCTTTCTGGTGCCGGGGGGTGGAGAGGACAACAGAATGAGAAACCAGAGAGTTCTCGGATCATATGAGAAACCTGAGCTTCTGAGAAGGCCAACACAGCTTCTGTTCCTACTCAGTGGAGAGGGCTGGTTTCCGAAGGCGACTTCCTTGCCACGCACTCCGGAGTGGGACCTCTTGGAGCGGTCCGGGGGACCCATGAACACCAGGGACGTTTCCCTTGACCTCCTGCCAGCCCTTTGGCTCAGCCCAGGACTCTTTTCCTATGGGCTCAAAATGCTCCTAGCATGGCCACAAGGCCATCATCATCCTCCCTTTGACAACGCAGCAAAGTGGCTGGGGCTGGCATGATATGGGGGCTTCTCTCTGCATGCATGGGGATACACATAGAAAGTGGCATGGGGCATTACAGATGCTGGCAAGGAGAAGCACCTTTCAGTGGGCTGGATGTGGAGGTTGTAACACAGAGTCCCCCACCCCCCACCCCCCTTCGTCTTCCTCACTGCAAGCCCAGGCTTGCCAAGGGGATGTGAGGCCCAGGCTCTTGGCTCATCTGCAGGCTCCTTGTGTGGGAGGGCTCTGACCCCAGCCCCTCCTGCCTCTTCTCCTCCTGTGTGCCACTGTGTGTGGATTCCTGGGCAGTGCCATCGGGGACTGTGGTGCCACTCACAGTAATTGCAGCCTGTGGCAAGATGATCTGCTGTGCAATTCCAGTTCTCTGCACATCTTTGCCATGCTTCTTACGAAGGAGATCAGTGGGGACTGTCTGCTGAAGCACCAAGGAGGACAGCTGATGGCTCAGTCTCTGCTGCTCAGGGCAAAGGAGGGAAGATAAAACATTGAGCTTATAGTGAGGTGAGCTCCATAGAGTGACCTCCACAATATTTGGGGAGCCTTCCCCCCATTCCCAGGCTTGGCAGGGCAGTTCCTCCTCCTGTGAAGGATGGTTGCCCAGCTCTTCTTCCCTCCCACTTCCAGAAACCAGCAGGAGAAACAGTGTTTGGAGGTCAGAAGTGCTCCACAGAAAGGGCAGAATTGCCCTGGTGCTGGATTTCCAGCCTCACGCGAGAGGCAGCAATTCTTCTTATCAGGAATCCTTGTTGGTTGGGGTGGACAGTGTGTGGCCTGAGAACAGCAAGTAGGGAGGTTCTAACTTTGCCCCCATGCAAATTAAAATCCAAATGTTCTATCCTAAAACAGGGTAAAGTTTAAGAAGATGACTGGAAGCCAAGGAGTGATATCAAGGATTTGCCCAGGGATTTGGGGTTGTAGCAGGATTTGGGGTGTAGCACTCTTGGCTTCATCAAGCATTTTATAGACAACATGCCCATTACTTAAATACAAATATGATGGGTAAGAATGTAATGCACAGTTTCCCCCATTGGTACTCAAGCTCTCTGCACTTCAGATTCTTTATGCCTAAAAGGATGCAGAGTGCGAGATTTATTAAATTTCAATCTCACTAAGGCTGGATTCACACAAGCACAAGGATCTGGGTTAATCAGGATTATTGAACTTTGTGGAGCTGATTGTGAAAACCCAGAATTTCAGGGCAGTCCTGGTCTAACTGCTCTGGTCAAATTGCATTTAACCAGGATAGATAACCAGGATTTGCCTGGCTTCCCACAATCAGCTGAGTGATCCTGGGTACCTCTTTCAGCAGGATTGTCATGATGTGTGGACACATCACTTGTCTGAACACAGCCTAAGGAGGATGGAAAGTCCCCCACCTTTTTAGGCAGACACAGACACATTCACATTACAGGATTCATGGAAAGGGGCCATAGCTCAGAGGTTTTGCATGCAGGCCCCAAGTCTAATCCCTGGCAGCACCTCCAGTTGAAGTATATCAGACAGCAGGTGGTGGAAAAGACCCTCCCCTCCCCAAGACCTTGGAGAGATGCTGCCAGTCAGGGTGGATAGTCCTTGGCTAGATGGACCAATGGTTTGGCTAGTGTTATAAAGCAGCATCATTTGTTCCATCTGTTCCTGTCATAGGAACTATCCAGGACAACGTGTTCTTTGACCTCCTACAAATCTTAGAGTTGGGAGCTATCAAAGCAGCATCTGGCTTAATCACTTTCCAGAGACCAGACTGCTCCATACCTCCCCTGGATCAGAGTGTTGCAGACACCTCGAATGAGCCATTTGCGGGGAAGCAAAGGCACCTCAGTGCTGCCAGCTGGTCTGATTGGGGAGAGGAGAAACTCTCCCATTTGGGAGAGGAGAGCTAGTCTTGTGTTAGCAAGCATGACTTGTCCCCGCAGATAAGCAAGGTGTGCCCTGGTTGCATCTTAATGGGAGACTTGATGCGTGAGCACCATAAGGTATTCCACTTAGGGAATATACCTCCTTTATCAGGACAATTGCATTGATGGTCTTGAAACTAAACCCATATTTTTGCCAGTTGATCCATTGCTTTTGCAACAGGCATGGGAAGGGAGTGTCTATGCAAGTGATGATTCTTCAAGGGCGAGAGGTGGGGCTATTTTAATTCACAAATCTTCTAAGCTAATTGTTGAACAGGAAATAATAGTTGATGAAGGTCACTTTCTTATATTTATTGCTAGTATGGGTGGTGAATGTAATGCTTTGTGCACGCGCACATCAGTGACGTGAAGCGCGCACACAATGTGCGCACACGCAAAGCATTACTGGGAGCTTTACAGAGCCGCAGCGGAAAGCGGCGGGAGGGGTAAGTAAACCCTCCCGCCGCTCTTAAAGCGACCCCCCACCACAGTGTGGCGGTTCCGTGCACACCCCTATTTTCAGCACCTTCCTGTATCACTGCTGCCCGATATAGGTGTTTCCCATAGTCTGGGAAACATACCACCGTGGATTTGAACTGGAAACCTCTTGCTCCCTAGGCAAGTTACTTCCCCGCTGCATCATTAGGTGGCTTCATATAGAACTTTACTTACAACTAAATATTAACTTAATAAGTTATACTCCTTAGAAACTGAATTTATGTTGAATTGCACTAGCAATGATATTGGGAAGCAGGGGATCGAGTAAATGTTTGGCTTCTAGATGGAAGCAGATAAAACAGCATAACATTATAACTTCTATCCGTGATACTAAAGACAATGTCTATACAGACTCTGAATTAATAAATCAGCAGGGTGTCTTTTTAGTTGTATTCCAAGCTGTGTAGTAGTAGCATATCTAATACTGATGCAGACATAGATAGCTTTCTACAAAAGGTGCATCTTCCACACTTAATACAGGATCAGATGAATGTTTTAGCTGCAACTCTTTTTCTATAGGAAATAATGACCACAATTAAATCTATGGCCCCAGGGCTAGATGGATTTTCCTTGGCATTTTACAAGATTTTGATAACATAAAGGGTATAACACTAGGTGGGATTGAGCACAAGTTGATTTTATAGGCAGATGACATTTTATGCTTTATAAACCAGAGGTCTCAATTCCTAATCTTATTTCCTTGGTTCAAAAGCTTGGTAATTTTTCTAGTTACTCCATAAATTGGGGCAAACTGGATATGATGCCCTTAGGTTCTACAGATTTTCCTGATCAGTGTAGGGTTTGGAGTTTTAGGTGATGGCTAGAGTAATTTGTCTATTTAGGCATAGTAATCTAGGAAACTTTCTCAATTAGTAAATTAACATTTTTCTGAATTTTTGATTCAAATGAAATGAATCAAAATGAAAGTTTGGGCAGTATATAAATTTGATAAACAAAGAAACAAACAAATAAAATGACAGATCAGTGGGCCACAGTTCTGCTGAGTATCTATGGTAATTCTGCTGAGTGTCTAGGGTAAAATAAGTTAAGATGAATCTAATGCTGAGGCTCATATATAATTTAAGAGGTCTTCCAATTTTTATACCTTTATCATATTTTAAGCAAGTTTATAAATTAGTCAACGACTTCTTATGGCAAGGACACCTGCCCAGATTTTCATTTCATAAACTTCAGCTACCTATTGAAGAAGGCAAATCTGGCTCACAAGAGCCAGCGTGGTGTAGTGGTTAGAGTGCTGGACTAGGACCGGGGAGACCCAAGTTCAAATCCTCATTCAGCCATGAAACTAGCTGGGTGACTCTGGGCCAGTCACTTCTCTCTCAGCCTAACCTACTTCACAGGGTTGTTGTGAGGAGAAACCTAAGTATGTAGTACACCGCTCTGGGCTCCTTGGAGGAAGAGCAGGGTATTAAATGTATAAATAAATGAATAAATAAGCATTTTCAGGCTTATCATTGGGCATTAATTTTATGTGAAGTTCTCCCAGAATGAACCCCCCACCCCACCAGTGTAGCACTTCATGGCCATTTGGTCCTATTTCCTCCCTCTATAACCGTGTTATGTGTCTGTATATGTATATGTGTTATATATATATATATATATATATATATATATATATATATATATACACACACACACCTGCCAGGTGAAAGTAACACTGGATAAAGTTTGCTGTAGAAGCTTCTGCTGAAGCAAATGTCTTTGTTTTAAAAAATGCCATAAGTTAGATTTTTCTTTTCTTTTGGAGAGCCAGCATTTCTCAGATTCAGCTTTGTCTGGTATCTTTCAGGGAGGGAAAGCTGCCTTCTGTTTGTGGTTATCTGGGCTGCAGGGACTGATTTTTGTGGTGTGTTGGTGGGGAGGGCTTAGTTGGGATGGAGCTGCCTTTGGGTGGGGCTTACGCCACACTACTGCTCTTCGCAACTCTCCCCCCCCCACACACACACACATTCTCGCCAGGGCGCTTTCCAGATTAGCTGCTCAACAGCAGCAAAATGCTTCCATTCAGGCAGATCACATTCAAAACATAAACAGTAGGGGGAGCAGTCTCGTGAAAATTAACCTGAAAAAAACCAGCAACTTTTTTACGTCGGATATAGAACATCATAGCACTATATCTCAATGATTATATCTGAAACAAGGCATTGGGAATATGAACGGCACCCTGCTGTCAGCGTAGGGACTGAAGTGTGGAAGCACACTTCAGAGATTCGTCGTGACCCCGTTGCAGGGTGTAGTCTGGAAAGCTCCCAGCTGTAATTCCTTTTCGTGGCTGCAAGGATCAGGTTGCTGTCAGGGTAAACAGCAGCAAAGATGAGGAGCTACTTTCAACTTTGTACATTTGCGGTGCAAAAGGAGAGACAGCCCAGCCAAACTCTGCATCATGCAATCTTGCTAATTGCTCTTTTTAACCACATTTCCTCTAATCCATTAATCATCTTAGCTGCTTTTTTCTCTTTTCACACCAATGCTGGGTTTGTGTGTGTGTTGCACTGCCCAAAGCCAGTATTGATTAGTTTTTAACAAATATATTTCAAAGACGCATCTCAGTGAGCTGCATAAAGTTATGACACAATCTTGTAATACATTATGAGATGCAAGGGGGAAATGACAAGGAGAGGACCAGAGGCTGGTTTCCTTCAATTGCCTTTGACAAGAGGCGGAGAAGGAGGGCCTGGGGGACCATCAGATTCCACTTGTGTGGCTGCTGGTCCTCCCGGGGCTTCAGAAAGGCACCTCTGCTGCTGCACGGCCCTTCCTCACCAGGCTCTCCTCCCACATGGCCTGATGAGGGGGGTGGTTACCAAAGGAGGCAGCTCATGCTGCTCCTCTCTCTCCTACCCCACCCAAGAGCCGCTCTACCTGCCGGCTGGTCATTCATCAGGGAGAGTGCGGTTAACCTAACAAATGGCCAGCTTGCAGGCAGTCATTCTCTCTCTCTCTTGGGCAAGGTGTGAGAGAGAAAGGAGCCACCTGAGCAGCCTCCTTGGGTGCCCTTTCGGAGTTCCTTTGGCGAGGGAGTCTCCCGTCTCCTCAAAGACGCAAATGGATGCCCGGAAAACAGTTTCCTCACACTGGGCAGCCGGGAGCCACACTGACGTTCTCCTCAGGGCAGGGGGGTGGGGTGGAAGGGAGGGAGGCATTTCCATGATAGCAGGCATCGGGGCCTGGTCTCCTCTGAGGCCCATGCCTCCTGCGGCACCACTCCCTTGAAGGGGAAAAGCTGGAACAGGCTTGTGGGTGAGAAGCCTCTCTGTGGGTGGCCTTTTCCTCTCCCGGGGCCGCCTTGACAGGAGAAGCCTCACAGCCACCGGAGTCACAGCAGGAGAGCCGGTCAAGCACACATTGTCCCTTTGCTAAGCAGGGCCCACCCTGGTTGCATTTGAATGGGAGACTACATGTGAGCACTGTAAGATGTTTTCCTTAGGGGTGGGGCCACTGGGAAGAGTATCTGAAGGTTCCATGTTCCCTCCCTGGTGGCATCCCCAAGATAAGGCTGAGGCAGTCTCCTGCCTGTAAACTTGGAGAAGCCGCTGCCAGTCTGGGTAGACAGTACTGAGTTAGATGGTCCAATGGTCTGACTCACTGTATGGCAGCTTCCTATGTTCCTGTCCAGGTGATGTTCTTGCCAACCATTCCAGGGTTCCTCAAGTTGTCCTCCTGTGTCTTTTCAGACCTGATCTGTGGTGAATATGTTTTCACATTGAAATGCAGTCGCAGCACCAGCCCCTCTAGGGTGGGCAGGCAGCATTCTCTTGTGCTTCAAAATGGACCATTTTGAAACAGGCCCTACAGCCAGACTTCCCAAGGGGAATCTCCACAGGCATCTCGGTCACATGAAGAAGAACCCGCCATTATTCTGACAGGTGCCCAAGAGGAGAAAGGATAAAAAAGCCCACAATCCAGTGGAGAGAGAAATGGCCTATCTCACGGCCACATCTGAGGCTGCAGGAAAGAAACTGCACCTCCGTCTAAAGAAAGGTTTCCTTCTTCCTACACAGCCGTTCTGAGTTGTAAGTGGAGCCGGCTGATAAATTAATTCCCAAGCACAGACAGCAGGGGAGAAGGATCTTGTAGCTACGGAATGCACTCATTAGGAGGTTATCTGGGAAGGCTGTAACTCCCATAACAATTCTCATTAACTCACAGTTAATTTGTACGTTTTATAATTCCAAGCAGAACGTCAAGGCGGAACTTTGATCCTGGGGGCTGAGCAGCCTTTGCTGTATGCCTCCATCTCTAGCTGTGTGGACTGGCTGGTTCAGAGAATCTGGACAGTTATTCCATTAGAACGTGGATCTACATGAGGCGGTGATGGAGTGGGCAAAGCAGCCAAGGCTCTTGTGAGGCAGAATGCTTCAGATCTCCAACAGGTGGCCTCTGTTTAGTGTGGTCAAGCTTCTTGTTTGCTTTCATTTTTGTGTGCGCTGATGTGTGGACCATCACAAGTTACATTCCAGAGCAAATGCTTATCAGTCCTGGGAGTGTGGCCCATACTGATGCCTAGCGCATGGCTCAGAAAGCGTTTCTGGAAGGGAGAGAGAACAAATGGGCCTTGTCAAGTCAATGAGCCTTGACCAGAACGGAGAGCGCTGGCCTTTCATGAGCTATTTGACATGTCTCCAGACAGCCACGTGGGCACTGCTTGGGTTTGCTGTGGCTGTTCTTGGAAGGTGCCACTTCCGAGCTAGAAATCAGATCCCTCTTTGCTAAGCAGTCAAAGGCCAGGCCAGACTCAGGGCCAGCCCAAGAGAAGTTGCCAAGGGGACTTCTCACCCACATCAAGGGTGAGACTAACCCTTGCAAGGGGACTTCTCACCCACATCATCTCTCACCCACATCAGGGATTCACCCAGCTCTGGCGCTGCTGCTCGTGGGGACTGCATGTTCCATCAACCCCTTTGATCCCTTCAGGGGCCAACAGGGCTCCAGGATCAGCTGCTTTTCAGAACAGGGAGACCCAGGGGCGTAGTGAGGCATTTAATAGATATCCCCCCGACTTTGATAATTAAACCCAATCATACCCCCCCCCCCAAGAATAATTTCATTTGTTTTGTAAAATCTCTAACATTTTAATACAGCACCTATGAAGGTGGAATGTTGCTAGAAAATCCTGTTGGGGGCTACATACAGTACCCCACTATGTGATTTCGAACTGCAGGCTTGCAGTCTCCATCTTGGCTATGAGCTCAGGGGGCCATGAACTCTGCACATGCCCATATTTGGCAAAACTCTCAAGTTGGTTGCAAATATGGGGCAACTATTACCCAAGGTTAGTATAACAAGCAACTGCAAGGGCTTCTATCCAGAGAAGGAAGCTAGTTGAGCAGACAAGAGTGAAGGAGAGAGACTATTTCTCAAAAACTCAGATTTTTTTTGCATAAAGGATTAGTTTCACTAACTGCCTTCACAGGAACTGAGATAAGGCTGAGCACTCCCACCCCACTATCGCTGCACTAATGACCTGGCAGGAGCAGTCCTTGATATCAAAAGAATCATTATCTCCCCACTTGGAAGATCTTCCTTGTGTTCCAGATAAGCCTTGAGCTTGCCCATTCACTCCAGCCTATACAGATTGCTCAGATCATTTCACTTTATTGTTCATGGAGATCACACCTACTGGTGATCGAATTAAGCAATATGAATCCTTTTTTTCAAACAAGGATGTCAGACCCGACAGCAAGGAGGTGTGACCTGTGGATGGCCTGAAGGCATGACTTTGCCTATATCTAGCCCAAATGTCAACAAATGTTGTGCTCTGGTTTTACCTTGCTATAGCTTTTGTTCCAGCCTTGATTCCAGCTTGGAGGATCCCAACCTCCAGTTTGGACCTGTCTCCAGACCCAAACCGCACACCACACTTGGCTGCTCTAGATAATTGGACCCTAGAGACCTGAGCACCTCTGGACCTTTCTTGGAATCAGAAGCTATCCTGGTTTCCTGGCTTGTAAGGGGCACACTTTCCTCTTATTTACCCTGCCTTGTCCCTGTGAGGACCACCAACACACACTAGCTGCACATCATCAGATCTTGGATTAGTAATACTAACTGCCTGTCATCCTGAATCTCCTCTCCCCCTTCTCTTTTCTCTTTCAGTCTAAAGCTGATCTTCAGGCCCTGTCTCTAGCCACCCCTGAGCTAATTCGGTAATAATTCAAACCTTAAGCTAAGACGCCTCTTCGTGAGATTCCAAATTAGCACTATTAGTTAATGTTTGATTGCCTCCTTGCCTTGTTTATTCAGTCTTTCATTTCCTGTATCCCTAATTGCCTAAGTAAATCAAACTTCCTGTATCCCTAATTGCCTAAGTAAATCAATCTTGCTGTGTCATATATCTTTCTCTCTCATTATTTTCAGACCCAAATTTTGCACATATTGACACAGTAAGAGACTGTTCACTATAGTCTTGCTAATTCCCCACACAAGCCCAAGAGTAGTGTCGGGGCATTCCACAAGTGCTCGAGAACCATTCTGTTAATAGGAAGCAGCAGAGAGCTGGGTGAGGCCATGAGCCCTCTCCTCTGCTCTGCGCAGGTGTCTCCACTGCTGCACTTCCTTTTTGGAGGAGGTCAGGGAGAAGCGGGGTGGCTGATGAAACGTGGGGCTCTGAGCCATTCACTGGGGGCCCATGGGCCACCCCCTAATGACATTCCTGGGGAGACCTCTGAGAGCAGGAAGGTTGTTTGTGTAGGCTTGGGACATTCTCACACCAAAAGTCTTCTCTCTTAGGCAAAGGAAAAGCTCTCTTCGAACCTTCCAGATCTACCATGTGAGAAACAAAACTTACTTGCACAGTGGGAGGGAGAGAAGCCCCCTCTTGGCATCCCTACTGGCCTTGGCTAGCTGTCATTCAGAGATCATCATTCAAAAGAAAGGTGAATTAAGCACAATTAGTGGTCTCTTTGGACCACTTCCCTCCCCCCACCTCTCTCTCTCTCTCTCTCTCTCTCTCTCTCTCTCTCTCTCTCTCTCTCTCTCTCTCACACACACACACACACACACACACACACACACACACACACCCCAGCCTGCTAGGATTTCAAACATTCTGCTGCTGCTGAATCCAGATGTTGGATTCACAAAATAAATCGGAGAGAGGGAGACAGGCAGCTGGGGAAAGGGATTTTCCAGGCCTTAGACATTCAGAATTAGTCGACTTAACTCTCAAAACACTGCCCTTCATCTGATCCCATCATCCAATCATTCCTGGGGTCGCCCCTCCACTGCCTGCTCAGTTGCCTTCCTGGTCCCAAGAGGCAAATGTGAATTGCATCTATCATTCAGACCACCTGGGTCCACGGAGCAGACAGACGATCACTGCTCCTCCTCCAGAGACCTGTTGGCCCTTGGTGGTCAAGAAGGACACATTGATCTTGGCTCAGAGAGGTGTCATTAGCCAAAGGGACAAGGCGCCCAAGTGGCATTTCACATCTTGCCCACTTCCTCAAGCAACAACAGGGAGTTGAAGGGAGAAGCGACCCAGGGCGACCCACAGGACCTCACCCCTACCCCCAGGAGCAGCTCTCTGCATTTAGAATCTGGTGATGGGAGCTCTTCCACCCACTTGACAGGCTTGGCTCTTGCTGCTGAAAGCTCAAAATGCACAGTGGCAGCGGAAAGGAAGGAGACGGACGCCTGATGCATCTCAACTGCTCTGCAATTCTCTCCATGCCCAATTGTTATGCTGCCAGCATGTAGAAGTCAGTAAGTTAGCTGTTTGCCATTGCACATGCAATAAAGCAGCATCAGTGATAATTGCTTATTTCCCCTAAGCAAAGCGATGCAAACAAACCTGACATGATTGCCCAGGGACACACACACACACACACACTCCCCTCCCTCCCTCCCTCAGCTCATTTTCCAAGGGTTTTGTCCCTGTTCCCTGTTAATCTCTCTTGATTCAATCTAATCTCATCTCTTTCCCCAAATCTAGTTTTATTGATTCCATCTAATCTATCTTTTTATCTGATCTGATCTGATCTCATTAATCTAAACTCCCTAATCCGTTTGACTGGTCCAGCTCCTTGTTCTCACAACAAAGCACTGCCTTCAATGAACCCCCCTTGTTGGGGAGGGAGGGAATTCTCCGTAAAATGACCACCCCCGGGTTGCACTTGAGCCAGATTCCTCCTGGCTTTCCAAAGGACTGTGGTCACCAGAGGCCTCCATCTCTCTGTGCATGGAAATCATTCCTAGGTGTTACAGATCATAGTGGAAGTAAAAATCACAGCTGAGTTTGATGCACACACTTTGGGAATGAGGAGTAGACATTCCTTCTGATAAATGCTTCCTCCTTTACTGTGGGTTCATGCGCGTAGTGTCTATTGGACAAGGGGGTACAAATGTCCCCCAGCCCAGAGGGTCAGGGGGCTCACGAGGCTGCTGCCGGGCGCTGCTGGGTTGCATGGCACTTCCCCCCCATGCTTCCCCCCAAGTTCCCCTGTGCTTCCTCCTCCCAGCCCCTCACCGCTCAGCCTCTTGGCCTCCCCGCCACACAGAAGCCACCTGAGGAGGGGCTGCCCAGCCCCGAACTGCCACTGCCCCCAGAGAGAGGACGGTGTCCCCAGCATCCCCATGCCCGGCCCGATCCACGCTGTCAAGCCGGCGCTGCTGTGGCCACCCTCCCAAAAGGCTCACTGAATGGTGAGTTCAAGAGATGGAGAGGGGAAGGCATGGGGGGGTGAGGTTGCCCTGCCCCCTTGCCTCTGATGTCAGATGCAGGGGGAGTGGCTTGGGGCTCTGGGGTGTGCAAATGCTTTGCGCCCGTGATGGATGGAGGCCCCTTGGCTACACTTTGTTCCCCAGATACCAGTAACCTCGCTACACCCCTATGTGGGTTGATCATAGGCCCTGAGGCAAGGAGCATCATCATCATCATCATCATTAAAACTTTTATACCGCCCTTCCAAAAGGCTCAGGACGGTTTACAAAAAATAACTATAGAGGCATGTTTATAGAGCCAGCGTGGTGTAATGGTCAGAGTGCTGAACTAGGACCGGGGAGACCCGAGTTCAAATCCCCATTCAGCCATGAGACTTGCTGGGTGACTCTGGGCCAGTCACTTCTCTCTCAGCCTAACCTACTTCACAGGGTTGTTGTGAGGAGGAACTTAAGTATGTAGTAAACTGTTCTGGGCTCCTTGGAGGAAGAACAGGATATAAAAATGTAAAAAATAAAATTAAATTAAAATGTTTAGTAGTAAATGCCGTTCATCCACACACTTCTATTTTCCTCCTCGAGATCACTAATAGCTTCCCTTCAGGAAACTGGGAGCACAACAGAGGCATTTGATTTCCCAAGTCCAGATTCTGAGAAGGTAAAGAAGGCTGGACGGCCTCGATTATGACAGCCACGAATGCACCACTGAGAGACCTTAAAGGCCAAGTTGAAGACAGATCATCCTGGAGAGAATCTATCTATGTGGTCGCTAAGAGTCGACACCGACTTGATGGCACTTAATCAGTCAAAAGATGGCTGCAGAGAGGAACATGGCACCACTGAAGGCAGCAGAGGGCTGGCATTTGTCAGCAACCTGCAGACCAAACTGGGCCCAGAGCAAGAGAAGCATCAAGGCACAAGGAGAAGATGAAGCCAGGAGGGGGCAGGAGCCACAGTGCTGGGATTCCAGGTGTAGTTCCTTGGACCAGCAGAATTCACAGAACAGCCACCTGCTTAGGCAGTATTGGCCACCAAAGTCTTCAGAGAAGAATTCTGAGGAGCATTTGTGGGGGTGTGATGAGCCATCCTCTTGCACACAAACAGCCTGTGATCAGCCAGATCCATGTGAATGGAGACACCCCACCCACAGGGAGGGGCTGCTTAGCTGAAGAGACGCAACAGCGCTTGGAGAGGAGGTGGCAACATCCTTAAGGGGGGACAACATTGCTTCAGTGAGTGAAAGCTCCGGAGGGCTTTGCTGCTCTGATTGCTGCAAAAGGAGACCTGCTCTTGAGAGCCGGCAGCCTTTGCTCCCTCCAGGCCCATCATGTCCACTTGGGTTTCCAGTGATGCCTCCCCACCATCTCACTCGGCCAAGCGCTCGTCAGCTCTGAAGCACAACATGCCCCCACCTCCGGCAAGGAGAGCCAGCAGCCCTGGAACCCGGAACCCAGAGCCTCAGCCCCAGGAGCCAGAAAACCTAACAGCCCTGGCTTCCTTGATGAACGAGGACTCATCCCTGCCCCGGGGAAGAGTCAAGGGGGCAAATCTGAATGCAGAGGCTGAGAATATATTAAGCTACGTCATCCTAATGAGGGACACACATTCATGGATGGATGGACCAAGGGACACACACCACCACACACACACACTCGCATGCATGCACGCACAAGCTTCTTCTACCACAGAGTCTGTCTCTGCCAATTTGCGTCACCCTCCCTGTGGGCCTCATGTCTGCATACGTTCTCATAACCTGTTCTTTTAAGCCAGACCCGCTGGGGAATTGTACTTACAACTCCCAACCTCCCTACGACAGCATAAATCCACACACTGAACTAGTTCCTCTCCCTGCTTCTCCAAAAAGCTCTCAAAATAAATGGAACTGCGAAACGCGCATCTGTGTGGGCTCTGCGGAACGCAGTGAGGGCCAAGCTCTTCGTGGGCCCCACTGGAGTGTTGGGGGGTCCTGGGGAAGTGCCCGTTCCCC
This sequence comes from Hemicordylus capensis, assembly GCF_027244095.1. Lineage (NCBI taxonomy): Eukaryota > Metazoa > Chordata > Lepidosauria > Squamata > Cordylidae > Hemicordylus > Hemicordylus capensis. Next base: position 14,278,877 of record NC_069667.1, on the reverse strand, counting down.
CCTCTTGGCCAGCATGGACTCTTGCTGTCTCCCTACTGCAAGCTGCTGTTCGCCTGGAGCATCAGTAACATGTCTATCAGTGTCAGCACATTAGGCTCCCGAGAGATTCACATGTGATTGTGCCGCTGAAGGGCTTGTGAGCACGACCCTGCAGGAGCCCCTTCTGTCAGACCCCTGTTTGTACTTGTTTTATAGCTGCTTGCCTTGTAAACACCAAAGCAACTGTATGTTTGTTTAACTAAGCTTTATTCAGAAACAATTCCATTTTTCTCCTTCTCCTTTCCCTCCCTTTTCTTTCTGACTCCACCGCGCCCCCCCCCCCTCACCACAGGGACAAACTTCTAATTAACAAAGCATAAAAGATTGTGTGATAGAATACAACAGCATTCTGTTGGGGGGGGGGCTTTTTGTTTGCATTTCCCCTGGGGGTGTGGGGAGGGGTTGCAGCTGCAACTGGCCTTTAATAAGACGGCCTTTAATTCCATGTCATGACCTGTTAGGCTGTTTTTCTAGAAAAACAATTTACACCAAGCAGTTAACACGGAGGAGAAATCCATACGCAAAAGGCAAGCAAACATTACTTCTTGACACAGCTGTGTCTTCCTGGCATGTTTTTCTCTGGACCAACGCCAGTCATCAGAAATGCAGAGGTGAGGACCCTCCCTGGGGTAGCACAGCTGGCATAGGGAGGGAGGGAGGAAACTCCACCTGTAGCATCTTTTCCCCAAAAGCCTTGCTTATATTAGACTGCTCTGAAGAGCATGACCGGGCAGATGAATGTCTTTGAGAATGCTTCCTCTGGTTTGCTTCCTTTCTGCCTGCTTGGTTATTTCTGCCTCCTTTGCTTGGTAGTACGGGTAGGCTTGCCACCTCCTCCTCCTCCTCCACTTCCTCAATCAACATTGCCAAAGTGCCCTGGGATGGGCAAGAGAAGCTTTGCTTGTGGGAATCTTCTTGTCTTGCATTTTTGCTGCTCCCCCTCTTGATCACAGAAGGCTGCAAATAGAGTTTCACCCAGATTTCAAACATCTCACCCGGATTGCTTAGCCCACCCAGATTCTCCTGGAGTTCAGCTATCTTTCTTTCTTTTTTTAAAGCTAAGCTCTTGCCCTTGTAGAAGCGGAGTTATAGAGCAAAGCGTGCTGTCACGATTCTGCTCAACCACTGGACTTGGATTAAGAGAGGAAGAGCACAGGAGGCTAGCAGGGAGGGCTTCACTTTCACAAGTACAAGAATCCCCTGAAGAATGTTGACTTGTTTGTTATCAGCAGGGGATCTCTATTGGGCAGTTGAGAGGATCGCTTGCTTTTGATGTGAATCACTACCTGCCTACCAGGCTGTGTATTGTAATGTTTAGGGACTTCCTTGGCTTTGCATAAAGCTGTGCTTTTTTGTTGTTGTTGTTCTTTTGCTGCTGTTAATATGTCAAGGAAAATGGTCAGGCAAAAATATCTTCCCCAACTAGTTTTAGTAGATATCCAGAGCAAATATAAACCAACTAGAAAGCAAAGCAGGATGCTGGACTAGATGGGTCTTGGGCCTGATCCAGCAGGGCTGTTCTTACGTTCTTATGTTTTTAAGTGCAGCTGCTAATTTGCATATGCATATTTATATTATATTATATTATATTATATTATATTATATTATATTATATTATACTATTTATTTATTATTCAGATTTGTACACTGCCCCAAACTTTCATCTCTGGGCAGTTAACAATGAGCCAATTTATATAATATGCAAATTAGGCACCCAGATTTGGAAAGCCAGAATATGGCATCCCTAGCAGCCAAGAACAGTGGGCATTGGCAGCACCAGCTTGAGGCCCTGCTTGGTCTGCCGCTTCCAAAGCATCGTGGTGCACATGGGCATGCCATTTTGTGGATCTTGAAAGGCAGATGTCTGAACAGCAGCACCAGAGGTGCTTGTGGGGTTCTCTTCGTGGGGCTTCCCCCCAGAGGCATCTGGTTGGCCACTGCAGTAAGAAGCAAGAGGATGCAGGATCAGGCAGATCTGTATGTTCTCAGGTGTGTAAAAGCTGCTGCTCTTTCCTGTATATGCTCTTCAGTATGCACACTATGTATGGATCCCTGGATTGCTCAGAAGCTGTGAGACTGCAGAAAATCACCAGCAAAGTGAGGGGCTCAGATTTCACCACCACGTCCTCCTCTTGGCTTCCTGTCTCCCACCTTCTCCTTTCACCTTGTGGTGGAAGCATCACCCTTCTCGCCCACTGGCCTGGAGAAGAATCAACTGCCGGAGAGATGGATCCACTGTGGAAGACCCAGGGGTGTCAGGGCCATTCCCTCTGGAGGACCTAGAACTCACTGGCAGGGGTAGAGTAGAGGCTATTTCCAAGGGAAAGGCAGAAGTGGCTTCACACATTTGGGGTGAGGAACTGAAACTGATGGTGGAGGAGACGGCAGCAGCAGGACAAAATCACCTGAGAGGCTGGGCCCAATCAGCAGTTGGGGGTCTCCCTCAAATGCCTCCCATTCCACAGCCTCTGACAGCTGAGGATTCTAGGTGGGGCGCAGCTGCCTCTTTTCCCTGGGGGAGCACCCTGGTCCTGACTGGGTACTCCAAAGGCCTTTGCTGCACCAGACTGGGCTCAGCCCACCAGAGAACTTCAGCTGTCCCCAGAGGTGGCCGCTCTTCATCTCCTACACTCTTCAAAGCAGGCCCCTGGCAGATGAAAGAGAGGTTGGCCTGGCAAGGTGTGTGCCCATTTCCACAAGCCTTGATGATGGCAGGAGATCTTGGATTCACATGGTAGATGTGTGCAGCCGTGTTGTCTTTTGATCTGTGCTTCAAAGGATTCTTCAGCTCCAGCCTCTCCACTCCAGAAGGGAGGGTCACATGTCCAGGAGTGGAAGAAGAAAAGAATGGAGAGGAGGAGGAGCAGGACGAGGAGGATGAAAAGGAAATGTGATCCTTCAGCAGAGAGCCGCCCTGGGGGGAAGTCACAGCAGCTGATCTGAATAGCAGACCAAGCCCATGAATATCAATCCACATATCAGGCTCCCTGCACAGCTCCAGAGGGCAGCTCTGCTTTTGTTCACAGCCGGGCGGATTATTTGCATCAAGGGATGCCTGTCACTGAAAATTCCCCCACACTGCATGGCTCTCTTTGATAGGCCCTCATGAAGCTACCAAGCTCGAAGCCAAAATCATAGCTCACCCCGTTTGGAATCAAAGGGGCTGAGCCGGTGGCATCCCTGCGATGCCTGCTGGGGGTGGGGAGGGGCGGATAACAGGGCCCACCACATGTGTGTTAAAACCTCGCCATAAATCTCTCTGGAGCATTAGAGATGTTGGCAGCTGCTAAAGGATGGGCTTCCTCAGAGCCATCTCTGGGAGGAGGAGAATGCAGGAAGCTTATTTGACACTGTGGAGGGCTGGCTGGACAGGATGGTCTGGCAGAGAGAGCCAGCCAAAGACTTGGTTACCTCCCAAAGCACCAGGAAGGAGTCGGAAATCCTCCCTTCCCCTCAAGGGCCATTCCCAGAGGTGGCAGCAGACTGCCCAGGAGTGCCGTGAAGTGTGGGCCAGAGTGGGTCAGGCAACCTCAGGGCCAACTCAATCTTACTTATTTATCATATAATAATAATAATAATAATAATAATAATAATAATAATAATAAATAATTTGCACTTCAAATGGTCAATAACGCAAAACTATTCAACACCAATGAAAGAAAGCAGGCCTACAAGAAAGAACAAGTCAAGAACTGAGCAGAAAAATGGAGAAATAAGCCCCTGCATGGTCAATATTTGCACAATATAAGTGGAAAATCAGACATCACCAAGACCTGGCAATGACTTAAGAATGGCAACCTGAAGAAAGAAGCAGAGGGTTTAATACTGGCTGCACAAGAACAGGCACTAAGAACAAATGCAATAAGAGCAAAAGTAGAAAAGTCAACAACAAACAGCAAGTGCCGCCTTTGTAAAGAAGCAGATGAAACCGTGGACCACCTAATCAGCTGTTGTAAAAAGATCACACAGACTAACTACAAACAAAGGCATGACAAGGTAGCAGGGGTGATACACTGGAACATCTGCAAAAAATACAAGCTACCTGTAGCCAAAAATTGGTGGGACCATCAAATTGAAAAAGTGGTAGAAAATGAAGATGTAAAAATATTATGGGACTTCCGACTACAAACAGACAAACATCTGCCACACAATACACCAGATAGAACTGTAGTTCAGAAGAAAGAAAAACAAGTCAAAATAATTAACATAGCAATACCAGGGGATAGCAGAATAGAAGAAAAAGAAATAGAAAAAATCACCAAATACAAAGATCTACAAATTGAAATTGAAAGGCTGTGGCAGAAAAAGACCAAAATAATCCCAGTGGTAATTGGCGCCCTGGGTGCAGTTCCAAAAGACCTTGAAGAGCACCTCAACACCATAGGGGCCACAGAAATCACCATCAGCCAATTACAAAAAGCAGCTTTACTGGGAACAGCCTATATTCTGCGACGATATCTATAACAATAGCAACAACATTGACAATAAAATTCAGCCATCCTATGGACTTGGGAAGGACTTGATGTCTGGATAAAACAAACCAGTCAATAACACCTGTCTGACTGTGTAAACAAGAAATAATAATCCAATTTCTATACCGCCCTTCCAAAAATGGTTCAGGGAGGTTTACAAAGAGAAATAACAAACAAATAAGATGGCTCCCTGTCCCCAAAGGGCTCACATTCTAAAAAGAAACTTAAGACACACACCAGCAACAGTCACTGGAAGTACTGTGCTGGGGGTGAATAGGGCCAGTTACTCTCCCCCTGCTAAATAAAGAGAATCACCACGTTAAAAGGTGCCTCTTTGCCCAGTTAGCTCAGTGTAAACCACCCTGAGCCATTTTTGGAAGGGCGGTATAGAAATCAAATAAATAAATGTGACTTTAGCCTCTGTGGAGGGTGATAAAATACCAGCCCTGGGGACTCTGATCTGGATCAGGACTGCAGCAGTGGAAGGGGATTGAAATCTTTGCCCCATTGCAGTCCCAATCCAGAACATCCTTTCCCCATGTGGGGAGTGGCCATCGACCTCTGAGGCTTGACTGAGGGGCCTCCGTAGCCTGCCTTGTTCTCTGCCCCCTTGTGCTATTGCTCAGCTCCATGGCTTCTTCCTTCCTTCCCTCTTCTGGTGGAGGTCTCTTCTTTTAACTATTCAGCTGGCCCCAGTGGCCTTTGGTTGGGGATTATGGGAGTTGAAGTCTAAAAACATCTGGGGACCCAACGTTGAGAATCCCTGGTCTACACTGACCGGCAGTGGCTCTCCAAGGTTTCAGGCAGGAGTTTCCCCCCGGCCAACTGGAAATGCTGCCAGGGATTGAACCTGTGACTCTGCAGGCAAAGCAGATGCTCTACCACTGAGCTACTACAGCCCCATCCCCAAAGGGAAGCAGCGCTCTTTAACTTGTTCATGAATGATCTAGAAGTTGCGGTGACCAGTGAATTGGCCAAATTTGCAGATGACACTAAGCTATTTAGGGTAGTGAAATCCACAACAAAGTCTGAGGAGCTCCAAAAAGATCTCTCCAAATTGGGGGAGTGGGCAACAAAATGGCAAATGCAGTTCAGTGTAAACAAGTGTGAAGAGATGCACGCTAGGGCAAAAAGACCAAGTTTGCATATACGCTGATGGGATCTGAGCTGTCGGTGACTGACCAGGAAAGAGATCTTGGGGTTGCGGTGGACAGCTCATTGAAAGTGTCGACTCAGTGTGCAGAGACTGTGAAAAAGGCTAATTCCATGCTAGGGATTGTTAGGAAGGGGATTGAGAATAAAAATGCTACCGTAATACTATAAATGCCCTTATACAAATCTATGGTGTGGCCACATCTGGAGTACTGTGTACAGATTTCGTCACCGTATCTTAAGAAGGATATTGTAAAACTGGAAAATGTACAGAAGAGAGCAAGCAAAATGATCAGGGGGCTCTTTACCTTGGAAAAGAGGTGACTAAGGGGAGACATGATCAAAGTTTATACAATTATACATGGAGTGGAGAGGGTGGTCAGAGAGAAATGTTTCTCCCTCTCTCACAACACGAGAACCAGGGGTCATCCCATGAAACTGAAGGTCGGGAAATTCCTCTTCCAACAAGAGGAAGTACTTTTTCACACTGCACATAATTAATCTATGGAATTCTTTGTCATGGGATGTGGTGATGGCCACCAGCTTGGATGGCTTTAAAAGGGGCTAAGACAGATTCATGGCGGGCAGGTCTATCAAGGGCTACTAGTCTGGTGGCTGTGGGCCACCTCCAGCTCAGAGGCACGATGCCTCGAAATACCAGTTGCAGGGGAGCAACAGCAGGAGAGAGGGCATGCACATACCTCTTGCCTGTGGGCTCCCCAGAGGCATCTGGTGGGCCAGTGTGTGAAACAGGATGCTGGACTAGATGGGCCTTGGGCCTGATACAGCAGGGCTGTTCTTATGTTCTTATTAAAATGGCCACCAGGAAAACTTGGCAGCAGATAACATTTTATGTACACCTTATAAATGCCACGTGTGAAATATTATGCAGGGATGGACCACACATGGACCCAGCTTTGCATGGAGAAGGTCCCAGGTAAATATGTTGCATCTCCAGTTAAAGGATCGGGTAGTAGGTGGCAGGCAGAGGTGCTCTTCCCCCTGAATTTCTGGGCCAAAGTCCAGGGCCTCCACACCCCCTGGAGCCCCCCAAATCCAATTTAGTCTGTCCTGGGTGGTGTGGTTGCCATGCTGAGCTGGGCAGCCGAGCTTGACTGTGACCTGTGCCAGGAGGACAAGTATGACCTCTGCTTTAGAGACAGAGCAGGGAGTGGGGAGCAAAGAAGCACCTTTCAAAAGTGGTGATTCTCTCTCTCTCTCTCTCTCTCTCTCTCTCTCTCTCTCTCTCTCTCTCTCTCTCTCTCTCTCTCTTTTAGCAGGGGGAGAGCAACTGGCCTTATCCGTCCATTATTCTTCTGAGCATTCTTCCTTCCTTCAACATAAAATACATCCATATAGCTTGTATTTCCTTCTGGGCTTGAGAGGTGCCTGGCAAAAACCTGACTTTTCTCGTTCTTACCAGCCACTTCTTTACACCATCTAACATAATATAAATGTTCTTTTAGAACTACTCAATTTGCTTGTTTTAAACTGCACATTTTGTGTCTGGTTACATCTTTTGAAAAGTCCAGAGAGCAAAAGGGGAACTGTTCTGCCTACAAACCAGGCAAAGGGGCATGTTTTTAAAGTTGTGGTGCTCTAGTCTGATATTAAGCAGGGGGAAGTGTTTGTCCCTTTTCAGCCCAGTATAGCATGTCTTCAGTGGCTATTGCTGCTGTCTCCATCTTCCCCCCCCCCCGCCACCCCAAGCCCCACTGTAAGCTCTTTTGGGGCAAGGAACAATTTTCTCATACTTTTTGTACATTGCTTTGAGAGCATTCTTGTGTGTAGAAAACCGGGATATAAACACATTTTTATTATAAACCGATAACTTCCAGAAGTTCTTAGCAGTGGAAATGGCAACTCAAGCATCTCTTCGTGACAGATATGCGGGGGGTTAAAATGGAGGATCAATATCAGCTGAGATGGCCTCAAAAACAGTACAAGAGCTGTTGCTGAAGCAATATTTATTCCAATTTCGAGGACACATCTTTTCCAAGGAATCTCTTCACTTGACTGCCTGAGATAAATGTGTCAAGAACACATCTCTCTCAGACAGTCGAGTGAAAAGAACCCTTGGAAAATATATACTATCGAAACACATCAAAATAAATGTCTTCAGATGCAGGGGTCCCCCTGTTCCCTTGTGGAGTGGGTAGATTGGGCAAAAGAGCCTGCCAGTATCTGTGGGAGCTCTTTTTCTCCTCAGTTGCCCCCAAATCCTTCCAGTCAGGCTGCTATAGGGTTGCCCACTCCAAATGGGGGTCTCTAGGAATTGGTACTGTGGAGAAATATTGGAGAAAATAATATCTCCAGGAACGATTCCTTGTCAGAAAGAGTTGCTAACTCTGGTGTGTGCCTTGTAGGCAGGGGAGCTTGGAGAGAAATGAATGGATACTGTGGAGAAATATTGGAGGAAATAGGCACCCTGAGCAGTATTGCACTGTAGGCGCGGGGTATAAATATTTCAAATAATAATAATAAAAGAATAACAACATCTCCAGGAACGATTCCTGTCCGAAAGAGTTGCTAACTCTGGTGTGTGCTTCCTAACTAGGGAGCTTGGAGATTTGCATGGATATTGTGGAGAAATATTGGCGGAAATAACATCTCCAGGAACGATTAATGTCAGAAAGAGTGGCTAACTCTGGTGTGTGCCTTGTAGGTAGGGGGCTTGGAGAGAACTGAATGGATACTGTGGAGAAATATTGGAGGAAATGACATCTCCAGGATCAATTCTTGTCATAAAGAATTGGCAAGTCTGGTGTGTGTTTCCTAACTAGGGAGCTTGGAGATCTGAATGGACATTGTGGAGAAATATTGGAGGGAGCATAATCTTCAGGATCAGTTTCTGACAGAATGGGCAAGCCTGGTGCTCCTCCTAGCTAGGGAACGAGACACCCTAGTTTCCTTTCTATGGGGCATCAAGTCCTGGAGTCGCTTTTTGTCTCAGGCGGGCCAGTCATGGCCTGAGAATTGCAGTTTGAAAGAGGGGAAACTTGGTTCAGTTTGTGTCGGGGGGGGGGGGGATAAAGGCGGGAAGGGCCATTAGGGTTGGGCATTCCCCTCCCCCCACCCATTTCCCCTCCGCAGCCCTCTTTTTTCTTTGACAGCTCTGTCTAGTCTCCGCGCGCAAACTTTGGTCGCGGTCGTTGATTGGCTGGCTGCTGGCTCCGCCCAGGCAACTTGACAGTTTCTGCTTGTCTCCTCGCATTTTGAATTTAGGCGCCTGAAGGGGCGGGAGGATCGGGGGAGAGGGCCGCAGCGTCGCCTCAGGGCGCGAGCAGGGACGCCGCCAGGGGTGGAAAGCCAAGGCGGGGTACTAGCCCAAGGCTCCTCCGTTGCAATGTATTGTGCCTCACCACACTCAGTGGCTTGTTTCCCTTTTCTCACTCTCGTTTCAGCCTCGCGAAGCAGCCCCGAGAGAACGAGCAAGGAGCCCCACGAGAGTCGCGCATGCTGGAAGGGGGGTTGTTGTGAGGTTTTCTAGAGCTCCCCACACAGCCCTGAGAGGCAACTTCCCCTGGGAAATAGGGGCTGCCTCAAAAGAGCACCTTGGTGCTTCAGTGGCAACGTGGTAGCCTGTAAATGTACCCCCAACCCTGTGAGGAGGCTCCTTTGTCTGAACGGTGGTGGCTCCTTTAAAGAGCTATCTTTAATAGCAATTCTGTGGCTGGCCTTGGGTGCTTCCAGGGTTTTATTATGGATGGCTTCCCACTCCCATTATCTCTATCTGCTGCTTGGAGTATTGTTTAAATACAAACTTATAATATTTGTAAAAAGTAAAACTAAAATAGGCTTTAAATAGGATAAAATCAAATAAGCAGAGAATAAAATCTTGAATAGGATAAAATCTAAAAAACAGTGAGCTAGTGCAGTATAATAAAAGAAATATAGGTCATTAATATAACAGGGAAAGTTAACAGAAAAGTGTGAAGCATTCTAAAAGCAGGTTAGGTATTTTAGAACAACTAGTGTATTAAAATAATATTCAAAGTAGCATATGGAAATAATGAAAAAGCGTATCCATAATAAAAGCCTGAATAGCTTTCTTGTTCTAGACTGTGTCTCATTGTTCTACATGGCCTCATTAAGTAGCAGTGTGCCTTTCTCCTAGATTTTACACTTTTGTTCTAAGAATCCCCTCATTTAGCTGGTGGGTGTTGATGTCCAAACCTTTCTGTGTAACCTTACTTTTCATGCTCTGAATAGTGGTGAAATGGCATATCCGACTTGCACAGATGATCAGCTTGGTCTGCCCTGCACATGGAGGAAGCAAGGATAGTGGAAATGCAGCATCCTTGACCTCTTCAAGCAGCGTGGTGTGCTGACCAGGCTTGGCTGACTGAAGGGACATGGTGATGAGGCAAGGGAACAAGTCCTGAAGGCTTAAGATTTGAGGTTTGGTTCTCCTACTTTATTTATGACAGTTATATACTGCTCTGTCCAAACAGGTCTCAGTGTCTCATTCGTGGCTTGGGCTCCTTGATGAACAGAGATGGTCTTCAATAAACCATTGAAAAGAAAGTAAAAAGTAAAGGTCTGATAACTTATGAAGATTTTTCTTTTGTTTAGGAGGAAAAGGGGAGAAAAAATAAAGCAGTACAGAAGGAGGAAGAAAAACAAGGAGAAAGGAGAAACAAGAGGAAACAAAAGGGAAGAAGTAGGAGGAGGGATTGTTTTTAAAGATGCATGACATAAGAATCAGGTAGGTTATTCTTCAACAAACTGGAAGGCTAAATTGCTGACTTCCTCTCTGCCATGTATCACTCTTGAGTTCCTGGAGCCTGGCTTGCTTGTGCTGGACCCAATGTACATGCACTTAAGAACCTCTGAAAATGTGGGAACATGAACTTAGTGGCCATGCATGCGGAAGCCCCTAACAGGGCTGGAGTGTGGCTATCTACTGCAGGACTTCACGTCTCGGCCCTGGGGAGCCCTACAATTGTGGGAGCGTGGCCTATTTTTTTATTCTTATTTTTACATTTCTAGCCCTCTCTTCTTCTGAGGAGCCCAAAGCGGTGTACCACAGACTTGATATTTTCCTCACAACAACCCTGTAAAGTAGGTTAGGCTGAGAGAGAAGCGACTGGCCCAGAGTCACCCAGCTAGTATGGTTGAATGGGGATTTGGACTCGAGTCTCCCCAGTCCTAGTAAACTAGGGAACCCCTGATTTGGCTGTGGTGCCGATTTGACGTGCTGGACTTCACGTCCTGGCACTGGGGAGCCCCGAAAATGGTGGGAGCCTGGCCTTCTCGACGAGCCGGAGTGTCTGTATGCTGCGTGGCTGCTCATTTATCTGCAGGGTGCCGTTCCTCACTGCGTGACTTTGCCCTTCATCTTGTGAGTGGTGGCGAGTTGGCATCTCCCAACTGCCCGGTCCCTAGTCTTCAGCTTGGTGCGCCCTGCCCACGGAGAAAGCCAGGGACGGTGGAAGTGCGGCATCCGTGACCTCTTCAAGCAGCGTGGTGTGCCGAGCGGGCCCTGCTGGCTGGCTGAAGAAGGCACACGGTGAGTGGCCGGGAGACGCGGCCCGAAGCCTTGCGCTTTGAGGTCTCCTCCTCCTTGGCTTGGGCTCTTGGATGGACAGGGCTCCAGGGTCCTCAAGAAGCCCTTCTAAAGAGGGGAAAGTCTCAAGCTCTGGAAACTGACCAAGCTCTTTTTCTTTCTTTAGAAGGCAATGGGGAGCAAGAACAGAAGAAAGAGGTGCAGAAGGAGGAAGAGAAGCAAGCAGGAAGGCGCCAGAGGAGACGTGAAAAGAAGCAGGAGGAGACCGGCTCTCCAGAAGCTTTGCAGAAGAAACGGGCAGGCTGTGCTTCCACCAGGCGGACGGCTTTGTTTCTCTCTCTCTCTCTCTCTCGGCCACTGATCACTCTGCGTGGGGCTGCTGGACCTGCAGCGTGGCATCCCTCGTGCTGGACTTCATGTCTTTGCACTCAGGAGCCCTGAAAGGGGTGGGAGTGCGGCCTTCTCAGGCCGCCCTGAATCTCTCTGCACCGAGTCCCTTGCAATTGGGTGGGAGGTGGCTTGCTCATGCTGGACCTGAAGTATGTGTGCTGAGCCGCCCCTGGATGGGACTGGGGGTATTGCTTTTTCGCGCCACTGCTTTATGTATGTGCGCTGAGCTGCCCCTGGGTAGGCTGGCCTGGGGGTGTTGCTTCCTCGCGCCGAGCCTTAGAGGTATGTGCGCTGAGCCGCCCCTGGTCGGGGCTGGGGGCGTTAGCTTTCTCACACCGAGCTTGATGCCATGTGCGCTGAGCCTGCCCCTGGCTGGGCTCAGCTTGGGGGTGTTGCTTTCTCTCGCGCCGAGCCTTCGGGTATGTGCGCTGAGCCGCCCCGGGCTGGGAGCGTTGCTTTGTGCTGCCAGGCCTTACGTCTCTGCACTGAGCCGCCCCAGTGAGGGCTGGGGGTGTTGCTTCCTCTCGCCACGAGCTTCACGTCTTTGCTCTGAGAAGCCCCTCAATTGGCCAGGGGGTGGCTCTCTCCAATCCTTGCTGCCTGACTTTGCCCTCCATGCTCTGCGTGGGGTTGAGCTGGCAACTCCGCCCTGCCCGCGGAGGAAGCTCGGGACGGACGGTAGAAGTGTGGCCTCCCTGACCTCTTCAAGCAGCAGCAGCAGCAGCCGCCTCTGCCGGCTGAAGGCACACGCCTGACGCTTGGTGTGCTCATGCTCCTTGGCTGGGGCTCTTGCATGAGCAGCGCTGGTCCTCAAGAAGGCCTTCGAAAGAGGGAAAAGAGTCAAGAGCTGCGAGAAGCTGATCTCTTGCCTTAGGAGGCAAGGGAGAGAAAGGGCAGAAGGAAGAAGTGCCACAGGCTGGCGAAAAAGAAGCAGCACCAGGAGGAGACCTGAACAGCAGGGAAGAAGGAGGCGGAGAAGAGGGGCTCTCAAGCAGCTTCACAGAAGGAAGAAGGGGGAGATTCCGCTTCGACCAGCTGGAGGGCCTCCTTGCTGGCTTTCTCTCTGCTCTGTCTCCCTGAGGAGAGGCTGATTGACCTGGAGCCTGGCTGCTTTGGGAGGCTTCGGGTGTCCCTGCCCTGAGTAGCCTCGGGTTTGGGAGGGGCGTGGACATGACAGGATGGACTCGGTGTCCATACGCTCAGTGGCCCTTTCTTGAACTGGGCTGCGGCTTTCTCGTGCTGGACTTCATGTCTCTGCACTGGGGAGCCCTACAACTGTGGGAAGTGTCTGTATGCTGGAGAAGCCCTGATTTGGCTGGGGAGCGTGTTTCTCGTGCTGGACTTCATGTCTCTGCACTGGGGAGCCCTACAAATAGTGAGAACGTGGCCCTTTATAGGGGCCGTACAAGGAGCAGCCCGTATTTCAGCTGAGGTGTGTCTTTCTCGTGCTGGACTTCATGTCTCTGCACTGGGGAGCCCTACAACTGTGGGAAGTGTCTGTATGCTGGAGAAGCCCTGATTTGGCTGGGGAGCGTGTTTCTCGTGCTGGACTTCACGTCTCTGCACTGGGGTGCCATACAAATAGTGAGAACGTGGCCCTTTATAGGGGCCGTACAAGGAGCAGCCCCTATTTCAGCTGAGGTGTGTCTTTCTCGTGCTGGACTTCATGCCTCTGCACTGGGGAGCCCTACAACTGTGGGAAGTGTCTGTATGCTGGAGAAGCCCTGATTTGGCTGGGGAGCGTGTTTCTCGTGCTGGACTTCATGTCTCTGCACTGGGGTGCCATACAAATAGTGAGAACGTGGCCCTTTATAGGGGCCGTACAAGGAGCAGCCCCTATTTCAGCTGAGGTGTGTCTTTCTCGTGCTGGACTTCATGCCTCTGCACTGGGGAGCCCTACAACTGTGGGAAGTGTCTGTATGCTGGAGAAGCCCTGATTTGGCTGGGGAGCGTGTTTCTCGTGCTGGACTTCATGTCTCTGCACTGGGGTGCCATACAAATAGTGAGAACGTGGCCCTTTATAGGGGCCGTACAAGGAGCAGCCCCTATTTCAGCTGAGGTGTGTCTTTCTTGTGCTGGACTTCATGTCTCTGCACTGGGGTGCCATACAAATAGTGAGAACGTGGCCCTTTATAGGGGCCGTACAAGGAGCAGCCCCTATTTCAGCTGAGGTGTGTCTTTCTCGTGCTGGACTTCATGCCTCTGCACTGGGGAGCCCTACAACTGTGGGAAGTGTCTGTATGCTGGAGAAGCCCTGATTTGGCTGGGGAGCGTGTTTCTCGTGCTGGACTTCATGTCTCTGCACTGGGGTGCCATACAAATAGTGAGAACGTGGCCCTTTATAGGGGCCGTACAAGGAGCAGCCCCTATTTCAGCTGAGGTGTGTCTTTCTCGTGCTGGACTTCATGCCTCTGCACTGGGGAGCCCTACAACTGTGGGAAGTGTCTGTATGCTGGAGAAGCCCTGATTTGGCTGGGGAGCGTGTTTCTCGTGCTGGACTTCATGTCTCTGCACTGGGGTGCCATACAAATAGTGAGAACGTGGCCCTTTATAGGGGCCGTACAAGGAGCAGCCCCTATTTCAGCTGAGGTGTGTCTTTCTCGTGCTGGACTTCATGCCTCTGCACTGGGGAGCCCTACAACTGTGGGAAGTGTCTGTATGCTGGAGAAGCCCTGATTTGGCTGGGGAGCGTGTTTCTCGTGCTGGACTTCATGTCTCTGCACTGGGGTGCCATACAAATAGTGAGAACGTGGCCCTTTATAGGGGCCGTACAAGGAGCAGCCCCTAATTCAGCTGAGGTGTGTCTTTCTCGTGCTGGACTTCATGCCTCTGCACTGGGGAGCCCTACAACTGTGGGAAGTGTCTGTATGCTGGAGAAGCCCTGATTTGGCTGGGGAGCGTGTTTCTCGTGCTGGACTTCATGTCTCTGCACTGGGGTGCCATACAAATAGTGAGAACGTGGCCCTTTATAGGGGCCGTACAAGGAGCAGCCCCTATTTCAGCTGAGGTGTGTCTTTCTCGTGCTGGACTTCATGCCTCTGCACTGGGGAGCCCTACAACTGTGGGAAGTGTCTGTATGCTGGAGAAGCCCTGATTTGGCTGGGGAGCGTGTTTCTCGTGCTGGACTTCATGTCTCTGCACTGGGGTGCCATACAAATAGTGAGAACGTGGCCCTTTATAGGGGCTGTACAAGGAGCAGCCCCTATTTCAGCTGAGGTGTGTCTTTCTCGTGCTGGACTTCATGCCTCTGCACTGGGGAGCCCTACAACTGTGGGAAGTGTCTGTATGCTGGAGAAGCCCTGATTTGGCTGGGGAGCGTGTTTCTCGTGCTGGACTTCATGTCTCTGCACTGGGGTGCCATACAAATAGTGAGAACGTGGCCCTTTATAGGGGCCGTACAAGGAGCAGCCCCTATTTCAGCTGAGGTGTGTTTTTCTCGTGCTGGACTTCATGTCTCTGCACTGGTGAGCCCTACAACTGTGGGAAGTGTCTGTATGCTGGAGAAGCCCGGATTAGGCTGGGGAAGTGGCTTTCTCGTGCTGGACTTCACGTCTCTGCACTGGGGTGCCATAAAAATAGTGAGAGTGTGGCCCTCGTAGGGGCCGTACATGGAGCAGCCCCCATTTCAGCTGAGGTGTGGCTTTCTCGTGCTGGACTTCACGTCTTTGCACTGGGGAGCCCTATCTCTAGCCCGCTCTTCTTCCGAGGAGCCCAAAGCAGTGTACCACATACTTGACTTTTTCCTCACAACAACCCTGTGAAGTAGGTTAGGCTGAGAGAGAAGCGACTGGCCCAGAGTCACCCGGCTAGTATCATGGTTGAATGGGGATTTGGACTCCAGTCTCCCCGGTCCTAGTAAACTAGGGAACCCCTGTTTCAGCTGAGGTGTGTCTTTCTCGTGCTGGACTTCATGTCTTTGCACTGGGGAGCCCCGCAATTGTAAGAGTATGGCCATCGTAGTGGCTGTATACCGGGGAACCCCGATTTGGCTGAGGAGCGGCTTTCTCATGCTGGACTTCACGTCCTGGCACTGGGGAGCCCCGAAAATGGTGGGAGCCTGGCCTTCTCGACGAGCCGGAGTGTCTGTATGCTGCGTGGCTGCTCATTTATCTGCAGGGTGCCGTTCCTCACTGCGTGACTTTGCCCTTCATCTTGTGAGTGGTGGCGAGTTGGCATCTCCCAACTGCCCGGTCCCTAGTCTTCAGCTTGGTGCGCCCTGCCCACGGAGAAAGCCAGGGACGGTGGAAGTGCGGCATCCGTGACCTCTTCAAGCAGCGTGGTGTGCCGAGCGGGCCCTGCTGGCTGGCTGAAGAAGGCACACGGTGAGTGGCCGGGAGACGCGGCCCGAAGCCTTGCGCTTTGAGGTCTCCTCCTCCTTGGCTTGGGCTCTTGGATGGACAGGGCTCCAGGGTCCTCAAGAAGCCCTTCTAAAGAGGGGAAAGTCTCAAGCTCTGGAAACTGACCAAGCTCTTTTTCTTTCCTTAGAAGGCAATGGGGAGCAAGGACAGAAGAAAGAGGTGCAGAAGGAGGAAGAGAAGCAAGCAGGAAGGCGCCAGAGGAGACGTGAAAAGAAGCAGGAGGAGACCGGCTCTCCAGAAGCTTTGCAGAAGAAACGGGCAGGCTGTGCTTCCACCAGGCGGACGGCTTTGTTTCTCTCTCTCTCTCTCTCTCGGCCACTGATCACTCTGCGTGGGGCTGCTGGACCTGCAGCGTGGCATCCCTCGTGCTGGACTTCATGTCTTTGCACTCAGGAGCCCTGAAAGGGGTGGGAGTGCGGCCTTCTCAGGCCGCCCTGAATCTCTCTGCACCGAGTCCCTTGCAATTGGGTGGGAGGTGGCTTGCTCATGCTGGACCTGAAGTATGTGTGCTGAGCCGCCCCTGGATGGGACTGGGGGTATTGCTTTTTCGCGCCACTGCTTTATGTATGTGCGCTGAGCTGCCCCTGGGTAGGCTGGCCTGGGGGTGTTGCTTCCTCGCGCCGAGCCTTAGAGGTATGTGCGCTGAGCCGCCCCTGGTCGGGGCTGGGGGCGTTAGCTTTCTCACGCCGAGCTTGATGCCATGTGCGCTGAGCCTGCCCCTGGCTGGGCTCAGCTTGGGGGTGTTGCTTTCTCTCGCGCCGAGCCTTCGGGTATGTGCGCTGAGCCGCCCCGGGCTGGGGCTGGGAGCGTTGCTTTGTGCTGCCAGGCCTTACGTCTCTGCATTGAGCCGCCCCAGTGAGGGCTGGGGGTGTTGCTTCCTCTCGCCACGAGCTTCACGTCTTTGCTCTGAGAAGCCCCTCAATTGGCCAGGGGGTGGCTCTCTCCAATCCTTGCTGCCTGACTTTGCCCTCCATGCTCTGCGTGGGGTTGAGCTGGCAACTCCGCCCTGCCCGCGGAGGAAGCTCGGGACGGACGGTAGAAGTGTGGCCTCCCTGACCTCTTCAAGCAGCAGCAGCAGCAGCAGCCGCCTCTGCCGGCTGAAGGCACACGCCTGACGCTTGGTGTGCTCATGCTCCTTGGCTGGGGCTCTTGCATGAGCAGCGCTGGTCCTCAAGAAGGCCTTCGAAAGAGGGAAAAGAGTCAAGAGCTGCGAGAAGCTGATCTCTTGCCTTAGGAGGCAAGGGAGAGAAAGGGCAGAAGGAAGAAGTGCCACAGGCTGGCGAAAAAGAAGCAGCACCAGGAGGAGACCTGAACAGCAGGGAAGAAGGAGGCGGAGAAGAGGGGCTCTCAAGCAGCTTCACAGAAGGAAGAAGGGGGAGATTCCGCTTCGACCAGCTGGAGGGCCTCCTTGCTGGCTTTCTCTCTGCTCTGTCTCCCTGAGGAGAGGCTGATTGACCTGGAGCCTGGCTGCTTTGGGAGGCTTCGGGTGTCCCTGCCCTGAGTAGCCTCGGGTTTGGGAGGGGCGTGGACATGACAGGATGGACTCGGTGTCCATACGCTCAGTGGCCCTTTCTTGAACTGGGCTGCGGCTTTCTCGTGCTGGACTTCATGTCTCTGCACTGGGGAGCCCTACAACTGTGGGAAGTGTCTGTATGCTGGAGAAGCCCTGATTTGGCTGGGGAGCGTGTTTCTCGTGCTGGACTTCATGTCTCTGCACTGGGGTGCCATACAAATAGTGAGAACGTGGCCCTTTATAGGGGCCGTACAAGGAGCAGCCCCTATTTCAGCTGAGGTGTGGCTTTCTCGTGCTGGACTTCACGTCTTTGCACTGTCTTTCTTAGTGGCCATACAGTGGGCTTTGGGTATCACTTTTTCTTTTGGGATTTTACATTTTTTTCTTTGCATGTTAATTACATTTAAATGTCTCGGGGAGCTTCAATTCTGGCTTCGTTATTTTGCTCTTCTTTTTCTGAATGGTGATGAAGTGGTACCTTTGGCCTGGCGTGGTGCGGCAGTTGAAGTGCGGCGTTTCTGACCTCTTTAAGCCGCGTGATATGCTGAGCACGCTCTGTTGGCTGAAAGCACATGGTGAGTGGACTGATCAGACATGGAGATGTTTCCTGAAACCTCAGGCTTTGTGGTCTCATTCCCTTTGGCTTGGGCTCTTGGCTGAACATAGATTTTCCTCAACATGGCCTTCTTAATAGAGAAAAGAGTAAAGAACAAACTTTTATCTTTATTTTTTTTTCTCCCCTTTGTCTTCTAAACAAAGTGTGGAAATCTGGGCTTAGGCACATTGGGTAGGCAGAAAGGAACAGAAGTGGGTAAGGATAAGGAGGATAAAGATTCTGAATCTTTTTGGTTCTCCGTGTTTTAGAAGAGAACACGAGAAAGATTGAAGGAACAATTGCAGAACAAGGAGAAAGAACACCAGAAAGTCCCAACAGGAGCCCTGAAGACTAACTGGAGAAGTGGGAGTAAAAGACCGGATAACAAGAAGCAGGAGAGAAGAAACAGGCAGGTTCCCATCCTCGGAGCTGACTGCCTCCTTCATGACTGAGTAGCAATTCTATCACATAGAAATATCCCCACATTGCTGTGAGCCTGTTTCAACCCAAGATGGTGACTGTCTCCAAAGGACTTCAATTTTTGATGGCGTCTAAATATTGGCACAGCCCCATGAAGCTGCTTAGCCTGTCAGCTGGTGGGGGTCTCGAAAGAGTGGCATGCTTGAGGGGCAGTTTTCTGGCAGTTCAGTCTTCATGCCTGACCCTGTGTCTCGGCTACTTCCTGCTCTGAGAAATCCCCAAGGTACTTGGAGTGTGGTTTTCTTCATTCCTGGCTTGATATCTCTGCTTCAGATTGCTCAGAGCAGCCACTGAGATGACTGGAGAGCCACTGGCCTTGGGTGTGTCCAGGGTTTTATCCTAGATGGCTTCTCTGCCCCCCATTATTTCTGTTTGCTGCTTGCAATATTGTTTAAATACAAACTTAAAATATGTTAAAAACTAAAACAAAAATAGCTGTTGCATAGGATAACCTCTAAAAGGATAGGATCAAACCTAAAAAGAATAAACAAGTGTAGTATAATATAAGTAGGATAACATCTAAAAGATTAGGATAAAATCTAAAAAGATTAAACAAGTATAGTATAATATAAGAAATACAGCTCTATTAACTTAATTAGGAAGGCTAATAGGAAATAAAATCAAGCATTTTCAAAGTAGATTAGATATTCTAGACCAACTAGTGTATTAAAATAATATTCAAAGCAGCATATGGGAATGGTGAGAAAAAGCACTTTGCTACTGAAAGTCTGAAAGGCCAGAACACATCCACCAGTCCCTCATTTAGCTCTTCCATGGCTCCGGGTCTCTTCCTGCTAGGATCTTACAGACTATTCCCCCTTTGATGCAAAGATGGGTGCTTGGGCGATTTGAAGTAGAAATAAAGATCAATATTGTCTTTATGTAGCTTTGTTTACTGACAGGCTTATAGGATGCTGAAGATGGTATTTCTTTCAAGCACCCAGAACTGATTCTTATTTCAAGTTGTTTTAACCTGTGTTTTTTTGTAAATGGCCCAGAGACATGAGTTTTGGGTGGTCATAACCAAATATGCTAAATAAAAAGCTGTCAGTATTGTCTGCTAGAATCGAAGATTGCCATAGTTTGTTGGAAGAGTTGTGGCATTCAAAAGTACTGTTGTCCTGGGCTAGAGTTGGTGCAGCTCTTGCTGGAGAAACTGAGGCCGAGATCCTGCTTCATGAAGAACAGATGCTCATGAAATAAAGGCGAAGAGGGTCTGGAGTGAGAGACACTTTCTTGGAAACAAAGGACATTTTGAAAAATGGCCACTGATGTCATGAATTGCAGACTGTTAGGAAAGAGACCTCTCCCCCACCTAATGGTTAAATTGGGTTAAATGAATGATTTTGGTCAAACAAGTTCAGTCCTAGTTTGCCCAGAGCACAAGAGGAATAGACTGGACCATATAATTATATCTCTTCCTCCATTTTTAGCTCTCTTTGCAGCCTGGACCTAAAGGCCTTTGCCTCTCTTCCACTCCTGCACGTTAAGCATCACTCACCCCACACACGCTATTTTTAACATGTGGGTTGAGGGTACAAACAGCAACTGAACCAACAAGAATATAAAACAGGTATATTTATGCATGAGCAGAAACAGTTGAACACTCAAGGTATTCCCATCCCACATAATGCTTCCCACATTCTTCTGTCTCTAAAGCACCTGGCACAGGCCACAATCACATTCGTAGTAGGGGCCAGTGGCAACCTCTCCACCCAGGACAGACTCAAGAGGATTTGGGGGCCCCCGGGGTGGGTGGAAGCCCTGGTGTCTAGCCTCAGAGTCCAGGGTCAGAGTGCCACTGGGTGGAATTTTGAAAGAGTAACACGCCAAGCAGTAGGGCAGGCCCGTTTCTCCTGTCATCTTTGTGGGAAATGTCTACAGTGCTCTCTTTCCAAAGTCTCAAAGGCAATTGACCTCCCAGCCACACAAGGTGCTTCTCATAGATGCAGTAACTGTGGGCCTTCTTCAAGGCATACTCTGCCATGCTTTGAGGGCCAAGGTCTAGTTATACCTGTCTCTTATCACTCCATATCCCCACAAGTAAAATCTTTGTCGCTGGGGTTGCCACCTTCCAGACCTGCCCTGGAGTTTCCAGGAACTGACCTCTATCTCCAGATAACTTGAAGGCAACCCTTGAGATTTTCATGGCTTGTGCTAAATATTGCGCGGAGGGGGGGGGTGGCAGTGGTTCAGGAAGAGCCTCTGTATTGGCAACCCTATTCACCCCCATCACTCCATGTGCTGTTTTCTTGTTGACCATGCTCCAGGACTTCTCAGATGGGCGTCCCTACATGTTTTTGGGAGTACAAAGTAGTAATTCATCAGCATCCAAGAACCCCAGTTTAAGAACCAGGCTCACTCCCTGGCAGCATCTTCAGGTAGAGCTGGGAAAGACCCCTGCCTGGAACCCTGGAGGGTTGCTGCCAGTCAGGGTACATAAGGACAGCCCTGCTGGATTAGGCACAACTTGGCCCATCCAGTCCAACATCCTGTTTCACACAGTGGCCCACCAGATGCCTCTGGGGAGCCCACAAGTAAGAGGTGAGGGCGTACCCTTTCCTGCTGTTGTTTCTTTGTATCTGATATTGAGAGGGATCTTGTCTCTGAGGCTGGAGGTGGCCTATAGCCATCCAGACTTGTAGCCATTGATAGACTTGTCCTCCAGGAATCTGTTGAAGCTTTTAAGGCCATCCAAGCTGGTGGCCATCACCACATCCCATGGCAGAGAATTACATAGATTAATTATGTGCTATGTGAAAAAGTACTTCCTTTTGTTGGTCCTACATTTCCTTCCCTTGAGTTTCATGAGATGATCCCTGGTTCTAGTGCTGTGAGCAAGGGAGAAGAATTTCTCTCTGTCCACCCTCTCCACTCCATGCATTGTATACACCTCAATTATGTCTCCCCATGGTCCCTCCTTTTCCAAAGTAAAGAGCCCCAGATGCTAGAGCCTTGCCTCGTAAGAAAGGTGCTCTTGGCCCCAGATTATCTTGGTTGCCCTCTTCTGCACCTTTTCCATTTCTACAATGTCCTTTTTTAGATGTGGTGACGTGACCAGAATTGTACGCAGTACTCCAGGTGTGGCCGCACCACCATTTTGTATAAGGGCATTATAATATTAGCTGTTTTATTTTCAGTCTCCTTCCTAATGATTCCCAGCATGGAATTGGCCTTTTCCACAGCTGCCGCACATTGAGTCGACACTTTCAACGAGCTGTCCACCACAACCCCAAGATCCCTCTCCTGGTCAGTCACCGACAGCTCAAATCCCATCAGCATATCTGTGAAGCTGGGGTGTTGTGGTTTTTGTTGTTGTAGACTACTGAGCTAACTGCACCAAGAATCACACTCAGTACAAGGCAGCTTCCCATGTTCATATGTAACCCCTGATGTAAGATTTCGGGTTCATCCAGATCAGGGCTGCACAACTTTGGCCTTCTAGCGGTTGTTGGACTACAACTCCCATCATGGGATTTTT
This sequence comes from Hemicordylus capensis, assembly GCF_027244095.1. NCBI lineage: Eukaryota > Metazoa > Chordata > Lepidosauria > Squamata > Cordylidae > Hemicordylus > Hemicordylus capensis. Next base: position 14,256,888 of record NC_069667.1, on the reverse strand, counting down.
ATGGCCTGGTTTTGTGCAAAATATTGCCAGTGGGAGGAGACGGGCGGTGCAGGAATAGCCTCTGTGCTGGCAACTTTATTCACCCCCATGTGCTGTTCTTTTGCTGACCATGCTCCAGTGCCTTAGAGTGCACCACTATTTGCTCTTGAGCTTCCTAATGGCACTTTGACCTTCCAATCCCCTTCCTAAGAAAGGAAAGACACTCTGCTTGTACTCAGGATCAGGGCTGTCACATGTCCACGTTTGTCAAAAACACTCAACAATTCTCTCCATTTTGGGAAAAAGTACAGGTGAATCGCAGAAGTGGACCTGAGTGCAGCTTCATTTTTGAGGCACTTTAGAGAGGAAACTAAAATTTGCTGCCCAGCAGAGCTCTTTTTTGAAGTGGAAAGGCAGGATAAAAGAATTCATCAGGGGCATGTTTTTGCATGATCAAAAAAAAGCTTATGGTACCTTCTGACAGATCTCTGCTGGATATAGCATTGATCTCCTTGGTAGTTCAAGATTGACCTCCTAAGGAGGAGAGCTGATCTTGTGGTAGCAAGCATGACTTGTCCGCCTAGATAAGCAGGGTCTGCCCTGGTTCCATCTGAATGGGAGACTTGATGTGTGAGCACTGTAAGATATTCCCCTCAGGGGATGAAGCCGCTCTGGGAAGAGCAGAAGGTCCCAAGTTCCCTCCCTGGCAGCATCTCCAAGAGAGGACTGAGAGAGACTCCTGCCTGCAACCTTGGAGAAGCTGCTGTCAGTTTGTGAAGACAATACTGAGCTAGACAGACCTATGGTCTGACTCAGTATATGGCAGCTTCCTATGTTCCTATGCCGCTAGTCACACTTCTCTCCTTTTGGTGTCTGTCTTAGAAGCCATGTCTGGGTATAGGATATATCACACCATGGTGCATACAAAACCACACACAAACCTCCCATCCACCCCCAAAGCAAAGGGGCTGTGATGGAGGAGAGAGAGAGAGGCTTCGGACTGACTGCCCTCTCTGCTGCCTTTCCAAAGAGCGGCTTCCTCTGTTGCTCCTTCTGCTGACTGTCCTGCCTGGGATCCATTTCTTATTCCCAGGTAGCACCCCGCCAGGCGGCTCTTCCCTAGCCAAGAATCTAAAGGCCCTGCAGAGTTTCTCTTTCAGGTTTAATGAAACCAGCAGCTTCCCTCTCTGCGTTGTGCTTCTTCACTCCACAAAATAAAACTTCACCCCCAACAACTCCTCCCTCCTGATTCTTGTGGCCTGGCCACCACCATTTCCCCCTTCGCCTCATTCCTTCCATGTCACCAGCAGTAGCACCACTTCCTGGACTGGGGCGCTCGGTGGCAGAAGAAGCTGCCGTATCTAGTTCCGTACAGGACCAGGATTGCCTTCACGGACTGGCAGCAGCTTTTCCTAGGATGCAGGCAGGCGTCTCTCTCAGCCCCATCTGGAGAGGCTGCCAGGGAGGGAGGGAACCTCCACCCACTATCGTTGGCACTACCCACTGTGTCTCTACCCTTCCCTTGCCCTGCCTGGCACCCACCCAGTCCCAGGAGTCACCCGCCAGCCCTGGTTGGTCAGGAAGCTTCCCCACTGGGAAAAGGGGGAAAGGCCACTGAAACCGCTGCCTGGGCTAGTCCCCTCGCACCCCCGCTCTTGTTCTTTCCTGTTAAATGTGGGTGGAGATTGTTTTAGGTTTGTTTGTTTGTTTATTTATCAGATTTGTACACCGCCCCAAGCTTTCATCTCTGGGTGGTTAACAATAGCATAAAACAAGTTAAAAACATATACAGAACTTAAAACAATTTAACCATCTAAAAATCAACCACAGATAAAACCTAAACATTTTAAAGAGCTGAAAAAGCTTGGATGAAGAGGTGGGTTTTCAAATGCTTTTTAAAAAATTGTCAGAGATGCGGAGGATCGTATCTCAGTAGGGAGAGCATCCCACAATCTCATTCCACAATGGAGAGTCATCTACAGGTACTTTTAAAGCCATCCTCTTGAATTCAGGGTCGTCTTCTTCTGCTTGAGCAAATACAGTCCTCTGGAACAGCCAGCTCCTTCAACTGATTGAAAAGCCAAGGCAATGTTTCTTTTTCTGAAACAAACAAGGAATACTGTGTTTATAATATAATATAATATAATATAATATAATATAATATAATATAATATAATATAATATAATATAATATAATATAAATATTAATTTAATATTAATATAATATAACTAGAATAGCACACCATGCATCTGACAAAATGGACTTCAATATGCAAAAGTTTATAACACAGTAAATGTGTGAGTTTTTGTTCCACAGGATTCTTTGCTGTTTGCGGCCAAATCTGTTTTTGACACACACTAGAATCTCAGGTATCAGTTTTCAGTGGTGGTGGCGGGGTGTGTGTGTGTGCTTTGTTGGTCTTCTTTCTTTCTTTCTTTTTTTTGGCTTGGGGCAGATTCTGGTGTATAATCTAAGGTAAAAAATTAACTCTCTATGCACACAGTTTTGCAAAGCTCGAGGCAGTAGAACAAAGGTTGCCACGAACCAGGAGCTATGGGAATCATAGGTACTCACAGTCTATACTAATTTTCTGTGGAACATACAGTGCCGCTGCTGATGGAAAAGGAGGAGCAGAAGAAGAGAGTCTGGCAGTCTATTAATGTCCATAGATCAGATTGTAAGTGTTCAAAACGGGGCTTTTAAAATATCCCAAGCAATTTCTCTGTGCTGTCTGTACCATTGGTCCATCTAAGTCTGTATTATCTATACAAGGAGTTCTCAGAATTGGACCCCCAGATGTTGTTGGACTACTCGTCCCATCATCCTTTGCCATAAATGGCCTTTGGCCACTGGTACGGGATGATAGGAGTTGTAGTCTAACATCTGGGGGCCTGAGAACTCCTGGGGCAGACAATACACAGTGGCTCTCCAATGTTTCAGGCCCTGAATCTCTCCCAGCCCTACCTGGAGATGCTGCCAGGGATCGAACCTGGGACCTTCTCAGGGGTGTAGCAAGCCCTGAAGGGGCCCATGTTCAAGAATTGAAGATGGGCCCCTCCCCGCCTTTTTTTTTTTTTTTGGTGGCTGCATATAAAGAGAGAGAGGGAAAAGAAGCTTTAGCCTCCTCCTGCTATAGTGGCAAGAGGCAGCAAGCATCTGTCTGACAGGTAATATGGGTATCCAGGCACTAGCAAAGAACAAGAACATGCTAAAAGGCAAACACAACTTTAATTATAATAAATAACAAATAATACAAGTTCTTATTTGTAATAATACAAATAAGACAATTCAGCATCAGGGGGCAGGATTGTAGGGCTATTTGGGGGAGAAACAGGACTCGGATTAAGGCATCACAATGTTGACATTGCTAAAATTTACCATTAGCATTTTTGATGAGTGTGTCATTCTTATTTATTATTTTTACATTTTATATCCCGCTCTTCCTCCAAGGAGCAAAGAGCGGTGTACTACATACTTGAGTTTCTCCTCACAACAACCCTGTGAAGTAGGTTAGGCGGAGAGAGAAGTGACTGGCCCAGAGTCACCCAGCAAGTCTCATGGCTGAATGGGGATTTGAACTCGGGTCTCCCCAGTCCTAGTCCAGCACTCTAACCACTACACCACGCTGGCGCCCTTGTTGCCTTACGTGCAAGTCACATGCCTGCAATTCTATCCACACTTTGCCCTACTTCCCACAAAAACCTGAAGAGGTGACAAGCTGTGTCTGAGCTACAGTGGCAGCCCAGAAGTGTTTTGCTGCCTGCAGCTGATCTCTTTCTTCTCAGTTTCTCCACTCTCCTCCTCTGTTCTGTACTAGTTGCTAGTTGCTGTACTAGACTCTGTTCTGTACTAGTTGCAGATTTGCAGTTGCCCGCTCCAGCCTAACCCTAACCGTGAGTCTCACTGTTACAGCCCACCCCCGCAAAGATTGTCCCCCCCCCGCCAGTTCCTTGCCTTCTCTCTCAAGAGGCCCTGCTGCAGACTCGCTCCTCTGCCTGCTTGTGCCGGCGGGCTGCTGCTGCTACCCGCAGCCAAATGTTTCTTCCTCCTGCCTGCTTCTCTAGGAAACTGGATGACTCATTTCAAGAAGTGGTCAAGCAGGCAGTCAAATCCCTATCTGACTGCTAATTGCTAATCTCTCCTGTCGGAACTGGGGGAGGGGTGGTAATCATCAGATGGGGTGAGGGAGGGGGGTGGGGGGCGGCCCTGTAGCGAAGGTGGAGAGTGGGGGTGGGGGATGAAAGACAGCGGCTCCTTGGAGGCAGCGGCCCGTGCTCTTTGCACGCTTTCGCACTATGGTAGCAGTGGCCAGTGGCTGGCCTTCTCTGTCTTACTTGTGTTGGAGATGGAGTTCCGGTGCATCAACCTTTTGCACCTACTATCCTAATGGCCACTAGGGGCATTGAGAGTAGAGGTAGTGAGTGAAGGTCTCCTTACCTGTCTCTGTGACCCCAGGACTGACTCTGTGCTGAACCACAATCCTTCCCTTCCTCCTAGAGAGCAGATGGAAACAGCTCTCTCTCTCTCCTTACCTGTTCATCATGTAGTCCTTTAGATTAGTTTCAGGTCTTTCCTATCCTATCCGAGTGTACTTAACCAACAAATACTTACTGTTTAGTTCTACAAAGATCTCCATGTTTCTTCTCTAAACAGCTGCAATAACTAAACCATCCTCTGCTACCCACTCTGTAAACTGGAGTGTGTGCCCATTCCTATGTGCTCTGCTGGTTTGTCCACTGGGGTAGAAATTAACAACCTCTAACAACTTGAAGATATGAACACATTTCTTTCTAGCATTACGCCCTTAATGGATTATCTGATGTTTGGGTTTCTTTCCTGCTCCTAGGTGAATTCTACTGCTTCTTTCACTCCTCTCTCTTTCCTTTGCTCTCCCCCAGCATGGGCAGAGCTTGTCCTTTCCCTCCTAAGCCCTTCTTCTTTTGTCCTGGTTTTTTTAAAAGATTGTGAGCCTGGAAGCACCAGTGGTGAAGTGCGGCAGGGATGCAGTCCTAGTACTCCCCCCCTCCCGGGTCTCAGCAGGGATGCAAAGCCTTGGGCTTTCCACATGGAAATCATGGGCTGCTCTTGCTGTCCCAACCATTTATTGCCATTCTTCCTGTCTTAGGGACATAGGAAACTGCCTCACACCGAGTCAGACTCTTGGTCCATCTAGCTCAGTGTTGTCTACACTATAGTCTGTCACCCACTATTGTGGAGGCAGCTCTCCATGGTTTCAAACATCAGTCGTTCCAACCCTCCCTGGAGATGCTGTCAAGGATTGAACCTGAGACCATCAGCATGCAAGTCCTATGGTAGACTAGACATGCATTCCTATGGCCATTTGGAAGGAACCAGTGCATTTCAGTGGGCATTCCCTGTAGGGTTGCCATATTCGGGCTTTCCCAATCCGGGTGCCTAATTGGCATATTATGTACATTGGCTTGAAAATAATTTCTGAGCAGAACGGTGACGGCATGTTTTGCTCCTACAATTCTGCTTTTTACAATTTGTTCCTAATTCTGCTTCTACAAGGGCTAGAGCGTAGCTTTTCGTTTTGTTTTGTTTTGTTTTTAATGAAAGCTGAAATCCAGGCGAATCTGGGTGGGCTAAGCAATCTGGGTGAGATGCTTAAAATCCAGGTGAAGCCTGGAATTTCGGGGGGCATGACAACTCTAATTCCCTGTCATTCATTCTAATACATCCCCTAGAATCTACATGATCCTTGAATTCTTGCAACAGAACACCCCGCCCCCACAATTATTGCATCTATCTAAATGAGGGGTGTGGCCATTGGGATGGGTGTGGCCATGGGTCTTGCCTGTCAGGGCGGGCGTCGTTATGGAGGTTATCATGGAGGGCGCCTGCACTTCTGCATTTGTGGCTACATCACTGGAAAGTACTTTGAGGCAAAGAATGATTCAGATAATGGAGGAGCTCCTGGCTACAGCTCCAAGTCTTTCTGTCAGTGGAGAGAAGAAAGCAGGGGGCAGGGCAGGAGCCAGCAGGGTGGCATGGGAGAGGTCTGTCCTTCAGGGGTTGATGATGACGGTCCCGCCGTCCCAAATATCTGAGATCCCAGGCGGAGCAAGGTCTCTGGTTTCCTCCTGCCCTGATGATAACCTGATCAGTTTTTGGATTGTGCATTCGGTGTACTGTGATGCAGACCTGAACCCAAGTGGTTCCTAACACTCTTCAGCAGTCCATTCACTGCCAACAGGTGGCTCTACAGAAGAGGTCTTAATGATGCGCAGAGGGCATCCTGCTCACTCCAGCAGTGGCCCTGGTCATAGCAGTTTGCGTTCTGGGAACGTTCATTGGCCTCAGTCATGCCTGGGCATCTCTGATAGAAATCCTGCCCCACTCAAGAGACCCAGGAAAGATGCAGCAGGGGGACTGACCCATGTGAGTTGTGTGTGTATGTGTGTGTGTGGGGGGGAGTTGTCCTGGGGAGGAGAAATGGTGCAGGAGAATCCAGCACAGACCCGCTGCATTTTCATGCAGCATAAGTGCTGCTGCATTTTCAATGTATCCCTCTCATGTGCTCCATCTAAACTCATTTATTTTAAAGAGAGCAGCTCGGCTGCTCTAGCTTGTGCCTATTAATTCCTAATCGCCTTCTTCATGCCGGGGGATTTGTGACAGCCTGAATTATTTAAAGTAACTGGAATGAACACAGTGGCACAAGATGGAGTAGAGCCCATTCCTCCCTGGGGAACAGGATGCCCAGCGGAGCCCACAGAAGGTGGGATCTGCAGAAGCAAAGGCCCAGCAGAGCTCCCCAGATCTTGCCACTGGGCAGGGCTGCCAGTGGCATTCCCCACAATTGCAAGATGGGCAGGAAAGACCCAGCCACTCCAGCGGGCACGTTGCAGCTGGTGCTACGGGGACGAGGCTGTGCCAGCCCAGCTGTGGAGCTGGTGCTGCTGATGCATTTCTTCCATTGGGGGCCCGTTTCTAGACAGGGGGCCCAGGAGGGGATTTCCAGCTCTTTGGCCCCCAAACAAAATCCTGAGGCAAGAAGCCAAGCCACAAAGTCCAGCTCCGGCTCCCACCAGCCCTTATTAGGAACTCAGGAAGCTGCCATCTACTGAGTCAGACCATTGGTCCATCTAGCTCAGTATTGTCTACCCAGACTGGCAGCGGCTTCTCCAAGGATGCAGGCAGGAGTCTCTCTCTCCCTATCTTGGAGATGCCACGGAGGGAACTTGGAACTTGGCAGCACAGGTTGTGTGGGTGCACAGCATGCGCTCTTAAAGGATCCAGAGCAATCATGTGGGAGAAGGTAGGTTGAACCCCGCCTTCCCCCCTGCCTGCACACACACACCTCACCTGTGCGCACGGTTGTGTCAATAGTTTCAATATGGTGTCAGAAATTGGCCTGTTATTCCTTTGGTCATCAGACAACTAAATTAAGTGACTGCCCTTAACGAAAGATGGGCACTTTAGTCCTCCAACAGCCCTGTCTTTCAACTGAAATTTGGGAGAAAATTGGAGGTGGTGGAAGCAGCAGCTTAAACTGTATCTCTAAGTCACAGAAGCCGAGAGGGAATCAAAGACTATAAGGCTATAGTAATGCTTCACTGCATGTGGGGAAAGCCCTGGAAATGTACATTTCAAAGGGGTGTTCGCAGACCCCAGTAGCAAAACTCTTTCAGAAATACGAGTAGCTTTTAAGAACTATTGTGAGCCCAGGAAAAAACACACACCTGTTTTTGAAAGGTACAAGTTCTGGCAATTTGCAGTGAAGAAGCCACAAGCATAAATGACTTTGTCATAGAGCTCAGGAACACAGCACAGCACAGCACAGCACTGTGGATTTGGATCTGCAGATGCATTTATGCTGAGGGACAAAATGGTTTTCTCAGTAACGGATACCAAACCAAAGAAGCAGCTTTTGGAAAATGCTTCTCTCACCTGAGCTCAAGCAATTGATATCTGCAGGGCAGGAGCAATTACAAGCTCTCAAGCTCAAGAGATGGTGACAGAAGTAACAATGCATGCAGATTGGAAGCATTTGAGCACTGTTCAAATGCAAAATAGCCTTCCTGTGTAGAGCAAAGTCAGACCACATATCCTGAAAAAATGGCTTAAGCTTCAGCCACAAGATGATAAGAGGGCAGGTCAGCAGCAAAAAGAGGAAAGAAAAAAAGAATTTGCACTTGGTGTGGCAATGCACACAAGTCAAGAAGATCATAGCGTGCTTTTGGAACCGTTTGGAACAAATGCTCCAGACCAAACCACTTTGCTAAGATCTAAGACAGAGATTGGCAAGCTGGAGCAGGGAATGAGCACACTCTAATAGGTAAAGGGTGCCATCCAGTCGGTGTTGACTCCTGGTGACCCCAGAGCCCTTTGGTTGTCTTTGGTAGAATACAAGAGGGGTTTTCCATTGCCTCCTCCCACGCAGTATGAGATGATGCCTTTCAGCATCTTCCTATATTTCTGTTGCCCGATATAGGTGTTTCCCATAGTCTGGGAAACATACCAACAGGGATTCGAAGCAGCAATCTCTGGCTTGCTAGTCAAGACATTTCCCTGCTGCGCCATTAGGTGGCTTTTGAGCACACTCTACATGGGTGCAATGTCTGCAAAGCACCCAACAGAGGACCTTTATGCATGTGCAGCACAAGAACTGATGCCCCAGTTTAATTCAAGCAAGATGGTGGTAAAGGTAAAGTGTGCCATTGAGTCAGTGTCGACTCCTCGTACCCACAGAGCCCTGTGGTTGTCTTTGGTAGAATACAGGAGGGGTTTTCCATTGCCTCCTCCCACATAGTATGAGAGTATGCCTTTCAGCATCTTCCTATATTGCTGTTGCCCGATATAGGTGTTTCCCATAGTCTGGGGAACATACCAGCGGGGATTTGAACTGGCAACCTCTGGCTTGCTAATCAAGTCATTTCCCCACTGTACCATGAGGTGGCTTTTAAGATGGTGGTGCAGAAGCAAATACCATCCCTGCAGGCACAGCTGAAAGGCCGATCAAGGCCAAGATATCCCTGAAAGGCCAATCAAGGCCAAGATATCCCTGATAGACCAAGATATCCCTGAAAGGCCAAGGACACCACTTTCGAAACCAAGTGGCACTTGCAGCATTTGGTGGTGCACCATCAAGCCAAACGGCTCATTCACAGCATATTGCAAGGCAGCGGCTGCCAAAGAAGCCAACACAACCGTTTATGGCCTCCGTGAGCTTCTATCATCCTTTCCAAAGCCATTGGTGGTAATGCCAGTGTTACAATCCATTCCATGAGTGCTTGCTGCTGTGCATGAATCGATAACTTAGAACACAGGCTGCATCATGCTTTCTCTTGTCCAGACTGTGCCAGGGCAGAAGGCCATGTAGTTAGGTGGCTTTGGAAGAGGGCTCTCTGGTGGCCAGAAATACTCACCCTGCACTTGGCTTGCATTATTTCTTTCTTTATCGTTTATTGATCATAGCTAAATAATACTACCCCATATAAAATTTCTGGGTGGTTTACAATTAAAACCTTAAGTCATATAAAACAAATTAAAATAACCATCAATAAAACTGTAAACATTATAAACTACAAGCCTGATAAAATAGGCACATTTTCAAAAGTCACTTAAAAACAGCCAGAGATGGGGAGCTTCTGGTTTCACTTGGGAGTCTGTTCCAGAGGCCTGGGCAACTGTAGAGAAGGCCTGGTTTTGGGTCGCCACCAAATGAGCTGGTGGCAATCGCAGCTGGACCTACCCCGATGATCTTAATAGGCGGTGGGGTTCATGAAGAAGAAGGTGCTCTCTTAAACAACCTACCCAGATTGGTAGTGGTTTCTCCAAGGTTGCAGGCAGGAGTCTCTCTCAGCCCTTTCTGGAGGTGCCAGAGAGGGAACTTGGAACCTTCTGCATGCAAACAGGCAGATGTTCTTCCCAGAGTGGTGTCCTCCCTTAAGCGGAATATCTTACAGTGCCCAGGCATGTAGCCTCCCATTCAAATGCAAACCAGGGCAGACCCTGTTTAGCAAAGGGGACAATTCATGCTTGCTGCCACAAGACCAGCTCTCATTAGGCCCAGCTGCCTGTGCTTCTCACACAGACTGGGATGGAGCTGCCGGTTGTCTGGATGGGGTGGAGGCTCTTGGGCTCACATGCCCCTGCCCCCCCCACCTTGTTGGAGATGAAGTTCCAGTGCCACTATAGGCATTGGGAGTAGAGACAGTGAGTCAGGGTCTCCCTATCTGTCCCTATTCTATGACCCCTGAACTGACTCTGCAGCACTTCCTGTGCTGAGCCACAATCCTTCCTTTCCTCTTAGAGAGCAGATGGAAACATCTCTCTCTCTCTCTCTCTCTCTCCTTACCTATCCGTTATGTAGTCCTTTAGATTAGAGATAGGTCTTTCCTCTCTAAGTGTATTTAACCAATAAATATTTAGTGTTTAGTCATACAAGGATCTCCATGTCTTTTCTCTAAATAGCGGCAATATCCAAACCATCCTCTGCTTCCTACTCTGTAACTGGAGTGTGTGCTCATTCCTTAGTGCTCTGCTGTTTTACCTATTGTGGGTAAAAATCAACAACCTCTTAACACGCCCCAGCCCTGAAATGCCGAGAGGAAAATACCAGCCTCAGTTGCTCAGCCTCAAAGATGGCGAGCGAGAGGCAGGCCTCTTTCAAAGCTCACGTGTGTCCCTTTGCGTCTCTTCTGGCTTTAGGAAGTGTGGAATGACAGTTTCTCCCAGTGTTCAGTAGGCATGAACACTAATCAGCCGAGCAATTTGCACCCTCCGTTTGCAAGCCTCCTTTGCTGAGCACAAGCTAAACTGTGTCCAGGCAGCCTGCCGGTTCTTCCAACCCCTGCTGAAAGGAAAGAGCTTCGTGGCTGCCTGCAGGGCAAACCCAAGCAAAGCAGCCTGACCTGGACAGGCGGTGGGCAGCTCAGAACAGCACTGGCTGCAGGGCCTATCGGGGCCAGGGTGGGAGGGCTGGAGCTGGACAGCATCCCTCCCTCCCAGCTTCTGGTGCCTTTGCGAAAATGTGTGTGTTGGGGGGGGCTGTTTTCCATGGAGAAGCTGACAGCGTGGGGATTTGGCTCCTGCTGGTGCGGCTATATCCCTGTCCCACCTCTCTGCCAGGAGGGGCTCCCCAATCAGCTGCCAGTTAAGGATGCACAAATGTGTTCCCGGGAAGCCCGGGAAGGGTTTGTGGTGCCTGGTGATGCAGCTCACCTTGCAGGCTTCCCCCCCCACGCCCCAAGGACTTGTGGGTGAGGAGGGGGCTGGCTGCTGGCAGAAGCAGCCCCTCCCCTCCCCTCCAGAGACAACAGTTGCTCTTTCTTTAGCTCACTCAAGAGCTCCACTCGAGTGATGCTTGCTTCTTCCGATTTATGCACCCCGTCAAGGCCAGGCACGCGTGCCGAGGGGGTGTGTGGAATTAATGAAGGCATACGAGGCTGCAGCGCCTCATTAATCCCCAAACCGCATCCGGAGGGGGCATGTCTGTTATGGGTGGGGGAGATGTCGTCGAGGACCGGCCCACCGGGCAACAGGGCACCTTCCCGGGGTGCCCCGCCACACTTGGCAGCAGTGAACACACCCACCCTTAAGGACCCGTTCTGCTCAAAACCCGGCCCCCTCCGCCCTCATCCCACCGCCCTCGCAGTGCCCCCAGTCCAGCCCTGGCTGCCTGCCTTGATGTGTGGTTGTGGGTGGAGTCCAGGCGATCCAGGGATGGAGCAGTCCTCTGGATGCTTGACAGATGTGGCCCCAACACTTGAATTCAGGAGCAGGCTGGCAGTGTTCTCTCAAACTCTTTTTCCATCTGTGTGCAGAATGAAATTGATTGCCAGGAGGTCTAGGACCAACAAACGGAAGTACTTTTTCACACAATGCGTGATCCACTTGTGGAACTCTCTGCCACAGGATGTGGTGACAGCCAACAACCTGGATGGCTTTAAGAGGGGTTTGGATGACTTCATGGAGGAGAGGTCTATCAATGGCTACTAGTCAGAGGGCTGTGGGCCACCTCCAGCCTCAAGGGCAGGGTGCCTCTGAGTACCAGTTGCAGGGGAGTAATGGCAGGAGAGAGGGCATGCCCTCAACTCCTGTCTGTGGCTTCCGGCGGCATCTGGTGGGCCACTGTGCGAAACAGGATGCTGGACTAGATGGGCTTCCTTGGGCCTGATCCAGCAGGGCTGTTCTTATGTTCTTATGAGTTTTGTTCTGGGCGGCAGTATCAAGGCGGTGTGTGCACACACGCATTCAAAGGAGGGACCTTCTTGATTCAAGCTGAGCGGGATAAAAAATTAACTGAGCGGACATTAAAAAAACATGTGAGTGCACACGCCTTAGAGGGGACACTGCTGGCAGGTAGGACACCCAGGGTTTTCTTTCTTCCCACTCTGAGTGGGATGTTCTACCTGCCCTGAAAACAACACAAGAGCTGATGCCCAGGGCCAGTCCAAGGATTTGGAGTGCCTAGGCAAAGCCTGGTGTTGCTGCTCCCCATCCCACAGCCTTTCCCCATGCAGGCGGGCACCTCCTATCAAGCAAGTGGGCAATCCCTGTCTCCTGCCCCAGCTGTGGCTGGCTGACTGGCTCCCACGGTGTGTGCGCCTGCCCCAAATCACCTGTCACTGGAGGCTGGTTGGCTGACTCCAGTGGTGTGCCCACCTGCCTGCGAGCTCACACATCATCATCATCATCATCATCATCATCATTATTATTATTATTATTATTATTATTATTATTATTATTATTATTATTATTATTATTATTACATTACATTTGATGACAAATTTGATTACACATGACCCAGGCTGTCATTTTCCTTCCCCACTGGGCATCCTAAGGGGCCACCTAGTTTGCATAACAGGCCGGCCAGTCCTGCTGATGTCTACCCTGGAGGAGAGAACTCCGTAGAAACCAGCTCTCCCTCTCCTGGGTTCAAGAGGGATTCCAAGTTCAGCCACTCCAGCCCTCTGCAGTTGCGCCGATGAGCACACTGGCCCTGTGAGCCCTGTACGGTCATTGCTGTTGTACGGAGAGCATCCACCAGCAGAATGCGACTGTCAGCAGGACCAGAGGCAAGCGTGGAGGAAGGCCCTCTAGCATCAGCCATCTGGGCACTAGCCCTGGGGGGGTTCCTTCCAGGATCAGACTGGCCTGTGGCTGGTTAGCAGGGGACACGAGACCTGAGTGCAAGCACTCGGATCTTGGATGGGGTTTCTGGGGTTGCCAGTTCAGCAGTGGGCTTGCTGCAGCAGGTCCCACACTAGGCCAGCCCTTTACTGGTGCTGTCCCAGTGTGTGTAGGCACCAGCCCTCGCCTAAGACTGTTCAGATCTTCATCCCTCCCCCACCCCAGCAGCAGCAGGACGCCTCTCTTTTCCAGGTTGCAGCAGGGTCTCCACCAGGCCTGCTCAACTTCGGCCCTCCTGCAGATGTTGGCCTACAACTCCCATAATCCTTGGCTATTGGCCCCTGTGGCTGGGGTTTATGGGAGTTGTAGTCCAAAAACAGCTGGGGGGCCTAAGTTGAGCAGGCCTGGTCTCCACACTCAGGCAGTCCCTCCGAATGGACTGTATAGATCAGGGCTGCTCAACTTTGCCCCCCCGCCCCGGCAGATGTTATTCATTCATCTATCTATCTAGGCCTACAATTCCCATAATCCTTGGCTATTAGCTACTGTGGCTGGGGATTATGGCAGTTGTAGTCCAAAAGCAACAGACCTAAGTTGAGCAGGGCTGGCATAGATACTGGTCCAATCGAAGGACCCAGGGTCTGACCCACTGTAAGGCAATTTCCTGTGTTGCTCCCATGACACTCTGGTTTGCTGCGACTCCCATGAGCCCCTGCCAGCATTTAGGAGCAAGCCCAAGATCCGAAGCATCTCTGTTGGACGAGTGGTGTGCCTGTCCCGCTCCAACGTGCAACTCTTGCTCATGAGCATGGTAGCCATTTATAAGGGCATGGCAGTCATAGGGACATAGGAATATAGTCCCTGTGACCATATACCAATCCTCGGACCATCAGCTCTTGTGTGGAGGGCAGGCAGAGCATCCCACTCAAAGTGGGAAGGAAGAAAACTGGTTGTCCTACCTGCCTGTTATTGGATTATATAGTCAATGGTCTGACTCGGCCTTCTACCGAGTCAGACCCTTGGCCCATCTAGCTCAGTATTGTCTACACAGAATGGCAGCAGCTTCTCCAAGGTTGCAGACAGGAGTCTTTCTCAGCCCTATCTTGGAGATGCTGCCAGGAAGGGAACTCAGAACCTTCTGCATGCAGATGCTCTTCCCAGAGCATACCCATCCCCCTATGGGGAATATCTTTCAGTGCTCACACATGTCGTCTCCCATTCCAATGCAAACCAGAGACCATGCTCAGCAAAGGGAACAATTCATGCTGGCTACCCTAAGACCAACTCTCCTCCAGAGTCAGGAGGCCTGGCTATGGGTCATGGCATTAGAGGCCAGGGGGCGAGCCAGAGGCTGGGCTTGGTGCCACTTCCTGCATGGCCAGCACCAAGCTCCTCCCCACCCCGCAGCTTCCAGGCAAGGACAGGAGCAGCCCAAGAGAGTGGAGCACCAATGCCTGTTTCCCTCCCATGGAGGGTGGCCCATCATCAGTCCTGCCAGTGGTGCGCCCTTTGCACAAGCAAGCCCCAATCAGGGAGTGCTTTGTTTTCCCTGGGCAAGAAGCCCCTTGTCAGAGACGGCAATGCATTATTCATGGGGAACATATTGCTGATGTCATAAATCACCACTGGGTAGCAAGGCGGCTTGACATACGCAAAAGCAAACGTCTCCCTCCCACCCACATGCAAGCAGCATCTTCTCTTTCTCCCTGGATCCTGAGTTTCATTTTCAAGGTGAGAGGCTTAGCCTTTGCTTTCCAGTGAAGGCTACAGCGGCAGCCCTGTGCACACCATGAAGCCAGTGGGTAAAAGGGATGGGGTGAGAGGTCAGGTCTCTCAGCTCCTAAATGGGGCGGGGTGGAGCGGGGCTTGCCATGCAATTGCTTCATTCTCCCCTGGAGAAGAGCAGGATTCTACCAGGACCATCAAGTAGGCAAATATTCGGTCCAAAGCCCAGGCGGAGACCTGGAGTGGCAAGTTCAGGTTTGGGACTATTTGTTCAAGGTTAAGTTCTCCTTCCTCCAACTTTGTCTGCTGGAGAACTTTTGTCATGTGGATTTTTCACAAGGGAAGCTGCAATGGAGGCTTGATCCCCATTTCAGCCCTGGAGGCTTCACCTGTGGACTCTATTAATCCCTATTTCTGCAATCTAGGCCTAAAAGGGATCAGTCCTCCCAAGAGGAAAAAAAAAAGGTTGTGTCAGTAAAAGCATAAAGCATGACATGTGAGGAGTGCATATTAGGCACCACCCTATCTTTGTGCATGCAGTACGAAGCCCATTATGTGTCCTAGTCTACATAATATTATAGTCTTTTATATATAAGAATATAAGAACAGCCCTGCTGGATCAGGCCCAAGAATGCCCATCTAGTCCAGCATCCTGTTTCACACAGTGGCCCACCAGTTGCCGCTGGAAGCCACAGGCTTCCTGTATGCCTTTTCTCCTGCCATTACTCCCCTGCAACTGGTACGCAGAGGCATCCTGCCTTTGAGGCTGGAGGTGGCCTATAGCCCTCAGACTAGTAGCCGTTGATAGACCTCTCCTCCTATAGTAAGAAGCCCATTATTTGTCCTAGTCTATATTATACAGGTTGAGTATCCCTTATCCAGACATCTGAAATCCGGAATGCTTCAAAATCCGGACACCACACCGTAAAACAAAATGCCTCAGTTCACTCGCAGGTTCCCAATTTTGCTGCTTTTAAACATGCAGTCAAAACTTACTTATTTCAGAAGGCTGTTAGTGACAGGGGTTTTGTCTGTAATTCTCTATAGTTGCAGCTCTGTTTTTATAGTGCATAGGAACATAGGAAGCTGCCATATACTGAGTCAGACCCTTGGTCTATCTAGCTCAGTAATGTCTTCACAGACTGGCAGCGGCTTCTCCAAGGTTGCAGGCAGGCATCTCTCTCAGCCCTATCTTGGAGATGCTGCCAGGGAGGGAACTTGGAACCTTCTGCTCTTCCCAGAGCGGCTCCATCCCCAAAGGGGAATATCTTACAGTGCTCACACATCAAGTCTCCCATTCAGATGCAACCAGGGAGGACCCTGATTAGCGAAGGAGACAGGTCATGCTTGCTACCACAAGAGCAGCTCTCCTCTCCTTAGTGAAGCTTTTTAATGTTTTTGATGTTCTCGCTTTGGCGCTAGAGGGAAAAGGGAAAGCCCCCCCTCCACCACTCCCTGCTCATTTTGGTGCCTGCTCTGTTGGCGTCTGTTTTGGCGCTCTGGATCCCAAGCCCAAGATATCTCATTATGCAAATATTCTTAAATCCGGAAAAATCCGAAATCCGGAACACTTCTGGTCCCAAGCAGTCTGGATAAGGGATACGCAACCTGTACCATAATCTATTACAGTCTGTATATGTTAATTATGGATCTATATTATACCCAGTCTAAATTGCTGGTTGTGTCTTCTGCTGCTAAGGAACTCTTGTTCCTCTTTACCCAGAGCTGTTGCTCTCAAATGACTGAACCAACTGCTCATGGAATTTGGGCAATTCCCACAATCCACTACTCCAAGGAGTTGGCTAACTTCTAACCAGGATGGAGCTGGGCCATAGTCATAGATCGGACCTGGCAGCTGCCAACTAGGACCGGGGAGACCTGAGTTCAAATCCCCATTCAGCCATGAAACTAGCTGGGTGACTCTGGGCCAGGCACTTCTCTCTCAGCCTAACCAGCTTCACAGGGTTGTTGTGAAAGAGAAACTCAAGTATGTAGTACACTGCTCTGGGCTCCTTGGAGGAAGAGCTGGATATAAATGTTATATATATATAGATATATATAGAGATATATATAATATTCAAGATGATCGACGGAAAAGAAGCCACGTCCACGTCCAGAACAGATTTTGAAAGATGAGCTCGAGTCCAAAGAGGCCGAGAGTCCCAACGGACCCAAACGGATAAATATAGATGTTCAAGTTTTGAGAGGGCAAGTGATATCCCAAACTGGGGCAGTCCTTTCACAAAGCGTGGTCAGGCAATCACCTCAGGCTGCGGATGAGTGGAGCAGCAGGAGGGTGACAAGATCCTCCCCACGGCCACTCTTAGAGCAGCTCTTTGGGAGCGATCTGGCTTTGCAAAGAGAACCTCTCCTCACACGCCTTGCAAAGTTTGCAAGAAGCACAAGGAGAGACACACAGAAACTGCCGGCAACCTTCCCTCCTCCCCACCCACTGTGCCTCTTCCCAAGCTTGCATGGGTTGGCTTTGAAAGGGGGCTAGCCCGCACCAGGGCTGTGGGGCACGGCAGATTTGATGCCCCTTTTGGGTGGTGCCACAGCACCTTGGACTGCCTATCCTCACAAATGCCCATTCTAAGCTTCCTTGACCCAAAGCTGCAGCTAGGAGCCTGCCCAGCTGTCCTTCGCTGCAATCAGATTTTCTCTTGTGGGTACTGATTGAAAGGAAAGTTATTACTTCTTGTTGGAACAGGCCTGGCTCTTAAGGGTCTTACTGAGAAGCAATAGTATTTTCCTGCTTTCCAGCTCCGATTAAAAGTCCTCTGCAAAGTTTAGCCACAGAGATCCCTGCAGGCGCTCCCAAAGATACTGGCTACATGATTTCACTCTTTAACAGACTCCTGAAGCTGAGCCAGCCAAGTGGAAAGTGTGTTGTGAAGGGCCCAGCAGCCGTAGGAGGCAGACAGCAGGGGGGTTTCACATCCAAGGTGCTTTCAAAAGCCGCACAGAGCTTCCTGGACACCAAAACATTTCCAGGGTGTACAGGGTGATAAACACTTCTGCCTAATGAGGATTAGCATTATGCTAATTTGACATGTGCAGATTGCTAGGTAATCCAGGATTCTAACTAGAGCCAAGATGACGGGAACGTTTCAGTTTGGAGATGTGGAAATCTTTTTCAGAAGCTACTTTTTGAGTTCTGAAAAATATGGCTGCATATTTTTTGAATTTGAAGCCCGGGTCCTCTCTCTTTGCTTCCTGGTCCCTGGGAGGGTCAGGCTTCTGGGAGTCAAGTTCTGGGGCTTCTGGAGAGCCGACTGTCCATCCAAGTGGGTGCAGAGTCCTGAACAGGAAGAGGTTAAATTCCAGAGCAGCAAACAAGAATCTGGGAGCAAGAGACAGGTGCATCGTCAAAACTTAGATTGTGAGCCCCCTGGGGACAGCGATCCATCTTTCTTTCTTTCTTACTTATTTACTTATTTCTCTGTGTAAACTGCTCTGAGCCATTTTTGGAAGGGCAGTATAGAAATTGAATTAATAACAAAATGTAATAATAATAATAATAGTAATAGTAATAATAATAAGGGCCTGGGTTGAGGCCAGACCTTTCTTGAGCCTACCTGGTGGGGCCTTCTGCTTGCTCTCTTGGCTTCTCCCTCTCCCTGACCAGGTCTCTGCTAGCATCAGAATCCCACAAGCTGGCAGAGAGAAAAGCCAACTCAGGCATCCCTTCTTCTTCGCAAACGGGACCATTAGGACACAGAGCTGTTGCCCGTCCTTCCTGGGCTGCTGCCTTGCTGGCACTTTGTGCCTGTTTTGTGGACTCAGCAGGAGCTGGGCACTTCCTTCTTTCCTCCCTGATGAGCCTGCAGCATTTTCTAGGCCAGCTGTCCTCTGCTGTTAGCCTCATCTGCCTGCCTTGCCTTGTCTTCCCTTCCCTACCTGCCCCATCCTTTCCTGCTTCTGACTGGCTGGCCTTGGAGCTCGCTTGCCTCCAAGCCGTGGCAGTGGAGAGGGGGCAGCTCTGCCAGAGCCATGGGGGCAGTGCCAACATTGTAGAACTGGGAAAGGTGTAGAAGAGGGCAGCCAGGATGATCGGGGGCCTGGAGCACCTTCCTTAGGAGGCAAGGCTACAACACCTGGGGCTATTGAGTTTAGAAAAAAGACAACTGCGGGCAGGACATGATAGAGGTGTATAAAATCATGCATGGTGTGGAGAAAGTGGAGAGAAAGAAATCTCTCTCCCCCCCCTCTCGCTCTCTCATAACACTAGAACCAGGCATCATCCCATGAAATTGATTGCCAAGAAATTTAGGATCAACAAAGGGAAGTACTTTCTCTACACACCACGTAACCAACTTGTGGAATTCTCTGCCACAAGATGTGGTGACAGCCAACAACCTGGATGGCTTTAAGAGGGGTTTGGATAACTGCATGGAGGAGAGGTCTATCAATGGCTACTAGTTAGAGGGCTATGGGCCACCTCTAGCCTCAGAGGCAGGATGCCTCTGAATACCAGTTGCAGGGGAGTAACAGCAAGAAAGAAGGCACGCCCTCAACTGCTGCCTGTTGGCTTCCAGCAGCATTTGGTGGGCCACTCTGTGAAACAGGATGCTGGACTAGATGGGCTTCCTTGGGCCTGATCCAGCAGGGCTGTTCTTATGTTCTCATATTCTTTACACCAGCCTGCCTTTGCCTCCTCCTGTGCCCTGCCCGGCGAGGCATTGGGGAGAAATAGGGCATTCCTAAATGATGCAGTGGCAGGCAGAGGGAGAAGAAGGCAGATTCCACCTGCACACCCCACAATCTTTTCCTACTAATCTGGGACCAGTGGCACAAATTCCCACTCCCCCTTGTGTTATAAATGGGTGTGTGTGTGTAGATTTGCTGTAAGGGTTATAGACTGTCCACCATTTCCATCAGACCCTGGAGGGTGCCCTGCATTGAGGTGGGGGGGCTCCCTACCTGCAAAGACCACTGGCTGTGACCTGCCAGGTAGCCTAGGTAGAGCTACAGCCCCTGGGGTTGTTCACCTCTGCCTCGTGCTGCTAACCCGAGTTCTACTGGATGCATCCAAAAATGCCCAGAAGGGCCCCACAACTCTCTTGCAAGGGGGCAGCATCAGTTTTCGAAGCCTTGCTGCTCTTTCCATCCTTGTTCAGAGGAGCGGAGCTGATCCTAGTGTCAAAAAAAGGGAGGCCGGAGGTGAGATTGGAAATAGCTTTTACCAAACCTGAGCTCCGATAATCCATTTAGCTGATCCGAGCCATCTAGCCTTTTTGCTTCATCATCACCATCCTCTCCATCACATTTGTGTTCCCAGATGAAATGGGAGCCAAAAAAAGGTGACATTGCACAAAGTGGGGACGCATCAGCAGATCCACCCAGTGGAGGAAGAGGAGGAGGAGGAGAGAATTGGCAATGCACTTTCATAATGCTCAGCAGCTGGTGCCCCAATTAGTATTCCCTCTAACAGGGATTCCCAGATGTGGTTGCCTACAACACTCAGAATCCCCAGCTGCAATGGCTTTTACTTGTGGGTTATGGGAGCTGTAGTCAACTATATCTGGGAATCCCTGTTAGAGGGAACACTGCCCCTAATCACGTTGTTGGGGAGTAGAGAGGCTGCCATGTTCTCCTGTTGAAATGTTGGGATTACGGGCAGGAGAAGGACACCTTCCTCAGTTGCCGTCAGACTTTGTGGATGCAGGGAAGGAAGGAAGGTCTCTTGGGGAATGGCCACCCCTCCCTCCCCTCACCAGGAAGTAGCTGCCTCTTCCATGATGCTTTCTTCTCTCCCCCTTCAGCAACTGCCTCCCCTTTATGCTGCTCTCCCCTCCCTCCCCTCTCTTGGGCGGTCTCTCCTTCTCATGCAGCCCAGTCTCCCAGCAAACTCCTCACCCCTAAGTTCCTCAGTCCTGGCTCATTCCTTCCATTTTGTACCTTTGTCCATGTTCTTCAGCAGCTGAACATGAGATAAGAGCATCCAAGTCCACCCCTGATTAATCCAGCCTCTCTTCCTCTGGCTTCCGCTCTAGTTATCTCCTGCCTTCACAACCGCAGCCTTCTCCTCTCTGGCCTTCAACTCCCATGCTTTGGCTGTCTTAGCTCCATGCAGAACACTGTTGCCAAAGCCATTCATTGTTCAAGCTGTGTGATGCCCCTTCAGCCTTTTCTCTGGCTTCCTGCCTATCCAGCAGGAACTTCTCCTCCTTTCCATCACAGCCCTCAGTGGCTTCACCTCCATCTCACTGCCTGCTTCCCTTGATATCTCCCCCATTGATGACCTTTGCTCCTCAGCTCTACCACTTTCAGACATCAGCAGGTCTTCTCCTCCCTTCAACGACTCTCTTGGTGCCCCTGATGCCTGGAACTGCCTCCCAGGATGCCACCATGATACCACTTCCTTCTTGCAGTTCAAAGTCCATGAAGGCTTTGGCCCAACCCCTGAGCAAAACTGGACTGAAGGCTCCTTCTTCTCCCGCTGACCCTTGCCTACCTCTCTATTCCTCCTTCTCTCCCTTTGTAGCCTCCTCAGATTGCGGGCTCTTCAGGGCAGGGACTTGAGATGGAGGTGAAGCAACTTGCCTTTTGCTTATTGTACTGCCAAGCATTTTTGGTGATCAATCAATACATTAATCAATTGCGTATCCATAAATGCTTCTTGGGCCAGGGGGGCATTCTGAGTCTGGCTACTGGGCTGAAGCTGCCTTGTCTGCCTAAGAGGGAGGTTAGGGACACAGGGACTGTAGAGGAATGAGGCCCAAACCTCTTCTTCTTGCAAGTAGGACTCAGAGGCGTATCTAGGGAAAATAGCGCCTAGGGCAAGTACTGAAATTGCGCCCCCTGTCCAAACATCTGACACCCATCTTTCAGATAACTTTAACATAATATCAGCTCAAAAATACAAGTCAAGCTCATTAATCTTTTAATATTTCAAAAACTATTTCGCAGTGGACGTAGCCAGACCAAAACATGCTGGAAAACTACAAATTTCAGTATGCTGGGGCTCATGAAATACCCAAATACTATGTGGAGGTGTACTTGGAAAACTAAACAGAAGTGCCTGTCTAATTCTCTGCTATGCATTGTAGCATCACTATCACATAAGTTTTAAAAATAAATGGAGAATTTGACTTTTCCCAGATATTCTGAAAATAATTAAAAGATATGCAGAGTAAACTGTGTCACTGCTTGGAATACATTCAAGTATTTCAGAAAGACAGTTAAAATGAGAGAAAGAGAGCAAGAAACTCCCAGTGGGCCTTAATCCTAAGGATCTCACACTGATTCAAAGTCAAACTCACCATTAATAGCCATATCATTAAGACATCACATTTAACTCATTTATCACAAGAAGCAAACTAAGAGCAAATGAATACAATCTTAGCTCATAAGCTTCAGCTCAGTATTCACAAGCCCTGGTTCTCTGTACATAGTGCCAATCTGAATATGTGTACAATGACTTATATTATATTATTATTTTTTTAAAAAAATTACCTGTAGCCCCTTCAGGTGGCTTCCTAAATGCCGTGGGGGGTCTTCAAAGGTTCCCCCTCTCCTTGCTGGTCTCTAGGGCCTCACAGGGACCATTTGAGCATGTGCGGTGGCCATTTTTAAAAATAGGTTTTAAAAAATGGCTGCTGAAAACAAAATGGCCACCGTGCATGCTCAAATGGCCTCTGTAAGGCCTGGCATGGCATTTCAGTGGCAATTTTTTTAAATTTTTAAATTTTAAAAAATGGCACCCCCCTTCAAGTGTCGCCCAGGGCACGTGCCCTACCTGCCCTACCCTAGATACACCCCTGGTAGGACTGTATGTGTAATTCACCTTGCTAGTCTCTGTATACAGAAAGCTGAGAAGATCAAATGTTCATGGCTGCTGTTCCTGCAGTTTCTGTTTGAGGGCGATAAAATGTACTGGCTTGATTCTGGAGGGAAAGGGAGGCTTGATTTCATTGGTTAAATTTTTTTAAATAGAGGGAACTTAAGTTGTGCTGATTGGGCTGTTTAAAAAAATTGTTGAAGAAAATGGTGTATATAAGGAAGTTGCTTTTAGCAAGAGACAGTGTTACACAGAGTCATAAGAACAGACCTGCTGGAACAGGCCCAAGGCCTATCTAGTCCAGCATCCTGTTTCACACAGTATTTCACCAGATGCCTCGGAGAAGCCCACAGGCATGAAATGAAAGCATGACTTCTCTCTTGCTCTTGCTTCCCCTGCAACTGGTATTGAGAGGCACATCTTGCCTCTGAGGCTGGGGTTGACCTATAGCCCCCAGACTAGCCTAGCCATGGATAGACCTGTTCTTCATGAATTTGTCTAAGCCCTTTTTAAAGCTATTCTAGCTGGTGGCCATCACCACATCCCATGGCAAAACATTTCATTGATTATGCACGGTGTGAAAAAAGTACTTCCTTCTGTTGGTCCTAAATTTTCCGACCTTCGGTTTCATGGGATAACCCCTGGTTCTAGTGTTGTGAGAGAGGGAGAAAATTTTCTCTCTGTCCACTCTCTCTGCTCCATGAATAATTTTATACCCCTCCCCGTAGTCTCCTCTTTTCCCAACTAAGAAGTGCCCCAGATGCTGTAGCCTTGCCTCATAAGGCAGGTGCTCCAGGCCTCTGAACATCTTGGTTTTCCTCTTCTGCACCTTTTCCAGTTCTACAATATCCTTCTTAAGATACAGTGACCCGAACTGCACACAGTACTCCAAATGTGGCTACATCACAAGGGCATTATAATATTAGCATTTTTAATTTCAATCTGCTTCCTAATGAACCCTAGCATGGAATTTGCCATTTTTACTGCTGTCACAGACTGGGTTGACAATTTCAAAGAGCCCAAAATCTTGTCAGTAACCAACTGCTCAGATCCCATCAACAGATGCGTGAAGTTGGGTTTTTGGGGGTTTTTTTTTGCACCAATATGTATCACTTTACACTTACATATGGAGCCACATTTGCCATTTTGTCGCCCACTCCCCCAGTTTGGAGAGATCTTTTTTGAGCTCCTCACAATCTGTTTTGGATTTCACTGCTTTAAATAGTTTAGTGGCATCTGCAAGTTGGGCCATTTTGCTGCTCACCTCAACTTCCAAATCATTTATGAACAAATTAAAGAGCACTGGTCCCAGTACAGACCCCTGGGGGACAATGTTCCCTCTAACAGGGATTCCCAGATGTTGTTGACTACAACTCCCAGAATCCCCAGTTGCAATGGCTTTGGCTTGGGGATTCTGGGAGCTGTAGTCAACAACATCTGGGAATCCCTGTTAGAGGAAACACTGCTGGGGGACCACACTTCTTACTTTCCTCCATTGTGAAAACTGTCCATTTATTCCTACCTCTGTTTCCTGTCCTTCAACCAGTTCCCAATCCACAATTGAACCTATCCATTTATCCCATGACTGCTAAGTTTACTCAAGAACCTTTGATGTGGAACTTTGTCACATGCTTTTTGGAATTCCAAGTATACTGTGTCAACCAAGTCACCTTAATCTACATGCTTGTTGAAACTCTCAAAGAACTCCAAAAGGTTAGTGAGGCCCAACTTGCCCTTGCAGAAGCCATGCTGGTTATCCTTCAGCAGGGCCTGTTCTTCTGTATGTTTAACAATTTTGTCTTAAGTGTGCTTTCCATCAATTTACCCGGCACCAAAGTCAACCAGAATCACCCAGCAAGTATCATAACTGAATGGGGATTTGAACTCAGGTCTCCCTGGTCCTAGTCCAGCACTCTAACCACTACACCACGCTGGCAATCTCCTTTTTGATT
The DNA here is from genome assembly GCF_027244095.1 of Hemicordylus capensis. Taxonomy (NCBI): domain Eukaryota; kingdom Metazoa; phylum Chordata; class Lepidosauria; order Squamata; family Cordylidae; genus Hemicordylus; species Hemicordylus capensis. The sequence continues at coordinate 14,232,347 of NC_069667.1, read as the reverse complement.
TTGAGTACCGGCTATCTGGTTCCATTTTGGTTCATTTTCCATGACAGCAGAAGCGCCATCAGCCTGGGAGTGGGATGCCTCTATCACATCCCTGAGGGTCTCATCCACACACCTCTCTGCTTCCTAAAGCTTCTCCAGGTCAGCCATCTTGGCTTTGATGGAACAAACTTGTTTCCCAAGAGCCAGGAGCTCTTTGCCCCGAGTGCACACCCAGGGCTTCTGCCCCTCAGGCAGATAGACATACATGCAACGCTCAGTGCAATACACTGGGAAGCACCCCATCCCCTGCAGGCATTCTACCTTCATAACTATATTGGACCCTTTTAATGCTCCATTATTATTTTGTTATTTCCGATAGGTTCTTTAGCTTTTTATAATTTTCCATTTTAATTTGAACTGAATAATTGTGGTTTTTAATCTGACTCCCCCCCCCCACTTTGTAAATTTAGTTAATTTTATTACTTCTATTGTATCTGTGTCTATCTTATTGTTGTGAGCCGCTCTGAGCAGTAGTGCACTGGAGGAGTGGGGTATAAATATTTTAAATAAATAATGAATAAATAAATAAATAACTGGTTTGATTGGCTATTTAGAATATATTGGGTTTGCTCACTTGAAGCTATGTCTTGGGTGCAGTTGTCAGCTAGTTAAAGGTTTTAAGCACTGTTTCCCAAGAAAATTACAGGAGTGGGGTAGTACTCACCTTCTCCTCATACTGCATGTCTCCTCTGTGATGAAAGGGACAGTTTGTGTGCCTCCCGACTGAGTTCCCTGCCAAACTCCCGCTAAACTCCTGCAAAACACCTTCAATATCTGTTTGCAAACTTCTTTTTGCAAAGTTCCTGGGAAGAAAGCTGCTGGTCTGAGCCTTGTCTTTAATATCTGCTGGCAAACTGAGTCACCTCAGGAATGTGAGCCCTCCCACAAGCCAAGTAACTCACCTGGAGCTTATCCCCCACTCAGACTAACTGCTCTGCTCTGCTCTGTCAAAAACACAGCCTTCCAGCCAGCCAGAAATCAAATCCTAGAAAATACTAGCCCTAAGAAACTTAGCTTGTCCTTTCCCTTTTGTTTTCTTGGTGATTGGTTGGTTGGTTGGTTGATTTCCTTGCTGTGTGAAGTTACAAGTTGGAGAGCTGGAGTGTGGTCAGCCACCTTGGCTTCAAGGGAACAGACTTGTTCCCTGAGAGCCAGGAACTCTTTACACAGACTGGCAGTGGCTTCTCCAAGTCAGACTGTGCAATGAAGTTCAGAAGAGTACCAGAAGGAGTGCAGAGCTGAAGAATCCAAGTGAAGGATTTGCCAGCACAGTCTGAGAGAGGATCAGGACTGAGACTGGAGGAAGAACTGTGAAATCACTTACAGAGAGTGGAGACTCGCTGAAGGGCTGAAATAACTCACAAGTAAGAAGAAGGAGTCTGGGTTGAACCCCAGGACTGAAAATGTGACCACAAGGAACAAGCCAGGTTGCTGTAAAAAGATGTAATTGCAGAGGACTCTGAATTAGGGACCAGATTTAGATGGGTCAGTTGGATGTGTTTTTCCAACCATTTTATTTCTACCTTATGCTCTTATGGTAACTGCCCCTGCCCCAAGGTTATGCTGCACTAAGAAACCAAAGCTACTGTTTTGATTGGAAGCTTCTGTTTGATTGTCTCCACCTAAAAGCCTTCCACTCTACTGAAGGGTTTGGGTGTTGTTGTTTTTATTACTGCAGAGCAGTGTTCTCTCTAATTTTCTTCATCTGTGTGCAGAATGAGTTTTGTTCAGGGAGGCAGTATTAAGGCAGTGTGTGTGCATGTGCATTCAGAGTGAGGCCTTCCTGATTCCACCTGAGTAGGATCTAAAATTAACTGAGGGGACCTCAGAAAATGTGTGAGCATGTGCACATGTGCATGCCTTAGAGGAAACAGTGCTGCAAAAGTTTAAGGGCTGTTTTAGTAGACACAACCATAGAAAAGAAAAGTCTACTCCGGTGGCAGAGGTTAAGCATAGATATCATGGGGCTGGTGGGATCTGAAATTCCTTCACATGTGGTGTCATGTCACAGAAGTGGGACAAGTAGTTCTGCCACAGGAACATTGGAAGCTGCCTTCTACCGAGTCAGACCATGGGTCCATCTAGCTCAGTATTGTCTACATACACTGGCAGCAGCTTTTCCAAGGTTGCAGGCTGGAGTCTCTCTCAGCCCTATTGGAGGTGCCAGGGAGGGTACTTAGAACCTTCTGCATGCAAGATGTGGGGATGCCAGAGTGGCTCAATCCCCTAAGTGCTCACACATCTTTCACTGCTCACACATGCAGTCTCCCATTCAAATGTAAACCAGGGTGGACCCTGCTTAGCAACAGGGACAATTTATGCTTGCTACTGCAAGACCAGCTCTCTTCCCCAGGTTGCCCCCCCACCCCGCCAGCTTGCTGGGCTCCCCTTCTGGCGTCTCTTTCAAGCACAGCTGCTGGATGGTACAAGGAGTGGTTGAGATGGGCAAATGCCACACTCCAGGAATACACATAAAGCAGAGACTCTGGAGGCTCCACTGCAGTAGGCCCTTGGGGAGACAGGAGTCAGAAGTCCCCCCATCATCCTTGCAGGAGCCTTCCTAAGTGATTTTTAAAAAAGGTTTTCTAATCGCTCTCCTGTCCCACTAACTTAGCTTCAAAGGCCACCTGGGCAGCTCACACACCAGAGCCCTAACAAGCTGCCTTCTAATGCCTCTCCTTGGGTCGCTGCCCTTCCTTTTCACCTTCTAAAGAGAAAGGGCCAGGAGACCCCTTCAACCCATGGTGGGCTCAAGCCTTTCATTAGGGATGGAGGCCAGTGGCTGGCTGGCTTTGCTGGGCAGAACGTCTTCCTGACTTCAGAGAACCCTCCACCCTTTCCCATAAGCTGCTTTGGTCAAGCCAGCCAGCCTTTCTTTAGGAACATAGGAAGCTGCCATATACTGAGTCAGGCCATTGGTTCATCTAGCTCAGGATTGTCTTCACAGACTGGCAGCGGCTTCTCCAAGGTTGCAGGCAGGAATTTCTCTCAGCCCTATCTTAGAGATGCTGCCAGGGAGGGAACTTGGAACCTAGATGCTCTTCCCAGAGCGGCTCCATCCCCTGAGGGGAAGATCTTGCAGTGCTCACACTTCTAGTCTCCCATTCATATGCAACCAGGGTGGACCCTGCTTAGCTAAGGGGACAAGTCACGCTTGCTACCACAAGACCAGCTCTCCTCCTTTCTTCAGAGCTGTACTCCTGGAGCCACTGGGAGGGTGAAACTCACTTGTGCCTGTGACTTTCTGAGACACCACGATATCCTTGTTCATGGGAAGTGCCATCAAACAGACTGATGAAATACATCAATGTAAGGAAGTGTAGAGTGTGTGTGTGTGTGTGTGTGTGTGTGTGTGTGTGTGTGTGTGTGCACAGAAAACAAGGCAAGCACCACAACACAGAGGCAGGAGGAAGAGGAGGAGGAGGCAGCATCTGGTGTCTTCATCTCTTATTAATCATGTGTTCCTGAATCTGCCTTTCTCCTCTTTTGCTCTGGTGGACATTTGTACTTCTGCCAGTTTCTGCTGCTGAAGCAAAGGGAAGATCTAAACCAGCAGTGTCTGGAGGGCCTCCATTGTCGAGAGAGGCTCCTGCCTGCCTTGAACCCAAACCCAAATCTCCAGAGTGGAGGGTGGTGGGAGAATTCACATAAGGTAAATAAATGGAGCATGTGGGGAGGGGCTTTGCCATTCCACTTCCCACAAGGCCCCTGCCATGGTGGAAATCACGATACACCCATGCACAGAGGCACTGCAGGGAAGCAAACCTTCTGGAGATGCATCTCTGGAGCAGCTTTGAGTCACAACCTGGGGCCCCCTGTGACCAGCTGGCTAGCCATGGGTGCCTGCTCACCATGCAAATGAGGCAGTTGTCGTCACCAGCTGATTTTTCTTCAAGGTCAAACCCATTTGAACTCGAGTCCTTGCAGCATGCTGGAATGGAGCCTCAGGACCCCCAGCACAGCAGGATTTTATCCCAGACGTTTTTCCAGTGCTGCGGAGCTGTCTCTGGATTCTGCCAGCCCGACTTATTTCACACCTCACGCTAATGACACTCTCCTTCCTGTCGCAGGCAACAAAACCACTGGGAAGGAAAGGGAGGGAGGGAGGGATCCAATGGAGCCCTTCTCCCAGGATTGGCTGCAGCCACTGGCAACTGAACCCCCACCCAACGTAGGTCACCTTGTGCCTCCTCCTCCTTCTCCTCCTCTGTGGCTAGCTCAGGAGGAGATTCCTCAATTGATTCTTCTGCAAAGAAAGAGTCACGACCATGATTGCTGCACTCTCTTCTCTCCCGACTTGCACCTTCATTTCCCCAAGCACTGCGCTCTTCTCCCAGTGGCAACTGGACTCCCTGTAAGATGGTCCCCCTTCTCGGGAAGCAAAACAGGCCCCCTCTGCTGCCCAGATCCCACAAGCCTTTCATGTGTGTTCTCTGTCACTATTCAGATCACTCCTTGCTACTCTCCCTGCTTCCACTCTAAGTAGAAGGGGGGCACATGGGTGTAGGTTCCGTTGGACAAGCAAGGACAACTGTCCCTGGGCCCAGAGGGTCAGGGGGCCCCAAATGGCCCCCGAGCAGGCCACCCTGCCACCCCTGCCCTGCCCCACCACCACCTGTGCCCCACTGCTATTTCTTATCTGTTGGCCTCTGGTGAGACCTGAGCAAGGCAAGCCACCCCCCCCCCATGGTGGTGGTGGCAGGTGCTGTGGCTGGCAGGCCTCTCTGGCCAAACTGCACGCCTGCACAGTCTGACTATGGACGTCGCACGCCCATGCTGTCACGGGCATCATGGACATGCAATGTCCATATTCGAACTGCACAGGCTGGCCAGAGAGGCCTGCCAGCCACAGCGCCCGCCACCACTGCCATGGGGGGTGGCATGCCCTGCTCGGCTCAGCTGCCATCCGCCCCAGGCCAAGATTAAAAGCAGCAGCGGGGCAGGGGCAGTGGAGGCGGGAGTGGCAAAGGGGAGGTGTTAGTTGCCCCGCCCCTTGAATCTGGCATCAGAGGCAGGGGGTGTGGCTTAGGGCACTGGGGTACGCACATGCTTAGTGCACGTGATCTGGGGGGCCCCTGCCCAGATATGGCCCCCTGGCCCCCAAGGGTCTTGCTACACCCGGGGGGGCTCACCACAGAAGTGTTCTTGGCTTTGAGCTGCTAAGGGGCTACTTAAAAGGCGGACTGTACAACCTTAACTTTGTGAACTCTTGCAACTGGATATAGTGGGAGATCTGAGTTCCCTCTCCCTTTTGGTGGGGGAATGGGAGCTCTTTCTGTTGGTTTGCAGCTGGCAATTAAAGCGGGGGGTGGCTGGAAAGAGGTTACCCTAACCCAGCTCAAGGATCTCAGCTGGCCTAATTCAGCAGGGTCCACAGCCTAGGGTTACCCACAGTCCTTTATTAGCAGGGACATCCCTTATTTCAGCCAAGAATTGCCTGTCCCTTACAGGATGCCATTTGTCCCTTATTTTCAGCTAATGGGAAGAACCTATGGCTCAGATCAAGCCAGTTATTTTCACTAATAACAACATAATTTATGACCTCCGACTCCCTCCCCTTCTCCCTCCCTCCCAGAATTCTCTGTGGTTCTGGTGGGTGACAGGCCTTGGGTTGCCAACAGTCCCATATTGGGGACATTAACAAAAACATTGACATTCACAGCCATCAATGACTGGCTTCCTTAGCATTATCCAGATATCAGGATCATGAAAATCATGCAAGTGATGACTACCAGATAGTGCTCATGAGTGAATCCAATTTTTACTGGCTAACAACGCTTCTCTTTCTATTATTATTATTATTGTTGTTGTTGTTTTAACAACATTTATATCCCGCTCTTCCTCCAAGGAGCCCAGAGCGGTATACTACATACTTCCGTTTCTCCTCACAACAACCCTGTGAAGTAGGTTAGGCTGAGAGAGAAGTGACTGGCCCAGAGTCACCCAGCTAGTATCATGGCTGAATGGGGATTTGAACTCGGGTCTCCCCTGTCCTAGTCCAGCACTCTACCCACAGCACCACTTTGGCTCTAGAAAACAAAATTACATCACACCCAGTTTGGCTTACCGTGGTTATATCAATAAGCAGAGGAGAAGCAGTCCAAGTTGGAACTTATACCATTGTTTAAGTTGAAAGTGGTAAAAACCCATACTTAACTCAGCAGTGTTCCCTCTAAAGCAGGGGTGCACAAGTCAAATTCTCTGGTGGGCCAGAACTAACCATGCCTTGGTATGTTGGGATCAAGGCGAATGTTCAGCACATTAAAATTAATTATTAAAAATATGAATGAAAGCAATTATTAGTTATCCACAGCATGAGAAGGTAAGAGGAGGCCCCTAGCAACCTTTCCTCTTCCCTGTACCCCATGCACTTTCAAGGCTTGCAAAGATCGATTTTGAAAGGGGGCTGACCCCCACAAAGCCTATGGGTCAAGGTGGCATTTTGCACCGCACCTCAGGCACCACAATACTTTGAGCCACCCCTGGGGCCAGCAAAAAGTCCCCACGGGCTAGATCTGGCCCCCCGGGCCTTACGTTGTGCAGGCCTGCTCTAAAGTGTGAAAGCATGCACGCGCTCACCGGTTTTCTGATGCCTGCGCAGTCCATTTTAGATCCCACTCAGGTTGAATCAGGAAGGCCCCACCCTGAATGCATGTGAGCACACACTGCCTTGATACTGCTGCCCAGAACAAAATTCATTCCGTACACAGAGGTGGGGAAAAATTAGAGGGGCCATTGGCACTCAGGCATCCGATTACTCCTGCGTTCTCCCTGCCTCATGTCCCTTATTCCCTTGCACAGCCCTAGCAGAGGCAAGAAGCGGAGAGCATGGTGTGAGGGTCCTGCTGGCTCACCGCCCCCTCCTCCTCACTCAGTACCACGATGAGCAAATCTGCTCCAACCGGTGACTGAAGCGGTTTCAGGGCTGTGCCGAATTTTTGTTCTCAGCAGTTTTTAGGCTGAAGGGGAACTTTGGGGAAGGGAAGTTGCGTGAAACCCCCGCTCATGTATCATTCAGGCCTGCTGGTGGACCTCCCGTGGAGGCATCTGCTAGGCAAGATGGCCCCTCTTTGGTCTGGCCCGGGAGGACTCTTTGGGGGCACTGTGCATGAAGCAGGGAGCCGTCTGCCTTGTGGCTGCACTCCGCATGGCGGCGGCTGCTGCTGCTTCTGCTTCTCCGAGCTTTTGTGCCATTTTGTAATGAGGCTCGCCCTCAGCTTCCCCAGAACCCAGGCGAAGCTCAATTTAGGAATGAATTAAACATGACACATCATTATTTGGATCATATTCAACAGTGTCACAGCCCATTGCCTGCCTGGACGGGATCTGCTTGCGAAGAAGAAGAAGAAGTCCCAGCTGTCCCTGTCAGCAACTTTTCCACATCCCACCACATCTCACCCAATGACAGGCTTTTAATGTGACACTCGGTCCTAAAGTATGTTCTCTTTAAAACATTTATTCGCAGTTTACATCACGGCTAAATATTAATGGGACAAGGCTTTGAGCAAATAGGAGACGCGTGTAAAGGCAGACGCGGGTGCAGCTCCCCATTTCACTTCGGATCTGACTCTCCGGAGAGATTTTCCCAGCGTCATGCAGAGCTGCCGATTTCCCAGCCGTGGCGAGGGCCCTGTTATCCCATAAGGCTGGCCCCGCTTCCATTTCTTGGCCCTTGCATTGGCTGAGCAAGCACAAGCCAAGGGCCACCCGCTTTGCTGGATGGGCTTGCGTGCTGCTTTACTGGGGTGGGGTGCTTGGATCCAGTGTCACGCTTTGTGCTACCAATAAAACTCCCAGTCGCATGGCAGGGTGTTATTTGGAAGATGTTTGGGGCCAATAGCTTTTCTCAATGAACAGAGCAAAACATAGCTTTCCGTTGCAAAATCAAGGTAATCAAGGTACCCGAAGCACAGCAAAAGAACACCAAGTGAGTTTGAAGTAGAGTTGCCCTATTCTGGCTTTCCAAATCCGGGTGCCTAATTTGACCATTCTGTAAATTGGCTGGGAAATGATTTCTGAGCAGAAGAGTGACTGCCCGTTTTGCTCCATAGCTCTGCTTCTACAAGGGCTAGAGCTTAGCTTTTTAATTTTTTATTATTTTTTAAATAAAAGCTGAAATCCAGGCAAATCTGGGTGGGCTAAGCAATCTGGGTAAGATGCTTAAAATCTGGGTGAAACCCGGAATTTCAGAGGGCATGGCAACTCTAGTTTGAAGCTAAAGGGAGGAGAACCCTGTCCACACAGGGCATGTTGGAGATGAACTTCCAGTGCATCGGCCTTTTGCACCCACTGTCCTAATGACCACTAAGGGCATTGGGAGTAGAGGCAGTGAGTCAGGGTCTCCCTATCTGTCCCTACTCTATGACCCCTGAACTGACTCTGCAGCACTTCCTGTGCTGAGTCACAATCCTTCCTTCCTTCCTAGAGAACAGATGGAAACATCTCTCTCTCTCCTTACCTATCCACTATGTAGTCCTTTAGATTAGAGATAGGTCTTTCCTATCTAAGTGTATTTAACCAATAAATGTTTAGTGTTTAGTCATACAAGGATCTCCATGTCTTTTCTCTAAATAGCGGCAATATCCCAACCATCCTCTGCTTCCTACTCTGTAACTGGAGTGTGTGCTCATTCCTTAGTGCTCTGCTGTTTTACCTATTGTGGGTAAAAATCAACAACCTCTAACAGGGCAAGGCCCAATTCTTTCCTCCGCCCTCCATCCCCCCACCCTCTGGCTTTGGAAAGGAGTGATGGAGGAGGCAATGAGGAGTAAAGTCTGGTCCCCTTTTTTGCAAATCTTTATTGGAGGGAACTAGAGATAAAGATAGGCGATCCAGTACACGATGTTGAAGAGGAGGAAGGCAGTGGGAAAGAAAACCCGGGAATAGGAGTCCAGGCGGGAAATGTGGATGCGGATCCGGCCCTCCCTCCAAGTCCCTGTTTGACAGTCCTCAATGCAGCAAAAGAACTGCTGGCACTCCTTCCCTTCTGCACAAGGGGAGCCCAGGTCTTCGCTCTCCTCATCGTCGACCTCAGGAGGCCAGTGCACCAAGCTGTTGATGTTGATGGTGGTGTAGGAGGGCACCAGGTGGGCGTGAGCCGCTGGCTGGAGTGGGACAGAGGGCAGCAAATGAGAGAAGCAGGGAAGGAGCAGAGCCCTCCCCCCACAGCCTCCCTTCTCCAAGACACTCAACCTGACTCAGGTGGCACATGGGCTTCTCTGGGGCAGCACATCTCTGGGCCAGGCTGCAGGCACACTTCAGGTGGGGCACAAGGCACCGAAGGATCAAGCCTGTCAGGAACTTCACTCCATGCACTGCCAGGGCAGGTCTCTGGAGAGGTCTGACCTTTGCTGCTCTGCAGTGCCACCCAGGTAATGGCCAGAGAGGGTATTGCAGCTCTTCAGGCCAGGACCAGGGGATCTGGGGAGCCAGCTGGAGCCAAATGGCCCTACATCACTTCAGGCTTGGCTCCTCAGTCTGAACATCTCACAGTTTAGAGGAGCTACACAATTTCCTGTGCCTCTCCTGGCCTCCTGTGCCTTTGGTTTGCCACCCTTTGGGACCTGGCTGCCTGCCTGACCTTGACTACTTCCTGCCCTCCATTCATTGATCTTGACAATGATATCCCTGTATCTTGCCCTTTCCCCTGACCACTTGCAGGTCCAGTCCCCCCCTGACAAGGGGTCTCCTAGATCCCCCATCCCTTCGACTCACCTTTCTGGGTACATTTCTAGCTGGACACCTGCCCAGTGAGCATAGTGATTTTTGGGAGCCCAAGAGGCAATCCAGCAGGGCTCTGGAACCTAGGGATGTGCACAAACTGGTGTTCAGATGGTTTGGCAGCATGGGGGGGCGGTTTACCTTTAAGTAGCAGGGAGAGTGCCTGTCCCACCCCTTGCATTTCCCCACCAGCGCTGTCGCCAAAAATGCTGTCGCAGGGCTGCTGCATAGCTCCTTGCAGCCCCGGTCAGCCTCGTACCAGACATGGCCGGTGCACATGCATGTCTGTGAGGTGTTCATGTGCATTGGCCACTGCCAGTATGACACTGACTGGGGCTGCAAGGAAGTACACAGCAACCCCACGCCAGCATTTCTGGCACCAGTGCCAGTGGAGGGAAGGCGGCGGGCTGGGTGGGCACCCTCTCTGCTGCTTAAACCCTGCCCCCCGCCACCGCACGATCCGAACGCCAAACATCTGAATTGGTACAGCGGTCCGTAAAAGGACTGCCGAACCGGTTCGTGCCCATCCCTATTGGAGCACAGAAAAACAAAAGGCGCCTCAGATAATTAAAGGAAACCTCTCTGTGGTCAGTGCTGCAGTTGAAGGTTTTGAGGTGATCCCTTGTTCTGGGCAAGGAGGCCACACTGGGGAGCAATGGTATACCCAGAGCCAGCTGCTGCAGTCAGTGGACTATTGGGGGTGTGTGTGTCCAAATGGGGCAAAACACTACTGATGCCCACCTGCCCCCCCCCGACACCCTAAAGCTTCTCCACTTCCTTCCATCTTTGGCTGCCACTGACCCCTGCCCCAGGCAGGATTGTGCGTAGTGGCTGATGCCTCACCTCCCAACACTTCCCTTCCTTTCCCAGCAACTCTCCTCATTTGGACCCATTGAATGGACAGACTCGGAAGCCTTGCTCCCCTTGGCAGCTTCTCCCCCCACTCCCAGCTCCCTTGCTTACCAGCCTGGGTCTCCGGCTGCTGTGCTCTGTTGGCTTCTTGTTTCCTACCAGGTAGTTGAGTGTGGCATACTCCATCAGGGCGGCAAAGACGAAGATGAAGCACACCGAGACAAACAGGTCCATGGCTGTGATGTATGACACCCGGGGCAGGTGCTTGCGGGAGATGGTGCTCAGGGTGGTCATGGTGAGCACGGTGGTGATCCCTGGGAGTACAACAACCACAAGAGTGAGCTGACCTTCCAGGGTCACACTGGTGACTGTGAGCAGGACTCGGTGTCATCCTGCTCCTGGATCAGATCCCCTGTGATCAGGGGAGGGGTCTGAGGACACAGAAGCTAGGGAAGGCCCTAGAACCTTCCCCCATGAAGTCGCAGAAGCTACCGTCCCAGGAAGAGAGTCCCAGGAGCCTGCATCAGCAGGGCCCAGAAATGCAGGAGGCTGCCCTGAATAAACATGGCTGAAGCGCAAAAGCCCATATGGGGACACAGTGCGGCTTCCAGCCTGCTCCTAGGGATGTGCACAAAACCAGTTTGCCTGGTTCGGTTTGAATCCGAACCGGATTCAAACCGGACCGGACATGTTCGGCTCCCCCTGCCCCCACTGAACAGAGCCCCCCCAGTTTGCTTCAAATTCGAATAGGTTTGGGCCTGATTCAGGGGTGCCAGATACCATCAAATTTTGTCAACAAAAGAAGGTCAACTTACCATTGCTGGAGGGCTTCGGCAGCCTTGGGGAGTGCTGCTGCGGGGATGGGGGTGTGTGTCTGTCTCCGGTGGCTCCCCCTCCCCCCACTGGCCTTGCCCCGAGTCTCCTGTGGCCGGCACAGCCTTTTGGGGGGCCATTTTGGCCGTGTTTGAGTGCAGGGAGGCCATTTTCTTGGCCACCGCACATGCACATGGGCCATTTGCGTGACCGGTCATGCACAATGGCAAAAAAGGGCAGCAGTGTGTGCAAATAAACAAAATGGCCCCCAAACAGGCTGAGCCAGCCACAGGAGACTAGGGGGGAGGCCAGCGGGGGGGGGGAGAGCCACCGTCACCCACCCCCATGGCCACAGCAGCAGCACCCCGAGGCACATCCCTACCTGCTTCTGCGCAGGGAGCTGTCCATGGTCCTGCCTCCCCGCTTGGAATCCTGCAGACCCCCAGGAGAGCTGCTTTGCTTCTCATGACTGCAATGTGGCGTTTGAGGCAGAGCAGCTCTGAGTTCAGCAGGAATTCTCAAGCCAGTCCTAGCCACACAGGAAGCTGCCTCCTACGAAGTCAGACCAGTGATCCCTGGAACTCCGTATTGTCTACACTGATGGGCAGCAGGTCTTCAGGATTTCAGACAGAGAAGGTCCTTTCCATTCCAAGCTTTACCTGGCTGGATCTGGGGGGCCCAGCATGCAAAGCAGGGGTTCTGCTAGCCCCTGCTAACTGGACAGAGAGAGACACCTTTTTAACATGGCGATTCTCTTTACTGAGCAGAGGGAGAGTAACTGGCCCTCTCCACCCCCAGCACAGGACCTCTGGTGACTGTTGCTGGTGTCTGTCTTATGTTTCTTTTTAGATTTGAGCCTTTGGGGATGGGGAGCCATCTTTACTTATTTATTTATTTGTTAATTCTCTGTGTAAATTGCTTTGGAAACATTTGTTGAAAAGCGGTATATAAATATTGGTGGTGGTTGTTCTGCCACAGAGTTAGAAACATAGTCGGGAGATGTTGCTAGGATTCTACCCACACACTGCCCTGAGTTAGGCAGCACAGCAGATAGGCAAGATCTATTTAAACAGCTCTCTTAGGTGCTGGGCTTTCCCACGTGTGGAGTGCAGCAGTGCTGTCCTTACCCAGAGATGTCCTGGCTGGCGTGGAGTCCCTCTTGATCCAGAAGGAGACCCAGGACAGGACAACCGTCAGGATGCAGGGGATGTACGTCTGAATGGCAAAGTAACCCATCCTTCTGCTCAGGTCAAAGGACACCGTCATGACCATGTACTCTCCTGGGGAGAGGCCACACATCAGGACAGCCCTACCCATCCAGTCTGTCTGGCTTGGCTGCCCACCCTGACAGGTCGTTGGACTGCAGAAGGTGCTGTTTCCGACCTGAGAGGCCATTTGAGCTGGTCTGGCATTTGCAAGAGCCACCCAGGGCCCCAGGGGGGAGGCAGGGGCTCTTTCTGCAGCAAGGATTGGCAGGCACTCCCCTGGCACTTCCTACTGCCCGTGTAGGGAGATCCTGCACTTCTCAGTTTCCCTTCCTGGTTCCTAAATCCCATTGAAGGAATCCTAAATCCATTGTAGGAGACATGTCAGTGAGAATGCTAAGCTTGAATGACTCGGGAGCCACAAGTGACAGATCTGGAAGAGATCCCCTCCAGGATCCCCACACCAGTTCAGACCAGATCCAAACCTGGCCACAATGTGCCTTCAACAAAGAGAAGGTGCCTAGAAGGTGGGGTGTATAAATCCCCCAGCCTGGGATGACTTGGAGGAGGGGAACCCCCGCATCCAGCAAGCTTCAGCCTTCAATTGTGGTTGGGTGGGGTACTGGTGCTTAGGTGTTGACCGACTGAAGGCCAGGCCAGGCTAACAGTGAACTGCATTTGTTTTCCATGTTTCCCTTCTCCTGGAGCCTGTTTCAACTGGATGCATCTCTGCAGCACTTCACCGCTAATCCTGAAAGGGGACGTCAGGAGGGTCAAACCACTGCAGAAAGCATGGGCCTTATTTAAAACCACAACACTAGAAGCTCGATTGGAATGTATACCAAGAAGGAGGAAGGGTATCACCAAGTTCGGGAAGATGGACGCCAGCATGGCTAACAAGTAGCGTCAGGGAAGCTATAAAAGGAGAGAAGACTTCCTTCAGAAAATGAAGTCCTGGCCAAATGAAGAGAATAAATTCCTTGCATTTCCATAAAAGAAATGCAAGAAGACAAAATGCAAGGGATACAAGAAGAGAGTTTGTGGAGCACATGATATAGCTAGAAGTGTCAAGAGGAATAACAAAAACTTGTTTAAATAGATCAGAAGCAGAAAACCTGCCAGGGAGGTGGTTGGACCCTTAGATGATGAGGGCGTGAAAGGGATTATTAAAGAGGATGGGATTGCAGAGAAGCTGAATGAGTTCTTTAAATCTATCTCACAGTGGAAGATACTGACCATATACCCTCTCTAGAACTGAGCTTCAATTTGAAGTGAAGAGAGAGGATGTTCTAATCTAACATCCTTACCAGAAAAAACTAAAAATTAACAAATCATCAGGACCAGATGGCATCCACCCAAGAGTTCTGAGGGAACTCAAATGTGAAACTGCTGATCTTCTACCAAATATGTAACTTGTCCCTATAGTCAGGCTCTGTGCAAGAGGACTGGAAAGTAGCTAAGGTACTGTAACTCCGATTTCCAAAAAGGGATCCAGGGGGATTCAGGAAACTACAGGCTGGTTAGCTTCACTTGTGTTCCCGGTAAATTGACAGAAAACATACTTAAGGATAACATTGTAAAAGTATAGAAGAACAAGCTTTGCTGAAGGAGAACCAGCATGGCTTCTGCAAGGGCAAGACTTTCCTCACTAACCTTTTGGAGTTCTGTGAGAGTGTCAACAGGCATGTGGATAAAGGTGATCTGGTTGACATAGTATACTTGGACTTCCAAAAAGCTTTTGACAAAGTTCCCCACCAAAGGCTCTTGAGTAAACTTAGCAGTCATGGGATAAGGGGACAGGTTCAATTGTGGATTGGGAACTGGTTGAAGGACAGGAAACAGAGGCAGGAATAAACGGACAGTTTTCACAATGGAGGAAAGTAAGAAGTGGGGTCCCCCAGGGTCTGTACTGAGATTATACTGTACTGGGACCAGTGCTCTTTAACTTGTTCATAAGTGATATAGAAGTTGGGGTAACCAGTGAAGGGATCAGTGAAGTGGCCAAATTTGCAGATGACACTAAACTATTTAGGGTAGGGAAATCCAAATCAGGTTGTGAGGAGCTCCAAAAGGATATCTCCAAACTGGGTGAGTGGGTGACAAAATAGCAAATGTGGTTCAGTGTAAGCAAGTGTAAAGTGATGTATATTGGGGCAAAAAAACCCAATAGCACATATATGTGAATGGGGTCTGAGCTGTCAGTGACTGACCAGGAGAGAGATCTTGGGGTCACGTTGGACAGCTTGTTGAAAGTGTTGACTCAGTGTGCGGCAGCTGTGAAAAAGGCAAATTCAATGCTAGGGATCATTAGGAAGCAGATTGAAAATAAAAATGCTAATATTATAATGCCCTTATAACAAATTTATTTTTTATTTATTTTTTACATTTATATCCTGCTGTTCCTCCGAGGAGCCCAGAGCAGAATACTGCATAGAGTTCTGGTCACCATATCTTAAGAAGGACACTGTAGAACTGGAAAAGTTGCAAAAGAGGGCAACCACGATGATCAGGGGCCTGGAGCACCTTCCTTATGAGGCAAGGCTACAGCATCCGGGGCTCTTTAGTTTGGAAAAGAGGTGACTATGGGGAGACATGGTCGAGGTGTATAAAATTATGCATGGAGTAGAGAGAGTGCACACAGAGAGAGATTTTTCTCCCCCTCTCACAACACTAGAACCATGATACTGAAGGTACCAAGAGAAGGAACTACTTTTTCACACAGCGCATAATTAATCTATGGAATTCTCTGCCATGGGATGTGGTGATGGCCACTAGCCTGGATACCTTTGAAAGGGGCTTGGACAAATTAATGGAGGACAGATCTATCAACGGCTAGTAGTCTGAGGGCTACAGGCCACCTCCAGCCTTGGAGGCAAGACACCTCTAAATAATGCATGATCAACTTGTGGAATTACCTGCCACAAGATGTGGTGACACCCAACAACCTGGATGACTTTAAGAAGGGTTTGGACAACTTCATGGAGGAGAGGTCTATCATCAGCTACTAGCTGGAGGGCTAAAGGCCACCTCCAGCCTCAAAGGCAGGATGCCTCTGAGTACCAGTTGCAGGGGAGTAACAGCAGGAGAGAGGGCATGCCCTCAACTCCTGCCTGTGGCTTCCAGCGGCATCTGGTGGACCACTGTGCGAAACAGGATGCTGGACTAGATGGGCCTTGGGCTTGATCCAGCAGGGCTGTTCTTATGTTCTTAACTGTTGCAGGGGAGTTACAACAGGAGAGAGGGCATGTTCTCATCTTTTGCCTGTGGGCTTCTCTGGGGGATCTGGTGGGCCACTGTGTGGAATAGGATGCTGGGCTAGATAGGCCTTGGGCCTGATCCAGCAAAGCTGTTCTTATGGGTTGCAACAGCTCCGGATACTACAGAAGGAATGGTGGGGCCCCCCAACTGCGGATGGGGATGCCCGACTCCCCTAAACTCCTGAACTGGCATCCCTGCCCCAGCAAAGGCCAGAGACAGAGCCAGGATCAGAGTGGCCCTGGCAGGCAGCCATCCATTCAAGATGCAGGTGCAGTGCCAAGGGCACCTCGGACCCGCCAGCCCATGCCTGACGCTGCTTCTGAGCTGGTACAAGGAGACCTGCTCTGCCTGTCACTTTGGGGAACAAAAGGCAGATGGATCCTTCCACCTCTGAAAAAATTATCTCCGATGCCGGCACATCTTGAAACCAAATATTACAGAGTCTCCACCCAGGTGATATCTTGAGGACTCCCAGTGAAGGAGTGTGTACAATCTAGCCGATCGTACAGGCAAGGCATAATTTTTCCTCAGCTATACTTTGCCGGCGAAGAATTGATGATCAAGGCAGCTGCTGCCTCCCCGGAATTGCCCAGATCAAGAGATGCATGCTGGACTGCTGAGAGCAAAGACATCTGCCCTTTACGTCTGTCACAGAGAACGCCTCCAATTAAAAGCTGCTTTGGGGGTGGGGGTGGGGAACCCATCTGCAGCCAGGCAGTCCTGAATAGATTAGTCAATACCTGATTTCAGAGTCAATTGCATCCCCCCTCCCCCAGAACGGCTTCTCTTCCATCAGATCCCATGGCACAAGTCAAGGAGGCCTGGGGCAGTCTGTGGCCTGGTCTGCTGCTGGCAAACTAAGTGGAGGACTTTTCCATTGGGCTGGGGGGGAACAGAGGGATCTCGAGCCCTTCCTTCCAAAATGGATATCCCGTGTGTGGCAGGGGGAGCAAACCCCTCTCCTCGCCTGGCCATCTCCTCCTCCTCCCTCCACACATGCAACATAATTCTGGTCCCCTAGCTGGGGGCCAGAAAGAGCATAGTCACTTGGCTAAGAGAAAGAGGGAGCTTCCTTGGGAAGCCAAGGAGGAGGACACCGGCTCCCGTGGAGCTTTGAGCCAGGGACATTGGGCCCAGGGAAGGCTGCCTCTTCACCCACCCAACCACCCATCCCCACGCAACTCAGCTGTGTGCCTGTGCCTCCAAGGATCCCTTCTGGGTCTTGAGGCAGCAGCTGGTCTCTTAGGAACAACATAGGAACATGCCATATACTGGGTCAGACTCTTGGTCCAACGAGCTCAGTATTGTCTACCCAGACTGGCAGCGGCTTCTCCAAGGTTGCACGCAGGAGTCTCTCTCAGCACTATCTTAGAGATGCCAGGGAGGGAGGGAGGGAGGTGCTCTTCTCAGAGCTGCCCTATCCCCGAAGGGGAATATCTTACAGGGCTCACACATGTAAGACCTCCCATTCAGATGCAACCAGGGTGGGCCCTGCTTAGCAAAGGGGACAAGTCTATTCTGGCTACCACCAGACCAGCTCTCCCCCCATCATACCCTTCTTGATCATGAGGTTTTCCCTGACATGCAAAAGGCCTCAGAACCGGTGTGGCCAGTGCTGTGGTGCCTTACCAGCGCCCGTCCTGAGCACCTCAGACGTATTCCTCAGCCCCGTGAAGTCAAACTGGTACAGTCTCCAGGTGCGCTGGTCAGAGACTTCAATGGAGTACCTCCTCCAGCGGTAGATGATTTCCTCACGTGGGTAGCCATCTGGAAGGGAGCCAGGCCAAGGGGATGGTCAGTGCCACATCCTTTGCACAGAAGGCCAATGTGGAGGCAGGCAGGTGCGCACACACACACACACACACACACACACACACACACACACACACACACACACACACCGGAGCCACCCTGATCAAGTGTGGAAAGATCCTGACTGCGTATTCTGTCTGTGCCAGCTTCCTAGTTGCTTCGAGGTCTCAGAGCAGCAGAGACCTTTGGGCAGGAAGCCATCAACATCTCCCCTCGGCCCTTCCTAACCAGAGGCAAGCTGGCCAGATGCAAAACCGAGGCTGAGCCTTAACCAAGAGCTCAAAGTGGGGGGAAGCAGCCAGTCATTCTAATGCCTCTCCTTGTACTCCCCTCCGACTCCCAATGAAGGGGGAAGTGTAGCAGAGGATTCCCCCAGTGTTTGCGGAAGGAGGCATCAGGGTCCTATCCCACGGCTGTGGGAGGTGGCAGTCCCTGCTTGGCTGGGCACTGACTGCCCTTTGCCCTGTGGAAAAGGCCCCGAGGGGGTCCCAGGCAGGAGGCGTGTATTGCTGCTTTGAGGTTTGGGGTGGGGGTGAGGAACAGCCTGGGTCACGTGCTACCTGGCGAGCCAAGAGAAGGGCCGACCCTCAGGCTGCAGACCCCTGGAGCAGCAGCCTGTGGAGTGTGTGGCTGCATCCCTGCCCGCCTCACCTGCCTGCGCTCACGGGCATCTCCCATCACCCACGTGAGCGAGCAGGCAGGTAACGGAGGAGGCCCTCCCCATCCCTGACACCTGCCCATCACCCACTTGCTCTGCTCTCCTCGCCTCCTCAGCCCGCTGCTCCTGCCACCGCCAGCTGCTTCTGGACCTGCTGTGGCCCATTATAATAATGTTGCCACGCTGTGCGGGGATGTCATTATAATGCACCACCACAGGCCAGAAGCAGAAGTGGTGGGTGAAGGCAGCAGGGAAGGTGAGGATGGCAAGGAGGTGGGAGGGAGGCCAGTGGAGACCTTTGCTTGCTCAGACAACAGGGACTGCCACCCTCCTGGGTGAAGGGGGCAGGGGTGCCCACGTGGGCAAAGGGGGTGGCAAAGTCAGGCTTTGCCAAGAGCACCAGCAATCCTTGGGCTGACCCTGTCTGGCCCCACTGCAGAGAGGAAGGGCAGTTTCCAGCGGGATTCAAAGCCCATCCTTTGCTTGACTAGAGGCAGCTGATGCTGAGAACATGGAGCCATCTTCTCGGGAAAAATGGGGGACATCTTTTCCGGTCTCCTTAGGATCTCCAGCCCCACATCTCTTCTGGAAACACCTCAGAACAACTTTGTGGGTATCAAGAGGCTCTTGACATGGGTAGAAGATTGTTGTGGGGGGACAGAAACAGTGTTCCCTCTAACAGGCATTCCCAGATGTTGTTGACTAGAACTCCCAGAATCCCCAGCCAAAGGCAACTGCAGCTGGGGATGCTGGGAGTTGTAGTCAACAACATCTGGGAATCCCTGTTAGAGGGGACAGAAACCGCCCTTCCAGCCAGATTGTCCAGTATAACCTCCCCGTCAGAGCACAGCCATGCACAGAAGGGAGAGCAAAGCAGATCCCTGCCATGGGGGGTCCACCTGCAGAGGTTCCCCCCCCACACCCCTCTCTGTGTTTGGGGAGGCATGCGGGGTGGAGGAGGTAGCAACAGATCCCTGCCTGCAGCAGGAATGGGACTCCTGCATCTGCCAGGGTGGTTTCGTCTGGCATCCTGGTTTTATTTTGCAAAATGAAAATGTCAAAACTATTTTGAAACACTGATCTTGATGCCTATATGAAAGTTCCTCGGGGGAGAAGGAGAGACCTCGCTGCATCGCTAAACTATGTTTATAATTAATTGCC
The DNA here is from genome assembly GCF_027244095.1 of Hemicordylus capensis. Lineage (NCBI taxonomy): Eukaryota > Metazoa > Chordata > Lepidosauria > Squamata > Cordylidae > Hemicordylus > Hemicordylus capensis. Next base: position 14,212,829 of record NC_069667.1, on the reverse strand, counting down.
AAGCATGCATAGCGTGTACTGTTAATTAGCTAAGATGCAGAGATGGGCCCAGGCTGGCGAGGCAGGGGGAGGGGGCTGGGGAGACTGCACGGGGAGCTACACCGGCTGCAGCAGCAACAGCAGCAGCAGCAGCAGGGAAAGGACAACAGTGGCTGCGCAGGGTCTGTTTGAGCAAGAAGCAGGCGGAGAGCAGCTCCCAGGCCCAATGGCTGGTGGGGTCCAGCAAACAGCAGCAGGCAACCTCAGCACCCATCAGAAAGCACACACACACACACACACACACACACACACACACACACACACACACACACACGGAGGGAGGGAGGGAGGGAGGGAGGGAGGGCTGAGGCCAGTCCAGGAGGCCTGGTGGCACCTTCCTTGGCTGCCCCCCAAAGTTCCAAGTCACCATCTGGGCCACTGAGCTTGGCAGCAAGGTGGGGGGGGGGGTGCTCCGCTGCCCCCCCACAACAGGCTCCTCTTCACAGATCCACACTCATGTGTCTGAATGATTCGGGTCAGGGGTGTGGAACAAAGGGGGACAAGCATCCCTGGGCCACCAGGATAAGGGGGGGAGGAGGCAAGGCTCCCCCTCGCCCCTCCCCCAGGGCACCCCTTTGCCCCACGAAGTGCTGGGAGAACCAGGCAAGGCCTCTCCTGTCCAGCTGGGGCTTCACTCCCGCATTGGCTGGCTGGGGGCTTCTTTCGCTCTCTTGCTTCCGAGGTTTCCAGGGGGCAAAAGGGCTTGTGCCCGGGCCAGCGGCAAGCTCCCTACAGGGCAGATTCGGATTTGAACCCGGGACTCAGCAAAGGCCACGTCTGTCTTGGCCCTGCCTGGTGCTTCCTCGATAGCCAGTGCCTTTTCAGAGATAATATGGAATGGCATTTTCGATACTATCGAGAAGTGGCATATTCATCGTCCACACCAGAGCAGCTGACATTTTCTGCAGCCCTCCGGTGATGCAAGGAGGCTTCTTGTGCAATAGACCAGGCAGGGAGGGGGAGAGGGAGTGGTTTTTGCCTCCCTCCCTCCAAAACCCTTTCCACTTTTATAAATATCTTCCTGAGAATCACCCAGCTTTTTGATTTCAATGGGAGTGGCTCATCCTACGGCTTTCCGGAGCTCCATTTGCTCCTCTCTTGCCTACCCTGCATGGCCTGCTGGCCATTCATCAGGTAAAGCTGCACAGCTAACCATGCAGCTCTACCTGTCAAACGACCAGCCTGCCAACAGAGCAGCTCTCGTTAACACTGGAGATGGAGGAGGGAGGAGCAAATGCAGCTCCAGTCTTGAAAATAGCTGTTCATCCTTTGGTGCCCACCCTTCTGCCTTGGCGCGTTAGGACAAGACACTCCTGTTCAATGGGAGTAATTCTCCTCATAGTAGTTCTCCTCATAGGTCAGCCAGCAGCACTAATCACAGTCCCCTTCTCTGGTTCCTGTGTTCCTGCATTCTGTTCCCAAAGGTTTCCTGCATGGAGAAATGGGATGCCAGTGTGGTGCAGTGTTTCACTAGAACTGGGGAGACCCGAGTTCAAATCCCCATTCAGCCATGAAAACTCACTGCATTATTCTGGGCCAGTCGCATATCTCTCAGCCTAACCTACCTCAGTGAGGACCGACATAACTCTAGACTCCTTGGAGAAAAAGCGGGATATAAATGAAAATAAATAAATAAAAATTAAATGATTCAAGTGTGGGGAGAACAGAGGTGGACAATGCCTGGATGATTATGTCGGGTGATACCCGCCCCTGCCCAGAAGGTGTGTCAGGCAGTCCTGGCCAAAGAGGCTGTCTGGAAATGAAATGATGGCCCTTACTTACAACTCGAGAAAACCAGGGGGCAGGAGTGGGTGTCCATCGGGAAGTTCTGCAGCTGAAGCAGACATTCAGCCTCAATGGTCAGCCTAGAGAAGAGATGGAGGGGTGCGGAGAAATGTTAGTTCGCTGCAGTTACAGCTGAACAACGAGCTTCAGTTGCATCAGGACTGCTTAGGTTATTTCAAAAGCTTTTCTCCCACTTTTGCTGCCACTGCAGCCCAGAGGGCCATGCAGCAGAAGGAAAAGCAACGGCAAAACTTCATCTCTGCAAAAGCATCCTGAGTTCTCCCCCTGCCTCTGCCCCCACCTCCAACTAAGTGCAGAGCCTGCACTGATGCTGCTGACCAAAGCCCACCTCTGGAAACCCACCACAAGGTCCCCTCCAGAATCCTTTTGTCCTTTTTTAGCTGGGAAGCAGCCTGAACCCCACCGCCTTCAGATGCTGGCCCTTTCGGATTCAGCTTGAAAATGTCCCTCCCCCATATTAAACTGGAAGCATTGGCCCTAGGTGGGGAGTCTCCTCTCCAGCAATGGGCTTCCTACAAGACGGCATCCAACTCAAGGGCCTGGAACTGATGACAGCCTGCTTGGGATGACACCAAAATTCTCACTGAATGACAACATTGATGACACCAACCAATTGGCACCAATAAATTGGGATGACACCAAAATTTTCATTGAATGACAACATTGATGACATCAATAAATTGGGATGACACCAACCAATTGGCACCAATAAATTGGGATGACACCAAAATTTTCATTGAATGACAACATTGATGACACCAATACGTTTTCACTGAACGCCCCCCCCCTTTTGTTGCTCTTGACTTATATACGAACGGCCCTGCTGATCCACACACTTGTTGGTGCTGCATCATTCCTCTCTCTCCCCTTCCCTCTTTCATGACACCCACCCACCCCTCCTGAATGTGGATGCTCTGCTTTGTCCATCCCACCCCTGTGAGGTTTGGCTCCTTCCTGGGGGGTCAGTCAGCACCTGAGCGTGTAGAGCACCTTCCCGTCATTCCAGATGCGGAGCAGCTGGTTGGGGGTGGTGATCCAGTGGGAGTCGGCCCTCTTGGAGTTCCGGAAGAAGGTGTCGGGGATCCAGATCCGGCTCACCATGTTGGTGTTGAGGGTCAGCGCTTTGAGGGTGCTGTTAAAGCGAAGGCGCCGGTCGTACCACGTCTGCGCAAAGAAGATGTCGATGGTGTATTCCTGCGAAAGGCACAGCCGAGAGCCGTTACCCGCGGCGCGGCCTGGAACGCAGCCTCGAAGACCTCCACTGTAGCAGGTGATCTTTCGTGAGGCTTTGGGATAAGGCATCGCAGATGGCACCCAGGGACCGGGTGGTACCTTTTGCCTTGGGGCGAGGGCAGCAATGGGATGGAAACTTAATTGGGGATGGGCAGGTGGGGCTCCTCTAGAGGAGGAGAGCTGGTCGGGAGGAGAGTTGGTCTTGTGGTAGCAAGCATGAATTGTCCCCTTTGCTAAGCAGGTTCCAACCTGGTTAGCATTTGAATGGGATACTACCTGTATGTTATAATTGTGATGATCATGGCGTACAGCTCATGAAAACCCCAAATCCACAATCTCAGAAAATTAGAATATTACATGGAACCAAGAAGACAAGGATTGAAGAATAGAACAATATCGGACCTCTGAAAAGTATACAGTGTACTGTGCTTGATTGGCCAGCAAACTCGCCTGACCTGACCCCATAGAGAATCTATGGGGCATTGCCAAGAGAAGGATGAGAGACATGAGACCAAACAATGCAGAATTGCTGAAGGCCGCTAATGAAGCATCCTGGTCTTCCATAATACCTCATCAGTGCCACAGGCTGATAGCATCCATGCCACGCCGCATTGAGGCAGTAATTGCTGCAAAAGGGGCCCAAACCAAGTACTGAATACATATGCATGCTTATACTTTTCAGAGGTCCGATATTGTTCTATTCTTCAATCCTTGTCTTCTTGGTTCCATGTAATATTCTAATTTTCTGAGATTGTGGATTTGGGGTTTTCATGAGCTGTACGCCATGATCATCACAATTATAACAAATTAAGGCTTGACTTATCTCGCTTTGCATGTAATGCGTCTGTCTCATATATCAGTTTCACCTTTTAATTTGCATTACTGAAATTAATGGACTTTTGCACGATATTCTAATTTTCTGAGTTTCACCTGTATCATGGCTGAATGGGGATTTGAACTCGGGTCTTCCCGGCCCTAGTCCAGCACTCTAACCACTACACCACGCAGGTAAGGCACAGCAGGCTAGCTGGGAAGAAATCACAAGTACAGTAATCCCCTATGTATGCCTACTTAGAAGTAAGCACCATTGGTTTCAATCAGTTCTTCTCTCAAGTAAGTGTGACAGAATTGCAGCCTGAAAAACTGTGCATTTTGTTGTTGTTGTTGTTCTATTGCTGTCAAGGAAAATGGTCAGGAAAGATATCTTCCCCAACTACTATTGGTAGATATCCAGTGCAAATTCAAGTCAATGGAAAAGTGCACCTGCTAATTTTCATATATGCAAATTATTTACAAGCCAATTTACATAATATGTCATTAGGGTGCCCAGATGTGGAGAGCCAGAATATGGCAATCCTAGGGCCAGGCCACACGGCACGTGGCCAATTCTCTCTTTCCACATGTGGGATCAGACATCCCACCTCCTGGTTGCAGTGAACGGCCAGTGCATTGCTGGAACTCTTCTGGCCAGAGTTCCCCGGCTGGGGCCAAGGAAGGAGCCAACAGGGTGCTTGGCGGCCGCTGGGGAGCAGTTCCTTAGCAGGGCCGCTCTGCTTCCAGCACAATGTTGCCTCTGAAATCTCCGCAGCCGGGAGAGGCTTTTCTCCACTTCCTCCGCTCTTTGTTGCTCTTTTCTTGCGCGGATGCCTCCGAAAGAATCAGAGGCCTAATTGGAGGAAGGCATGTGCGAGGGAGATTTGTGAAGGAACGCTATTTGGGAAGAATGGGAGGCATTGGGAAGAGGGTGTGTGTGTGTGTGTGTGTGTGTGTGTGTGTGTGTGTGTGTGTGTGTGTGTGCTTGCCACTGAATGGCAGACTGCCTTTGTGTGGCCTAGCAAGCACATCCTCTCCCCACATATGCACGGAATGGTAATTGGGCTCAGCAGCAACCAGCTTCCCTTCTAGGCTGCTCAGCTGCCTTCCCAATAGTCTCCCATCTCGGCAGCTGCAATGGCTCTGTTTCTCCGCCTCTCGCTTTGCCTGCAGCCACAGAGAGCTGCCCTGAACCGCAGCACCTTCTGCGCGGAGTGAAAGGCAAGTTGGGCTCCCCTCATAGGAACAGAGGAAGCTGCCTTATACTGAGTCAGACCTTTGGTCCATCCAACTCAGTATTGTCTACCCAGACTGGCAGCGGCTTCTCCAAGGTTGCAGGCAGGAGTCTCTCCCAGCCCAGTCCTGGAGATGCTGCCAGGGAGGGCACTTGGAACCTTCTGCATGCAACATGGAGGTGCTCTTAACGGAGCGGCCCCATCCCCTATAGGGAATATCTTACAGTGCTCACATGTAGTCTCTCATTCAAACGTAAACCAGGATAGGTCCTGCTTAGCAGAGGGGACAATTCATGCTTGCTACCACAAGACCAGCTCTCCTCCCTCTAGCAGGTCCCATTTGCTGGCAGCCCAGGTAGGAGGGATGCCCAGGGATGCCAGCCTTGGCCACTTCACACCGGAGGCTTGTCTTCCTATTCAAGGGAACCCTCCATGCTTCCCAAGTGGTGCCTGACCTCCTCACCCCATCCTATGGAGTGCCAAGGCCATTGCCATGGAGGGATGGCATGCGGCTGCCACCAGGAATTTCAGAGTTGGCACAGATGCTCCATGGATTAAAAAGGGGCCATTGTCATCATCTCTCTTGCGGTCTCTTGCTCAGCTGCAGGACAATTCTGGGCCCTCCAATGAGTGGAGGCAGCGGCAGCAGTGACCTCGGATCTGCAGCTCAGCCCCAAAGCAAGCTGTGGCCCTGATGCCCTCTCTTTTCCCTGCCGCCAAGTGGGGAAGGCCAGTGAAAGAGATACTGAGAAGACAGGCTGAGGCTGCCAGCAGACACCGCAGAGGAGATAAAGGGAGTCTTCAGCTGGCCAGGGGAAGTTTTCTTTCTTTCCCTAGGAGAAAGAGCCATTGCAACCCCTTGCAAGCTGCACACTTCTTTGGGACGTGCAAGTCTCACCGAAGACATCCCGGCAGCCAAAGACATCTTAGATGTATTTTGTTATCTCCAGACTCTGTTGTGCCTCAGGCCGTCCAGATGCACGCTGTGATTTGGAGGCACGTGACTAAATGCATCTCGCTCAGAGCACACGGGAATTCTCTGTGGTTGCTGCTCTGAATCCTGGGCAGTTTCTTTGCCCCCACTCCCTCATCAATGATCCCGGGGGGGGCTCCCTTCTGTCCCCATGCACCCACCCCCCAGCTCATTTAGGAAAGGGTCGGCTGCAAAAGGAAAGGACCTGCAGGGTTGGTTTTCCTGAGCAGCAAATCAGAGACGAACACACTCTGGACTGTAGCATAAGTTTACCAGCGTTAAGCCCTGGGAACAATGAAGGCTGAATGCCGATGTGGGGGCCTTGACCCCCTCCCCAAGGCCTTAATTCTTCAGAATCAGCTAGGCACAGAATTTAACCAGTGGCTCCACAGAGCACATCACAGAGTTCTTCACTTCCCCTCAAAATCCCATCACGCCCACGGATAAGACACTACCCTGCGGTTACTCTGGAGTAAGCCCTTCTCTGCAAAGGCCCCTCCTCTTCCTTGCAAGCGTCTCTTGAACGTATAAGCCAGCTATACTCTTTGTAAACAAAGATAGCCATAAATCAGACCTGGAAAAAGACAGGCAGACAATATGGAAGGCCTCAGAATGGAACGGGCCAGCCACCATTATTTCAGGAGAGGTGGGTCCTAATGAGTCAGTGGGGTGCCAAAGGAGGCACAGCTGCTTCTGCTTCCTGCAGCTCCTCTCTTGCCTGCCCTGCCTTCAGGCTGGCCATCTGTCAGGTAGAGCTGCACGGTTAACCTGACAAATGGCCAGCCTGCAGGCAAAGTGGCTCTCATTAATGCTGGGGTGGGACAGGAGAGAGAGGTGCAAACCGAGCTCTGGGAAGCAGAGGGAGCTGTGCTGCCCCCACCCACCCCGCACCCCACTCATTAGGACCAGCTGCTCCTGCATTCTTTGTAGAGGATGGTAATCCCAGGCTAGTATGGAAAACATTCCTGTGGCAGGGCATAAAGGCCCCCTTTGCTTCAGGGCTCTCCCACGGCCTCCCCCTGCTTGCCCCCCTCCTGGACAATGGCCGAATCCCTCCAGAGCTGCCCAAAAAACTCACCCCTGGAGGGGCTCCTAGCTCAGGGCTACATTTGCCCCCTTGGAGTGAACCTTTGTCCTTGCTGCTGTTCTCAAAGGCTGGCATCCTGACTCCGTGCCACCAGGGAAGTCCCACTGAAATGAACAGGACAAGACAGTCAAGTCATTTAGTCAGGGTGTCAGTCTTTGAGCCCTTTCTCACAATCACGGAGAAAGGGGCCCCGCGATTGCTGGGGAGGAAGCCTTACGTTGCTTGCCTCCCCTGCAGGCGGTCCTGGTCGCCTTGCTGGGCAAGAGGATTGCTCACCCAGATGTTCGCTGGCTGCTACAGGCATCCGGGAGGTTTGGGGACCAGGAAGCCCTCAGAACTCCATAACCCATAAGGCACTGTGTGACTGTGTGCCCTGCAGTCTCCCGGCTGGCAGATGGCCAGCAAAGTGGGGTTAAGAGAATGCTCTCTCTCTCTTCACCCCGTTTAAGAGGGTGGCTGGTTCGGTGGATTTGCTGCCAAGGTGTCACGGGGACTGGGCACAATCCTGGCAGTTCTCACTTGCGGGCAAGACCAGGCTGGGCTTTGTTAGCCTGGTTTTGCCTGCATGTGAGAACAGCCTCCTCGTCTTTTACATGTTGGCTTGTTTGGTTTGGTTTTAACCTTTTAACGTTGTTGTGATCTGGCAGCAACCACTTGGGGGCTGGAAGGCAGAGCAGACATCCTTCTATACATAAATAAAGGGTTCAGACCCTGGGCTAATGGGTGAATCAGCTGGCCCTTGCACAGCAGGATCAGTTCTTGATGTAAACCGATTGTGGAAGAGCCAGCTGATTGACACTTCAGTCCTGGGTTTGAAGCCTTTCTCAGCCACCCACTTTCTAGAGAGCCTCTCCTAGCCTCTAACCCCAGCTAGGAGCAGGAGTTGGCACCCCACAGCACTCAGTGCCAAGAAGAAGTTTGCCTGCCCATCTCAAGAGCGCGTCTGCAAACCTCCCCCTGACAATGCACGTTTGCAAAGGTCCTGTTTGCAATTCACGTTTGCAAAGGTCCTGACTGCAATGCCCATTTGCAAAGGTCCTGACTGCAATCCCCATTTGCAAAGGTCACATTTGCAAACTTCCTGGCTGACTAATGAGGAGCCCAGTGGCACTCTGGGGGCTGGTGCTCCCTCCCTCCCACTCTCTCAGGTGCAACCTGACACCACTGGTGCCAGCACTTCGTGATGAGAAGCCCTTCCCCCAAGGAACCAGTCACCTTTGGGGCCATGTAGGAATTTTTGCTCTCTGCCATGTTTGTCCTGGGCAGGGATGTGGTTTCTCCTTCTCTACACTGGTGCGCTTTAGTGGTGGGCACCCTACTGGGGGAAGCCATTGATCAGGATGGCAGGGGAGGGCAGGCACACCTCAGGTACATTGCAGGGGGAGGGGTCATCCTCCAGGAGTGGCCTTTCAGGGCTGTGTGACCAGGCCTGCCTGGGAACTGACCCCCTTTGGGAGATGTACTTCGTTCACAGAGGCTTTGGGGAGTGGGGCTGGGGACACAAGCAGGCCTCCCTTTAGGCAGCCCACACAGGTGGGGTTTGAGGAGCTGGAAGGAGGCAGCAGCTCTTCCTGGGCCTGCTTTGCTCACTCAGGGAAAGGGGAGGAGAGGTGGTCTCATGGCAGCAAGCATGACTTGTCCCTTTAGCTAAGCAGGGTCCACCCTGGTTTGCATTTGAATGGGAGACCTGATGTGTGAGCACTGTAAGATATTTCCCTTGGGGGATGGAGCTGCTCTGGGAAGCATCTCCAAGACAGGGCTGAGGGAGATTCCTGCCTGCAATCTTGAAGAAGCCGCTGCCAGTCTGTGTAGACAATACTAAGCTAGATGGACTTAGGGTCTGACTCGGTATAAGGCAGCTTCCTATGTTCCTATGAGGCAGGGACTACATGGGTTGTTTCTGCTGCTGCCATAAAATGGAACTTGCACTCTAGGCTGATTGAAGTTGAGGATCTAGGCTTTCAGATGGATTAATCCAAGCAGTGGGCTGCATTTAACCCACATAGCATTGGCCCATCTCACCTCTTCTTCAGTGGTCTGGGTGCCACAAGCCTCTTTAAACAGGCTAGTCAAAGAGGAGGCCTTTTTTGCAGCTTTTTCTGCTTGCTGCTGACCAAGTGATACTTTCCTTGTCTTTGCAAACTTTGCGGAGATAAAAAGCAGTCTCCAAAGTGGGCAGGTCTAAGTCCTTTCTGAGTATGTCACCTCTGCTCACGGGGGCAACTGACAGGGTCAGGAACCTAGGAAGCTGCCATATACTGAGTGAGACCATTGGTCTATCTAGCTCAGTATTCTCTTCACAGACTGGCAGCAGCTTCTCCAAGGCTGTAGGCAGGAATCTCTCTCAGCCCTATCTTGGAGATGCTGCCAGGGAGGGAACTTGGAACCTTCTGCTCTTCCCAGAGTGGCTCCATCCCCTGAGGGGAATATCTCGCAGTGCTCGCACATCAAGTCTCCCATTCATATGCAACCAGGGTGGACCCTGCTTAGCTAAGGGGACAAGTCATGCTTGCGACCACAAGACCAGCTCTCCTGTCCTAAGCATGGAGTGATTGCTGCATTTCCAGGAGCTGTAAAGGCAGGCTTCTCAAAAAAGGAGTCAGGTTGCCCTCGACACTCATTAGAACTATCATCCATAACAATAAAACAATTCCAAAATAAAACCAGCCACAAATCCTGTCAGTAAACCACAGCAGTCAGCAAAAATATAATTGAAAAACAAAAGAGTTCTGTCCCTCGGTTCCCCTGAAAGGCAGCCTCCACATCTGCCCACTCAGGGGAACACCATTAATCCAGAGATGTTTGCAAATGATTTTAAAGAGCAACAAATGGGGAGCGGAGGCCCAAGGGGGACCACTTAAGGGGATCCTGCTGCAATGGTGCCTCCAAAGAGTATTTTCCAGATGGGGAGAACTGCAGAAAGGATGCAGCTGCACCTGGTAGGCCCCTATTTTGGGCCCTGCGCAGACCGACCAAGAGAGAGGACCAATCTGGAGGGGGAGGGCTCTTTCTCCAGGATGCTGTGACCCTGCCACACACCCCAGGTGGACCCCAAAGTGGCCTGCAGAGTCTACAGATGTGCTGGTGAGAGCTGAGTGAGGAAGGGATGAGCCAGAGGGGGGTACCCAAGGCAGATCTGGTCTCAAATGCCCTTAAGGCAGTGGTGGTCCCGGTGAAATCCTGACCATCATCCAGGGCAGTCCAAGGAGAACAGGCAGGTATGCAGGGTATTGAAGCTGCTGGGTTCAGCCCTCCTTCCTGCGTCTCAGGGCAGTGAGCCTTGGCCTTATTCTCCAAATGCTCACATAACGGTGGTGAGCTCTTCTGCCAAAGGCAGGGCAAAAAGGCCACCCAGTTCAGCACCCCTCTTTTCTGATATGGGGCCACATTGCACTGCTCAGGGATCCACCCCACAGCAGAAGGAAATGGCACCCCTTGGACTTCCTCAGCCTGGGATCGGTCCCTCCCCACAGCGGAAGCTCAGATTCTACAGTACAATGTGCATGTGGGAAGGGGTGCTGTGTGGTGAAGCCAACATCTTGCAGCCAGGCAAAATGCCAGCAACAGAGCGCTGGAAAAGCATCGGATGAGCCAGCGTGGTCTAGTGGTTAGAGTGCCGGACTAGGACGGGGGAGACCCGAGTTCGAATCCCCATGCAGCCATGAGACTTGCTGGGTGACTCTGGGCCAGTCACTTCACTCCCAGCCTAATCTACTTCACAGGGTTGTTGTGAAAGAGAAACTTAAGTATGTGGTACACCGCTCTGGGCTCCTTGGAGGAAGAGCGGGATATAACATGTAATTTTTTAAAAAATTAAATAATTATGTGCAGATAATTCTGGGCAGATTGTCCCCTTCATCTCTTTCTCTGGGCGCAAAAGGTGAGGAGCAATTTCCTTTCTAGAAGGAAATTGAGCCACATTTTGCATCTCTTTGGCTGTAGTCTGCGCAACAGCCAAAGGGCATCACTTTCCACTGAACAGAGCCCCCTCTCCCCTCTGCCAGTCCATTCTTGGCCCATTGTGCATGTACCACCCTGTTCCATTAATGCTAGAGAAGGTCTGTCCTCTTCCAGGTACACGCAGTGCCCCTCCAGCTCCCCTTCCAAGGTACCAGCTGCTTCTGAGGGCCTGGGTTACAAGAGTCATGCAAAGGGATGCAAAGGCATGCAGTCAGGCAGAGCGCTGACGCTTCCCTTGGCCAGAAGCATCTGCACATTCTAGGAAGGGAGCACAGAGCCAGCTGTGATGGTGGTGCACATCTGTCCCACAGGGCTGAGAGCTCTCTGTTACAGCAGGCCATCTCCTTCTTCTCCCCCCCTACCCACAACAGTTCATCTTCACCAGAGCTGTGGTTGGAATGATTTCCTACATGGACACTTCTGCACATCCCAGGAAGAGGCTCTGCTTTCCCTGCAAGCGATGCTGGTTTGCAAAGCCGTGGTCTCTTCTCCATGCCCCTCCTTCACAGCGGTGTCCCCTGAGACCCCGGCCTCACCACCTCATTGATCTAGCAAAGGCTTCTTGAGCTCCCTGCTGGATCTCCTGGTCAATGACTTTGGCCTCTAGAGGCTTCCTCTAGTTTGGGGAAAGAGACGGACTCCTAGAGAAAGCAGGTCTCTTCCCTTGAGAAGTCAAACCTTTTCAGCTGTTCAGAGGAAAGTCAAGGGGGGAAATGCTTTAGAGGTTTGGGAGGGGGTGGGAATCAGCCAGATTTCAGACTTTTTCTCAGATGGTAAAAATGTTAACATCCTTTAATTTAAATGACAATTGGCATTTCAAACATTCATGGTTAGTGTTTATGCTTTTTCATCTGATGAGCTGAGCTTGCAACAGTTAAAACGGTGCACCTGTGACACAGCTGTGCTGCCGTAAGTGGAGGGATGGGGAGGGTGCAGGAAAGCAGAAACCTCATAAAGAGAGGCTCTGAGGCTCGGAGGGGTCAATGATCAGCAGGGGGAGCAGGGATGAGCTGAGGCCTGGCAGGGGAGGCCAAGTCAGAGAAGAGGGTCCTGGAAATCGGCTTCCTTTCAAAGGCCATCTCCACTTCCTCCTCCCTCCCCAGTGGGGCTTTCCAACCCGGCTCTCCATTCTGATGGATTTCCATGGATTTCCCCAGAAGATTCGACACTCACCATGTGGATCACAGAGACGGGCCCAATGCTGTTTACATAGATGTCCACATCAATGAAAGTGGGCTTGACTGGAAAAGAGAGCCAAAGAGACCAGGCTCAGCCGGTGGGGAAGGAACGGCATCAGGGGAGAGGGGTGTGGAGTGGAGGGTTTTGTGCAGAAAATGAGGGACAGTGCAGAACCAAGGCCTCTGCTTACACAGTTGCTGCTGCACAGTTACAGCTATTTTAGAGTCCTGGTTTCCTTCACCCTCTTGAAGGGAGCTTTAGATTTGTTAGTGGACTGAAAAGTAGACAGAATCTCACCCACCCCAACTGACACACAAGCTCTCCAGGGCTCCCTTGGACACCTGTCTCTACCTGCCTTGCTGGCTGAGAAGAATGAATTGAGCTCGCCCTGACTCCCGCCACCCATGACATGCTCTCTGAGCCTGGTCCATTCTCAACTTCTTGCGCTCCTGAATTGACATGGCCTACAACTTCCTGCCCACAACCTCCAGCCACTGTGCTTTCCTGGGCTCGGGAATTGGCCGTACATGACCCTTTGCAAAGCGAGAGCATCTGCGCAGGGAAGAGAGAGCCAGCCAGCCAGCCAGGGTCTTGGGAGCAGGACTTACTGCCAATGTCTGGCCTCAGTTTGTTGTCGTAGTTCTGGAGCAGGGCATTGAGGATGTGGGTGGCGTCCGTCTCCTGGGCTTTGGGGGTCAGGACCCACGTCTTGTTCGTGCTGAGGTAATCATAGTCATATTCCTCCGCACTCTCTGCCCTGCAGGAAACAGGCAAATGGTCAGGGAGCTGCCCGCAAGGAGGTCAGGACATAATGTCCACAAGGACATTGTAAACCGCCCAGAGATTTGTATATGTGGCAGTATAGAAATGGGGCAAATAAATATGGATGGATGGATGGATGGATGGATGGATGGATGGATGGATGGATGTGCAGCACCCCTTGGGGCCACCTTGGCCACTGTGGCTACTGGCCAACCAGGTTCTTCTGGGTAGCTCATCAACAGGGTACAAAGAAAACAGCCCAGCCCTTCCAAGCCCAGTCTCTACAATTCACTATGGCCAATAGCCATGGCTAGTCTTCTTTCCCTCCTCCTCCATTAACTGACCAACTCTCTTTTTGTAGCTTGAGCCAGTGGCCATGGCCATCTCCCACAGCAGCAAATACCACAAATCAAGTCCACATTGTGCAAAGAAGGTTTTCCATTCATCTGCTTTCCATCTCTGCCAACAGAGTGCAATGGATGACCTGAGTTCTGTTAGGAGAGAAGGAGAAAGAACTCCTCTCCTCTCTCTCCACTGGCCCCATGGTGGGCATCATTTTATGCACCTCTGCTGTTTTCCCCCCTTAGCTACCTCCCTTTTTTGGTAACAAAAAAACCCCTCCAAATGCTGCAGCCTTTTCCCATCAGGAAAGCCCAAGGCCAAGGAAAGCCCAAGCAGTTTGTTTACTCAGCCACAAGGCAAATAAATCAGTTGTCCACCACCATCTCTGTCCCTCCCTGCTGCCCAACAGCACACGTTGCTTCCACAACAGCCCTAGCCCCAGGCAGACCTGTTCTGCAACTAGCTGGAAGGGGCATTAAAAGGGAGCTTTATGGGAACATGGGAACAGGCCTCCTACCAAGTCAGGCCATTGGTCCAGCTAGCCCAGTATTGGCTCAGGAGTCTCTCCCAGAATCTCGGGGTGGGATTCTGCCAGGGATGGAACAAGGGACCTTCTGCTTGCCAAGGGGATGCTCAGCCACCACTGAGCTACAGCCCCACCCCCAATGCTTCTTTTAGAGGAGAGATGGTCTTGTGGTAGCAAGCAAGACTTGTCCCCTTAAGCTAAGCAGGGTCCACCCTGGTTTCATATGAATGGGAGACAAGAAGGGTGAGCACTGTCAGATATTCCCCTCAGGGGATGGAGCCGCTCTGGGAAGAGCAGAAGGTTCCAAGTTCCCTCCCTGGCAGTATCTCCAAGACAGGGCTGAGAGAGACTCCTGCCTGCAACCCTGGAGAAGCCGCTGCCGGTCTGTGAAGAAAATACTGAGCTAGATGGACCAAGGGGTCTGACTCAGTATATGGCAGTTTCTATGTTCCTATGTTCTGCACAGCACTACATTCCCAAGATCCTTCCACGATGCCTACTCACAAGTAAGTTCCACCGTATACATTTCAGTGCTATCTGAAAGCTCAGTTTGCAGGCACCACTCATTTTCTTGCTTCCCTCTCCAGCATGGCTGGGAGTGGGAGTCGTGCTGAGTTTGATCCCTTAAGCATTCTCTGTTTTTGCTCTGTGCAGAGGAGTGCATGTGTGGAATTACTGCTGTCTGTCCATTAATCCTTTCTCCTTTTCCTCCCTTTTTATGCCCAAATATCACTATAGCACCTAGCTGCTGAAATGGTCCTGGGGGTGGGGGTTGGGCAGGAGTGTCTCGGTGCCCCCCCCCATTGTGGGACCTGGAGGGCAAAGCACCTTCCCTCTCTTGTGCATCCACTGCTATCAGGCTGTGGCCAAGAAAGCCAATTTGGAATATGGTGCTCTGGGGTGCTGGAAATCTCCAGTACCAACTGGGCTAGTGAGATGCATTGCTCTATGCGAGGGTGTCATCTTGTCAAAAGGATTTCCAGACATGGCTCCTCTCCTTCATTACAAAGGAGATTTGTGGGTCAGAGGGGGGCTCATTCCTGATGTGTGAGGCCCTTAGATGTCAGAACTCCTTAGATAGAAGTTAGAACTCCTGATCTACCCATAAGATGGCCATGGGCAGAGAGACCTGGCCTCTGCCTGGCCCGTAAACCTGGCTAACTCCTAACTTAGTTAGATGAATTCCTAACTTAGGTGAACCCCTAAGGTGATAGCTGAACTCCTAACTTAGATAGATGTTAGAACTCCTTAGACAGATGTTAGATATGATGCCCTTAGATGTCAGAACTCCTCTCTGGGGGCTGCACCTGTCTCCGCTGCAAGAGTCACACAAAGGCCACCTCAGATTCTACAAGCGTGAAGTCTGTGTGGACCTGCAGCAGAAATGTGGCTTGAGTTGTTTGCATGAAATGGGCATCCTGTCCAAAAGTACACTTAGTCCCCAAATGCCAGTCCATGCAGGAGCACTGCCCAGCCCCTGCCTTTGGCAAGCCTCCAGGAGAGGGACGCTGCCTGGAATACCTGGGACAAGGCCTCCCGGCTGTGCCCACGGCTGCCCTTCAGGCCTGGCTTGTGCCTGGAATGAAGCTGCCTCACCCCATGTCAGATGAAGGGGGTCTCTGCCTGGGCTGGAACTGACAGCCTTGAGCAGCGGCACAAGCAGGGAAGGAGGAAGAGCTTGCTCAGTCGGGCCATTGCCAAGGATACAGTCAGCTGTGCCCCTCCACATCCCAAATACTGGGAGAAAAGGGCCACTTCCAAGGCACAGGGCAGTGGCTTCCGCAGAGGCTGCCTGACTGCTAGTTCAGTTTCAGCGGGAAGGTGGTGAGCTCCCCTCCCTGCCGGCACTTTCCAGTAACAAGTGCAGGAAGCGCTTCCATCTCCCAGGTGTAATAAGCAATGGCTGGGCTCCTCCAGGCACTGAGCAATTAGGGAGGTGGAGAGAGGGCTGGGCCTCGCATCTCTTAATGGAAATGTCACATGCAGCAAACATTTTGCAATCAGGGGCAGAGCGGATGGGCAGAGATGCTGCTTTGCACCTGAGCATTTCAATCCGGCAACTTGTGAAAGGTGCAGCCCGGATCCAAGCTGGCTCAGTCAGAATCAGAAGAGAGAGCGATCCATGCTTGACATTTTGCAGAACCTGGTGTCAAAACAGCCCCCACCTCTTTGGAAGAAGCAATGCATTGCATAGGAATGCACAGAAGGAAGGAAGGAAGGAAGGAGTTTGCCCAGAATTCTCAGGGCCCTGGGGGTGGGGCAGGGAATATTCTGAGGAGGTCTGAAGAGCAGGAGAGTTTCGTTTAGAAAAAAAGATGACTGAGGGAGACTTGATAAAGGTCTATAACATTATGCATGGTGTGGAGAGAGTGGATAGGGAGAAATTTTCTGCCTCTGGCATAACACTAGAACCAGGGGTCATCCCATGAAACTGATTGCCCAAAAATTTAGGACTGAGAAAAGGAAGTACTTTTTCACACAACACATAATTAGCCTATGGAATTCTCTGCCACAAGATGTGGTGACAGCCACCAGCCTGGATGGCTTTAAGAAGGACTTGGATAAATTCACAGAGGACAGGTCTATCAATGGATACTAGTCTGAGGGCTATAGGCCGCCTTCAGCCTCCGAGGCAAGATGCCAGTGGCAGGGGTGCAACGGCAGGAGACAAGGCATGCCCTCAGCTCTTGCCTGTGGGCTTCCCAGAGTTATCGGGTGGGCCACTGTGTGTGACACAGGATGCCGGACTAGATAGGCCTTGGACCTGATCCAGCAGGGCTGCTCTTATGTTCTTATATGAGAGCCAAGGATGGCTTCCTTAACTGGGCCAGGGATGCGTCAAGCATGTGAATGATCAGACCTGGGAGAGGACAGATGGAGCCGGCATCCCTTGCTTGAGCAGTGGTTGACCTTCTCCCAAGAGCATGCCGTGTCAGCAGGCTCTAATTGCATTTGGCTAAAGAAAGGGCATGCTGCCCTCCGCTCCTAATGATAGCAAATAGGCCTGATGGGCCGACCTGGCATGCTTTCCCGATGCCACAGAACTGGAATGGAGAATCCACATGAGAACAGCAGGTGCAATTCTGGTCAGGTCTCTAAAGCTCAACCTCACAGTGGCAGAGCCATACTTGGCAGGCAGAAGGTATCAGCTCCAGACCCTGGCAGCATCTCCAGGCGACCTGTGAAGAACCCTTCTTTGCTGACAATCCAAGAGAGCTGCTGCCAGTTAGTGCAGGCAACAGTGAGCTAGATGGACCAAGGGCCTTACTTGGTGGAACTCAGATTGATGTGTTGAGCTCTAGAAACGGAGGAGGAGGAGGAGGAGGAGGAGGAGATGGAGATGGAGATGGAGATATATGGCTGAGCATCTTGTTACAGCAGGAAGGCCTAGGGAGTTTGGGAGAAAGGCTTAGCTTAGGGAGAGGACAGCTGGTCCTGCGGTAGCAAGCATGACTATAGCTCATAGCCCCCATAGCTAACCAGGGTCTGCCCTGGTTGCTTATGAATGGGAGACTTGATGTGTGAGCACTGCAAGATCTTCCCCTCAGGGGATGGAGCCGCTCTGGGAAGAGCAGAAGGTTCCAAGTTCCCTCCCTGGCTGCATCTCCAAGATAGGGCTGAGAGAGATTCCTGCCTGCAACCTCGGGGAAGCTTCTGCCAGTCTGTGTGGACAATACTGAGCTGAGATGGACCAAGGGTCTGACTCAGTATATGGCCGTTTCCTATGTTCCCAAGATTGCTGGGTCCTCACCTGGAGAGGGTGCCAGTAGCCTGAAAGACACCAATAGAAGCTGAAAGAAAGACACTGATAGGAGAGGAGAGCTGGTCTGGTGGCAGCCAGCATGACTTATCCCCTTAGCTAAGCAGGGTCTGCCCTGGTTGCATATGAATGGGAGACGAGAAGTGTGAGCGCTGTAAGAGATTCCCCTCAGGGGATGGAGACGCTTTGGGAAGAGCAGAAGGTTCCAAGTTCCCTCCCTGGCTGCATCTCCAAGATAGGACTGAGAGAGATTCCTGCCTGCAACCTTCGAGAAGCCGCTGCCAGTCTGTGACGACAATACTGAGCTAAATTGACCAATGGTCTGACCATATGGCAACTTCCTATGTTCCTTTCTTCTTAAAAAGATGGTGGAGAGTGAAGGGGCACGCTAACTGACAGATGCAGTTATGGAGAGTGAATAGAAAAACTGATCATTCTCTCTAAACAAGACACCCGGAGACAGCCAGTTAAAGCAATTGCAAAGAACAAACAGAAGCTAAACGTCTGCACATTTACTTGTGGAACTCATTGCACTGGCCTTGCATTTGTCTTTACAAAAAAGCATTGCACAGTTCTGTGGCACTTATTTCTGAGAGCTACATGTGTGGGACAGGCAGACAGTGGACTTCTAGTGACCAGATGTTGGGTACCAACCAAGTAGGGGCCACGAGTGCTCTGAGGTTTCCCCAGGGACAGGCTATGGTGACAGGCTGTATTTGTGCTGAAGAATAAAGTGGGTGGGTGTGTCTTCCGAAGATATGGGGTGCTCTGTGAGGCTGACTACCTTAGAGGGCAAGGAGACACTTCCTTCTGTCTCTGCTTCTTTGTACCAGCTTTAATCAGGACTATTCGGGGCTAGATGGATGATGGGTCAGTGAAAAAGACCACTGCACACCTTCAGAGAGGTCAAGAACTGGCAACCCTGAGACAAATCTGGCCTTTGAATTCTGGCAAAAGGGGGGTGCAGATTAGCCTTGATACAGCAATGGGGCATGTGCAGAGGGCAGGCCACTTGGGGAATGGCAGCTCGCCACTCCTCCCCTCCCTCGCTTCTCCAAGGGCCCCAAGGCCTTGCTCTGTGTGGGGGGAATGGGCGGTGGAGGGGAGAGGCCGGACTAGATGGTGTCTACACGAGAGAGAATGGGAAACGTGTCATTAGCATCACCAATCAAGATTTTCCACCCCGTGTTAGCAGAGGGGTTGGCGCTGTGACAGTGTGCTCAGTCTGCTGACAGCATTGTCACCAACAATCTATACACTTCTTGATCCTGGTTTCGAATGGTTTTTCTAAATGTTAAATGTTTTTTTCCTGCATTATTTCCTGGGGAGAATATCTGTCACCTTCATTCAATATCCTCGAAAAAAGAATGAGCATGGGAAATCCTGTAAGATTTGTCCAAACCAGATAAAAACCAAAACAGCCCCCAACTCCCAGTCCTAGGGGAGGGGATGTCTTCTCTACCAGCAGCCCCACCGGCTTCCAGAAGGTTTTAATGGCTCTATTCCAAAACCATGTCTGTAGCTTTCAGAAGCCCCTGGACAGCCATCCATACCGGCCTGCTGGGAGCAATGGCTTCCTAGGAGCGCGAGAACAAATTCCAGGCCAGGCTGTTGATTCAGGGCAAGAACCGTCCATGTGCAAGCCCTGAAAATATCAAATATCGAGGTAGGGGGTGGCAGCTCTCTGCCAAAGACCTCCCCATGTGGGTGCTAATGCATCTTGGAAGTCCAGTGGGGAGGCCCACAGGAGGTCCTCTCTCAAGGCAGCTGCAGAGCTGGCCCATCCACCTTCCCCTGAGTCCCCCTTTGCAGGTGGGGAGCAGGGTTTGGCTGCACTGACAAGGAGGCAGGGTTCAGGCCAGGAGATGGCAGTCAGGGCCCCCTCCCTCCCTCCCTCCCTCCCACACGTCATCTGAGCCCATACGGAAACCCAAGCAGGCTCACTGACTCCTCCTATCCACTCTGCTTGAGCCAAACCTCTGTGTGAGGAAGAGGGCCACCTCCGGAAAGCTGGGCATCCGTGCATGACCCCCCACCCCCAGGGCCAAGGAAGAGCACACAAGGGGCAGCCAGACACACCCGTGCCTGGCCTTGGCATGGTGTGGTCCTCAGTGCCCTTCCAAGGGCCAGTCATCGGATTCCTGCCCCCCACCCCGCCCCGCCCCCACCAGCAGCACTTCTTGGAGGATTTCATGGACCTTAAGTCGGCTTACTCTGTCAATTAACTCCAGCCAGCCACATCTCTCTTCCCCAGAGTGCTGGGGAAATGATCCACTGACAGCATCTCCTCCTCCTCTGGATTCACCCATTAAGCTCAGCATCAGAGCGAGGAGGACTGGAGCCCCCGCATCACTTTGGGCTCCCTCCCCACCCGCCCCACATTCAGAAGAGATTTGCCACTTGCCGCCCAGGGAGAGAAAGCTCTCCTTCCTGCTCAAGGCAGGCAGACTTGGTGCTGGGCTTACCAGGGCTCTGCCCTGCAGCCTGCTGTGGATGCTGAGTTCAGTCCAGGCACAGATGAGCTGAAGTGTGCTGGGGAGAAGGAGGGTCCTCCACACCACATAGGCTTATGCTACTAACTGCTTTGAGATTAGTTTAGATTATATTTTAATGGAAAGAGGTATATGCATCAAACCAATAAATAAATAAAAATAAACTGCACAACTCCCACAGTCGGGGAGCTGCCCGACTGGCTGGATCTCCCCTGCTGTGGGTTGTTTGTTTCCTCCATACCAGCCAGCAGGCTTTGGAAACCACCCCAGCAGAGAGCTTGGGTGTCCCGGGTGGGGCCTGGCAACTCCTCTCTCACTTTAAGCTGACTGCCTCTGCACTTCTGGCAACTGGCCAGACCCTTTTATGCCTTATGTGCCCCAGGGGTACACAGAGGTAAAGGCAGGAACATAGGAAGCTGCCATATACTGAGTCAGACCATTGGTCTATCTAGCTCAGTATTGTCGTCACAGACTGGCAGTGGCTTCTCCAGGTCTGCAGGTGGAAATCTCTCTCAGCCCTATCTTGAAGATGCTGCCGGGGAGGGGACTGGGAACCTTCTGCTCTTCCCAGAGCGGCCCCACCCCCTAAGGGGAATATCTTACAGTCCTCACACTTCTCATCTCCCTTTCATATGCAACCAGGGTAGATCCTGCTTAGCTAAGGGGACAAGTCATGCTTGCTACCACAAGACCAGCTCTCCTCTCTGGTAAAGTGTGCCGTCGAGTTGGTGTCGACTGCTGGTGACCACAGAGCCCTGTGGTTGTCTTTGGTAGAATACAGGAGGGGTTTCCCATTGCCATCTCCCACGTGGTATGAGAGGATGCCTTTCAGCATCTTCCTATATCACTGCTGCCCAATATAGGTGTTTACCATAGTCTGGGAAACATACCAGGAGGCATTCGAACTGGCAACCTCTGACTTGCTAGTCAAGTCATTTCCCGCTGTACCATTAGGCAGCTATACACAGAGGTGCCTCTAGATAATTTTGGAACCTGGACTTAATGGTCTTTGGAGCCCCCCCCTATAGGTTTTGCATCATACCCCTATACACACACACCGTGACACATGCAGCATGTTTAACACATGGCTTCTTGATGGCCACCAGCTTGGATGGCTTTAAAAGGGGCTTAGACAGATTCATGGTGGACAGGTCTATCAGTGGCTACTAGTCTGGTGCTATAGGCCACCTCCAGCCTCAGAGGCACAATGCCTCTCAATAGCAGTTGCAGGGGAGCAACAGCAGGAGAGAAGGCATGCATAGACCTCTTGCCTGTGGGCTCCCCAGAGGCATCTGGTGGGCCACTATGTGAAACAGGAGGCTGGGCTAGATGGGCCTCCTTGGGCCTGATCCAGCAGGGCTGTTCTTATGTTCTTATGAGTGCACAAACACCAGCAAAACTCACAAGAATGTAAGAATATAAGACAGGTATATTTATGCAAATATGCATTAGCAGAAACATTTCAACACGCAACTAAACATACTCCCATCTCACATATTTCTTTCCACACACACACCCATCTCTAAAACAGCCAGTGCAAGTCACGATCACACTCGGCTGCCCGGTGCAGCATGGGCTGGCAGTGTGGCGTGGCTACCACACCACCCAGGACAGACTAAAGAGGATTTGGGGGGGCCCAGGGGGTGTGGAGGCCCTGGACTTGGGCCCCGAAGTCCAGGGGTAAGAGCACCTCTGGGGGTACACCCTTCTCTTGAGAGGAAGCATGACCACTGCAGTTGGGGGGGGGCATGGCACAAGCTCTCCAGCATCTGGCTGCAGTGGGGACAGAAGCCCCCTTTGCCCATGGAGCAGGCAGCTTTGCCTAGCAACCCCACATAGAAGGAAAAGTCATTGTGGGGAAAGCAGAAAACTAGCCTTTCTCAAACTAGCTAGATCATCTCCAAGTATTCTAGCCTGGTATAGCCCATCTTTGGGCATCGGAAGAGACCATAGCTAGGAGAATGAAGGCGCAAGGGAAGGAATACCATTTCCCCAAATCTGACCAGGAAGCTCTACCAAAGGAACCTGACTCCTGTGTGGTGGGCAGCTCCACTCTGACCCCCTTCTCCTGCATCTGGACGGGCTTTCCTGGTTGCCATGGCCCAGTTCAAGAGGCTGTTTGGATGATTTATTGCCCAGCATCAAAGGAAGCCTTGATGCATCTGTCTCCAGGCTCTGCTGAAGGCATCCTCTGCTTTCCCCCAGGGCAACAGGTCTGACCAGGACTCCCTCCCTTCATCCCAAAGGCCAGGGCTGAGCATCTTCCAGAAGCAAAGAGAAGATCTGGATTTGGACTGGGTTAGGGTGACTAACTAACCCTCTCTCTCTCTCTCTCTCTCTCTCTCTCTCTCTCTCTCTGTTTACCTGAAATTAAGTAGTATACTTCTAAAGGTGTGTCTCTTTCTGTTGTACCTGTATTGCTTTGCAACCACCCTGGAGAGAAAGAAAGAGCGAGCTGCCGATGGCTCTTGATCTCCAAGTGGCATCAAAGGCTGTGCAGAAATCTGGCAGGGTTTGGACAGAGTCTAGTCTCGAGAAGCGAGAGGGAGGAGAGCGCCGGGGAATCCCAGGGCAGAAGGAGCCGCGGAGGCGGCAGGGATAGAGACGGAGGCGGCGGGTGAGAGGAGCACGCAGCGCTGGAGCCCGAGCCTGCCAGCCGGTGGGGGAGCCCAGGCTCAGCTCGGGCCGCTCCTGCCAGTTGCAACGGAATTCTGGAGCCCCCCGTCCTCCAGGCTGCCCCCTCACTGACTCTGAGCCAGCCAGCCCCCTCACTGGTGGAGAGGCTGGCCAGGCTGCTGCTCGTCCTGCGAGGTGTCCCTGGCGCAGCAGGTCAGGGGCGCGCGCGAGGCCGCCGCGTGGCACGCACGTCTCTCGCCGAGCCCTTCGCCGCCCGACCCGCGAGGAACAGCCACCCTCTCTGCCCCACGCGCAAGCTGCCTCTCGGGGTGGAGCCCAGGGCTCAGGGGGCCTCTGCGAGCCCGGGACTGAGCTCTCGGGGCGGCAGCCGGAAGAGCCTCACCTGATCTGGAAGGCTGGACAGAAGAGCAGGCAGGTCAGGAGAACTTTCCCAGACATCCTCAGCGCCCAGCCCGAGAGGCGGCCGCCGCTCTGCTCTGCATCCGAGGGGGCGCCCAGGCGGCGGGCGGCGGCGGAGGCCTCGCCCGGGGAAGAGACTGGCAGGCGCGGCGGCGGGACTAGGCGCTCCGGGAGCCAGGCGCGAAGACACTTGTGGCTACCGCCGAGCAAAGAGGCTGGAGTCGTGGCCGGCGGGAAGGGAGCGACATCCCCACCGAAGGGAGCCTGGATGCCGGGCTGGTCTGGGGAAGAAGAGGGGCGCCTCCCGGCGCCGCTGCCCCTCGGGCGAGATCAGCTGCTGCTGCTGCCCCCTCGTCTCTCAGCCCTACCGGTTGCTGCTGCCGGCGCCACTCCCCGTTGCCCGTCCGCCCTGCCTCCTCCCCGAGCGCTCTGCCTCCGGCTCCTGGTTCTGCTTTGGGGGAGGTCGGGAAAAGTTGGGCATCGCGCCGTCCGCTGCCCTCCGCCTTGGCCCGGCGAGTGTGTGAGGCTCGGGCAGGGCTGGCGGGCGGGCGGACGGGCGGGCGGGCCACTCCAGTCTGCTGGGTCCTAACGCCCCCTGGTCTCTGTTGCTGGAGCGGGCTCGCCGTCTGGCAAAGCGGGAGTTGCGCTCGGTCGCTCGTCGTCCTTGCATCTTCAGCAGGACGACGGTGGAGGATTTGGAAACGCGCCGGGCTGGCGAAGGACGGCTCCAGACTGACAAGGCAAGGCAAGGCAAGGCCGTCGGTGGGGCAGAGAGTTACTAGATCAGAGACTTGCGGAGGCGTCGGTTGCTCGATGAAGAGCAAGAATAATCTGGCTGTCGCTGTCTCACAGACGCGCCCTTCGAGCGCAGAAGTCACCCGCCCTGGCAACAGCTTCATTTGGGGAGGGGCGAGCCCTTGACAGGACAGCTCCCGGGCCAGGCCGGGCAGGGCACCGAGCGAGCTCTTTTGGAGGTCCCTGAACTTTGCGTTGGAAAATGGGCGGCATTTGGGAGCGGCGGGCCCGGCGGAACAGCAATGCTTTTAGAAGGGGCAAGGTGGGCAGAAGGTACACTGGGGCCGCGTCGTCCAACAAAAACGAAGCCAGACCCGGCGGGGTTTGCGCAGAGGGAGTGAGCGGGGCTGTGGATGCCCGAGCCGGGAAGGGGCTAAAGGCAGGAGGCGGGGCAGAGCCTCTGGGCAGCTCTCTCAGTGGAGCGAAGCAGGCAGGCTGCGGGGTGGGCTTTCTCACTTCTTGTGCGTTAACCCTCCGGAGCTGGGCTGAGCAGAGAAATGGCCCAGCATGTTTGCGTATGACGCGGAGTTCTTCAGGGTGGGGAAACCCCAAGCGGACGGCAGAAGAGAGGGCTGACCTCCCCAAACTGGGTGGCTCTCTAAAGGTAAAGGTAAAATGTGCCGTCGAGTCTCTACAGAAGCGTAAAATGATGCATATTGGGGTAAAGGTCCCAGTTGCTTCAGTAAAAGGAGGCCTGGTCTTGTGAAAGCAAGCATAGCCCTTTGCTAAACAGGGTCCACCCTGGTTTAATATGAATGGGAGACTACATGTGTCGTTATGGCAAGATATTCCCTTCATGGGATGTGGGGCCGCTCTGGGAAGAACACCTGCCTGCTTCCATGCGGAAGGTTCCATGTTCCCTCCCTGGCAGCATCTCCAAGATACTGAGAGAGATTCCTGCCTGCAACCTTGGAGAAGCTACTGCCAGTCTGTGTGGACAATACTAGGCTAGATGGACCAATGGTCTGACCGGATATGGCAGCTTGCTTCTATGTTCCTCTGTTGCAAAGTGGTTGTTGTGGTACCAATGTTTCTTTTGTGGTGACTGGGGAAAGTGGCATGTGCTTCTCTGACTGCAAGGGCTGCCTTTGAAAGTCCTGCAAGGCTCCTGCTCTGCCTGGGTAAGATGAGATCACACTAGGAAGTAGCAAGGGGGAAGTATGCAGCAGTGTGCAGGAACAGCAGTGGTGTACAGGTGAGGCAGGCACCTCAGGCAGCCAATTAGTGGTGGGAAGGGGGAGCAGGCCAAGTCACCAGTCTCCCTCTGCCATTGCCCACCACCTCAGCAGCTCTTCACCAAACAGGGGCACAGCCACCACTCAGCCTAGAGACACTCCTGGCTGCTGCTGCCACCCCTCCCTCTTCCCTCCTGCTTGCTGCCTCTGCCCTTGCTTCCTGGTGGCCTGATAATGAGAAGGGGAGGAAGAAGCAGAAGAGGGAATGAGGGGGAGAGGGTGTTAAGAGTACTGGAGCCTTCTAGGGAGGGAGAAGGGTGTGGGTGCTGCTCATTATGTGGCAGTGGTGGAGGAAAAGGGATGTGGCAGAGGGGTATGTGTGTAGGCACGCACATGAAATGAAGCAGTGGCTGTGGGTGACACCACTTGACCCCTGCCTCAAGACAAAGAGGTCTTGGGCTGCTACTGAAGTGTGTGTGGGGGGGGGGAGGAGTGTGTGAGACTGTGCCTTTAACTGCACCTCCCACAGCTTTGAACACCCAACACTGGATTGTCATAGGAAAAGGCCCCAGGTTCTGTGTAGCAGTGGATGTGGTGTGAATGCTCCTCTAGAGTGAGCCCAGAGCCAGCCCTGGCCCCTGTGGTGGAAAGGTGGATCGCCAGGAAAACAAACAAATGGATCATAGAACAAATCAATCCAGATTTTCACTTGAGGCACAAATGACCAGGCTCAAACTATCATACTTCAGACACATTATGCAAAAACCCAGCTCCATTGAGAAGTCCATAACTCTGGGAAAAGTTGAAGGAAAGCAGAGAACAACCAGCAGCAAGGTGGATGGACTCGATTGGATGGACTCAGGAAGAGAGCTGGTCTTGTGGTAGCAAGCATGACTTGTCCCCTTAAGCTAAGCAGGATCTGCCCTGGTTGCATATGAAAGGGAGACTAGAAGTGTGAGCACTGCAAGATATTCCCCTTAGGGGATGGAGCCATTCTGGGAAGAGCATCTAGGCTCCAAGTTCCCTCCCTGGCAGCATCTCCAAGATAGGGCTGAGAGAGATTCCTGCCTGCAAGCTTGGAGAAGCCACTGTGAGATGGACCTGTGCTCTGACTCAGTATATGGCAGCTTCCTATGTTCCTATGATTACGACAGCAATGAATGCACCACTGAGAGACCTTAAAGGCCAAGTTTATGACAGATAATCCTGGAAGGCATCTATCTAGGTGGTCCCTAAGAGTCGACACTGACTTGATGGCACTTAATCAATCATTCAGTCAATCAATCTGTGGCCACCCTGCCTGCCAGGAGCTGTGGTGACATCAGTTCCTTGGGGGTATCTCTTTTCACTGATCCAGGGGCGTAGCTAGGGGAAAGAGGGCCCATGTTCACTCCTCTCTCCGGAGGCCCCTTGGGGTGAGGGAGATAATGAAGAAAATAAGGAGGGCTGGGGCTGGGGGGGGGCTCAGGAGCTTGGGAGCCTGGGTTCTTTGAACCCATCCACTCAATTGGTTCAGCTATACCCGTGCATTATCTTAAGCGGGGCTACGACTTCTACTTTAAATCTGATCAAAAGTAATTTGGGTAAACATAAGAGTTTTAATCAATTAGACCATTTTTGAAAACCGTTAATTGGCTACAAGATGTCAACAAATAGCAGGCAGCAGGATTCTTAACAACATTATTCTTACTTTTAAGTGCTCCAGAAGCACTTTTCAAAAATTGCAGCTGGGCAGCAGCATCTTCAGAGAGGCATTCCCACTTCTTTCTCCCACACAAGGGAAGGCCTCTTCTGAGGCAGGGACTTCTGCGTCTCTTGGCATGCACCAAGGAGAGCCGGATTCTTGCTTCAGAACTATTGTTACTACCCAAATGTCAGTTTAACCAACGAAGTAATCAGTTAACTGAAACCTCGTATGGTTACTTTGTTCAGGTGATGGTCCTAGTAAAAATCCAGATAAAATGTGTAAATAATTGGAAGCCCTTTGCTTTCACTCTGAAGATGGTGGCACTCCTTCCTTTATGAATTATTAATATAATAATAATTAACAGGCTCATTAACACCACCTTCATCAGAAGGAAGTCCATAATTAGAGATGAAACCTCTCTCTCTCTCCCTCCCCACCACGTGTGAGTGTTTGTGTGTCTACGTGTGCTTGTGTGCAAGGGGGGACATGCTGCACATGCATGCTCTAACACTAGCTATGGCCCCACCCTCAACGATGGTACACATGGGTTTACATGCCATCTGTAATGGCATCATGGAAGTGGTTGCCTGCAAGCTTCCTCTTGCTGTTGGCTGAGCTGCTGGTGAAGTCACAGAATAGTCACAGACATTCTAACTGGCTGGGGGAATACTGCGCAGTGAGGTGGCTGAGAATCGGGAAAGATTCACGGTACTCAGGCAGGGCCCAGGCACAGGTGGAGTTCTGTGCTACTTTTTCTGTGGCAGAAAAAAGGGGGCAAGATGGGAAGAAGATGTGGGTGGTAGAGTGGGTGGGAGGTACATCCATTGGTATGCAGCAGGCTTGCCTTTCCAGTTGTTGCTGCTGCTGGACCTGCCAGAGGTCAAGGCAACTGCTCAGAGAAGCCCTCTCTTTTGTGTGTGGTACTCCAAAGCTAGAACAGAAGGTGAGAGCTGAGGTTAACGGCCCTCTTCTAACTGCTTGTGTTGCTCACTCTGAGCACTTCTGGATTGAAAGCCGTAGGAAGCTGCTTTATGCCAAGTCGGACCATTGGTCCATCTAGCTCAGTATTGCCTACACGGAGAAGCAGCAGCTTCTCCAAGGCAGGAGGCAGGAGTCTTTCCCAGCCCTTCCTGGAGATGCCAGGGATTGAACCTGGGAATGTCTGCATGCAAACATGCACATGCTCTACCACTGAGCTATGGCACCACCCTCAAAGATGGCACACTTGGGTCTCCCATTCAGACATTGACCACACCAAGACCCGCTTAGCTCCAGCAAAGTCCATGCTGGAGCAATCTCTCTTTTCCGTTTTCTTCTTTATTTGAGTTGGAGGCAATAGATTTAGCTATTGTGGAGGATGCAATGGCTGACTGAACAATCCAATCCAGGTGTCACCATTTTCAATATCCTGCTTCCATGTCATGTTGCAATTATGTCCTTGCTAGTGTTTTCTTACTGTATGCAACTTTCTTCATTTCCATCATATACTACTGCTATGAATATTTATATAACAGGCGGATGTACAGCGTGGCATGCAGCGGCTGAGATCTCTTCCAGCTCAGATTGATTCTTGCTGTTTTTGACAGATTGTCCACAAGGTCACAACATGCAGGTTGAGCTGCCTCATAAGCAGAGAACAACTGAAAGAGAAGGCATTCACTGTGAAAGGTCAAGAATCCCACTATTCCAGTGGACACTATTTGTCCACAGTGCCAAAAATAAAAGGTGGAGGGGAGCACTGAAACATATTCCTTTCTGTTAACACCTTTGGCATCTAACCAAAGAGGACAATACATTTTATTTTGTTATTTGGAAAAGGGTTTTATTAAAGGTTTTCCGTAGGAGATCTGCAGAGGGAAGCCTGAGTGGGCCACCAAACATCCATTCTACTGGTCTTCGGACCTGCAGAATACATGACACTCATATCCACACAACATTTTTAGGTGTACACATAAGCTGTCTGAAGTGGCCTTCACTAATAACATGTTTTGGGACTCAGCTGCAGATGAATTCCACAGATTGGTCTAGGGCAGGGATTCTCAACGTTGGGTCCCCAGATATTATTGTACTTCAACTCCCATAATTCCCAACCAAAGGCCACTGGGGCTGGGGATTATGGGAGTTGAAGTCCAATCTCATCTGTGGACCCAACATTGAGAATCCCTGATCTAGGATATTTGGTGAGTCAAATGTTTCCAACTGCAGCTTTCAGTTATCGTATCCCCAGAACTTGCTCTCCACAAAATAGTACAACTCTTGGGCAGAAGACCTTGAAAGGTGACTGCCCCCAATTCAGTATTTTTGGCACAGTTCATGTGCCCAAAATAACTGTGCAAGAGTGGTTCCATGAGTGGAAGCTGCAGGAAGTGAGCTCATGCATTCAGAAGCTGCTTGCTCCTGACTGCAAAGGAAAGAGCCCTGCATTGCTCAGGTGTCTCCTGACTTGCAAGATATCTCTTGAACACCAAGTGACCAGAGCAGAGTGTAGAAAGGAAGCTGTCTTAAAAGCTGAGTTAGGCTCTTGGGTCATCTAGTTCAACGCTGTCTACTGGCAGCAGCTCTTCAAAGTCCCAGGCAAAGAAGGACTTAGTAAGGTAAGAGAGGAGAGCTGGTCTTGTGGTAGCAAGCATGACTTGTCCCCTTAGCTAAGCAGGGTCTGTCCTGGTTGCATATAAATGGGAGACTTGATGTGTGAGCCCTGTAAGATATCCCCCTTAGGGGATGGAACCACTCTGGGAAGAGCAGAAGGTTATAAGTTCCCTCCCTGGTGGCATCTCCAAGATAGGGCTGAGAGATTCCTGCCTGCAACCTTGGAGAAGCCACTGCCAGTCTGTGAAGACAATACTGAGCTAGATAGACCAATGGTCTGACTCAGTATATGGCAGCTTCCTATGTTCCTATGACTTTCCCTCCCTGTTGCCTCCGGTCCTTTAACCAGATATCTCAAAATACCAAAATTAGGGCCTTCAGGGCTGGGTCCCCTCCCCCATGAATCTGTAGAAACGTTCCTTCTACCCCTTTGCAATTTCTCCATCATCTGTAGGCAGCCATCACAATCTGTGATGCCATTTTCAGCTGTTACTTTTTATGGCCCTTTTAAGAAAAATTATTTCTTTGAAGGATACATGGCATAATGGGCCTGCTTTCTCACACTGGTAGAGAATTACCTCCAAGCACTTTTCTGAGGGCGCCTGACCCTACGTAATTAAAGGCAGCCCATCAGAGCTGCCATGAAAAAGAAAGGGGCATTTTACTTTCTAAAGCAGGAGTGTGATTTCTCCCCTAAATATACTTAGTGCCCAAATGGGATACTCTGTACCACAAGCCCCAAAATTATTACCTTTAGGGCTGACCAGGGAATTATTTTCAAGAAAGATTGGGGCTGGCTGCAAAGATAATTATAGTTAAACCCTGGAAATATGAGGAATGGATTTCAGCTGAGGAATGACTCCAGCTGTGTTGGATGAGGTGTTCATAGTCTCCAGAGGTCTCCAGCGTCACCATGGGTCGTCCCTTTTCATTTTCTGGAATCAGAACTAAGGCACTGCCTTGGTACTTCCTTTGCAAGGGTATTTTGTTCAGATTCCAGAGGAGTAACAGTCTTAGTCCGGTGCAGACCCCTTTCCCCAAGACTTTTGGCAGAATCCAGGGCTGGTTAATCCATGGTCGACTGAGGAGGTCACCTGGGATAGCAGCTTTTTACTGGACAGAATCCTCAGATGCTACTCACTTTTCTGACTCATCATGTCTGTTTGGGCAGGCATTCTACAACCCATCCACAATGGCCAAAGGCCATTGTGTGGGAACTCCCATGTTTGGGTGTTGATTGGAGCTAATTTTAAATTTTGGGTTGCTTTTCAACAGAAGTTCCCTAAGTGTTTTACACAGATATAAACAAACAAAGAAAGAAAATAAATAAATAAATAAAATGGTTCTCTGTCCCCAAAGGGCTCACAATCTAAAAAAGAAACATAGATAGACACCAGCAACACAGAGCCAGCATAGCATAGTGGTTAGTGTTGGACTAGGATTGGGAAGACCAGAGTTCAAATCCCCATTCAGCCATGAAACTCACTGGGTGAGTCTGGGTAAGTCATGTATCTCTCAGCCTAACCTACCTCACAGGTTTGTTGTGAGGATAAAAATAACCATGTACCGCTCTGAGCTTCTCAAAGGAAGAGTGGGATATAAATATAAATAATAAATAAATAATAATAAACAAACAGCCACTGGAGGGATGCTATGCTGGGGATGGATTTGTCCCTTGGCAAAGGGAAAAGACCCACCAGGAACTAATAACTGTTTTTATTAATATATGTAATAATTAATTCCAATGTATTAATGTGCTGAAAATTGACCTCGCCCCTCAAATACCATGTCATGGTTGCTTAAAGCCCATCAGAGTTGTGCAGCCCTATCTCTAAGCCCTATCTTGGAGATGCCAAGGAGGGAATCTAGGATGTAGATGCTCTTCCCAGATTGCCCCCATCCCCTAAGGGGAATAGTTTACAGTGCTCACATGTAGTCTCCCATTCAAAATGCCAACCATGGTGGACCCTGCTTAGCAAACGAGACAATTCATGCTTTCTACCACAAGACCAGCCCTCCTACCTTTGAGGATTCGGTCAGCTGATTGCTTCTCACTGTGGATGCTTGCGAGGGGCCTGAGCTGGGATCAGGTTGCAGCTCCACATGGGCGCCCTCACACAGGCTTGTGTCTTCTCCAGGTCCGTGTCCTCGCTATGGGAGGAAAGCTGGTCTTGTGCAAGCAAGCATGAATTGTTGCCTTTGCTAAGCACGGTTTGACCTGGTTTGCATTTGAAGGGGAGACAACGTGAGCATTGTAAGATATTCCCCTTAGGGGATGGGGTTGCTCTGGGGAAAGCACCTGCCGGAAGTTCACTCCCTGGCACCTCCAGATAGGACAAGATTTTTATTTTATTTTTAAATAGGACAAGATTTTTTTAATTGAGCCAACAAACTACCAAAGCACACAGTACGTTGCCACCTCCAGATCGGGCTGACAGAGACTCCTGCCTGCAAACCTGGAGAAGCCGCTGCCAGTCTGTGTAGACAATACTGAGCTAGGTGGACCAGGGGTCTGACTCGGTAGAAGGCAGGTTTCTCTGTTCCTGTGTTCTCTCTCTGCTGAGTGCTGAGGCTAGTGTGCAAGAGAGCAGCACGGCCCATGTGGCTGTCTATGCAGAAGCCATGCCTGGCCCACCAGGCAGGAAGTGACTGTGGTCTGAAAATGAAGCAAGACAGGAGGGCCACAAAACCTCCTGAGGATGTGCTGCAAAGCGGGACTCCGCATCTGGGCCGCATGGAATCCCCGCCCGGCGCAGCAAGGGAAGAAGGAGCAGAAGGTGCTCCCCCTCCGCCCAGGGCAGCTGCATCAGAAAGGTGGGTGGCTCGCCCTGCCTCGGACTTGGACCTTACTCGCAGCCCCTCACTTGGAGAAAGTGCAAACAGCTCCTCTCCATCCATAAGGCTCCTTTTTGAACGGCAGAAAAGCTGACATTGCAAGCGATGATTTCTCCCGATAAAGGCCCTTGAGCGTTAATGCTCAGAATGTAATTAGTAGTGAAATACGCCCCCTTTGCACTGGCACCGTCGATCATTCACCATTTCTCCCCCCCCCCCGCTCGCTCAAACTGCGAATTACTGGCCCCTGGGATCGCCTCCTAATCCTCACTAAACTCTAATCTTAGTCTCGTTTGTCACTTTTCAACCCTGGAGAAATCAGGCGGAAACGCTGAAAGGAAAGGCAAAGGAGACGTTTGGGACTTGGCTGCAAGTGCTTCTTGCAGCGCCAAGAAGAGGAAGGCCTCTCCTCCTCCCCCCACCAGAGGAGAGGAGGACCCAAGAAGGCCCTGCAGCACGGAAGGAAAAGCAAGGAGCTCCCTTGACAGTCCGAGGAGGGAGCAAGCAGGGAGAGTCGGCAAGACGGAAAGCAGTTCCCCCGCAGCCTCTTTCGCGGACACAGCCGCCCATCTCCAAGCCGAGCTCTTGAAATCAAGGGCGGCTTGCAGGGCGGGGTGGGGGGTGGGCAAATGCACCCAACAGTGGCTTGCTCCCACCACATCAATGAGCGTTGTCCCTTCTGTGTCCCCCGCTCCGATTTGATTTCTGGTGCAGCTGCTGCTCCTGATGCTGCCCTGTAGTATGGCAGTAGTTCTTTTCCCGTGATGGTCCTTGCTGGACCGCGCCTCCCGACCCGGAGATGCTGCTGGGGTGCCTGTCGTGAGCAGGCCCTCTTCCTTTGGTTATGGCATAGATGGGGAGCCGGCCCTTGGAGCGCTCTCAGGGAAGCTCCCAACAGCTCCTTAGTCACGTCAAGGCTGGATTACTGTAAAGTGCTCTATGTGGGGCTGCCCTTGAAGAATATCCGGAAACTGCAGCTAGTGCAAAATGCGGCAGCTAGGGTTTCACCTGCCCAGTGGGAACACATCATCACATCCATTTTGAAAGAGCTGCACTGGCTACCAGTTTGTTTCCGGGTCCAATTCAAGGTGCTGGTTTTGACCTTTAAAGCCCTTAACGGTTTGGGCCCCGGAGATACCTGAGGGACCGCCTGCTCCCAAGGGTTGCTGCCCGCTTGACGAGGTTATCTGAGGGGGCTCTGCTCCGGGTGCCGACAATGTGGGAGGCTCGGTTGTCGTGCACGTGGGACAGGGCCTTCTCTGTTGCTGCCCCCAGATTCTGGAATGCTCTCCCGGTGGCTATTCGCTCCTCGGTCCCCATCACAGCTTTTAGAAAACATGTTAAATCGTGGCTTTTACCCAGGCTTTTATTTGATTGTCTCTGCTGCATTGCTTTTATGCTTTTGTTTTAAATTTTTAATCAGATTTGTTTTATATTTTTAGCTTAATATTTTAATGGTGTCTATTTTACAATCTTGTTTTTAAATTTTGCTGTAAACTGCCTTGGGATTGTTTTAATGAAAGGCAGTATATAAATTTAACAACAAACAAACAAACAAACAAACAGACGAAGCAATAATCAGAGGGCCATCACAGAGTCTAGCCGGCACGCGGAACAGGCCGCAGCAGCACGACAGTCTCGCCGCCAGCAAGAGGGCTGGGCTCGGGGGGGTGGGTCCTTCCTTCCTGCCCTCCGCCTGCCCCCCCCCCGGCTTCTGCTCTCTTGCCACACGGCAGAGAGTGGCTGACAGGCTGACTGTGCAACGGCAGCTCAGCCTCCTCCGAACGTTGTATGCATGCGCAAGTTACACACATGCAAAATGGCACTGAGGATGTACAACGACCTCAGCCCCTGATTCCAGTGGGCCTACTCTCGTGCAAGTTTTGCATTTGCGGGACTTGCGTGCATGCGGCGTTGCTAGGCTGCCCTGCCCTTGCGCAATAGATCAGCTACTGTCTATAGGCCAAAGAGAGCCCTGCCCAGCCTCTCTGTGCAGGGGAAAGACTGCTGGGGTGGTCAGGTGGTTTTCAAACTTGCGGTGTGTCCCCCCCCCACATTCTGGGGGCTGCTTCTTTGATAAATGCTGGTTCCCTGTGACGTGCATTTTTTCCAGCTCCTCTTTCCTCCCACTTCCTATCTGGTGGTGGCAGCCTCAGGACAGGGACTGCAGGAAGGTTAACAGGATGTGACAAGAAGTAGGTTTGGAAGCGCAGTGGAGTGGGCCCTGCCTGCCTCCCTTACACATTTGCTCTGATTCCTGGCCTGCCTGGTGGTGACAGCTGCCACTTGAGCCTGCCTGCTTGCCAGGGATGCACGGATCCTGGCATGGCCTGCATTGCCCTGGGACTTGGGGAGGCGGACAGCCTGTCGGGATACCTCCCATGCTCTCCCACTCCCTCCAAGGAACAGAGTTGAACAACTCCTGTGCCACACACACACACACACACATATACTGCAGGCCAGAGGAGCAGGCACAAATCAAGGAGACATCATCTGCAAAAAAAGATTTGCCCATGGAAGGCACGGATTGAAAGAGGTGGGGGCAGGAGACCAGATGAGGCAGCCCTCTCTGCTGAGGAAATGCCCAGCCATGGTGCATCCCTCCAGCAGCAAAGAGACCTGTCTTGGATCACCAGCTGGCTGCTTCTGATGAAAAGGGCCAGCCATGCCACTGGCTTCTGTCCACTCCTTTGGGGGCAACAGGCAGCTCATGGGGCATCCAGCCAGCTGGCTTGTGGCAACCATTCCCCCCCTCTCAGTCTGCAGCCTCTTCGCGGCAAGCAAGTCGCAGGGGCAGAGGTGCACCTAGGTAATTTTGGAACCTGGACCTAAAGGCCTTTGGAGCCCCACCCCCACCGGCTGCAAGTTAAGCATCATTTTCTTAACACACAAGTTCTCGAAGGCACAAACCACACCACCCAGGACAGACTAAAGATAATTTGGGGGGGGGGCCCAGGGGGTGTGGAGTCACCTTAAGTGGCACAGTGGGGAAATGCTTGGCTAACAAGCAGAAGGTTGCCGGTTTGAATCCCTGTTGGTACTATATCTGGCAGCGGCGAGATAGGAAGATGCTGAAAGGCATCATCTCAGACTGTGCGGGAGGAGGCAATGGAAAACCCGTCCTGTATTCTACCAAAGGAAACCACAGAGCTCTGTGGGCGCCAGGAGTCGAAATTGACTTGATGGCACACGTACTTACTTACAGGGGGTGTGGAGGCCCTGGACTTTGGCCCTGAAGTCCAGGGATAAGAGCGCCTCTGTGCATGTGGGGGTGTTCCCCCCAAGCAGAGGGTGCAATTCCAAAGCTAAGGGCATCAGGAGGCACCTTCTGCTGTGTCAGCCCCTTGGTCCATCTCATCCAGTCGTGCCAACTCTGACTGGCAGCAGCCCTCCAAGGCCTCAGCCAGAGAAAGGTCTTCCCCAGTCCTATCTGAAGGGATTGGATGTAGGCTCTTCTTCAAGCAAAGCTCTGCCACTGAGCTGCCACCCAGCCTCCGGCCTCCGCCAGTAGGCGGATAGAGAGGATGAGGGAGCCCCCTCTCCATGTCAAGCTCTACCACACGGCTGTGCCTTGAAGCAAGGGCAGAAATGTGGCCCTCCCGGCTCCATGGTTTTGTCCCGCCACCAGGTGTGTCTGTGTGTGTGACTATAAAGGCAGGAGGGAAAGGAGGAGCAGAAGCAGAGAAGTCGAGGCAGCCGTCCCGAGTGGTGAGAAGCATGTCCCAGCACCAGCGAGGGTGGGACAAGCCCGGCGAAGGGACTTGGCTTCCACAGTTGAGGGAAGTGACTAGAATAATAAGTGACGGGCCGATGACTTTGAAGAGGAGGCGAGTGCTGCGTGTGTCTTTGCACTGACCTACTTAGTGGTGTCATAATCTGATGCAGAAACATCCTCCCGGTTCTAAATATAAGTGGCGTTCCGTTCACCAGCCCCATGCGGCTCCTCAGAAGCCCACCCTGCCTGCCGGGGAATTGCCAGTCGGGTTCCTGGAGCAGGGAGGCCTGCTGGAGTGGATGGAGCAGGGCCGGGCAGGGGTGGGGGGTGCAGTGGGGGGGGGGTCGGTCTGCAAAAACGTGAGCTCTTGAGAAGCGGCTTTGCCTTTGACTGCCTGCCCAAGGCTCTGTGTGGGAATGGGCCGCTTCATTAACGCTTCTCCTTACTTTCCCGTATCTGGAGGAGCCTTTTGCTTTGCCCAGCTGGGGAGGGGGGCCTCTGGGGGGGAGGAGGAGGTAGAGCTAGTCTTGAGGTAAAGGTCGCATGTGACCGTTGAATCCTCCTGGTGACCACAGAGCCCTGTGGTTGTGTCTTTATGAATTGTCCCCTCTGCCAAGGGTCTGCCCTGGTTTTCATTGGCATGGGAAGAGGATGTGAGCACTCGCTGTAAGATAGTTCCCCTCAGGGGATGGGGCCACTCTGGGAAGAGCATCTGCCTGCTTGCATGCAGAAGGTTCCAAGTCCCCTCCCTGGACAGGACAAGATTTTTGTGTTGAACCAACAAACTACCAAAGCATACAGGCTGGGAGGGACTCCTGCCTGCAACCTCGGAGAAGCCGCTGCCAGTCAGTCACTCAATCAACCTTTATCACAGTCAAAGACCAGCATATCTGCCGCTGCCAGTCTGTGTAGACAATACTGAGCTAGATGGACTATGGTCTGACTCGGTAGAAAACAGCTTCCTGTGTTCCTATGAGGGACCTGGGCAGCTTGGAGGGGCATCTCAGGTTGGGTCAGGCACTAATGCTGCCCTCTCCTGGTCCCTGCTGGTCTGAAGGGAGCGGCCAGGAAAGGTGAACGGAAAGGAGCCTGCTCCCCACTCAGGAATTATTCTGCTCTTTTAAAGATGTAAGGAACTTTTGATCCACCATAAGCCACCTCTAGCACCATGTGAAGGAAGTGAGGGAATCTGCTTGGAGGGGGTGGGCAGGGCTGCTGGGCTCTTGCTCCCTTGCTGTGTTCTGTCCACCCTCCAGCCCCCTTTGGGTGCAGCGGCTGCAGTACCAGGCCTTGGCGAGGGGAATCCAGGCCCAAACCCCTGCTGGGCACCACAGCTGGGCACATCCCTTCCTCTTGGCCTCTCGAGCCTCAGCTTCTTGACGGAAGGAGCAGCAGGATCCTGGCACAATGGAGCTGGAGCAGCAGCAGCAGCCCTGCCTTGGCCTGGCAACAGACCGGAGTCCCGCCAGCTTGCAATTAGCCAAGCGCTGATGGCAAACTGAGGTGATCCGTTTGTTCCACTGTGCTGCCACCAGGCCTCTGGAGTGGGGGAGCTGCATTCGAGGCACGGGCTGTGCAGGCTGCATCCATCCTTCTTTCTTTCTTTCTTTCTTTCTTTCTTTCTTTCTTTCTTTCTTTCTTTCTTTCTTTCTTTCTTTCTTTCTTTCTTTCTTTCTTTCTTCCTTCCTTCCTTCCTTCCTCCCTCCCTCCCTCCCTCCCTCTCCCCCCCCCCTCTCTCACTCACACACACACACACACACACACACACACACACACACACACACACTCTCTCTCTCTCTCTCTCTCTCTCTCTCTCTCTCTCTCTTTCAGAGGCTCTCCTACCCCTGGACTTCCGGGCCAAAGCCCAGGGCCTCCACAGCCCTTGTCCCCCACCCCCCAATCCTCTTTAGTCTGTCTCGTGTGGTGCAATCGCCCGGCCGAGCGTGGTGATGCTTAATTTGCAGGGGAAGGGGGCCTCCAAAGTCCTTTAGGTCCAGGCTGCACAATTATCTAGGTGCACCTCTGCATATTTGTATACCTCCCAGGACCAAAGGCAGTTTACAATTCTTGGCCACTTGGCTTATCTCCAGTTCTGCTTTGGCCATGAAGCAGCGTTGCTGGTGTGACTGTCCTTCATGAGGTTGCTGCTTCACCAGTTGGGTCTGGAAGGGATGCTGTCTGCTTTCCACCACTCCTGCCCATCTCATCTCGCCCCCGCCCCATCCTCATCAAAACCAGGAGCACAGCCACATATCCCTGAAATCTTTCCCCCTTAAGAGAATTTCCCCTCTCAGTCAGGAACTTTGGCCCTCCTGCAGATGTTGGCCTACAACTCCAATAATCCCTAGCTATTGGCTGCTGTGGCAGGGTATTATGGGAACTGTAGTTCAAAAACAGCTGGGAGGGGCTAGGTTGAGCAGGCCTGGAAAGGTGTGGAGGTTTTTGGGACAGCAGCCCCCTTTGCAGATCACACCATCTTTTAAAATATCTCCCTTCTTCCTTTTTTCTAGGTCAGGAATTCCCAACCTGGGGTCCCCAGATGTGGTTGGACTACAAGTCCCATCACCCCCAGCCACAACATTGAGGCTGTTAGGTTGGGGATGACGGAAGTTGTACTCCAACCACATCAGGTGACCCCACATTAGGAACCCCTAGCCTAGACTGTGTGCCATTCCTTCAGTTTATCCTCAATGGCTGTGCCTTCCATCCAGACCTATTGGATAATCCCCACAGATCTTTTCCAAATTCTTCCCCATTTTCCTTGAACCCTGGTCATCACTGGAGTTGCACGGAATCATTGTCCATTTTGATTTGGGGGCAGAACCTAGAGATTTTGGGGAGGAGCAGAAATGTTTTGCCCAGCTTTCCAGGTTATTGATGCAGGTTTGAGGCGAGAGCATTAGCAGCCTGTGCCCGCAGTATAGACAGGGGGTGACTGGTCCTCAGTGCCTTCTGGCCGTTCATCGGCCTTTGAGCCAAGGGAATCTGCTTTGCAGCATTTTATGTGACAGGCAAGAATGAAGCTCTTGGGCTCACTGGCCAGCAGAGGAATCATTTGGCCCTAACTTGAGAGCCCTGAAGCACCAGGAGGAGCAGCTCCTCCCTTCACGCCAGCCACGTTCAGCGGCCAGAGTTGTGTCTGCACTCAGCCCACATGCACCACCGTGAAATGCTTCCAAGAAACTCTTGTGAGCACACAGGGCCCTCCTGGAACCAGCTCCTTTGCCCCTCCCTCTAGGCCATGGGTGGACAACGCAAATGCCCTGGTGGGCCAGAATCAAGCACAACTTGATGGGCAGGGGCTGAGGTCAAATTCCCCTCAAGTTTCAGTGAGGGAAAGAGGGTTGGAGTCAGAGGAAAGGTGAGGGAAGGAGGAGTGGTGATAGTAGGCTCCATCCCAGGGGCAGGTGGCATCTGGTCTCAAGCAGCCAACTGCATGAAGAGAGAGCCAGCATAGCGTAGTGGTTAAGAGTGTTGGACCAGGGCCAGGAAGAACCGAGTTCGAGTCCCCATTCAGCCATGAAACTCTCTGGGTGACTTTGGGCCAGTTGTCTCTCTCTCAGCCTAACCTACCTCACAGGGTCGTTGTGAAGCATGTACACCTCTCTGAGCTCCTTGGAGGAAGAGCGGGATATAAATGTAAAATAAAATAAAATAAATATAAAATTAAGCTGCTGCTGCTGCTGCTGCTGAACAGTGGGAGAAGAGCTCTTAATGGTGCCTGCTATTGCTGCAGACGATTCCTACCTGAGAGCCAGCAAAAAAGTTCCTGTGGGCCACCTCTGGTCCCCAGGCCTTATGTTGTGCTGGCCTGCGCTAGGCAAAGGAGACCCCTCCTCACTCCATGTTGAAAGAAAGCCTTGGAGCACCACTCCCATTGCAGACCCTCTTCCTGCCTCACCTTCCTGCACCTCCATGCCAAAGACGTTGCCATGACAACCGAGCTGTCAGCTGCAACAGTGACAGCCCTGAAGCTGCGCTGACGCCCCCCCCCCCCAACCCCAGGGCACGCTTAGCTTTGCAAATCAAGGATGGAAAGGCTCTGAATCAAGAAAGGGTGCAGTGAGCCCTCAGAGAGAGGCAGTGTGTGGCCAACCTCCAGACATCTTCAGATGGACCACTTGACACCCCCTGAGTGCCAGCTTCATGCATGAGGCCCCATTCAGTGGGGCAAGGGTGACAGCAGCTCGTGGGCAGAGGTGTGTTTGGGGGGGCAGGCTGCTATGACTCTGCCTGGCAGTGGGAGGGTCAGAATATGAGCACCAGCTGTTCCCGCTGGGTGGATTTTCTGCCGGGCTTTGCCTGGCATTCCCATCTGGGTTCCGCTCACAGGAATTTCACGGCAGAAGCTGAGGAAGTTGGTCTTGTCTGCCCAGATTTGCCTTTCCCCCCAATTAGAAGGTGCATGGTCTCTTTGCATGTCAGTGTTGTGCTCCACATTCCTGACAGCCGGGCTAGTTCTCATGCCCTGCACACATCACCGCTCTGAACAAATTGCCTCCGGCGCCCAGCCTTGTCTTTGGTGAAACGATCCAGTTCTACTGTTGGCAGAGATGACATCATCTGAAGGCCAGGAGTCCCCAAGAGCAAAGTGCAGAATATGCCACTCTACGTACGATATGTAATGGAGAGCCAACCCTCACGTTCTTGAGTCCTCTGCTCTCCTCAGCTCAGCTGATGCATAGCTGCCTGGAGGACTGGAAGGAGGTGGGCCTAGGGAACCAAGCTGCAGTGCACAACTGCGGTGTTTTTTTAATGAGGGACTGGATTCCCCAAGTGCCCAGCTGATGATTCAGGCATCACTTGCTGCCCACCCGGAACAGCCACCAAAACTGCACTGGGTGAAGCAACAGTGCACCAGCAACCAGCATTCCTGCCTGAATTCACTTTGCAACTCCGCCCTCCACCATGTCTGTTTAACTAGTGGCTGTTTGACCACGTGGTGGCAGTTTAAATAAGCCAAGAGACTGCTTGTCTCTATGTAGCTCTGCCGTTGTGCACAGGAGAACCTGTGTCTGTGTGTGTGCAGTGAGTAACTGAAACATCGCAGTGGGTAATTGATGGTTCCAAATTCTGATTCAAGGGAGGAGGGGCATGAACTAGCCCTCTCACAACCCTGAACAATTCCACCGGGCATGAACTTGCGGATGCAGCCACTTCTTTGCTGCACGTATTGCCTGAGCATAGGTCTTCAAATGCGCTCTATGTTGTAATCTGTCTGATTAGAGTCCAGTCTTTCTCCACTTGCACATGCATGCACTGTGCATGTGTGAGTGTGCACACTTTATAAAAGAATTCGCCTTTTGCACTTGGGACATACCAGATAGAAAGCCAATCTGGTATGTTTGTATTCTCAATGGAGTGTGGGAGGAAAGAGTCGGCTACGTTTTCTCTAACACCTTCCTCCGCAATGAAAGGTGTGACTTTTTTGTGTGCTTAAAACTATTACATTCCTCTCAGTAAAGGCAAGCATGAAATTTGGAAGGGAAGAAAGAGGATAGCATCTCCCATAAGACACAAACCTCCTGAGTGGGGATGTTTTTCATCACAGTAGGAGGAACTGCAAAGTCACAAACTGTGTTCCCACTGACAGGATGTTGATGAATGAGTTCAGTCAAGTCAGGAGGAAGCAGGCGTGGAGAAAGGACACCCCAGCAGCAGATCCTCACTGGCAGTCAGCTGTGTGAGGAGGGAGGGCAAGAGCAGCCAGATCGATGCCATGGAGGAGGAGAGGCCTTGGTCGGGCTCACTGTGGCCGTGGTCACCCAGCTTGCCCCAAAGGTTTGCCTTGGCTGTTAGTTTGCTGGGGTTGAAACAGATTCTTGATAGAAAACTTCTAAGGCTTGCCGCAGACAGATTAATCTTTATTTTATTTGTTTGTTTGTTTACATTTTATATCCCGCTCTTCCTCCAAGGAGCCCAGAGCGGTAGACTACAAACTTAAGTTTCTCCTCACAACAACCCTGTGAAGTAGGCTAGGCTGAGAGAGAAGTGACTGGCCCAGAGTCACCCAGCGAGTCTCATGGCTGAATGGGGATTTGAACTCGGGTCTCCCCGGTCCTAGTCCAGCACTCTAACCACTACACCATGCTGGCTCTCTGATGCTGACCCTTTAACCCAGATGTCACCTACCAGAAGTAGATGGAGCAAATAAACAAAAACAAAAAAACCCCAGTCAGCAGGCCTTCCCTGAAGTAGCATTCTGCTGTGCTTGTGGTGGGTGTTCTGCTCACAGTTCTACAGGGATCTCGAATCCTGCCCTGGGCGCTATCCAGGGTCCTGATCGCCTGTTCTTCATCCTGCCTTGCTTGACAGAGGGAAAGCTTGAGAAATTCCTTCCATAACTCTCCCCCTCACCATTTATTTATTATTATTATTATTATTATTATTATTATTATTATTATTATTATTATTTGGTGGAAAGAGCTTTTTAGAGGGGGGAAGATTTTTAAGTTGGTGGAGGAAGTTCAGTAAAATGAGGGGGGAACTCAATGCTTAAATAGGGGGAGGGAATCTGCACCCCTGTTGCTTGAGACCATGTTTCCTCTGCTGCGTTTCAACCCCAGGATGCAGCAGACTTCCAATCTGGACCAGGATCCATGTTTCCAAGACTCTCAAGTGCTTGAGGTGACAGTCATGCTACGGGGACCCCCTGGGCAGAGCCAGGCAGGGATTCCGAAAAGGAAGGGGGCGGATGAAATGGCCCTTCACTCTCTGGAAGTGAAGCCTCCCAATGAAACACACCATTTCCCTGCTCCCAAAATTGATTCCATTGCTTCCCTGAACTACTTCCTCTTACGGGTGCCCCAAGACAG
Source organism: Hemicordylus capensis (assembly GCF_027244095.1). Taxonomy (NCBI): domain Eukaryota; kingdom Metazoa; phylum Chordata; class Lepidosauria; order Squamata; family Cordylidae; genus Hemicordylus; species Hemicordylus capensis. The sequence continues at coordinate 14,169,975 of NC_069667.1, read as the reverse complement.
AACCAAAGAGGGAAGTACTGGACACAGAAGCAGGTGAATGGGACACAGAAACAGAGGACTGAATGGGCTCAGTGAGCTTTCAGTAATCAAATGGAGGCACCTTTGCTTTCTTATTGCAGTCTTTAGTTCCAAGCATTTCAGCAACTGACAACCACAAAAATATTACCCCTGAAAGATCCTGCAGGGCTTCCGAGGGAGCTTTGAAGCTTGCGAGTTGTGTGCGTGAGTGGAGACATCTCTTCCATTGCTGCAGGGCAGACAATTTCAATCAGAACTGCAGCACTGGCTGCAGCAAGAAATAGTGGTTTCAAGCCATCTGAAATGGAGCCCACTTGGTGGGAGCTGAAACCAGTTTGCAAATGGTGGTGGTCATTTATGATGTTTTTGAGAGAAGGTTTTGATTATGCAGTGCCTGAAAGTGGATTGGGGGTGTGGTAGGGTTGCAAGGATGTTGCCACAGAGGGGAGTAGCCTGTGCACTTGTTTCTATGCCCTTTCTGTGCCTGCTTAACTGGCAAGAGTGGTGTGGGGGGTGCCAAACATAAAGGTAAAGTGTGCCTTTGAGTCAATTTTGACTCCTGGAACCCACAGCGCCCTGTGGTTTTCTTTGGTAGAATACAGGAGGGGTTCCCCATTGCCTCCTCCCAAGCAGTATGAGATGATACTTTTCAGCATCTTCCTATATCGCTGCTGCCCATTATAGGTGTTTCCCATAGACTGAGGACCATACCAGCGGGGATTTGAACCAGCAACCTCTGGCTTGCTAGTCATGTCATTTCCCTGCTGCGCGACTTACCTGAATTCCTTTTGCTCCTGCCCCATTGTTAAGGAGACCCACACCTTCAGCAGGCTGGCCATTCATCAGGTAGAGTTGTGCAGTTAACCTGACAAATGGCCAGCCTGCATTCAACACGGCTCTCAGGCAGGGGTTGGAGAGGGAGAGAGAGAGAGAGAGAGATGAAACCCAAACTGCCTCCTTTCGCAGGCTCCTTAGGACAAGCCATTCCTGTGATTTCTGAAGAAGTTTCTTATCAAGTCACCACCAGCCTGCAACATTCCTCCCTCCCCCAAGAGGAAACTGCCCTGCCGGACAAGGCTGCCTTATAAGGAATATGCCAGTTCCTCTGGTGAAGTACAAGGCCCCTTGTCAGATCAGGGATGTTCTTTGGTTCAGAAGGAGCAGACTCTGCAGACATAGCTAGGACCTCCTCCTCCATAGGGGCATTGGAAACTGCCTTCTATTGAGTCAGACGCTTGGTCTATCTATCTCAGGATTGTCTGCACTGATTGGCAGCAGCTCCCCAAGGTTTCAGCAGCGATCAGCCCCCATCCTACCCTGAGATGCTGCCAGGGATTGAAGCTGGGCCCTGCATGCAAACATGCAGATCCTCCACCTCTGAGCTACGGCCCCACATCCCCTAAGGAGATTGTTAGAGGGCTCACTTGTAGTCACCCATCCAAATGAAAACCAAGGTGGACCTTGCTTAGCAAAGGTGTGGACAGTTCATGTTGGCTACCACAAGAATGGCTTAACCATTAAACATAAAATTCAAAATCCTGCACTTCCCCCATAGGATTTCCCTTCTACTGGAGAGGGCGACTTCATGCAAGACCATTCCCAACACAATGTTGTTCCCATGTAAGAAGAAACTGTGATGTGACATGAGATAAGCACACATGGCCATCATGGGATAAAAGGAAAGAGCATCTTCAACTTGTTGCATTTTTGCCATGGGTGGGTTTGCAGTATGTGCAGTGATGAGCTCTGGGCTCCCCTGACCCCCGCATGGAAGCAGGAAGCTGCACTTCAGTGGATGCAAAGCTAAAAGGGCTGCTTGTGCACACGCACACACACACACACCCGCCCCAGCAAGGGGCAGCAGGAGCAACTTCCCTCCACCAGCCCTGGGCACACCACTGCTCTGCATCTGTGACCTGGCAATATCAGCCAGCTATGCCATCACCTGAGAATTGCAGCTTGTATTGGAATCGGGCCTCTGATTCTGGACACAGAACTCTGGATTTTGGACTCTGGAACTAAAAGGCAGCCAGAAAGGTGGTACTTATTTGTTCTGAGACTGCTGCTCCCACATTTTCATTGCTGCAACATCTGGAGAAAACCCCGAGGAGGCTTCTTTCCAGTTGCTCTGCATTTCTTTGCAGCGTGCACTTGCATTCACACAAATCGTTGCCTAGGTAGGACTGGCAGCGGCAACATTTCTTCTTCGCTAGTGGAGGGACCTCCCTCTAACACAGTCAGCTGCCTGTATCCTCTCCCTCGTTTGGTTCCCTGCTCACTCTTAAATGCAGTGCAGTCCTGGAAGGAAAATAACAGGCCCATGTTCTGTTAAAATATGAATTTTATTTGTTTGCTTCTGTTGGATTGGAGTGTGTGCAACGCGACTGCTGGAGTGACTTGATTGGGTGGAGAAGCTGTGTAGTCTCAGCTCACAGGAGGAGGAGGAAGAGGAAGATGCAGTGGGAAAGATTGTCAGCCCACGCTGCTTGTTGGTTTGGCCCACCCAGTTTTCACTTTGGATTCTCCTGAAGTATTTCATTATGTTATCGTCAGTTGTACCACAGGGGCACTTAGTTTCGTTTCCCTTTTTTTTAAAATAACATTTTACATTAACTTATGGAAAAAGCTAAACGCTGAAAAAACACACGCAGGACTAAAAATCCTGCCAGATAAAACTGGTTGAACAAGGTCTCCAGCAAATGCTGAAAAATACAATTCATCAATACAAACAGGCATTAAACATGGCACCAAAAGCATTCGAAACACCAATCTCAGACAGGAGAGAGAGAGAGAGAGAGAGAGAGAGAGAGAGAGAGAGAGAGAGAAATCACAGTTTCCATAAGTACATCCCTTAAGAAGGCAGCTGACAACCAGTTCCATAAAGAAAAAAGAACAAAATCAAGGAGATGTATCTTTTTCTAGTCACAAATTATTTACAGCTGTGGCGGTCTGAGGACTAGTCAGAGGATTGTCATGCGTTCAGCTGCTGCTGGCTGGTTTCTCTCTCGGAGTTGCATAAAGACAGTCCCACGATATGAGAGGAGAAACAGGAGGAAGCCAGGAGGGGGCAGACACAACATAAGGCAGTTGGAGGGGGGGGCATCTGGGAGGTCCTGGCTGCCAGGATGGGCTGCCCCCTCACTAACACCCTGAGTTGGGCACCAGCACTGCAGCTCATAAAAATGGCTGGTGCCCCCATCTTGAGGTCCCTGGACCATGGCCCAAGCAGCCAGCAGTGGGGTGAGAGCCGTGCCTTCTTCTCCTGGGAGCCTCTCATGGACTTGCAGGTCCCTTTCTTGAAGAGCTGTTTTTGGAGCAATTTTGACAAGGTGGGGGTCGAGAAGAGAAGGCCCACAGACTCTAGAGCAGGCCTGTTCAACTGAGGCCCCGTGGCTGTTTTTGAACAACAACTCCCATAATCCCCAGCCATAGTGGCCAATAGCCAGGGATTATGGGAATTGTAGGCCAACATCTGCAGGAGGGCCGAAGTTGAACAGCCCTGCTCTAGAGACTGTTGGCCAAGGCCAAGGCCCCCGAACCCCTCCACAGCCACCACTTTCCCTGCAGGTGAGCTGTCACAGAGGAAGCCAGGGAAATGCCTTGGGGAGACCGATAAAGGCAGCCTTTGGTTTCCTCCTTCTGAAGTTATTCACCCAGTGACACATCTCTTGGCAGAGGAAGGGAAACGCAAAGCCTACACAAGGGCAGCCCAGGACAGAGGTGACCGTGTTTTTACTACCATCACGCACTCCCACACACCCCCTGCCCAATTTACCTAGATAAGGCTCTGCACTGTAGCTCTTTGGACCTCCAGGTTAGGGGAAGGCTCATTTGCAGCGGCTAGTTCACGAGACAAAAGGAGAGCCCTCCCTCTGTCCACCCTATTACTTTCTTCCTGTGGGGGGGGGGCATTAGTAAAGGCCCTCGCCTGCACTCCCTCGGAGGGAAAAGAGAAGTTGCTACAGCAGAACGGCCCCTCACGGTCTTTTGGAAGGCTCTAAAAGCTGCCAGAGACACAGCTGAGGCCAGCCCCAAATAAAATGGCTCTCTGTGTAAGAAGCTGGTTTTTGAAAGGCAGTGAAGAACTATATTAAGCAAACACCCATGGAGAAACAGGAACAACTGCTGAGAGCTGGGCGGGGGGAGGCATTGTAGAAAATATGGCCCTGAACACTTGGGGGGCCCTTCAGAGACAAGCATCAACATCGGTGGGGCAGAGAAGCCAATGACATGATTTTTGAGTATTGTTGGCAAGAGCTGCTGTGGAAACATTGCCTGGGCTCCTGGATTCCACTAGCCATCTCCCACTGACACTTCTCCCCTCTGGTGCAGGATAGGCTGAGAAGCAACTCTGAAGGCAAGACGAGAGAGTTTCCTGCCCCCCACTCAGGGTTCCATGCCCACATGGCATGGATGCAGAATACAATGGTTGCAGAAGCCTGCAAAGAGTTTCCTCTCCCATGGCTAGCCCACGGGTATAGCTCATGCATGCAGCTTGCAAGAACTGGTGGCACCCTCGTGGATTTCGGGCAGTGAGAAGGAGAATCTGGTTCCTGCTCTGTCCTAGCAAGAGATCACAGGGAGGGAGATGTACCCAAAGGCCAAAGAGCCAGCGTGGTGTAGTGGTTAGAGTGCTAGACTAGGACCGAGGAGACCCGAGTTCAAATCCCCATTCAGCCATGATACTAGCTGGGTGACTCTGGGCCAGTCACTTCTCTCTCAGCCTAACCTACTTCACAGGGTTGTTGTGAAGGAGAAACTCAATTATGTAGTACTCTGGGCTCCTTGGAGGAAGAGCGGGATATAAATGTAAATAATAATAATAATAATAATCTAGTCCAGCCTTCTGTGCTGAGGCAGGCTCTTGACCGATTCACTCACATCAGTTCCATTCATGGGGTAGGGAGGGAAGGGTGGACCACAGCACGAGTCAGTCAGGAATTAAACAGCACTTCTGATGCTTAATCAGAATGCATGAGGGACTGCACAATTTTAAAGCACGAGGTCTGAGGGTGGCCCATGTTGGGAGGCTTTCTCTAGCTGACAGTAATAACGTTTCTTGTTGACGCAATGTCATCGTGGGAGGCTTTTAGACCGCTCCTCTATGGGTCCAGTGGCCACCTGCCACTCACTGCGGTGGCACTGTGGGCCATAACTGGACAGTTCCTGGAACTCCTGTTCAGCCTTGAGGGTTTTTGAAAGTCGCGCCCAGCGTCAGGAATGCTCAGGGTGTGGGGTGTCACTAGCCAAAGGGCGGCATCAGTGGCCTCCTTCCTCAACACCTCAGTGCCCTTGAGCCTGGCGGCAAGCCCGGAAAAAGCCACACAGACCCACGTGATGAGCTCCACCCTGATTTTCCTGCCACCAAAAGGAAGGCCCCCTTTCTCATGGCCTGATTTTAATGTCATTGTTCTCATGTTTTGTAAAACAGCACAGACAGAGGGAAATTGTGATTCCGAGCCCAACATTCCCCCCGGCTACAAAGGGAAAATGATTTCTTCCTTCCCCTTTTGAACTCAACCAATTTATGAGCTGCAAAAGTAGATCACCGGTAGCATCTGGCTGCTTGAACAACAACAAGGTCGTCCACTAAATATTTATACCTTGCAGCCATCAATATCATACCAAGGCGGCACGGCCTCTTTCCAGCATGCCTCCTCTCTCTGTTTAGCTTTACATACTCAGAGGATTGTTTCTAATTTGGCGTTACTAAAGTGTTTAAGCTTTCATGAAGCTGCTACGCTACCACCCCCTGCATGGAGAAGGAGGAGGCGGCAGAAACAAGGGTCTGGTTGCCTTAAAGGCAGCTGCTTAGTATCAGCCCCGCCCACCAGGTGTCCCCTCTGGAAACCACCCAAGCAAGAGCCAGAAAGAGCTTTTCCATCGCTTCTCAATGGCCTTTTTGTCGGGGCAGGGGAGTGGTGTCCTGCTACTCTTTGTTCTTTCTCTTCTCAGGTTTGGCTGATGATATGCCATCCCACCCTCACCCCAGGCTCTCCCTGCTTCTCCTTCTCAGCATCCCAGCTTTCACCAAATTCACAGTCAATCACGTCTAGTTTTGGTCTTCTTAATGTTGCTTCTTTCCCCAATAAAGTTCAGCAGCTTTATACACCGGCTGTCCTTTCTCACGGCTTGAGCCCTCGGCTGCATTTACGCCTGCAAGTCTCCTTCGTGGGTCTCTCTTTCACCTATTCCCACCTCCACTTCTTCTCTCGATGATGCTCTTGCTGAAGTGGGCGATTCTGTTCCTTCGCTCTCTGAACAGTGACCCTAATCAGTGGAAGTTTTAAAAAGCTCCAGCCCACTCTTGATCCCCCATCCTGCATGATTTCTCTTCTGCCCTTTCTTGCTAAACACTGGAAAGAGCAGTTTCTTTTGGGCCTGTCTTTTCTTTCTGACAACAAAATCCCTCACCCATTTAAGTCCAGGCTGTGACCTTTCCATGCAATGGAGGGGGGAGCAGCCCCTGCCAAGGTCTCCAGAGACCGTCTCTGTACAAAGTATCAGCTGGATTAAGATTCACACACAGCTTCTTCCATCCCTTGTCTGGGAGTTGCCTTTGATCTTCTTCCTTTTCACCCTTTTACTTCTTCTGTGGCTAAGTCTTGCCATTTCTTTCTTTATAATATTTCAGAAATGCATTCAGGTCTTACTTTTGATGTGGTTAAATCTCTTGTACAGGCAGGCCCTTCTCATCTCATCGCTCGGCTTGTCAACTCTTTCTCTGTCAGTCTTCCATCGAATGCCTCCATTTCAGCTCTTCCTTCGGCAGCCTTGCTGCTTCCCCTTGCTGTTCCATGTAATCATCTGTCTGCATTGGCCTCCTGGCCCTCAATGTATTCATTGGTGACCTGATCACGCATGTCGTTAGTTGCCCTCTTCTAGGTGGCTGCCCTTCAGATATTTGAAGAGTGCCAACCGGTCTCCACTCAGCCTCTACTTCTTCTCTCAAAGCTAAACATCCCTTCCTTTTCTCATAGGGCTAGTTTTCCAGACCTCTGGTAATCTTTGTTGCCTGACTGTCTTTGTGCTCCTCTGAACCCAATGCAGCTCTTCTACATCCTTCTTAAAGTGCAGCATCCAGAACTGGACATACTACTCCGAAAGAGATCTGACTAGTGTGGAATAAAGTGGATCCATTTCTTCTCAGTTCTATGAAACAATAGTTACAATGGTCTAAAATTGTACTAGCCTTTTTTGCAGCTGTATCACACTGCTGACTCATGTTCAGCTTGAGACAGATTGCCATTTAATTTATTTGTTTGTTTATTTATTTGTTTAACATTTTATATCCCGCTCTTCCTCCAAGGAGCCCAGAGCGGCGTACATACTTAAGTTTCTCCTCACACCAACCCTGTGAAGTAGGTTAGGCTGAGAGAGAAGTGACTGGCCCAGAGTCACCCAGCAAGTCTCATGGCTGAATGGGGATTTGAACTCGGGTCTCCCCAGTCCTAGTCCAGCACTCTAACCACTACACCACCACGATCCTTTCGGATAAACTGCATTTAACTGGGATCAATAATTATGATCAGATTCCCGTTATCTATCCTGGCGAAGTGTAGTTTAACTGCAGCTGTTTGACCAGGATTGCCTGGGAAATCCAGGTTACTTATTTATTCACTTTATTTCATATAAACCACTTTGGGAAACTTTTGTTGAAAAGCTGTATATAAATATTTATCATATTATCATATAGTCTCACACCATGCTTCGTGGGAGCACACCAGGCTCAGCAATTGTGGTTAATTCTTTACTGCATTAGCTGTAGTCATGAGGACATAGTAAAGCGATTAGTGAAATTTTAAGTGCTGATAAACAGCAACACCACAGCTATAGACCTGAGGAGTATTTTCCAGATTCCTCTGACTGCCCAACAAAGGAAATGTGGTCCCAGACAGCAGTGGTGTAGTGCTGCAGGGATGGGGTCCTGTCCTGGTACTTTTCTCCCTCCAGGGTCTCAGCAGGGATGCCAAACCCTTGGCTTTCTACATGGAAACCACGTGCTGCTCTTGCTAGTCCAACCATTTATTACCATTCTTCCTGTCTGAAGAACATAGGAAGCTGCCTTACACTAAGTCAGACCCTTAGTCCGTCCAGCTCAGTATTGTCTACAGTACTGACTGGTAGCAGCTCTCTGTGGTTTCAGGCAGGTAACAGACAACCATTGGGATGGGCGTGGCTCTCAGGGTGGGTATGGCTATCGGGGCTGTCATGGAGAGCGCCTGAACTTCTGAATTTGTGACTACATCACTGCCAGACAGTGCTAGGTACACTGTGACATGCTGGTCCAAGCTCCATTGAGCTTGATGGAGGGTCACGTTCCAGGGCCTGACCATAAAACCACTACATTTGGTTTTATAATAATAGTTTTTAAAAGCCCCAACCCGCAAGCTGGAAACATACATCAGTACTTAACGTTATCGCCTTGAAACTGCTCAGTGAGATTAAAGAGGAAAAGTACCTCTCAAAAGGCAAACTTCAAATATGAAATGTTTGAAATTCCAAAAGGTCAGTCTCAAAATTCTGCAATGTTTCCAGATTTCAACTGTGTGTATGGAATTGTTTTGGTTGCATTGCTGGATCTCGGCTTCAGCTCTCCCTGCTGTTTGGCACCTGGAGAAAGCTGGTTCTGGGAACTGTATTTTCTAGGGGTAGGTTTTGGAATGGGATTGTAGATCGCTACCACATTCAGTGCTGGGTATTTCCTCTTTGCTATGCAGAGCTGTTCAGGGCCAGTGTGTCTGCACAAACTCAATAGGTTGCCAGTGCAGAATGTGTAGATCGATTTAGATGACACAGAACTCCACTAGGCTTGTTGCTTGAGTGTCAAAGGCTGGCCAGAAGGTGGGGGGACTTAGAGACTCAGAGGTCACTCGCAGAGTAGGCTCTCCAGTGAGCTGGAGGCAAGCAGCCCATCTAGCAGGCTTCTTCTAGGCTGCAAACCCCTCTTGCTCACGTCTGCTCTCTGCTGCTGGCACACTGCGGTCTGCATCCAGAGAGTGGGTTGATGTGTGCAGGATCCTATCCTGGATTGCTATCCTGATTGCTTTGTGCACCATCTCAGCAAATCTAAACTCAGAAGATGCTCCTGTTGGCTGGCAGGCTTCAGCTCACACTTCCCCAAATATTTGCCTCCTCGCCCAAATAGGAGCACTGCCCTATAAGAATCACTCTGCTGAGACACCCCTTTCCTCCCAGCAGCAAGACCTATAAAACTGTTGTCCCAGAAACAAAGCTATCTTTTTAAGAGCATTAAGTTCTGAAGCCTTTCCTTTGACACCTTTAAGGGTTGCTTATATCCCTTTCAAAGAACTTCTGCTGGAGCCTCTTCTTTAGCCTGCTTAAGACCACAAGAGCCTCCTTGCTGGATTGGATGAAAAGATTAATCATCAACAGAGTCCAGCCAGGTGACTTCAGGAACTCTAAGAAGCAGTGCCTGGTGGATATATCCATTGCTTCCTGTTGATACCCAACGTCTGGGAAATCAGTGGGACATTGCTCCTGAATGGGGAGGTTCCATTTTTGGTTATAGCAACTTATAGCTTGATGAGAAATCCTCAGGGTCATCAAGATGGAAGCCGGGATCCTTGAATCCCTGTCAGCAGGGACTAGTCTTCCTTTTTGGTCACTGCAACAATGGGTTCTCATGTCTGTTTCACTTGCACCCATTCCCATTTTTACTCAAAATGCTGAGCCCTAGATATCTCCCTGCCCATCAGCAAAAGAGCCGGCTGCACCTGGGGGAAGCAACAAGGGTGGGCCCAGGGGAGTAGCTAGGGGAGAGGGGGCTCGTGTTCACCCCTCTCCCCCAGCAGCCCCTCGGAGGGAGGGAGATAATGAAGAAAATAGGGAGGGGTGGATCTGGGAGGCCCTCAGGAGCTAGGGGCCCCGGGTTCTTTGAACCCATCTGCTCAATTATAGCAACACCCCTAGGAGGGCCCATTTCTGCACCTCTCCTAGTGCCTGGACCAGCTACTGTTTCTGCTCTGCATTGTCCCTCCTCCTAAAAGCTGGCAGGCAACACCCACCCACATCCCGCCCACTGTTTGGCAGGCGACAAAATGGTCTCAGCAGAGTGGGAGGCAAACACAGGAGGAGAAGCAGAGAAGCACACAGGGAGAGCAAAGGACTTGCCAAAACAAAAGACCAAAAAAAAAACCACCCAGGCACGAGTCGCGTTTGAAATATTCAGCAGCCGAGCAGCTGCAAGGGGTGCCATTTCTGGCAACCTTCATCCAGACGGGAACTATCTTCTCATTCTTTTTGCTACGCAAATTGCTTCGTGAACTTGTTTTTGCTGGAAAGCAGTATATAAATATCCTACTTATGGATGTCTGCAGAGATGACTGGAGACCTCTCGGTCTGTTTGCACACGTGAAAGGAAGAGAAAGCAGCCCTCCTCCCTGTCAGCCCAGGCAATGTTTTCAAGAGCAGCCCAGCCTGAGGTCCTTTAGGAAGCAGATTCTCTTAATGAGCTTGTGTTGCATTAATTAACAGGGAAGTCTGTTTGTGCCTGCTAGAGCCGGCTTTGCAAGAAGAGGCTCATGGGGAGGGATGGTAGCTCAGTGACGGAGCCCCTGCTGCTTCACACAGAGAAGGTCCCAGGTCCACTCCCTGGCAGCATCTTCAGGTAGGGCTGAGAAAGACCCTTCTCTCTTTAAAGCCCTGGAGAATTGCTGCCAGTCCATGCAGGGAGTACTGGTCTGGTCTGGCTCAGTAGGAAGCAGCTTCATATCCCTTAAAATCCCCTTTTGAAAGGGGGGCCCTGGAAGGTTGTCTAGGAACGGCAAAGTCTTCCTGAAGAAAGCTTGCCCTGGGCCTCCACATCCAAGAGAGAAGACCACAGACAGTCCTCTGCTCCCTGTGCTGGGCACCGCAACCCCGAGAGGTAAAGAGTGAGGGCGGGACACAGCCATGCCCTGAAGCAAAGCTCTTGCCTGAGGAGGGAAGTCATGGAACAGCTAATCTCCTCCAGTGTTGACATGTTTTAATAATTTAGAAAGGAGATGCACTAAGCAGACCTCAAAGGCAATGCAGAGCCCTCAGCAATGTCAGGGGTGGCATTAACCCCATAAGAGGGCAAAGAATTCTGCTTTGGAGCAGAGAGCGTTGGAGCTTGTGGCTTATCAGTGCGCCAGGCGGGCTGGCGTCAAGGGAAGCTGACACCCACCATAATCCATCTCAGCTAAAGAGAGACTTCTCTATTCCAGTTCCTTTGTTTCTGTGAGATTCCCTAGAGAACTGGCAGTTGTTGAAAGATTCTGGACTGATTCATAGAGAGGGAGTCTTCATGGCAGAACTGGCCTCCACCTCCCATGGCTTTTCAGGAAAGAGAAACTCATGAGAGATGGGGGATTTCCTTCCAGAAGACGAGAATCCACCTGATAGTCTGTTCCAAGGGTGTCCCTGGTCCAGGTGCCTGCAGGAATAATTCCACAAGCAGAGCGCCACATGAGACCCCCCCTCCCAGCCCCAAGCATTGCTCCTGGGCCCCAACACACCTCTAGCTGTGCACGATGAAGATATTTATGCTGCTCAAGAAGAGTTGCCCCAGAATGTTGTTGCCGGCCTCCTTGTGAGAACAATGCACACTAAGATGCCTCCTGCAGAGTCACACCCTTGAGCCCAGTTTGCCGACCTTGGCTGGCTCGGCTCAGTGGAGGCTCAGGCAAAGCAAAGTCTTTCCAGCTGGTCTTCCCAGTCTTCCCTGAGATCCCGTTTGGGGATGCTGTCAGGGATGGAACCTGGGACCTTCTGCATTCAAAGCAGGGGCCCCACCATGGATCTTAGGCCTCTGCACATCCACACACCTGTGAATATTTGGGCTCCACATCCACACACCTGTGAATATTTGGGTGTGCATTCAATCGATGCCTGCAGGTCCTGATCCTGCTTGCTTTCATGCATGGCTCCCCTGTGCCAGACTGAGGGGCTGGTCTATAAGCCACCCACTGAGGGCATCACATGCATGATTTCCAGATATGCAAAGACACAGAGGCTCCTGTGACTGCCTCGGATGAAGCCTCATGCTTTTCCTCCCCAATAGTCTCCACTTCTCTAGTTCTCAGAGTATTTTTTTCAACATGGCGAATTGATGCCACTCACGCCCTCCAAAGGACTTCCACCATCTAAATCAGCTCAAGGAGTCCTATTTGGGAACACTTTCTAGTTTGCTACATCTAAGTTTTTTGGGTACAAATGGGTCTGTGGTCCAGTAGATGAAGTCCAGTATGATGGGGGGGAAGGGGTAAAAAACACAAACTATGCTTAGGAACATAGGAAAATATGAAGCTGCCATATACTGAGTCAGACCATCGGCCTATCTAGCTCAGTATTGTCTTCACAGACTGGCAGCGGCTTCTCCAAGGTTGCAGGCAGGAATCTCTCTCAGCCCTATCTTAGAGATGCTGCCAGGGAGAGAACTTGGAACCTTCTGCTCTTCCCAGAGTGGCCCCATCCCCTGAGGGGAATATCTGTAAGTCCTCACACTTCTAGTCTCCCATTCATATGCAACCAATATGCAACTGCTTAGCTAAGGGGACAGGTCATGCTTGCTACCACAAGACCAGCTCTCCTCTCTTTGCAGTCTGGTAGGGCAATAAGTGGGAAGTTAGCCTTCACACCACAACTGAAGGGGCAAAAGGGAAAAGAACTGCAACAAGAACACTAGTTTCGCTATGCCCACCCTTGAAAAACATGCCAAATGCATGCCAAAGAAAGTTCTGGATTTCACTCCCCAGGATGTAGAGATGACAACAACTTAGGTGACTTTGAAAAGGAATGAGACAACTGCACAGAGGATAAGACTTGCTGTAGGTACTAGTTCTGCTGGCCCCATGGAACCTCCAGCTTCAAGAGCAGTCTGCCATGGAATATCCCTGCTTGGGTGCAATGGTAGAGAGGACTGCTGCTGCTGCTGCCTTCTGCCTCTGCTTGTGAGTTTACTAAAGGCATCTGACTGTGGGGAGAAGCAGGATGCCAGACTAGGAGGTCCCACTTTGGTCTGATCCAGCAGGTACATTCTGACATCTTTAACCTTTCTTTGTCCTGTTCTACAGACAGGGAAACTGAGGCTGGGTGAGAATGTCTTGCGCAGCACCACCCCAGGACGAGTCTCTGACTGTAGTGAGCCACAGCTTCCTGCGGGACTCTCGCAGGGGCAGGGGCGGAAGGACAGAGTGGATATTCAAAAGGACAACTCAGTCTTGGGATCCGTAACTCATGAATAAGAAAAAAGCACTGATTTAAATGTCTTCACAGTGAGAGGATTTTTAAAGACTTGAAATCATTGTGTATAACAAAGGAAAATGATATTTAAAATGAATGTTTGATAAAAAGGTTCAAAATCCAAAAGCTTGAACATTTGCCCCCCAAATTCATATATGACTTGACAAACTGCGAAGTGGCCATATTAAGCCCAAAGAAGTTAACACAAAATGGAAACTGAAAGGCAATAATTGTTTTTACGAAGAATTGCATGTTTGTTTCCATTACTTCAGAACTTAACACACAAACAAGAACCCAAAAGAACCTTCAAAAAGAGAGCTTTAGGAATCACAAGGGTGAAGCTGAGCAGGGCTCTAGAAGGCAGACATGAAGCTGGTTCTGACAACCAGTCTGAAGAGGAGAATGTCCCGCAAGGCTCCATGTGTGCTCCCGAGATATGGCCACCTGTTGGCAAAAATCGAGACAAGAGGTGGGGGAGTGAATGTGTGCCAGCTGAGATCTGGGCGGGACGAGGCGGGACAGGCTTTCCCTCCACCCTCACTACAGTGCTGGGCACACCATATGGGTTGGCTGTGGCCGTCCAACCTGGATCGCAGCCAGTGCATGATCACTTCCCCCTCCTCTTGTCTTGAATTGTGCTGACACATGGCCATTTCACAAGCCCACACAGGGTGCTCCTCCTACCCAGCTTTTGGTTGTGAGGACCAGCCTATTCTCTGGCCACCTGCTGTGAGGGATGAAGAGTAGAGCATGGATCAAGACCAGGAAATCCTGAGCGCTGTTTGCCAGGAGGCACGTCTCAGGCCCCTCTGACTGGCCCCTCAAGCCTGCTTGTCCAATCCCGTCCTTGAGGCTGTGCTGCAGGAGCCGCCCCTTTGCTTTCTCAGGCGGCCATTGGCCTTGCAGGAAGAGCTTCAAGGGAAGTGTGGGGGTGAGTGCATTGCCCCCACTTCACTGAGCGGCTCTTCCTTGGATCGGCTTCTGCTCTGTTTGTTTCCTGATTTTCACAGGAAGAGTTTCTAATTAATTTCAGGATTTGGACAAGCACAGTGTGCTCCATTCGTTTGCATTCCTCTCCTCCCACCCCAAAGTAATCCACGCACATGAGCAATCATGCATATTGAAACAGGTTGGATTTTAATTATTTTGGTATGCAATGGTGTGCATGAGCACACATATGCATCACTCGAAAAAAGGGGCCCAGGTGGGGCGGGGAGAGAATGCACACCCCACACGTCCCAAGAGCTCACCCAGCAGCAGATAACAATGCCAGTGGGGAGGGGCACATTTGACCCTAGCAGGAGGGACTGCCATCCATGCAGATACAAAGAAGCCAAGTGAGTAATGAGCTTGGGGGTCCATGGGGGGTAGAAGGGGCTAACAAAACCCCTTCCCCCATCTTGGCCAGGCCAAGTGCATTTCCTTCCTGCTTCTCCAACAGTTTTCTAACAGTTCCTTAGGACGGTCAGCAGCAGAGCTCATTTCCTTCCCCTCCCCAAATCTTAAGAGGTGCAAGATGAAGAGGCCAGTCCATTCCTTGCCCAGCTCCTGGAAGGTGGCATCATGAGGCGCGATCGCCCACCACAACCTTTACAAACAGAGTGTGTAGAGGTCTCTGTGAGGAGAATGCAATCACTTGTAAAGGTACATTCAGGAAGAAGCCCAGAGGAAATGCACACGTGGAAATGCGTGGAAATGCTCGTGTGCACATGGGGGAGGAGGGTGCCCAGTGTTGCCACCTGCTCACGCGAAGTCATTGCCCTGAGCTAACACAGAACCTGCCCAAACTCCATGGCCCACCTGGGTCTGTCGGCAGGTGGTCACAGCAAGGCCTTCATCCAGCCCTTCTCCACCCTCTGCTAATGGCAGTCCCCAAAGTATAGCCAGCTTGCTCCCCAGACGGGGAACTTCCTGTTCCTCAGAGGCAACAGCTACTCCACCAGAAAGTGGCTACTGCCCAAGAAAGAGAAGTCACTAAGCTAGCCTCACCAGCCACATTCCAGGAGGCCAGACTTCCTTGTGAAGGGGTTGGAGGGCGGATGAAGCCTGCCTGGCATTCAGCATGAAAGGGAGCAAGCCACACAGGCAGCCTCCCCCAAGGGGATGGTGGAGGGGGAGGGAGGGGCAGAGGCCAGACACGCCATGTTAGAGGCACTCTTTTCTATGACATGTTATCCCTCAACAACACAAAGAAATAAAAATTAATAAAAAATAACTTGAATGTTCTTGGTAATTTTGTTTTAAAAAAATCACAGTTTGGTTTGCAGGGCAAGAGGAAGGAAGTCAGCTGAATAAACTCAATAATAACAATAGATCAAATGGACGTCCCATCAGCCAGGGGGCAAAGAAATCCCTGCGTCTCATGGACAGATGGAAGGGCTGTGGGGCTGGGTTCATTCCTTGGGGATCCTGTCCTTGATGGCTGACTCCCGGTTGACATAGGTCGCCCAGTAGACCATGTTGAAAATGGCGAACAGAACGGGAAAGACGATGCGGGACATTTTGTCTACCTTGCTGACGCTGTTGTAGGTCTTCTTGTTCTCGGGAGGCTTCTCCTCCAGTCGGGGCACCTTTGAGGGAACGGCAGCCGCAGGAGGCGTGGCCGTGGTGGCGGTGGCCGCAGCGCTCTTGGCAATGGTGGACAGGCCTGGTTCTTTGGTGATGTTGAGAGCATAGGTGGTCCCCACAATGTTGTAGGTGTTGTTGGTCTTCTTGGCTAATGTGACCTGCTCTTTTTTCTGGGGAGGAAAGGAAAAGACGTTGGATTCTGGCATGGCTGGACCAATGGAGGAGCAGCTGGCAATAGCTGCTGCTGCAGAAATCATAAGCTCACACAGAGCAGTGGACTGCACAGCCCCATCAAGGGGTAACTCAAAGCCCAGGTGGCACCTATGGCAGGAAGAGAGGCTGCGGTAGAGTGCTAGTGTAGGGCAGTGGTTAGAGTCAGACTTGGACTTGGGAGACTCAGGTTCAAATCTCCACTCAGCCCATGCAACTCACTAGGTGACCTTGGCCAGTCACTCAGTGGGGGGACCATGTATGACACCTTGAGTTTCTTGGGTGAGAAAAATGTAATTTGATAGTCAAAAAATCTGCCAGTTTCATAGTAAAGACTATCTCATTTTGGTTCAATCTCCACAATGCCAGGGGATAGGAACCTAAGGCTGATACATGAACAGACATGCCACATGATCAGTAATGATGTTCTGCAATGTCACAAATTATGCTCGCTTACAATTTGCCCTCCATCCTGCACCCACACTCTTCCTTAGTTTTTGAGGCTCAACTCAACACGGGGAGGATGGAGTGCCTGGCACCAGCAAAGAATCCCATAGTGTTCATTTGGGTCCATGGAGGGCAAGCTGTAAGTGAGCACAATTTGTGACATTGCACAACATCACTACTGATCACATGTCACATCTGTTCAGGCATCAGTCTAAGGATTCTGTTTTCTGGCCAAAATGAGACAACCTTAACTCTGGTCTTAAACCAGCAGGATTTTGTTGTTGTTGTTGTTTAACCATCAAATTTCGAAAGGTTTGTGAAAATAAATTTATTATTGCAGTGTTGGCAATACAGTAACCTGCCTAAAGCAACATTTAGTGCTGGTTCTAAAGAGACGATGAATTGCATTATCTATTATATATGTTGAAGAATTGGTTGGTTGGTTGGTGTGAAATAAATAGTTCCTGATGATCTATAGATACCAAATTTTGCACACACAATCCTGCCACTGAAATTAGCTGAATGCTCCAGTTTTTACACAGGTGCATGCTCAGTGAAAATTGAATTTTGGGGAGTAGTTTTTTGAAGAAATTTTGAATATTATACTTCCTGATCACTTACAGAAACCAAATTTTGCATGAAAAATTCTGCCATATAACTTAGTTGAATGAACTACATTTTGCACTGGATTATGCTCAGGAAAAGGTTTTATTGTATTTTATTTTAAAGGAGAAATTCTGAATATAATAATCATATTTTAACTTCTATTGTTCTCAACAGATTTTTAACACTCATCAATCAGATCAATAATTCCAAAAGTTACATAATGCTCAAGAAAAGCAGAATATTTTTCTCAGATTCACATTTAGGGGGGGCTATTCCCATCTGTTCTAAAAGAGGCAGTCATTAAATCTATATTGAAAAAGCCCTCTCTTGATACCTCTGATTTTAATACCTACCGGATTGTTTCTAATCTCCCCTTTTTGGGTAAGGTGATACAATGTGTGGTGGCAGCCCAGCAGCAGGTGGTCTTGGAAGACACAGTATCTGCACATTATTGGCTCTAATGTTTTTCATCTGTGTGCGGAATAACTTTTGTTCTGGGCAGCAGTATCAAGGCAGTGTGTGTGCACACGTATTCAGAGTGGGGCCTTCCTGATTCAACCTGAATGCGATCTAAAACTAACTGAGTGGACATCAACAACATGTGAGCAAGCGGACATGCATTGCTCACAAGCGAACATGCATGCCTTAGAGGGAACACTGATCTGGATCCATGTCAGTCTGGTTTTCGACCTGATTATGGGACTGAAACTGCCTTGGTTGCCCTGGTGGATGATCTACGACAGGAACTAGACAGGGGGAGCGGAGTGCATCCCTGTTGGTTCTGCTGGACCTCTCGGCAGCTTTCAATATGATTGACCATGGTATCCTACTGGTCTGAGTTGGGGCTGAGTGGGTCAGTCTTGGACTGGTTCTGGTACTACTTGGCGGATCAGGTCCAGAAGGTGTTACAGGGGGAATCTTGATCAGACCCCTGGCCCCTCATGTGGTCCCACAGGGCTTAGTTTTGTCCCCCAGCATCTACGGTACATGAAACCACTTGGGGAGATCATCTGGAGATTTGGGCTTCAGTGTCAGCAATATGCAGATAACACTCAGCTCTATCTCACTATGTCATCTGATCCCAGGGAGGCAGAGGAAGTTCTTAGTCGTCGTTTGGAAGCCATGATAGGCTAACAAGCTGAGACTTAATTCTGACAAGATGGAGGCGATGGTGGTTAGTAGAATCGGGATATAGGGTTTCAGCCTGTTCTGGAGGGAATTGTACTCCCTCTGTTCACAGCTTGGGAGTTCTCCTGGATCTGGTGCCACTCCTAGGAAACCAGGAGGTGGAAGAGCCAGGAGGGTGTTTGCTGAACTGGTGCGCCAGCTGCGACCCTTCCTCTAGAGAGCTGATCTGGTCTCCGTCAAGCATGCCTTACATCACATCTGGACTACCACAATGTGCTCTATATGAGGCTGCCCTTGAAAAGTATCCAGAAACCATCTGATTTCTGGGACTGCTCACAGTGCACATATTACTCCAGTCTTGAAGACACTGCACTGGCTGCCAAGCTGTTTCCGGGTATAATTCAAGGTGCTGGTTATTACCTTTAAAGCCCTGGGTACTTTAGGGACTGCTTGCTCCTAGGTGAATCTGCCCACCTGACTAAACCAGCTGGGAGGGCTCTGCTCCACATGCTGACACCTGTTGAGACCTGTTTGTCGAGCATGTGGGATGCGGCCTTCTCAGTGATTGCTCCCAGGCTGTGGAACTCGCTCTCAGCTAAGATCCTCATGGCTTCCTCTCTTGCAGCCTTTAGGAGGAAAGTAAAGACTGCCCTTTTTATTCAGGCTTTCAGTCAGTGAGCTTCCTCAGGGTCTCTGAATTCTAGCTGTGTTTGTTGTTATTTTTATATTATTTTTATTGACATTTTATTATTGTTTTTATTTTGTTGTTAACCACCCTGGGGTCTTAGGTCAAAGGGTGGTATATAAATATAAATACATAAATAAATTTACTACGATTCAAACTTACCATATATGTTAATTAGTCAATAAAATGAATAATGCTTGCAGTTGAAATCGACAGGTTACTCACCTGTAACGTTGGTTCTTCTAGTGGTCATCTGCAATTTTACACCAATGGGCTTTGCGCCTGCGCAGAGGCCAAGTCAGAATCTAACAAGCTCTATTCTCCTGCTTTTGGTGGGAACCCTGCCCCCCGCCACTATATGCGGCTGCGCATATATCCCCTCATTCATGGAGGCTTCAGGAAACCAGTGGGGAGGACAGGAGGGCGTGTAAAATTACAGATGACCACTAGAAGAACCAGCGTTACAGGTGAGTAACCTGTCATTCTTCGATGTGGTCTCTGTATTTTACAAAAAAGGATGCATGACAAGCTAGCACCCCAGGAGGAGGGAAGAAGCAGAGGCAACAGATAGAGGAACAGAAAATTTTATTAACACAGTTCTCACAGAATAGCCTCTCTTTGCCATTCATTACTTCTATTTACAGTTCATCAGCTGAAAATAGACTGCAGGACCTTCCTGCCAAACACAGCATCAATCCTTGCTCTTGCATCATTGCATAGTGGCGGATAAATGAATGGGGCGAAGCCCACATGGCTGCCTGACAGATCACGTCCAGTGGGACTGACCTATCAAAGGCTACTGAGATCGCTATAGAGCACAGAGAATGTGCCTTAACAGTGGGAGGTAGTGGCTTCCAAACCAGCTGATAACACAGTTCTATTGTGGAAACGATCCACCGAAACAGAGATTGGGTGGAAACTTGAAGCCCCTTACGGGGTCTGTCATAAAGAACAAACAGTGAGGGAGACTTCCTCCATTCGGCAGGCCTTTGTACATAAAAGGACAGTGCCTTCCTTACATCCAACTGATGTAGTCTACGCTCTGCGACTGAGGAAGGGTTCTGAAAAAATACTGGGAGTATGAGAGGTGAAGATCTACGAAATAGGGGTACCACTTTAGAGAGAAACTGGACATCCAGTCTTAACACCACTTTGTCCTTATGAAACTGCAAATAGGGCAAGTCAGCCTGTAGGGCTCGCAACTCGCGCACCCTCCTCGCAGAGGTGATCGCCACCAGGAAGGCGACCTTCCAGGTCAGCAGGCGTGGTTCCACCGAAGCCATGGGCTCAAAAGTGGGTCTTAAGAGGCCAGCCAACATTACTGACAGATCCCAGGCTGCCGCCACAATAGGGTCATCAGGGAAAACATGGGATAGACCAGGCTTCCTCGACCTGTGACCCTCCAGATGTTGCTGAACTACAATTCCCATCACCCCCAGCAACAACTTATTGTGGCTGGGATGATGGGAATTGTAGTTCAGCAACATCTGCAGGGCCGCAGATTGGGGAAGCCTGGGAAACCCTTCAAAAAGGTCTTCACCACAGGGACCTTGAACCACGAAGGTCACTCAGGTGGGGAGTTGGCCACAATAGCCACTAAGTAAATCTTTGGGGAAGAACATCTCATACCCGACTGCTTTAACAACTTGAGGTAGTTACAAACATCATTGACAAGGGATTATCCACATCTAACCCCTTCAGGGCAGTAAAGGAACAGAACCAAGTCAATTTTTATTTTCTATTCATTCATTCGATTTTTATACTGCCCTTCCAAGCTGGCTCAGGGTGGTTTACAATTAAAAAACAGAAATCATTAAAAACAATTAAAACAGAAATACAAATATAAACACCAATTTAAAAACATCTTTAAAAAAATTAAACAATGAAAACAATTAAAACCCTGAAAACCAGGTTAACATTAAAACAATTAAAACTAATTAAAAACCCTGAAAGGCCAGGCCAAACAGATGGGTTTTAAGGGCTCTCTTGAAGGTCAGTAAAGAATTAAGATTATGAATTTCTGCTGGGAGTGCATTCCACAGCCCAAGAGCAGCTACAGAGAAGGCCCGCCTCTGAGTCACCACCAAACGAACCGGTGGTAACTGGAGACGGACCTCCCCAGATGACCTTAAGGTGTGGTGGGGATCATGTAAAAGAAGGCGCTCTCTAAGATATCTCAGACCCAAGCTGTTCAGGGCTTTAAAGGTAATAACGAGCACTTTGTATTTTGCCTGGAAACATATCGGCAGCCAGTGTAACTGTTTCAAAACAGGCATAATATGGTCTCTCTGGGTTGCCCCAGAGACCAATCTGGCTGCCGCATTTTGAACTAACTGAAGTTTCTGAACTACATACAAAGGCAGCCTCTAGTAGAGTGCATTGCAAACCTGGAGGTTACCAGCTGATGCACCACTGTTTTGAGGTCATCCTCTTCGAGGAATGGGCACAGCTGTCAAATCAGCCAAAGCTGATAGAAAGCACTCCTGGCCATGGCCTCCACCTGAGAAACCAGGGCGAGGCCTGGGTCCAGGAGTACTCTCAAGCTGCACACCTGCTCCTTCTGGGGGAGTGTAACCCCATCCAGCACAGGAAGATCTAATACACCCCTCAGATTCTGAGCCCCCACAATGAGCACCTCCGTCTTGCTTGGATTTAGCTTCAATTTGTTATCCCTCAACCAGCCCATTACTGCCTGTAGGCAGACATTTAGAGAATGAGTGCCATTTCCTAAAGATGAAAAGGAGATTTAGATTTGGGTGTCATCAGCATACTGATAACACCCAGCACCAAACCTCCTGATGACCTTACCCAGTGGTTTCATGTAGATGTTAAAAAGCATTGGTGACAGAATAGAGCCCTGAGGGACTCCATATAACAGCTCCCGTTTTGAGGAGCAACTGTCACCAAGCTCCACCATTTGGAATCTACCTGAGAGATAGGAACGGAACCACTGCAAAGCAGTGCCCCCTATCCCCAACTCTCCCAGGCGATCCAGAAGGATACCATGGTCAATGGTATCAAACGCCACCGAGAGATCCAGAAGAACCAGCAGAGTCACACTCCCTCTGTCGATTCCCTGGTAAAGGTCATCCGTCAGGCCGACCAAGGCTGTCTCAACCCCATAGCCAGCTCTAAAGCCAGTTTGAAATGGGTCTAGATAATCAGTTTCCTCCAAGACTGCCTGGAGCTGGTCGGCCACCACCCTCTCAATCACCTTGCCCAACCAAGGGAGATTGGAGATTGGCCTGTAGCTGTCCATCGCTAAGAGGTCCAGGGAAGGCTTCTTTAAGAGTGGTCTAAGCATTGCCTCCTTCAGGCAGGGGTGAACCCTACCCTCCCTCAGCGATGCATTTACGATACTAGATTTACTAGGCCACCTCCAACAATCTCCCTGCTAGATAGAAGCATCCAAGTCGGGCAAGGATCCAGGGAACAGGTGGTACGCCGCACCACCCCAAGCAGCTTGTCCACATCCTCAGGAGTCATAGATTGAAACTGATCCAATCTAATACTGCAAGAGGGATTGCTGGACACCTCCTCCATAGACCTTGCAGAAATAGTGGAGTCCAAGTCAGCCCGAATACAGGAGATCTTATTCGCAAAGAACCCTTTAAAGGCTTAAAAGCAGAGCAACTCCGGGGACTGATTGGAAGTAGAAGGAGCAGAAACCAAACTCCTCACAACCCGGGATAGCTCCGCCAAGCGTGAACCTGCAGCCGCAATGTGCGCAGACCAGAATCTCTTTTTCGCTGCGCGCACTGCCACCGCATAAGCCTTCAAATGGGTCACATGCTGAATCCTGTCAGATTCGAACCCAGTTCTCCTCCACTTGCATTCTAGTCGCCTACCCAACCGCTTCAGCCCCCGCAGCTCCTCAGTATACCAAGGGGCCATTTTTGCAGCAGGTCGGAAGGGACACTTAGGAGCAATTGTGTCTACTTTCCTGTTGAGTTCCCTGTTCCAAGTTCCCACCAGGGCATTGACAGAATCACCGGCCGCACCAACGTCAAAATCCTCCAAGGCCTTTTGAAATCCCACTGGGTCCAGCAGCCTTTTTGGACAGACCATCCTAATAGGTCCACCACCCCTGCAGGGGTGGATTGCGACTGTGAGACCAACCTTAACCAGGTAGTGGTCCGTCCATGATAATGGGGAAACCACTGGATCCCCCATCCACGGAACACCCCCCTGATCCGAACAAAAGACCAAATCAAGTGCATGGCCGGCAACATGAGTTGCTTCAGAAACTAATTGGGATAGGCCCATAGTTGTCATGGCCGCTATGAACTCCTGAGCTGCACCAGACAAGCCAGCCCCAAAGTGAATATCGAAGTCCACCAGCACCAAAAGTCTAGGAGATTCCAACACCAACTCCACGACCAGCTCTGTCAGCTCAGTTAGGGAGTCAGTTGGACAGCGGGGTGGACGGTACACCAACAGAATCCCCAATCTATCCCTAGTTCCCAGCTTCAAAAATACGCATAAGTCAGCTGTCTCACAGGGGCCCTGGTAAGGGAAATGGTATTCTTATGGACCACAGCCACTCCCTCACCCCGCCCACTTCCTCTGGCCTGCTCTATGACAGAGTAACCTGGTAGAAGAAGCTGAGCCCACACTGGACCACTCGCCTCCCCCAACCAGGTCTCGGTTATACATGCCAGGTCAGCTCCCTCATCCACGATCAAATCGTGGACAATTTAGGTCTTATTCTGAACTGACCTGGCATTGCAGAGGAGCAAGGCCAGATTCTGTGGGCTGCTGGAGCTGCTCCCCGAGGCAGAAGAGTTGACAGAACAGTTGGAAGTCGAAACTGTTACTAAATTACTGACTTCCCTTCCCCTGTAACGGCCAGCTGCTCTGCCAGCACCAATTTGTCTATTCCCTACCACTACAGTAATAGCTGCCCCCGAACTGCTAGGCACACCCCCCAGACCATTCCACTCAAGAGAGCCCAAACACATGTCTGCAAGAGGCCTGGCCCAACCCAACCCCCCAGCCCTGAGTCTCACCCCAGAAGGCCCGGCTTTGGCGGCCACCTACAGGCGGCCTGACGGCTACACCTATGGTGAGCCTCCTTGCTTTTAAGCTTGCAAGCCCCAGAAGCCACTCCTCACACAAGCAGCTCCCAAGACAGGCAGCAGGTGGTGGAACTTCAGCAATCTTCAGCAATCTGGGAGGCTGGCAAGCAGCCAGCTGGAACTTGGCAGCCAACAAGCAGGCTGCACTCCGTCTGTGCTGGAATGTCCACAGGAGGCAAAGGGGCTAGATGGTGAATCCCAGCAAGGCAGATGAAATGGCCCTGCTCCCCCTGTTACCTTCCCACTTGCTTTGAGGCAAGCCTCCTTGCTTTTAAGCTTGCAAGCCCCAGAAGCCACTCCTTACACAAGCAGCTCCCAGGACAGGTAGCAGGTGGTGGAACTTCAGCAATCTTCAGCAATATGGGAGGCTGGCAACCAGATTGGCAAACAAGCATTTTTGCTCATAGGACTTCCTCATGGAGGGTTTCCTGGCCACCACCAGAATATCCATCAGCTCCTGGGGTAAGTTGGGTAGATCAGCCAAGCTGTCAGATGCAGAGACTGAAACCTCGGATGCAACATCTGGCCCCTCTCCTGTAACAACAGGTCCGACCGGAGGGGGAGACGCCTCTAAGATACTGCCAGTCTTTTCAGGGTCAAAAACCAGGGCCTCCTAGGCCACCATGGCGCAATTAGTATGGCCCTGGTGTGGTCTCGCCGCAGTTTGGTCAAGACCTTTGGAAGCAGTGGAAATGGGGGAAACAGGTAGAACAATTGCCCGTCCCATGGCCAGGCTAGAGCGTCTCCCAACAACCCTTTCCACCACCCCTACCCTTGAACAGTACGGAACACATTGGGTATTCTCCCGTGTGGCAAAGAGATCCAAGGTCGGAGTGCCCCACAGAGCAAACAGGTCCTCCACTACACCCCTGTTCAAGGCCCATTCAGGTTGGTGGGTCAAACACGTCCAGAAACCAACTCTGGACTAAGCGCATGCAGAACTGCGCCTGGGGCAAGACATAGGTGGTGGCCACCACAACTCCCAGCAAGCGCTGTACAGAATGCAGAGTCTATGGTCCCGCCGCTGTGAACTCCAGTGCCCACTGCCTGAGCACCTGGATGAGCTGGGTCGTCAAGAAGATTCTCTCCGATACTGTATCGAAGATTAGTCCGATGAACTGGATTCTTTGAGTCGGTACCTGGTGCAACTTTTCGAAGTTGAGCTTGAAACCTAGCAACTGTTAACACCCGGATCATGAGCACAATATTGTCCAAGGTTACCTGTTTGGATCGTGCCAGGACCAACCAATCGTCAAGGTACAGCAATACCTGCACCCCTTCCTCCTGCAGGAACGCCACCACCGGGGCCAGACACTTTGTAACGATCCTTGGCGCTGTTGTGAGCCCAAATGGCTTTGAATTCGTAGGGGATAATGAATGACGAGCCTCATAATGAAGGCCCAAAGACTGGAGTCAGGCATGATGCCTGAGCGCCACAGAAGTGGCCATAACTTTGGCCACACATTCAGCTGAATGGCGGGCTGAAAAAAGTTCTTGTTCGGGCGACCTGAACCAACTCACGGAGGAAGGTTTTCGCAGGATCCTTTTTATCCTGTGGTAGAAGGTGCAGAAAGGGAGCGACCTTCTCCCAAAGGAATTGATTGTACCTGGCATTATATGCCTGGTAATTTGTCACACGCAGATGTAGGGCCGAAGGACGAATATAACCACCTTCCGAAGGAGTCCAGCTTCTTTCCCTCTCGATCAGCTGGGGTTGATTGCCCACGGCCCCTGGACTTTTGCATAGAGGCCTCTACAACGATTGAGTACAGAGCCGAGTGGCTTTTCAGGAAATCCTCCTGAGACTGGACCCTGTAGAAGTTATCCATGCGCCTGTTTGGTTGAGACACCGTCACAGGTTTTCCCCCAGTGCCGCTTCATTACACCCAGTAGAGCAGAGTTGAGCGGCAAAGCCACCGGTACCTTAGCATCCGCATCGATAAGGGCAAACAGATAATTTGGCTCCCCCTTCTGCTGCATGCTGATATTAACTCCGAGCATGGAGGCCATGCAGCCTACATAGGCTGAATACAATTTGAAGTCCTCTGAAGGGGAGACTGGCTTCGAGTCCGCATGGATCTCCAGGTGAGAGGATGCACACAACGCAGGTTCTGAGTCTGAAGAACTCATGTCGCTCTCATATTCCAATCCCGCAGGGATGTGAGCTCCCTGGACCACAGTCATCAAGTCCAAGGGGAATTCGGCCTATCAGGACAATTGTTTGGTACTGAGACTGGGTCTTTAGGCTCCTCTTCTGGTTGTAAGGTGGACTGTGGGGCTGACGGTACCGAAGGCGAGTCGGGGCGTCCGGAACGGTCACACAGGGAGCGGGAATGCAGCCTTCCTTCCACATGCGAGGGAGGCGGCTGCGAGTCCCAGGCTGAACAAGGCCTCCCATATTCTCGGTCCTCAAGGTATCGAGAAGTCCAATAGGAATACTCGTAGTCAGAATATTCTGAACAAGAGTCCCCTCAGTATTGATCATAGGTGTCTCTTCCACTGATACTATAGGAGCAAGCCAAGTCCTGAAGTGGGGAGCAATGCTTGAAGGGGTGGAAGCGGTCAGCCGAGGGCCAGCGATTCCAATCCCTGTCGGGCAGGTAAACCGAGGAGCGATCGTCTGAGTCTCAATGTGATCCACAATTCCTCGAGCCAAATTGTTCTAGCCATCTACGGGGCAGTGAACGCCAGCGTGGCAACCACGACTTCCCATCCAGAGGCCTATATGGAGGATAGGCCTCTTCATGCGACAAGGTCCCTTCTGGATCTCCCAATGGTATCTAATGCTCCCTTTGCTCTTCAGCACCCTTAGGCACGATGGATGCAGAGGTCTCCACCTAGGAAGCGTTCTTCTTCAATTTTGGGGGTACCAGACCTTCTGGTACCTCACCTGACTCAACCCTCTTTTTCTTAGATATCGGGGGCAGATACTCGCCCAAGGGGAGGTCAGGTTGGCTTCTTCTTTTTCGGCTTCGACACCACCAAAGCCTGAAAGGGGTCTGGCACCTGTGGCGGGGGGCACCCTGGGCCTCCCCATATTTCTCTATTGACTGGGGAACTGACAAGGATCCACCTGTGGAAGGCGTTGATGCCGGTACCGGGACCAGAGTTTCTACAGTGGCAGGAGCTGATTCAGGTCGCTCAATGAACGCTGAAGTGGCCATCTTCGCCAATGTTTTTAATGATAGGGCCTCCGAAGACCAGAGAGCCAGATCCCACAGGGCTGCATGCAAGTGAGAAGCCCGATTCCAACGAGCCTGCTTTGTGAACTTTTGACAATGGGGGCAGGTCTTGACGACGTGGGACTCTCCCAAGCACAAGAGACACTCAGTGTGCATACAGGTGAAACTCGGAAAATTAGAATATCGTGCAAAAGTCCATTAATTTCAGTAATGCAAATTAAAAGGTGAAACTGATATATGAGACAGACGCATTACATGCAAAGCGAGATAAGTCAAGCCTTAATTTGTTATAATTGTGATGATCATGGCGTACAGCTCATGAAAACCCCAAATCCACAATCTCAGAAAATTAGAATATTACATGGAACCAAGAAGACAAGGATTGAAGAATAGAACAATATCGGACCTCTGAAAAGTATAAGCATGCATATGTATTCATTACTTGGTTTGGGCCCCCTTTGCAGCAATTACTGCCTCAATGCGGCGTGGCATGGATGCTATCAGCCTGTGGCACTGATGAGGTATTATGGAAGACCAGGATGCTTCATTAGCGGCCTTCAGCAATTCTGCATTGTTTGGTCTCATGTCTCTCATCCTTCTCTTGGCAATGCCCCATAGATTCTCTATGGGGTCAGGTCAGGCGAGTTTGCTGGCCAGTCAAGCACAGTACACTGTATACTTTTCAGAGGTCCGATATTGTTCTATTCTTCAATCCTTGTCTTCTTGGTTCCATGTAATATTCTAATTTTCTGAGATTGTGGATTTGGGGTTTTCATGAGCTGTACGCCATGATCATCACAATTATAACAAATTAAGGCTTGACTTATCTCGCTTTGCATGTAATGCGTCTGTCTCATATATCAGTTTCACCTTTTAATTTGCATTACTGAAATTAATGGACTTTTGCACGATATTCTAATTTTCCGAGTTTCACCTGTATCTGTGGAGAGGAACTTAGATCCACAGCGGACACATTTTTAAAAATTCATCGTACCCGGCATAAATGCAGAACGGCTGGCAGGCCTTCATGCCTCTACCCAGCTGGGGACCGAGGTTGAAACAAAGAAAAGAACTGAGAGGGGGAAATAAAAACGCAACTACACAAAACTAAAACTAAAGTATAAAGAAAGAGGAAAAGAAGGGAAATTTAAAGAACCAGAGGACAAACAAGCCTACTCGTTGCCGAGCTGCAGACTCATGATGTTGACTGAAGCGCAGACAGGGGATGAGGAGTGGTGCAGCCGCATACAGCGGATGGGTGCGAGGTTCCTGCCAAAAGCAGGAGAATAAAGCTTGTTAGTTTCCAACTTGTCCTCTGCGCAGGCACAAGCCCGTTGGTGTAAAATACAGAGACCACGTCGAAGAACCTACAGATTTCAAATGGTTCTTTTACTTCCCTTTTGCAAGTACATTAATAAAAAATTCTATGACGTATACAGGTGGCCCTCAAATAGCTGTTCCACCCATTTGTGGGCCACCTCCCTGTATTCCAATTTAGTTATAATGGGTGGGGTAGTTCAGGTTATTCACAGTTTTCTACCCTCCCAAATAAATTGGTATACAGTTTGAATAGCCACTCTCCCTGCTTCAGCTGACGCCTGGAGAAATTTCAAGAAGCAGTTTGAGAGGTGAAGGCTGCTTCATCCACTTCCGTTTCTTCAGCCGCTTCTTTAAACCTCTCCGCACATCAGTTGAGAAGCGGGGAGAGCGGCTATTTAAACTTATACCTCTCCACCTTTCTCAGCTGACGCATGGGGAGCTTTAACATTTAAATAGCCACTCTCCCCACACAGGCTGCCCCATCCACTCTTGTCACAATATCGCAGTTTTCATGAATGTTACCCCCACAGTATGAGAGGGCCTCCTGGATTTAATTTCTTGAACTTTCCCAGCAATGTAATCTACACAAAGTCACTTTGCCCAGCTGACAGGTCTTGCCTACTAGTATCTCTCTCTACAATTCTCCTAAATGTATGTCGTTAATCCCATGCATGGCAGCTCTTGCGAGAGCAGCTGCCTGGGGGACAGGGTGGGCCGGGGAGACAATGGTGGTGGCAGCTGGTCAGCTGGAGGCGGCAGCAAGCTGGCTTGGCCGGCGGGAACAGGAGGTGGTGGTGGGCTGGCCTGGCCACTGGGAGAAGGAGGAGGCAGTGGTGGGCTAGGCCAGCTGCCAGGAGAAGGTGGCAGCAGGCCAGCCTGGCCCGGCCGCCAGGAGTAGGAGGTGGCGGAGGGTCAGGCCGGTTGCCAAGAGAAGGAGGCAGTGGTAGGCCGGCCCGGCTGCCGGGAGAAGGATGTGGCAGCAGCGGGCCAGCATGGCCCAGCTGCCAGGAGGAGGTGGCCGCTACCGGGAGTGGGCGGGTGGTGGGCCGGCTTTCAGGCCGGCCTGCAAGCTAGAAACCGTGGGGTGGGGAGGAGAAGCGGGCAGTGGGGAAGCGGCCAGTTGGCCAGAAAGCCGGGCATGCTGGCATGGGGCGGGGGACAGCAGAGGTGGGTGGGTCAGCCAGAGGCGCAGATGCCCAGCTAGTTTTATATATTTCTTAAACGGTGTTAGTATTATAGTAAGGTAAAGTGTGCCGTTGAGTCAGTGTTGATTCCTGGTGACCACAGAGCCCTATGGTTGTCTTTGGTAATTATCATTGTGATATCTGCTTGACCAGATCATCAGAGGGGGCTTTGCTCCACATGCTACGGTGAGAGAGGCTCACTTGCCAAGCACGCGGGGCAGGGCCTTCTCAGCCATTGCCTCCAGGCTTTGGAATGCTCTCCTGGCTGGCATCTGCTCCTCAGTCTCCTTGGAAGTTTTTAGGAAAAATGTAAAAACCAAAAGCCTCTTCACCCAGGCTTTTGAATGAAAGTATTGTTTTTACTGCTGCTTCTTTGTGTTTCATATGTTATTTTTAATGAGTTATTACGTTTTAAAAATAGATTATATTTATATTTATATTTATATTATCTGTACTTCTGTATTTTAATTATGCATAGTTTTAATTATATTGTAAACTGCTTTGATATTATTTATTTTAATGAAAAGTGGTATATAAATCGATCGATCGATCAATCTACAACAATATCTGGGAAGGTAAAAACAGAGTGCTGGGATCTGTCATCCTTCCCAGACCTTTCCCCGTTTGTACAGAGTCTCTCGCCAACATGGCTGCTGCAGGCTGGAGAGAAGCAGTGCCTACACCATCGACAGTTGGCTGCACCGCATGTAAGCCAGTGTCTGGCCTCTGGGGCAACACC